>NC_140592.1:1271570899-1272170899 GCF_964204655.1 Triturus cristatus | reverse complement strand
TTGTATACTGAGGGATTAAGTGTATAATGTCATTTGGGTTAGGTGAATTATGACTTTGACCTATTGGCTTTGACGTGGTCTAATGTCATTCTGCCTTCTGACTTTACCTTGCTTCTGTGTGCACAGTGGTACTTGTAAGTTGTATGGATGAGAATTATAGGTGCTACTTTGACATGGTCTCATGTCATCCTTGCTTTTCTGATTCCATCTTGCTTTGGGCCTTTGTGTGCATGGCTTAACTAACTCTGAAGCCATTTTCTGTGCCTGCACGAAGCTGCAAAGTGGGGAGGGCATGGTCTGCTCTTTCCTCCTGTTTCTCGCATTTTACTGACTAGAGAGAACTGGTTCTTATCAGAGGAATGTACATGGTTTGACTTGTAGGGCCTGATCAACCGTTGCTCTGACCTTGAAGCAAGCTGGTACGGGCTCTCATGAGAACTAGGGGCGTGGCTTGCTAGAAGCTTCGCTGTGTTTTGAATGTGTATTAAAAAGGGGAGTCTACACTGGCTTGGTGGAAGTTCATCCGTGGAGCAGACGTGCTGTCACGGAAGAGTAGAGGCTGGTGTCACCTCTGACCTTCACCCGGTTCAAGCAATGGACTCCCCTTGAGCAAAGTGGGGTGAAGTGATGGAGCATTAGGTGAGGTGTCTCTGCTACTAACTGTCTCTTGATTCTTTACTGATTCTCTCCTTTCCTTCTTATTTCTGATTCTTATATCCATACATATATATATATTTCTACATATATATATATTTGCCTTGATTGGGTTTCAATCATATTATTGATATGTTAGAGTCTGCTATGATAGGTGCATTTGGCTTACCGTGTGGTGCTATTTACTAATAAATACATCCCAGATATACCAATTCGTCTTTTCCTTGTAGCAGGAGGTGTGGACTCTTCTTGGCCAAGTATTCTGTTGTAGAAGGATGGGTGAATTCCCTTCTAGCAGGTAATTGTGTTATAGGAAGTGATGCGCAAATTATTGTTTTCTTGCCTTGCCTTTGGGGGAGTGTTGAAAGTTTGCCCACCTTAGGAAGTGCTGTGTATATGTTATATTCCATAAGTTTGGAACGGATATTCTCTCCCTGGGAAAGTGGCGGTACATACCTTGGTCCAGGGGAGATCTAAAGTTTGTCATTACAGGGCTCCCTGAAGCTGGAGCCCCCTGTCCATTGTATTCGGTCCATCAAGCCCCAGTGGCTTGAAGAACGTACACTCCCACCGGGTCAGGGGAACACACTTGGGTAACAGGCAGATTCATAGAGGTTCTGGACAACAATACGACTAGCGGGGGTGAGGAACGGGGTCCCAGTCCTCCGGGGTCCAACAACAATGTGGGACTCACAGGGTTTGCTCAGGTAGCCAAAGAAATGATGGGTAGCGGGTTTGAAGGCAAGTTCCGACCAAAAAGAACCACGCATAGCTCGGAAAGAAGGAGGCAATCTAGGTGGGAATTAGAGGAAAGGCGTGAACTAAGGAGAGAGAGACTGCACCCGTGCCATAGAAGCTCAGCCAGAACGCAGAGCAACGTGCCCTCCTCCTGAGGAGAGCAGGGTAGGCACAGAGCACTATTCGAGGAAGAGTCCGAGTCAGAGCTAGAGGAGAGGCTTCCGGCTGGGACCTGATCCTCACCAGGTCATCAGTATAGGAGAGAAGTTGACATGAAATCAGAGACCAAGGTAGCCTGGTGCAAACTCAGCGGAGACATAGGAGAAGTAGGATGGCATCTTTGCGTGAACATGATGGGAGCAGCGACGAAGACGTCCGCTGCTCCTCTGGAGCATGCAGGACAGATAGGCCGACCCCAAGGGCGATAGTGGCCAGAGAGGAAGGTGAGATCTTCACACTGCCATTTTCCCACCTGCTAACCTGCTGGACTGAGGGAAATTAGCAGTTTGATAGGCCCCTCGAACCAGAGGAAATGGCTGTGGTGGAAGCCTGCACCTGGCACTGGCACGCAGGGGGAGATCCCAAGTGGAACGTCCCCTGCATGCAGGATTGCCTAAGAAGATGGGAAAACTATGTTAGCCAAAAACCAGTGGAGCTTCCCCTCACCAACATGTACTAACTACTACAGGAGGGCACGTCTGGGACATCTATGTGCCCTGACCTAAGATGGCTAAAGAAGGGACTAAGGACCAAATTGTCATCTTTGCTGGATGGAGCGGGGAAATGGATCTCATGTTTTGAGAAAGACACTGCGGAAGGTAAATCTTGCAATAGGCATTGTTAAAAGGCTGAGCAGCCTTATCGTAGAACAGACTAACACAGTGTTCACCTGAGCTCGCATCCTAGCAGTCCCGCTGACAAACAGCAAGCAGGGTGGGGCCACATTAAATTAATACAGGAACCAAATCTGGATGGCCCGGAGGGAAATGTTCCCTGACCATAAGTAGGAGGGCTAATGGCAGAAACTATGAAACCTCAGGAGACCATAACTGAGTTTCTTGATAGACTGAGGGAACAATGGGGACAAGAGACAGGACAGCCATGGACTGACACAGGCCAGCAAGGTGCATTCTTTTATAACATTCTCAAAAAGGGACTACCCACCAAGATACAGAATGTTTTGGACAGCATGTTAGAGTTAGATACCAAACAAGTGTTGGGAAATACGGGGAACAACCTTTACAACGCAACTTTTACAATGCACTACCATTACAACGAAACTGTTACAACGCAAGTGGATTTACAACGCATGCCATTACGACGCAAGTCTTTACATCGACTTGCGCTAGATGGCGTGCTAACATTACAAATAGTGTAGTTTACTATCCCAACACCTTCCCCACTGTTAAGTGGACTGGAGTTGGAATAGTAAATTACACTTTTCTAATGTTAGCACGCCATCTAGCGCAAGTCGATGTAAAGACTTGCGTTGTAATGGCATGCGTTGTAAATCCACTTGCGTTGTAACAGTTTCGTTGTAACAGCATGCGTTGTAACAGCACGCATTGTAACGTCATACATCCGGGAAATACATGCCCACATATTGCACTATTACAAAAAGAAACAAGAGAAGGATATTGAGAAAGAAGAGCAGACCCAGAAAGACACCGCTAAGTCAGTCCAACACAAGTTGAAAAAGACCGCCCTCGAGGGGCCGCGTTGGCCGCAAGTGTACAAATGGCACCAGTCTTGAAGGGGACTCCACCAGAGGATTCCAACCTAACTACAAGGGCAGGAGTCAGGGAGGTTGGCTGCAGCAAGAGCTTAGAGAATGTTACTGCCACAGAATGGGCCACATGGCCGACCAATGCCAGCTAAAAGCATATCACACACGGAGGTTGATAGACAAGGGCCAGTCCCTGCAAAACCCCCATCCCAAAACCAAACACAAAGGGACCCAAACCTAACATACACACAGCCTCAGGGAAGTCAGACAGCTACCTCAATGCCGCACCCTGCAGCAGGGATCAGGTAGTTGGGCAAAGGCACGGTAACAACAACAACAGACAGGTAAGCCAGCCCAGCTGGGACTGGGGCCACAACAATGACAGGGAGGGGTAACTGTCTGGGGAGGCAGTGCCTTCTCACAAACGAAGAACTCAAATATACATTAAGTCAAAACCCCCGATAACGAACCATCCATTTCATTCATACCTCGCAATTCACTGAACCAAAATTAAAAAGAAGGCCCAATGAGACAATATTAGGAATCCAAGCCTCTACCTGCATTTGGGAAATTCACAGCTGCTGGATGTGGTTTGTTGATCGGGTATCCTCACCAGAGTCCGACATTCCGGGTGCCCACTGGAGCCTAGGCCCCACTCTGCTGCTGATGCCCAGGGCGGGGTTGTCTGCCCACACCCTGATGAGGGGGGCAGGGTGCCTCCCATCCAGTCCTTAAAAACAGGCACTCAGGCCCGCACCCACAAGTCAACTGCACATGTTCCAATAACCAAATCGAAAGGACCCCATTCTCGAGCCCCCAGCCCGGGACCAAAATTCCTTCATGGCATGAGGTTCCAACTGTGCCCCCAAAAGCAAGCAGCCTCCAGCCAGTGGAGGCCCCCAAAACAAATCTGTTGTCCAATGTCGGGAGGCAGGGTTGCCGTAGGTTCGGGACAGTGAAGATCCCATCACCTCCACCGGATTGGATCCGACAAGTTGCGGGGCACCACGTTGCACCGAGTTAGTCGGGAGGGGAGGACTGCCTGAATTGCCAACTGTCCCAGTCCATCACCTTCATTGGATGAATTTCAATGAATTTTCGACCTTAAATTCCAGGTTCTCGGTGCAGCAATGATTCCTCCTCCATTCTCCCTCAAAGTTTTCCAAGCATCCGAAAGCCTGCTCACTGGGTCGTGCTCCTCCAGAATAACAAAATTAGCGTGCCGCCAGTTAAGGAGTCCCAGGCCACAGCTGGGAACCACAGGTCCAACTACCCAGGAAAAGAAGGGGTCAAGGGAGTCGGCAAAGATCCATCACGAAATTAGAACTCAAGAATGTGCTCACCCCCTTATCAGGCCTCGCAGTCAGCCAACACCCCAGGCCTTGCACACACCATCCGAAGGAAACAGTAAACCCAATCTCAGACACTGCAATATCAGAAAAACATGGAGGCCACAGAACAGCTTTCCAACCACCTCCATTCTCTCTTTTGACAAAATGGGATAGCCAATTCATGCCAGTTCTAGGGAAGCACCCAAAAGACTGAAAAAAAGAAAACCAGAGCTGGCCCAAAGGGACGTTTAGAGAAGAGGGGCATAGTCAAGACACCAGGCGCCACTGGGAGGGTCACGTTGCATGCCTCATTCTGGGACCAGAGGGGTATATACATGACCTCAGGATACGTAGCGATCGCCACTCACATTCATTTGCGGCAGGCCCCTTATACATCGCTCCACGCACGTGTAGGTCATAACCACCACGCACACTGATAGTACCTCCCTTGTACACCTTGGAAAGAGGGGCTGGTGACTCCCATGAAACCTTAGCTAAGATTGATGACACCCCATGTTCACGAGATTACCCCATAAAAATGTTGCACCAACTTAACTGCCAGCTAGGCATGGAGAGGGGCAAGGGCCTACATACCATACAAATGAAAAGACCCAACAACCCCTAGAAATTAATGCGTCCCATAACAATAACGCTCTTTGCAAAATAAGATACCCCGACTGGGGCCACCTTCTGGTGCCTCACACAAAATGGTACGAATGAATGGAGAAAAGGCACAGCCCTCAAAAGGAAAAGCACAGGAGCCCTGAAGGAAAATGAAGGTGCATGCTATAACGCACTGTTTTTTGAACTAACAAAGAACACATAGCTCTTATTCAACAGGTTGTCAATCGAACGTCTAAGTGCACCACCTTTTCAGTGGCCACATCAGCACCCTGCAGCATCTACAGTGTGTGAATTAAGGACTAGGAACTGTACAGTGAACTGTTGCCTCGTACTTTTTGACTAAAGACACTCCCAATTAGCAGAGATCACCAACACCTCCCCTGGATCCAGTCCCAAGACCTGCAATAATCCATAAGTTATGTATTGTTGCACTTCTATGTACCCTCTGTTTGCTATGGGTGTTTCCGCATCCATTTGTCATCAATGTATCGCCTAGTCTGATGAAGTCTACCCCGAAGCTATCACCGCACTTGCGTAGGAACCTCTCCTACATCACATTTAATTACACCAATCCCAACACTAGCATTCCACACGCCAAACATAGCGCCCTCTTACGCAACATATGGTATCAGTGCATGATCACTGTGGGCTCCAAGACAACAGCCAGGTAACGTTACGTTTGTTTGCTGACACCTCAACCAGTAGGCCAATGTGAGAAGCTGGCCTGGTATATGCTGTCCACTAGTTAAAGTGGGCACCTTGCACCAGTCCAAATGACCCTTATTGATGATTAGGTTAAAGATAACCTTTATGAAAGCTATCCTAGTGGTAGCTATGGAGAGCAGACTTCAGGCTAAGTCTCAAAGAAATGTAAAGCAGCTTGGTTTACCAGATTATAAGCTACTGAATGACCAAATGAAAGGAGAACCAAACAAGGAATATATCAAATATATGCATTTATTACTCAACACTCTTTACTAACCTCTTTATGAGATTAGAGAACAAGGCACACAATATTAAAGCACTAGAACGACAGTAAATAGCACAATACACAGCGGGCCCCAGGGGGAGACCAAACCATATACTAAGAAAGTGGTATAACAACCACGACTTGACTAGACACAGTGCCTAGAGCACGTAGAATCACTGGGACCCCAAGGTAGTGACACAGGGGACCCACGGAGGACGGGTGCATTGTGAGAACACAGAAGCGAGCTCCGTGCAACTCTATGGGAAACTCGCGGTTGGAATTTTAAAGATTAAGGACACTTAGGAGAGGACTTCAAGCAAACCCTTTGGAACATAGAAGGTTCTAAGGCCAGCACCCTTGTGAGTACCGAGGTACCCGTGTTACCTATCCCAGAGGAGCCGTGTGCATAGGGGTCAAGTGGTGTCGGAAACGCTCGTTGATTTCAATGGCGTGATGCAAAGAAGTGCTGCTGCCGGGAAGATGAGAAGTGTCCGGTGTGATCCAAGCCTGGATCAGAGCTGAGAAGAACCTGAAAGCAGAGGGGACAGAGTCTGGGTCACTTCACAGTGACCAGGGGCACAATAGACGAATTCCCACTGATGTCGGGTGTTTCAGGTGAGAAGAGGTAAAGCTTGACTCTGCAGCCACGGGGACCAGGAGATGTCGATGATGACCAAAGTCCGGAGGTGAGCTGTCCCACGAAGGATGTCGAGTGCTGGGGGGTCAGTGTCCGGATTGAACACCAACAAGCCTTGGCAACTGCAACCCATGCGGTCAGAGGAAAGATGCTTTGGTGAGGACCAGCAAGGTCCTGGAGACTCTCCAAGCTATGGAGAGTCAGGGAACATCTGGAGCAACCATGAAAGCCCATGGAAAGTCAAAGTTGCCTTCACAGGGACCCACAGGTCAACGGACCAGGGACTGCAAAGGGACCTCGAGCTGAATCACAAAATACCAGCACACAGAACACTCGTGGAGAGTAGGCCGGAAATCTACAGTGGAGATACTGCCCGGGGTCAGGACTACAAGTAGCACAAAGCACAGCCTCAGGGGTCTCCAAAAAGCATACACGGTGCACAGGGGTTCGGGTTGCACAGTCCCCATGAGGGATACAGGCCTCAGAATTGCTGAGAGCACAGACCAATCTCAGAGACCTTGGGAACCCACCTCCTGTGTTGCAGAAATCTTCTGAGTCCTCAGGAGCTTCGGAGATGCAAACCGGTCAGATGCGTTTCAGGTGCCTGCCTTGCAGGGGAGTAACTCCTTTACTCCAATAGAGATTCTTCAGTCGTCCAGCGTCGTGCAGATCGTCAAAGTACTTGGTTTCTGTAGCAGAGTTTAGTCCAGGTAAAATCTAAAGTCCTGTAGTCAGCGGTTCCTACTTTATACCCAAGGAAGGGGTGGTACAAACTCTGGGGACCCACCTATGGGAGGCTACACCCATGTCCTTTGTCCAGTTTTGCGCCAGAGCAGGGACAAATGGCTCCTGGAACCGGTTTGAGCTGGACTATGCACAGGGACACCAAATGTGCCCCCAGTGCAGACATCAAAGCACTCTCAGAGTGCACCAACCCAGCCCCAATACACTAAAGCCTGTCTGGGAGGTGGTCACACCTCCCTGTGACAGGAAACCTATTGTCAAGACTTCCCCTGCCAGAGTTTCGTCCACCAGCAGGAGGTCAGACTCGTGTCTGTGGCTGGCAGCATCCATTTTGTGATGCCAGGTTCGGTTGTCATATTTCTCCCTCTATGAAGGTGGAATCATACCTCCCACACCAGTTACTGGTGTGGGAGGTATGATTCCAAGGTGTTTGACACCAAACACGACATGTTTCCATGCAGCCGTATTAAAGTTAGCATTTACCGCAAGGTTATAATACACTTAAGTATATATGGTTGGCTGCATCACAAACAACCCCGGAATATAGGTTCTGAAGGTGCAGAGGAGCTCTGCTCATGCAGTTGCAACCTCTCACATAAAACCCAGCGCCCTGCCTTCAGGATTGATAAGGCCTGCCATAGGGGTGACTGATAGGTTTATATGTGCAGTGATATGGATAGTTATAGTGAACCTATATCTAAGTAAGGGGTGCATGCACCACCTACCCAGGCTGCATTAGCAGACCTGTGGTGCCATTTTGAATGGTGTCCCAGGGGTGGCATAATACATGCTGCAGCCCCTGGGAGACCTCTATATATAGTACATAGTATACCATATACTAGGGACTTATAAGGGTACCCCAGAATCTAATCTGGAGTGTACCTAAAATACATGCAATCAATTTAGAGGAGAAAGCAGCTAGACTGGGCTCCTGAATAGCAGGATCCCAGCCAGACTAAGTCGAAAACAGTGAAACATCAGCAAAAAGTGGGGGTAACTATAAGAAGCAGATCTTACTCTCCTACAGCACAGACAAGCTTAACTTGTCCCAAGAGGTAGCCCCTGAAAAAGCAAAATGCCTTCCCCACCTACATCAAGATACAACCCAACAGAGTAGAACCCCATAGAGTAGTAATGTACCTAACCCGATACAAGACCAATCCCACAGCATTGTACCTTTTCACTGTGTCTAGCGACATTCAAACAGAGGTAGATAGGATGTGCAGGAGGGGCACAATAGGAAGAAAAGAGGTTCTTGGAGGTAGCTAAACCGCCACACCAATATACAATCATGTCCGCCTCTACCTACATCTGTGGTGGCCCTCATCATTTCTGGGACTGTCTTCTTCAATAACAAATGGACTCCAGACATGGAGTTCCAGTGTAGGGCCATCAACCTCAATGATACACAGGGAAATGAGTCTCATAGGGGAAGGTTAAACAACAGCATAGATACCCCATGTCAGGAAATACTGAGGTGAATAGATTTAGGTTGTAAAGGAAGGGGCAACCCTTAACTGTACAGAAACTTACACTGTACTCCCTGTGTTTCAGAGGAAAAGGAACCATCCCAAGTGGAACGAATTAGAACTGTGGTACAGTGCCGCATATTCCGGACATGCAATGGGGCACCTCCATGCTGATGGATACTTACAGGCAGTGCAGCGAATTTGCTCACACTCAGCTCATCCCCAGGTGGCATGATGTAGGAGAGTGGCATCGACTGCATAGTTGCCCCCAACTTTTTGCTGATGTTTTGACTGTTTTATGACTCTAGCCAGGCTGTGGCCCTGCTATCCAGGACCCCAGCCTATCTGCTTCCTCTGTTAAACGATGTGAGAACCCAAGGTACAAGCCAATTGGATACTGAGGATACCCTGGCAGTCCCTTGTAGATGGTACCCTAGGAACCCAGGGCATGGGTCCCTCAGTAGGCCCACCAGGGCTGCAGCACTTATTGTGCCACCCTGGGACAGCCATACAAACTGACACCACCAGACCACTACTGTAGTCTGAGTAAGGTGGTGCTAGCACCCCTTACAGGGATATAGGTACCCTATATCCCACCCCACTACAACACATATACTCTCATAGGTCACCCCTATAGCAGGCCTTGGTAATCCTACAAGGCAGGGTGCTGAGGGATGTGTGAGGGGGGACCCCTACCTGAGTAGAGCCCCCCTGCAACCTTCGTAAAAACCATTCCTGGGTTGTTTGTAGTGATGGAGTGATTGAGTAAGTATGGAAAACAATCAAAGGAGAAGTGTAGTGCGATAAATTGAGAACCGATGCAAGGTGTAGTAAACAGGTGTATGCTGCAGGGATACTGAGAGGAGGGGGAAGTATGGTTAGAAAGAGAGTTGGTGTCGAGTGTATGTTTAGGTATGCCACGTAAATAATGGGGAAGTGAGTTGTGAGAGACAGAGGGTTGATGTAAGGCTGAGTAAACAGTTTTAGGGTGAAGTGTTACGGGGTCAAGTGGGAAGGTAGTGGAGTGAGAGCCGTTGGTAATGAATGCATGAAGAGTGTCTGCGGAGTATGGGGTAGAGGCGAGCTGTTAACATTGGAATACGGATAGGGGAGACGAATGTTGTGAAGAGTGAGAGTGAGCAATTGGCAGAGTAAATGTAGTAGTTGAGTAGAGAAAAGGGTTTGGTAGGTGAATAGTGAATTATCATTCAAACTGCTTTTAAAGGGGCCACTTAGAGGAATTTACGAGTGGGTTGTATAATAATATGGCATTTGGAGAAATTGAATAATGTACTTCGACAAATGATAAAAATAAGTTGCACAATATTGGACAAGTTAGTAATGGTTAAATGTTTTATTGTTATTTACAGTGACCCCCGACGAAGGGCGCTTGTAGCCCGAAATGCATTGGGTACTTTTAATAAACACTGCCTTGTGACAAACTTTGCATCTGTCATGTTTTAGAAAGAGGTCCGGAGGGGCACAACTTGAACATATGAAGCTTTGAAAATAGCATATCACTCCGCGTGTGGGTGAAAGCAGAGTTGAATAATACAAAGTGAAATTAAAAATGATGGAATACTTGCAAGATAATGAGCAAATTGGAGGAAAACTTAGACTGCCATGAGGCGCAATTGGGCTGTGCGATTGGTTTGGGGCGAGATGACGCCCCACTACGAGCAGTTGATGACCCAGGTGCCGTTTGGGCACGGCATTTCACCAGTGAGCACGCATTCTTGGAGTACTTTGAGAAATATGGAGAAGCATTGAGAAAAGGTGTGCATCCCATCACCATAATCGTTCATTCTTGTTTGTAGTGTAGCCATACCATATACTCTTAACCGCATTATAAGTCTATCGCGATAACGCGATAACTTGAGAATGGCTACACAGAACCATATCGTGTTTGGTGTCAAACATGTAGGGATCATACCCCCAGTCCAGCCATGGGCATGAGGGCATGATTCCCCCCTGCTAGAGGGGCGATATGGGAAAAGCGGCAGAATTTAGACACCAATTTAAAAGTGCACACGTAGTACAAAATGGCTACTACCCGCCACCCACACAACTCTGGCTGGCTGTTGCTGGGGAAAATCCCAGCCTCGCCAGCTGGACAATAGGGCTCCAGTGGCAGGGAGGTGCTAGCACCTCCCCAGACAGGATATGTGGATTGGAACTGGGTGGGTGCACCTTAGGATGCCTTTCAGAGTTGCACGTAGGCTGCTACAGCGCCTACATTCTGCATACACCGCTTGGAACCGGTTCAGGGGCATCCTGCCCCTCACCCAGGCGGGAAACACACAAAGGGAAGAGGGTGTAGCCACCCTTTCCCACCTCACCACTCATTGGTGGACACTACTCTGGACACTCCCCTAATCTTGGGGATAAAGGTGAATAACGTGGCCCCAGAGCCTCAGATTAATCTTGGACTTTACAGACTTGACCTTCGACGAGCTGCTGCCCAGCTGACTGAAGAAACTCCCTTGGGGTAAAGGAGTTACCCCCCTGCTTGGCAGGCACCTGAAACACTGCAAGTGACCCGGTTGGGACTTCGCTGCTCCTACGGACTTCGTCGACTCCCAGCAACCTTGAGGTGGGTTTCCTGAGCATCCCAGAGGCCAGCGAGTGTGCACAGCAAAGCTGAGCACCGTGGACCGCGTGGGTGCCGAGATTCCCAATACCCCAGGACACCGGCCACCTCTTGCATAGTACACGACCCTGACCAGTGGGGAAGTTGTGCTTTGGCCCGTGATTGAGCCAACCACTTTGCAGCAATTGTGTCAAAGATCAGCGCCCTAGCCCTCTCCGGTGGCCCGTGGGCTCCCTTTTACGCACGCCAAATTGCCGCCTCCCGCGGTCCCTTGTCTCTCGACTTGTGGGCCCTAGCGGAGATCAATCTCAACTTTCAAGAGTTTCCCTGGTTGCTCCAGGCCTGCTCTACAGTCTCTCCAAAGGAGACCTCTCACAGACCTCGTGGGTTTGCACCAGTAGCTGATTTGTTCTTCTTGCATGGGTTGCGGTTGCCAAGGCTTAGTGGATCCAATCCGGACACTAACACCGCAGCGACCCTCATCTGACGTGGGACAGTTGCCCTTCAGAAGCTGGCCTTCCTTGAAGCCTCCCGGAGCCCGTGGCTGCAGATCCAAGCTATGCCTCTTTCCACTTGAAGCACCCGACATTGAAGGGCTCTTTCCTTTGAGCTCCCTGGTCACTGTGCCGTGACCCAGACTCTGTCCCCTCTGCTTTCAGGTTCTTCTCTACAAACTCTACAACTTCAATCTTCACGGCATCATCGACACTTTTGGCTAGCAGCAGTTTTGTACATTTTCCCATTGAAAATCAGCCTGCGACCCGACATCGAAAACGACCTATGCACCCGGCTTCCCTGGGGCAGGTAACAGTGGTACCTCGGTACTCTCGTGGTAGTGGGCTCCTCAAAAGCTTAACTCCAAGTTTTTAACTGTGAACTCCTGCTAGAAGTGTCTTTAATCTGTTTAAATCAAACCGCAACATTCTCCATGGGATATAATAGAGATCCCGATAGCAGCTATTTCCACTGCACGCGCCTCCCGTGGGTCCCCTTCCTCATAACCTGGGGTGGATTCTTAAGGGGCCAGCGATTCTAAATGCCCTAGGCATTGTCTGTAGAATTGTCGTCGTTCTTATACCACTTTTTTAATATATGGTTTGGTCCCCCCCTGGGGCCCTGTGATTCCAGTGCTATTTATTGTGTTTATAAATGCTTGTTTGAATTGTAACTTTGCCACTAGCCTCATAAAGAGACTGTGGGATTCTGTCTAGAATAAATATATATATGTTATATATATACCTGTGTGGGCTACTCTTTCATTTGGTCATTCAAGAGGTTATCTATGGTAAAACAATAAGCTTAACACTCCTTCAAGACTTAGCCTGAAGGCTGCTCTCCACAGCTAACACTAGGATAGCTTTCTTTAAAGGTTGTCTTAAACCTATCATCAATAAGAGTCGAATTGGACTGGTGCAAGTTGTCCCCTATAACTAGGAGACAGCATATGCCAGTCCAACCTCTCACACATGACCTCTGCTCCCTTATCACCATACACACCCCGACCCTGGTCATTCCCAGAGAAGATTAATCAGAGTTGCTCCAACACCCGCTAAGGAAGAAGACAACTCTGTTGCATCAAGCTTGAGAGAAAAGAACTGCTGAATATTTTGGCTGGGCTTAGTACAAGGACATTCTGAATGAATTCAGAATATTTTCTGACACAAAAATCAATGCAGGGGGGTCCTGTCATGACTTTCTCCCTGCGTTCTTGTGTCCACCACCAAAGGGCTGAACTGTGGGACTCTCCAGTGGTCTAATAAGCTTCCAGACCCTCCCCTTCATGTACATACTGAATTCCAGTCATTTGGATTCTACTTCCAAATTGCCATCCATTCCCAATCCATGCTGAGTTTTGTGAAAGCCAGCCTTCTCATGCTTGAAGCCAACCTGCTAATGCCTGAAACTCAATTACCAAGAATTCTCTGCTCACTGCTTTGTCTCCATCCCTGCAGGCCAAGGATGGGTGGAGGAATTCAGCTCACCTGTGGCTGGCTGCTACTAGCCTGCTCACACATGATGCCTGTGATTACTGTGAGCTCTTTAAGGCCCCAGCTCCTTTCAGTCCAGTGTTGGTCATTGCAGCTGTGTGTCGGTGAGACTTCCCCTTGCTTCCAGTGCTCCCTGAGCTTTTGCTGTCCTTTGTTTCCAGTGTTTCCTGAGCTTTAGCTATTGCTTGTTCCTGTCCTGCTGCTGTTTTCCTTGTTCCTGAATTAGCACTGCCTGCAGTGCTACCTTGACCCCGGAACCTTAGTATTCCTTGTTCCTGAGCCACAGCAGTTTCCCTTGTTTCTGAACTAGCACTGCCTGCAGTGCTACCTTGGCTTTTGAGCTTTTGCTAAATTCTTGTCTTGCTCCAGCACAGCCTTCAATGCTACTTTGTTTCCTTGACTCCTGATCCAGCACTATTCTAGTGTACCCTTGTAGCCTCCCCTTCTGTATGTATTTTCCAGTCCCTGCCTTTCTTCCCATTTCCTTGGTTCCAGTTCCTCATTTGCTGTCTTCCTATTCTGCTGTCTTGCTTCTGTTACCTTGTGTGTTTGTTACCTGTTTATTGCCAAGTGTGCCCTGTGATTTCCTTCCTTTCCTGTTAAGCACTCCTTGCTAGCTCTTTGTCCATTGTGCTAGTGTTTAGTTCTACCCCCTTTGCTGTTACGGCCTTGCGTGTTCCTGTTTGATCGCCAGGATCCGTGGGCACAGCTGACTATCTAGGTGGTGTTTCTTGTTCACTGTGAGTATTGTCTTTGAGTTACATTTATAACATCGCCCTAGGTATACGTTCTACAGACCCTGCCTTTGGATGCTTATCCTATATGTGGGTATTTGCAGTCAGTATTTATAACAGCAATTGTGGGTGAGAAACTTACTAAGCTTCAGTCTTACTGTGTGGAGCTCCTGAGTGCTTTACCCTACATGCCCCTTTATTGTTAAAGTTGTTTCAGATATATGTCTTGCACAGTCGTCCTGGGTGTAGTTTTTCTGATTGCTAAATCACCTCATGGGTGCCTGTCGTTTCTGAGTCTTAGCCATCTTGTTCCTTAGTGCAGGCTTCTCCTTTGGATCTCTTTTCTCCTCTGACTTCCTGTAAGATGCTGGGCAGCGCTCTACTCCCCTTTCTGCGTATGTCTTCTACCCAGTTCTCAGTCCTTGCCCAAGTCCCTGACTGTGTCCCAGACAGTCCCGGACAGTCCCTGACAGGTCCAAAGCATTCTTCACAGTGCAAACAAAAGCGGACGCCCACTGGTTGATGATAACTAAGTAGGACATGCTGAAGATGATTAACAGCACTGTGGACTTAATGCGATAAAAAAAAAACTGAGAGCTATCTGCCTCATGATGATGTAACATTGATATGTGTTGGACTTAATGACTGCAGTGGAGGGAGGAGTGTTTGCCAAGATCGGTGCGTCCTGCTTCACGTTTATTCCAGGGAACGCCCTGGATAACGGAACTCTGACTTTTGCCATCCAAGCATTGCACTGTTTATAAAGAGAATTTCGTAAGGAGGGAGGTTCAATGAAATTGAATGAGAGAGCTGTGATATTATATTCAGGGGGTTAGACATAGTCACCACCAAGTGCTATGTGACAAAAGGAAGGTAGGGTTTGTGAATTATGTGCCATGCGTTAAAATCCGCATGTGCATGAAGTGGCGTGACTAGACTTTTGTCACATAGCACTCGGTGGTGACTATGTCTAACCCCCTGAATATAATATCACAGATCTCTTGTTCAATTTCATTGCAGCCTTGAGGAAGCCCTGGTCTAGATGACCATGTAAGGGCGAAACACGTGTCGGCTGTTGAGAATCTCTAATTGCACTTTACTTTGTTACGAATACCTGACCGCAAAATTGATCTGCCTAAAACCATCACCTGAAAGCGTGAAGTATTCCTTTATCTAAGAGCACTGAGAAACGGAGGGGGAGGCAATCACATACTCTTAACTAGTTATTAACTGAGGTATAAAAGGTTCAATACCTCGAGAATCGCATCCTCCAAACTTAGGATATAAGGCAATTACATCCAGGAGGAGAACCCTTGAACCTTCCCCTGCAATTAACCAAAAAAGACTCAGAGCCTGCTGAGGACAAAGAAACCCAAAGCCTGGAACCACCACTGCACCTGACACCTACAGCCCGAATCTGGGTGGCCCACTGGTCCCAGCGAGGCCCCTCAGAGCTCCAGAGTCCGAGTCCACAGTGGGTTGACCCCTCCAGGACTCCCCGACGTCGCCTGCAGCCACTGCATAGAGACCCCCAGCCAACCGCGGGTGGCTCGGTAAGGTGAAATCTGACCTCAAAAGACACCCCTGCATCCAGTCCCCCTGGAGAGGAGAACCCGAGGTGCACCTACGTCCCGAGTCCCCCAACTTTCCTGCTCAGCTGTTGGTTTCTCCCGGAAGTCTTCCTGGACCGAGCATGCAGCCAAAACTCGAAACCAGCAACTCCCATTGAAAACAACAGGGCACCTGATGCCAAAACAGCACCCTGAACCCAGCTGCCCCTATGCCGCTGTGGGTGCACCTTGTGTGCTAAACTGGATCCCCCTTTGCCCTGAGCTTAAGTCCTGGAGCTTTGCTCCCACAACCTTGTGGCCTGCTTGTGAGCAGCCACTAACCGGAGGATCGCTATTCCCCTTTGGATAACATTGGGCCTCAGCACTCTGCACCCGGCCACCCCAGTGCCACTGAGGGTGTTCTGAGAGTGCATCCTCGCCCCTGGGGGAACATTGGTTCTAACCCCAGAATACCAACTCCCACTAACTTGTACTTACCTGCAAACCAATAACTTCATTTCCTCCCATAGGATTGCATTGACTGTTTCCCTTGAAAATTCTTCTAAGTGTGGAGTTGGTTTGTATGAAACACTGAAAAACTACATAACTGTAAAAAGAGAATTACTTACCTTTTGCCTAGAAACTGTTTCAGTGTGATATCTAGGCATATCACACTGATTACCAAAAGTAACTTAAAAAGTAATCTAATAGGTAACGTGTACTGTAATATAAAAAGTAACTAAAAAGTCATTTCGAAATATTGATTTACCTGTAATTCAACCAACTGCATTTGAACCTGCATTCAACTGTAAAACATTGCATAGGATTTTGCAAAGTATTATTTCACTTACCTGCACCAGGGTTGGCTTGATTCAAGAAATAAAATAACTTAATATTATTTTTGATACAAACAAATTGGTCTGAGCTTAGGCTTTGATTGTGTGACATCATTTGCTGTCTGAGTGTGTACAACAAATGCTTAACACAACCCTCTGATAAAGCGTTACTGGTTGCCCACACTACCACAAATAGAGAGTAAGGTGCTATCTACTTTTACCTCTGCCTGCCTTTGGGGTTCCACTGGACTCTGTGCCCACTATAGCGCATTTTAGTATAGTTCATACAGAGCCGGGTTCCTGCATGGGTCAGATAATGTAGTTCAAAATTCAACTGGAGGGGGGAATGTTGATATTGCTAAAAAACTATGCCAATGCTTATAATGGTACACTCGCATACACAAACGAAATCGCATCACTATTATCAAATTCACCCATCATGAATTCTCCATCAACCCAGAAGCAGAAATGCGTGATCAGGTAGGCTCTGCAACCTAAGCCCATGGTAACTGATTGACAGGTCACAGATTGGGTGGCACGTAGCCTGCATGCAAACGCATGAACAGAAAAGTCTGGTCTATCCCCCAGATAAGCACAGCGACACCACAATGGTACAGAGAAATTGGCCCAAAGAAGCTTACATGGTCAGAGAGGTGTGTGCATTCCCAAACCACCAAAAAGTCAGATGTCACATGGAGTTAGGAATATACAGCCAATCGGGACACAGCACACACAGTTCAGGCAGTGATCACGCTCCCCTAATGCCGGACATCTGGACACATTACCCACTGGCCCACGTTGTATCCACGCAAGGTCGAGGCCCACCTGCATTTGTTATCAGGGAGTTTTTATTTACGACTTCAAAGACAAGGCCCACATTCTTTTACCAAACAAGGATCGCCAGTGACACCCAAAACTGTATAAAAATCGCTTGAATTGACAGACTTTGAGACAGTCCGGAGACCCATTTCTGTAAACTGTACTCCCGACTAAAGTGTTTAATTAAACCAACTGATCCTATTTTACCAAATTCTTCTTGTCTTTTGTTTTCTCAAGGTAAATTCATATTCGAGCAACAAATATTCTGAATCGAAATTTGGAGAAAAAAAACAGGGTAATTTATTTTTTCCATTAACTTGCATTTTGTAAGGAATTTGTAGGCAGGAAAAAGCTAAAATAGGATCATTATTCCATACGTGACAACATTTTGAACCTGGTAAAAGGGAGATTTAAACAAAAATATGAGGAATTAATTTTTCCCACTGATTTACATTGAAGACAAAGAGATTTGAGGAGCGAGACACCTAAACTAAAGCCATTTTGGGCTTAAAAATTCAGGGGTCTACCGCATGAATGGGGTCTGTTGGCATGTATGTTACTTTCCAGGGAAACAAAGACTGATTGACTTAAAAAACACAAGAAATGACTTGAGACTGTATTCCCATAAAATATTTGGGGGTTTACCATCTTTGTAAGAGAAAATGACAACCATTTGTTGTTGTTTTAACTGTCTCCGAAGGCCTGGACATGACGCCAAATAGGACTTTATACAGGGGGGGCGTGGCTTCGCTGAGCTGCGAAATGGCCGCGTGCTAGAGCGGCTCCGCAGGCCGAGCTGAATTAATACTTCAAGATCCGACACTGTTGACCCAAGTGGGAGTCTGCTGCCGTCCCACTGTCTTGTGGGTGCGGCGACATCACCGGAGAATGATAGCAGGGACGTCTGGAGCAGGTGGAGACGGAGACGCATATGAGGCCTGCACGCGCATGATCTCCATGAAGCCGGGACCTCGGGTGAATTCTCTCCCGGGAGGCCCCGAGCCGTGGCTGGGCGGCGCGGACAAGAAAGAGCAGTGGCGGAGGGAATGCGGACGAGAATCGTAGCAGGAGGTTTTCGCGCTGCAACAAGCAGGTGCCAGCTGCCGTTGGAGGGCTGTGAGCGGTAGGCAGAGGAGGAACCTGAACGGGAGCCTGGGAGGACAGCTATGCGTCGCATCCCAAAGGGAGCGGAGGACACCAGTAGCAACGGTGGGAATGTAAGGCGCAGCGGGGCGCTCCGCAACTGCGGCCTGGGGACATTTGCAGCGGCCTATTTATATCAGCACGAGAGCGGGGGGCGCTCAGTGACCGCCCCTTCTGCGGTCGTAAAGTGGGACATTGCCCTCGGG
This sequence comes from Triturus cristatus, assembly GCF_964204655.1. Lineage (NCBI taxonomy): Eukaryota > Metazoa > Chordata > Amphibia > Caudata > Salamandridae > Triturus > Triturus cristatus. The sequence continues at coordinate 1,272,152,140 of NC_140592.1, read as the reverse complement.
TGGCGGGGATACCGAGAGAAAGGCACCGCCTGGCTGCCATCACATAGCTTGGACACACATGGACTTGCAAGCTTGGGGAAGACTGCTTTACTGTGAGTTGGCTGGCACTAGTGCGCCCAAAGAAAGTGGAGGCATCATAATACACCGGCTGGCTGCTGAGACTGCGGAGGGCGGCAGAGGATAACGCGGTGAATGACCGGTGCGGTTGAAGGAGGCCAGATTGCAGAATCGGAGCTGCGGCCCTCAGGTCATTTGGTGTGGAGGATAGGCTGATGGCTGTATGAAGTGAGCTGTACAGAGGGCTGCGGTGGAGTGGGTAATCGCCGATACCAAATAGGAGCCGCTACGTTATTGACTTGGCCTGAGTAGCCGCTTTACATTTACAGCAGCGCAGATGCTTGGGCTGCAGAGGCCGGATAGCACTGCGAAGTGCCGCTTGGGGCCCGGGGGTAAAGGGGGGACGGCCCCTGATGCACATTGAGTAAGCTGGAAATTAACTGCAACAGCTCGGCAGTGCAAAGGGGAGCCGCACCGGACGGGAGACGACGATTGTGCAGAGGAACGCCAGTTGAGGGGCGTGCTGTGAAGTGCATAGCGGAGACGCCCTGCGAGAGCCCCTATAGAGCCGCTGAGACAGAGGGATGCATACCTGCCCTGCTAATCTACAGAGGGGGTAGGCGTCAGTAGTGACATTTGTTGGTGAGGATTGATCCCTTGTGGAAGTGACCAGTTACTGTCACGCTGAGTCTCGCGCCCGGCAGCGGTATCCCTAGTAGACGGGAAGCCTGATTGCAGCAGACATCGTTGAGAGGAGCCAAAGGTCGGCCGAGATGAGGAAACCCGATACGAGAGCCCAGGCTCACTTTTGACAAAAAAGCTAACAAAGCGGCGGACGGTAAGACTGGTCAGCAGAGTCAGGTGGAGGAGGGTGCCGCCTCGGTGCCGCCGGCAGAGGACATCCAATCCATGTTCAGGGACCTGAGAGCAAGTCTTCAAGGTCTCGACTCCAAAATGGACTCCCTTGCAGAGCGAATGGACCGGATAACACAGAGGATGGACAAGCAGGAAGGCCGAATGGGAGTGTTGGAAACCAGAGTCACGGAGACGGAAGAGGGGCAGACGGAAATGGACAAAAAACTACGTGAAATGGATGGGGTGCTACAGGTAATCAAGTAAAAGAATGAGGATTTGGAAGCAAGGTCGAGGAGAAACAACATAAGAATTACTGGTATATCGGAAACCACAGACATTCAGAACATGGAGAGATACATAGAGACCATGATGAAAGAGCTTTTTGGCCCTGCCTTGTCCCCCATGTTCCTAATAGAACGGGCCCATAGAACGTTAGGCCCTAGGCCACGACCAGGGGCTCCGCCGAGACGTATCCTGGCAAGAGTCCTCAACTATAGGTATCGGGATGCGATCCTTCGATCGGCACGAGAGAAAGGGGACGTGCAATACGATGGGAACACCATTGCTATGTACCCAGACTTCACGTTACAAGTACAAGCGGCCCACAGAGAGTTTCTGCCAGACAAGAAGATTTTCCAACAGATGGGAACTAAGTACTCGCTGATATATCCCGCCAAGTTGCAGATTCAAGGTCCTGGCAAGCCCACCTTCTTTACGGATGCAAAGGCTGCTTTGTCATATGTAAAACAGCTGGCTAAGGAGCAGAGACAAAGGCCGCAATTAGAAGATCCACATGCGGCAAATAATCTGAGCGATAATGACTGAGGGCACCGGAGTGCTGCACTAGCTGGGTAGATAAATCCATGGCTCTGAGTTATTGAGTAGCGGTGGTTTAGTTGGTAGGGACGTTAATTGGATGTAAGAATCTACTAGATAGGTTTGTCAAGTTCTCTGCTGATGTTGGGGCTTTCTCGGCGCACATGTTGACACTGGTACGTAACCATAATGGCTCCATGACTTGGGGCAGTCAGTGTTTAGCTCGGCCACCCTGCCATGAGTGCAGGGGTGTTATGCCGGCGGGCCCACGTTCCCCACGGGATGATTCCCTTAGGGCTCCTACTATGGGGCTATTGTTTGCGAGTTTGGGGAATTGGGGGGGGGGGGTCACAGCCTGTTTGGGGGGGTTGGTGTGGGAGGGGATGGGGGAAAAGGGTACGTTCTTTTACGGGTATCTGCCAAAAGATAAATGTACACCCAGTAGTCGATGGTGGTTGACACGAGAGGTTATATCCACATTTGGACACCGCCGGGCTGCTATTACAGGTAGCACTAGGCATGTCACATCTAAAATGTATTACTTGGAATATTAGAGGTCTGAATGATCGTCGGAAGGCGAGACTGGTCCATTCATACCTCACTAGACACGGAGCGGACATATGTCTGCTGCAAGAGACACACCTGACGGACAGCACTGCGGGTATGCTTAGAAACAAAAGATGGGGGGAGGTAGTCGCCGGGGGGTACTCCAACTATTCACGGGGGGTGGCTGTACTGTTGCGCAGGGGACTGCAATGGCGCACACACCACACAGTGATAGATAGGGAAGGACGGTACATTTTGTTACAGGGGACACTGTACAACACACCCACGATGATCATAAACACCTACGGCCCCAACACGGACGACCCTGATTTCTTCCAACGCATCAAGCAAATGATTCAAGCATTGAACAACACTTCGGTCATATGGGGGGCGACTTCAATGCGGTCCTCTCGGACGTGGCCGACAGGCAGGGCGCATCACGTGAGCACCACCCGAGAGCAACTGCGATGCTGCAAGATATTAGATCTGACATGCACCTAGTGGACTCCTAGAGATTGTTACACGCAACACTTAGAGAGGGCACATGTGTGACGCACCATAACAGCGCCTGGTCGAGGCTAGACTTCTAGTTGTTGTCTAGGGATATGCACACTTGGGTAATGGCGGCTGAACACCACCTGCGTACATTCTCAGACCATGCACCTGTACAGCTGACATTTAAAGTGCCAGATCCATATATTTCTCCGTTCAGCTGGAGGTTTCCTTCTAGGGCATTGCAGGATCAAGTCTTTAGAGAAGAGTTACGGGGGAAGATAGAAGACTACTTCACACTAAATGAGGGCACAGTGGAATCACCTGGCAAGGTATGGGAAGCGTTTAAAGCTGTGATACGAGGTGATTGTATAGCACTCAAAAAAGAGGTCCTTAAAGATATACGTACCACATTGCGGAGACTGGAGCTGAAGATTGGAGAGCTGGAGCAAATGCAGGTTCGCTCCCCAACTCCTGCTATTATGGCGCGGATCCGGTCTAAACTGTCAGAGTATCAAGCGGAGGCGAAGAGAGAAACGGTGTACCTATATAAAAATGCCCAGGCAAGGCGCTATGGCGAGGGGGACAGAGCCGGGAAAACACTAGCGGGATTACTCAGACCACCTAGGGGAGCGGATTACGTAACTGAAATGACTACGGAGGACGGGGAGTTGGTCAGGTCACCGCCAGAAATTTTAAACACAATGTCCCGGTATTACGAAACGCTATATGCTTCCAAGACTAACCCTTCCCAGTCTGATATAGTGGACTACTTGGATACCATGGCATTGGCATGGTTTAGCGACAGTGCTAGGCAGTACATGGAGCTTCCCATCATGGTGGAAGACATTAGGCAAGTAATAAGCAGTATGCCGGCTGGTAAGGCTCCGGGGGCAGATGGGCTTACTGCGGCCTTTTATAAAAAATACTCAGATATACTGGCGCCACGCCTGTTGCAGGTATATCTCGAGGCTATGGAGACAGGTATCCTTCCCCCCACGCTGAGAGAGGCTATTATTATAGCTTTGCTGAAACCTGCAAAAGATCCTACAGCACCTGACTCATACCGCCCACTCTCCCTCATAAATCTGGATGCTAAAATTTATGCCAAACTCATAGCCAACAGGTTGCAACCCATGCTGCCGCAGATAGAATTGCCAGACCAGTCTGGTTTTATACCAGGCCGCTAAACTGCCCTTAATCTACGAATGTTGTTTGGAATTCTGCACTACCTGGCCCCCCATGTACAAGCAATTGCTGCACTACTAGACGCCACAAAGGCGTTCGATTCGTTGGAGTGGCGATTCCTTTTTGTCCTGCTTCCCCACATGGGGTTTAACCCCTTGTTTATTAAACAAATTCAGTTGCTTTACACGAAACCTATGGCACGGGTACGAATAAATGGGCAGATGTTGGAACCTTTCGCCATAACCAGGGGAACAAGACAGGGCTGACCATTGTCGCCACTGTTCTTCGCCATCACCACAGAACCATTCGCGGCTCGGCTTCGCCAACATCACACGCAAAGAAGCATTGGGTTCACGTCCAGAGGACTGCTGATCTCAATGTATGCAGATGACATGATAATATACCTCACAAACCCCAAGGACAACTTTGTGGAAGTAATGCGAGAGATTGTCCGTTATGATGGACTTACAGGCATACAGGTGAACTGGTCCAGGTCCGTGATTTTTCCGCTCACTGACAATACTACCCAGATCGACACGGAATACCCTATACAGTGGGCAAGTGAGGAAGTAAAATATTTAGGAATATGGGTGAGCAGATCGGTGCAGGAAATATGGCTGGCAAACTACGCGAAAGTGATGGACTGGATAGAGTGCAAAATACAGAAATGAAAGCACCTTCCGTTGTCATTAATGGGGCGAATAGCCATCATTAAAATGGTGATACTAACCAAGCTCCTATATATGTTCGTAAACATTCCGATGCCGCTAAACACACACTTTTCAGAAAGCTGAGATCCCACGTCCTTGACCTGGTATGGGCGGGTAAGCAGCCTAGAGCATCCTGGAAGCTGTTGACACTACCCTTTGCCCAGGGGGGCTTGGGTGCTCCTGATTTTGAACTGCTATAGTGCTCAGGCGCAATATTTGCACATTTGGCAGCACCCTACGCCCTTCCAACCCCATGTAGCGATAGAAATTGACAGAGTAGCTCCCATTCCGCTGAAAATGGCGATCTACCAGCCTTATAAAAGGCCTCATTTAGAAATTGACACGGTGGAAACAATGAGGTGGTATTGTACAGCTTTCCATGAATAATAAGAAAGATTTAAATACAGAAATTATGAAAATGTTATGGAGCCATAGAATTACCATACATGATTAAATTGGCAATAGTCCCTTTGTCATCATGAGAGGCAGAATTCCCCACTCCAAAGTTAATCCTGGTTGGATGAACAAAGGAGGGAAAGTTGATTGGGACATTGATGAAATTAAAGATTGTATGAGTAAAACTCAACAAAAGAACAAGATATATATTGATAACAAACATGGAGTTAAGGATGTAAATATTCATGTGGGACAATGGGTAAGAGTGAAATCTAGTAGGAAGATTGTGAAAGGTGAAAATAGATTTAGCGAACCAAAAAGAATTGCTAAAGTTAATAGAAATACAGTCCAACTAGAAGATGGATCCATCTACCACATGAGTAAACTGGCCATTGTCAAAAAACATGATGGCGCAAATGAAAATCACCCTACCAGTTCTGACTCAAGTTATGACAAGTACTGGTGGATCAATATTAGTAACACATCCAATGTAAATGTTCCAGATGAGGAAACTTTTTCCACTAGCAATGAGCCTTGTCATACTTCTGAGTTCAGTAATTTTAATACAAGTAATCGTACAAACCAAAATTGCGTAGGAAAAACAAGCAGTTTTGGGAGGAAAATTTTCAAACCTGAGAAATTCAAAGATTATGTTTGTATTACATATATATAGTTAGCCTATGTTATTTAATCTTTTTTTATTTATTTAATTATTTATATAGAGAGGATAAGGGCTTTGCATAGATAAAGAAGGGGGATGTGTAGTGATATCTCTTTAATAGATTTTTATGTACTGAGTGTTGTTCGTTCTGTGTTCTCTATGTGGTGGGTGGAACACGGGGGAGTTCAGTTGGAGTGTAGCCGAGGACGCGTCTTGATCTCCTTGCCTGTGCTGTACGAGGTTGCTTATAAAGGACTTCAACTTTAAATCTACATTATATGCTTCATTACACTCTGTCGCGGTTCTGCGCCCGGGGGTGGCCCCTGGTCCAGCCACACCCCCCTCCGCCCAACCAAGGGGCAGGCAAGTGCTTCACTCACATGCAGTGGATTGGTTCAATGCTGGAGAGCGCGTGCGCAATGTAGACACAGAGGAGGGACTCCTCCGTGTTTACATGTCTACATTGCGCACGCGCACTTCAGCACTACCGGCTTCCGCACGTGCTGGCGCTGTGCGTCCTGCGCATGCGCAGTCCTGATCACGGTGCCATCTGCCCCCTTATGGACGCCCCTAATGCCCTCTCTGCCCTGCGCTCTCTGCTCCGGGGGATATCAGGTCGGGCCCTGCCGGGGGTGCTGCACAGCATCAGAGAGGGTGAGAGGATAGATGGGCTTTGGGGGGGGGGGAGCTGTCCTGGGCAGCTGGTGCTTGCCAGCAGTCGGCGTGTGGGACAAGTAGAGGGGTGTGTGCGCATGCATGCATGCATGTGTGTGTGCATGCATTAAAGATGCGGCGGGGGTACAGAAAGAGCATGTGCCAGGACACATAACAGCTTAGCAGTCTTGATACCTTAAGTTATGCTGGCACTTACAGCGCTTACCTTTAAAGAAGCGAGCGGAACTACAACTCCCAGGATGCACTTATCTACTGGTTAACCGATGGGGTTGAGATCTACCAGATAAAGGCATCTTGTTATGATTTGGGAGAAAGAATGTCAGTTTCTCATTTTGAGGTATGAGGAGATATGTAGGATGGATTAAGGGAGTGCACCAGTGCTTTAAGTGGGGCAGGCTCTGCCAGTGCTCAGTAAGTGGAATTGATTAGAACCCCCTTTGAAACGGGTTCCTATATAAATGACTTTTAACTCTAAAGGCAAAATCGTCAATCAGTGTCTCCTCTGGGACTGTAGAAACCTTTAAGTTAGTCCCAGTTAGTAAAGTTTACATTTCACATATTTTACTTCGCATTTATTTACTACGAGTATTTGCATTTTACAGACTGTGTTTTGGTAAGGATGTTGGGTATGAATCTTGTATGGTGTGTATACACCTCTTGCTGTCTTGTCTATCAGTGTGACTCACAGTGGGGCTGGGGGTCAGGGTATGAGTCACAGCTGTGGAGTTTGGCTGATGGCAGTGGAGTTTCTAACCGTGCCTTACCGAAGATCATACCTTATTCACACTACATGTTTATCCAGCCCTTGGCCTCTTTGCAGAACGCAAATAGCAATGGTCGTGTGTTACAGTAGTAATTATAATTCGATATGAAAGTGTTTGAAGGAGGTTTACTCAGTTGTTGAAATATTCATAGCATCTAAGGAAAAGAAAAATGCACTGTTTACATTTGGGCATCACACCATATATACTTCACTTTACGACACTCAGCTCCACCCTATGCCACAATACATCCATGGCTCTTTACTCCACTTGTGCCACTGTACGCCCCACCACTCCACTACACTCCTCTCTTCTACGCAACGCTACGCTATTCCACTCTGCCCCACGCCACTCCACTCTACAGCACTCTTTTCTATGCCATCCTATTCCAGTCTATGCCACTTGACGCCACTCACAACTCTACTCTACTCTTTCATTATTACATTTTAAAGTAGCATGGGCTTCAGGTAAGTTGTGTTTTTAAGAGTCGCCCAAGAGAATTGTTTAGCTATTTTTCTATTGTTTTTGCTCTGTAAATCATGGCCAAGCTCCGGATAGGCACCATTTAGAGGACTCTTCATCTTATGTTTCCCTCTCTCCTTCTCCCAAGAAACAGACTAGAGGGTGGCATGAGGACGATTTTGTGGAAAAATAACTATAATCATTTTTGAGACCCTGTCCTCTATGGATAGTCCTGCTCCTCCTACTACAATAGCATAAATAAATAAATAAGGTTTCTCCTTCTGATTCCTCTCACTCTGAGGGTAAAGAGGTAGAAATGTCCACTTCTGACCAAAGAGGAAAATACATTGATAAATAGACTTTGTTCAAGATATTTATGAAGCACCATAGTAAGAAGGGGTTTCCATGGGATGATGTTGCAGATACTTCTTCATGGCAAGTACTAAGACAATTTCAGTGTGCTTTTTCCATGCACCAATCTTTGCATCATCACACACACTATGTCATGAGTACTCACAAACATTTTTGCAAGGGCCACAAAGTTTGGACTGTGACCGAGGGCCTTATCCATGCTAATAGGGTGGCGATCTGGAGGCGGTGGGTACTTTTGGTGCAAGATGACTTTGAAAATGAATGTGTTTCAAAAGTTAAGTGGTGCAGGGCCACCTAGTTAGTTCCTTTCGTTAACTTCAATTAACTTCTAAATAAAGGCTTGTTTATTTAACAGCTTTTTAATGATAGTGCTGAGCCGAGGGAATAGCAGCGCAGTGATGCTGTTGATCAAGGGGCCATGTGTAAAGGTCAGGAGGGCCGCATGCGGCCCCGGATAGTACTTTGAGTATCACTGCACTTTGTAATCCTTAGGGAAAGTACATACCTGGTTTAGATGAATTCACCTAAGTTTGTTTCCAGGTTACATCGTTTAGAGGGTATGGAAAAACGATTCCGGGACTAGTGTCAGTGGATTCTTGAGTTGCAAGCTTGCTTCATCGTGTCCCTATGGCGGAAAAGGTTCTCTTCCAAACGTGAAGCTTACTTGGCATGGAAAAAGTCCTATGCTGGATTTCATTTAGCCATGAGAGTGGGCGTGTATGGAGCTTATTTTTCTCAGTCGCTCATCCCTGACTTTAAAGAGCTCTTTAAAGCCGTCCGCAAGGGCTTGGAGTGTACGTCCTTGCTGCAAATCAAAAACGTAGGAGGAATTGTTATCAGACGTATCCTTTGATGAACTGCATGTGTCACCATTGGTGAAGGAGCAGGCATTGCAGCCCTGAAGAGCTTGTTTAGCAAAGAAAGGCGCACTGATTCAGTTCATAAAAACTCAGTACTTCTTCCATCTGAAGAAGTTAAACTCTTTGGCCCAGAGTCGGAAAAACAGCTATGTTGGTTGTTCAAAGAGAAGAAACGTTTTTCTTCCTTTCAACAATAATCTCTGCTAATATGTGGTTTTCTTCAAAGTCTTCTTTTTTGACAACCCTCTGGAAGAGCTCCTCCTAAACATCAGACTTACAATACAAGGAAGCAGCATGAAACGTAATTTGCTGGATGTTTTGACCAGATTGGGAAAGCTGCTTACCTCAATAAATTTACACATCCATAACTATGCTGAAGTTGGCCCCAAGTGGCATGTTGGAGGCTGAATCAAACATTTCATGTTGGCTTTAGAAAAATCTGCTCCAATGTCTGGGAGCTGAAAGTGGTCAAGGAAGGATATCTTGTAGAATAAATCTTCCTTCCTATAGACTTTGGGACCATAATTACCCCCTGCACGTCACAATCCTATTAAGAAGTTGGTAATGCTTTAGGCAATTCTGTCTCATAACAAAGGAGTTCGTTGTTCCAGTTCCTATAAAAGGAGTACGGCTTGGGGCTTCTTCCATTGTGTTTTTAGTTCTCAAAGTGTCGGGAGTAATCAAACTCCTAATTGACTTGAAAAACAATACAGTTGAGAAGGAGACCTCCTTTCAAGAGTGAGTCTTTTCTCAAGATAATTACTTGCATTCCAGAGAAACCCTTATGATTACAATAGATTTTATAGAAACTTATTTTGTCATTCCCATTTCTGTTTGTCGTCAGAAATTCCTACATTTCTGCAAGTGTGGAAATCGCTATCAGTTTCAAGTACTGCCTTTGGACTTAAATCTGCTCCAAGAGTTTTCAAGAAAATATGTGCCCTCTGACCCATAGTGCCCTCACCCCTGTTGCTGTGTCATATCATCAGAGCTTACATCTCAGAACAAAGCCTTAATTGTGCTTTGATTATTTGTCCTGAGAATTGTGTTCTTTTTTGTCTGCTTGGTTTGTAGTGCCACATTAAGTGAGCTGTGGATATGATTTTGATGTTGGAGTGACTGGTGGAAGACATTCACCAGTTGATCACTCATCTCTTAGTTAACTAAGCCACACCGTCCCTGCTCATTTCGAGATGGTGTAGGCCTGGTAATGTTGGTTGGCTGTGTGAATCTTTGAGCTGATCCTGCATATGTGATACTTTCTGCCTAATGTGCTCTGTTGGATGTATAGTGGTGTACATTGGTTGCAAGTGATGCTGGGAGCTAAGCGGTTGCTACCTCTGTAGCACATTTGTGCTGTATTAGAAGTATGCGGAAGTTCTAACATGTACTGTCGGGTGTTCATTGGTGTGGTTTCATGAGGATGAGTTTTGGATTTCTCCAATTAGATCTAACGATGTAGTACACATGTGGCAAGGTAGCTCAGCCTTTGTTTATACCTAATGAGCTTTATTGGAGCAGGCCAGACCCGGTATTCCAAAGAGTGACTTGAGCAGAACCCGTACAACATTCTAAAGAATGAGGTACCACATCCTGCTGCATGTTTGCAGTAAGTGGGCGAGGTAACAGCTGGAGCAGCAATGACAGGTGGTGACATGAGCAGAATCTATGCTACCTAGAGGGCAGTTTCGAGCATGTTTGCACTCCAACCACCTCATACTCCTGAAGGTGCTATAAGAGGAACGATCTGTATGCACAGGAATCCTAGTTGTCAATTCTAAGCCCTAGCCGCAAGGATTGTACTAGAGTGCATGAGAGGTTGAGACATAACATGGTTAATAGGCTACTTCTCTGCCAGAACCAGACTAATCAGGCATATTTAACCCGCCTGTCATTACTCCTCAATACACATTCATAACTTCAGGTTAGATCCCAGAGTCCTTTGATGTGTTGTGTGGAAATGAGTTGGGTTTCTCCTTTACCTTCCTCCTAGACATTTTCCCTTTTTATTTTTATTAGAGAACGTAATTGCAGGGCAAGAGCTTCGAGCACTTTAACAATGGGGATGCAATGTCATGGGGAAAGAGACTAGAAAGTTTCCTTGTTTTGCGTGGTACACCAGCATGGCATGGATCTGATGGAAGCCTCATTTTCAGCCTTAGTTACTATGTTACTGGGTACTTATAGAGCGCGCGGCTACTCCCAAGAGTGTCCCGGCGCTAAGGAAAAAGAACCAGTGACAGAACCAAACAGGATGCCCCGAGGCCGCTGAACTATTGTGCAAACAGCTAGGTTTTTAAACTGCGTCTGAAGCTGAGGAGGTCCTGCGCCTGACGCAAGGCTGGAGGCATGTTATTCCAGAGCCGAGAGGCCACCACCTGAAACTACCGTCCACCCAAACGAGAGCGGGAGAACCTTGGGATCTGCGAGAGTAGCAGATTGGAAGACCTCAAACTTCTAGATGGAACATAGTGCTGGCACCTGTTTCTCAGATATAAGGCCCCAATATTGTGGAAGGCCTTATAAGCCAGCACCAAGACCTTAAAATTTACCCTCTTGCGTACTGAAAGCCAATGCAAGGACTTCAGGTGAGGAGTCATGTGAGTCCTGAGGTCCACCATAAGTATGGCTCTAGCCGCGGCATTTTGTACCACCTGGAGGCGGCCAATAATATAATCCGAAAGGCCGACGTAAAGAACGTTTACATAATGAAGACGGGACAGAATCAGTGCTTGTACTACTGTTTTCTTGTGGGAAACTGAAAGTAACGGCAGGAAGTTACGCAGCATTTTCAGTAGGCCAAAACATGTGCCAGCCACAGCCTGAACCTGGGATTTAATGGACATATCCGTGTCCCATTTTACCCCAAGATTCTTGACAGTTGTGGCTGAGGTAGCAGGAGGAGACATGTTCTGTGGCCACCAGTCACGCCACTCTTCCTCCGGATTGTGACAGAAGAAAATCATTTCTGATTTCTCCAAATTGCACAGTAGTTGATTCTGTTTAAACCACTCAAATACTGCTGACAAGCAGATGTTTATCTTGTTCCCATTAAGGGCCTCATCCTTACCACACGTGAACAACAGTCGTGTATCATCGGCGTAAGAAATGATTTTAGCGCCATAGTATTCTGCCAATGGCACCAAAGGGGCCATAAACACATTAAACAAAGTGGGGCTTAAAATAGATCCCTTTGGGACACCTACATTCAGTGGCGGGATAGGGGCCGCAGAACGGGGTGACCAAACTGTTTGCTGACGATTTTCCAGATAAGATCTGAACCACTGCAGGACCGTGCCCCCAATACCACACCCTTGGAGTCTACCCAAAAGGAGTTCATGGGGCATGGTGTCAAAAGCTGCGGATAGGTCCAACAATATCAAAACTGCCTTCCCTCCTTTATCAAGTGTGACTTTAATGGATTCAGAGATTTCCAAAAGGGCTGTTTCCGTGCTAAAATTAGCTCGGAAACCGGATTGGCTTGGATGTAAAACACAGTTGGTCTCAACAAACTCCGCAACAACCTTATTTACAAATTTCTCCAAGGCCTTGGAGAAAAAAGGCAGCAACGAAATTGGCCTGTAGTTGCTGGCTACAGAAGGGTCGACGGAAGATTTTTTTTTTTAGAAGAGGAAGAATTTTCCCATGCTTCCAACTATTAGGCATCACTCCTTCAGCCAGAGAGAGGTTCAAAACCTTGTTGATGGTCGGGTTTATCACCTCTGCAACAGATGCGAGAATTTTCGCAGCGCAGGGGTCTGAGGGTGAGGGGGGGGTTATCAAAAATAGCTGCTGTGGCTGCGGGTACTTCCTCCAACGAAGCTTGTATGGTAGTGATTTTTGTATAAAAACAGTGTGCAATGTTGGTCATCCATTCATTCGTGGTAATAAAAAGATTTTTTGTTGCACATGGGGCAGAGAAATTTTTGACAATTTTAAATAGTTCCTTACTTTTATTGCCTGCTTTCTCTATTTTTAAGGACAAGAAGTTCTTTTTTTCCAAGCGAACATAGGCTTTTAATGCCACTTTATAAGTTAACTTATCCACGGAACTAAAGTCCTTCCTCCACGCTCTCTCCAAACGTTTGCAGAGACTTCTACTTTTCCTAAGAGTCTCAGTGAACCAAGGGCTGAATCTCTGCCGCCATTAGCAGCACGGGGCTTTGTAGGAGGAAGCTCATTTGCACGGGATTCCAGCCAGCTTTTTAGAGAGCATACATCGTACATTAAATTGTCCCTAAAACAGATAGGATGAGTTTTAAGTGCACTGCCTAGTGCTGCCAGGGTCATCTGGACTTAGTCCAAGTAATTGTGATTAGGATCCAACCTGGCATCCAGGTGAGCGTTACCAACAAAAATGCCTCATTCCTACTTGCTCTTTAATATTAGTGCGGTCACTGCACTTCTGCATGGGCGAAAATCCCATTTCCAATCCAGAATATAGTATTTATTGAGCCGTAGCCTCCATGAGCAAAGCCACCCTGGAAACAAAGAAACAGTGGAAACTAGAAACAAGGAAGAAATGGTTTAGAGACCTCTTTAGAGCTCAACCTGAAGTCCTTGTCTTTTCTTCTGGCTGTAAAAGCCTGCTGCCATCAGACCTTTTAAACTCGAAAGGCTTGTGCTTGTTAGGTTCCTCTCACAAACAGCCTTTCACCCCTAAATTGAGACCTGCCTGTAATGTCAAAGAATGATGTGTCAGTGGTAACAGGGATTGTACTCTTGCATTTTGGTTTAAATTCACAATTGAGATTGCCATAAATGACTTTACTTCTGAAGTTTTCGGGATTCTGGGTTTATTTATGCAGTTACTTTTAAATGTCCACTCATCTTAAATTGCTTGTTCCTTAAAATGTTGATTGGCATCTACGGATTTGGCTAGAGAGCGATCACCTCCTATGGGTCTCCTACGGTACACTGTCAGACTGTGGCCCTGTTACGATTGCCTGTTTACACAAGAGAAAAGTTGTGGAGTAATACTAGAGGCAACACGGGTGATTTCAAGGGTGATGTCGTTCTAAATAGGCATGAGTCGTGTCCTCTAGTCTTTCCTAGAGTACGCACATAACCATTTGCGGAAAGGTTGAAGTGTGATCGTAAGCTTCACACTAGTGATGCTGCGCTTATTCGGCATAACGCTGACCCAGATGGGTATCTGGTTCAGTACAGAAAACGTCTGCTCAAGAAGAGTAGTGGAGGCCTAACGGAGGTCTACAAAAACATGCCTACCTCCCATTATAATGAATATTCAGTAATGGAATGTTGTTTACCCACCTTAACCTTCAGGTCTTCATCCCTTCTCATCTATTAACTGCCACCTCACAACCCAGCTTTCACTGATGTGCTTCTGGGCTCGGTTTTGGAGATAACTATTATCCCCCCGGCCCTTTGTACCTTAGGTGATCTCAATACTTGGTTAGATGCCCCGTACTCCAGAACACCTCCAGTTTACTTTCTGACCGATAATCTCTGGACTTCCATCAGCTAGTCATGGGACTCGTATATCCGGCATGCTGCGCCATCAATGCCGATTTATCATCAAAAAGACATAAAAACAACTTCACAACCTGGAGCTATCAAACATCATTCACATTAATCTCCCCAGGACCGTATCTCCAGCAAAAGGTACTACTACAAACATGTCTCCTAGACCATGGCAGCATTTTGACATGAACACACCGTGGGGAAAAGGTACTGCCACCAAAACTTTGAACCCAAAATTGTCCATTTATTCCTATCAAAATATTCTACATTGACCTCATCGAAAAGTGGGATAATTTAGTTCCGTTATAAAACGATGCAAAAAGGAAATCCGACTTCTTGAAAGACAATGCAGGAAAACATACTGTAAGAACAACATATTTTAGGTTCCAAAGACAGTACAGAATATCTGTCCAGTAAACGAAAAGTCTAACTTTTCTCATTGCATCAGTTGGGCGTCATGCCCCAGTAAAGACCTCTTTAAAACACTATATTCCATAATGCACCATGCACACAGATGAGCATAGAAGGTACTTAGGAGCTTTGCAGTTTGCTGCCGCGCCACCTCGTCAACAATGGTTGAAGACCTGGAAGGATATTTCCAACTACAAGCAGTCTGTAAAACAACCATTGTCAAACAATGCTTCTTTCAAAATACAACCAGCGGTGTACCCCTTCGACTCTTTGAAACCAAGGAACGGATGAAAGCTGTAAACACAACAGGATCTCCCCAAGACTCCTGTCCTACAAAAATATATTGAAGCATTCTTTAAGAAGCTCCTGTGGTCATACCTGCCAGAGCTATCCTCGGTTGATCCTTAGCAACTAGAGATATTTCAAGTAAAGAAGCCAGGGCTTTTATTATTGGAACCCTGCAAACTAGTATCCAAAGGGCCTATCCTTTGTAAGCTCCTCGAAAAGGCAGCCTTTGGTATGAAGATGGCCTCTACACCTTAATTCTAAAGAAATGAAATAAGCAAGTTGTGAAGAATCCAGAACATGCAGCTAGACATCTTACACGTAGGCAGGCAGGACCCCATTACCCTTACCCTCAAAGCCCTACACTGTTGCCAGAAGAGAGAAGAATATTGTACGTAGTATTCTGCTTGCGCGCTGAGCAGTTCTAGGGAGTGGACCCATCTTCACACAGTCAAACCTCAGACTGTGTAGTCAAAGCTCAAACATCAGATCCAAAATAGTGCTATTCCCGATTGTTTCCTTTTTAAAAAGATACCCATTAGAAGTAGGTGCTACGTTCAGGCGTCCAAGCTTGGTGACTAGCTACCAAAGAGAATAAGGGCCATAAACAGTCTTGTAGAATTCAGAACAACCAATTTAAGATGAGTGGACATTTAAAAGTAACTGCATAAATAAACCCAGAATCCCGAAAACTTCAGGAGTAAAGTCATTTATGGCAATCTCAATCGAGACCTGACTGTCCTAAATCACGTTCCAACAACTTCACAAACTACAAGTCACTTGGTTTGTATACACAGTGAGCAAAACTATCCCCAAACTCCTTAGGCGTAGTTCTCCGTGCTTCATACACTACCACATGCTGCTTCATCAGATCTGGAGCACATCTCCGGGTCTCACACAGGGCATCAAACTTCTTCCCTCATAGCAGACACATAGACCTACATCTTCTACACCCTTCTCGACTGGGTTATCGGTGCTCTGTCCATTATGGGTATTTCCACTGCTGTGTAACATACTTGGGGTTTCAAGCAACATGCTTGTGACCACAGGTAGTGGACTCACTTTAGTTGAGTTTGGCATGTCTATCACATGATCAGGCGAGTGAATTAACTTCCGGTTAGTGCCAATTACAGCGCAGTGAATGGGACACACTCACTGTTACACGGACACTGATCATACGTGGTGTTACACGAAACAGTAACCAAGTGACCGCCTACTAACTAAACAGGGAGAGATAAGGTGAAATATAGATCCATTCTTGATGCACCCTGGCAGGCACCCCCTAGAGGTGTACGCTCATAGAATGGTGCAGTGAATTGGACGTATCATGACCTGTTGTGATTAGAGATGGAGTGTTTTAGAAGGAGGAGGGGGCTAGAATTGATGGAATATATTAGTGTTGTGTCTGATTATGTGCTACTGTACCCCTTATCCCTTTAGAATCCTGAGACCTGCTATCTAAAGGACATAGGAAGTTGATGCAGACTAGAAGTCTCCAATTGGTGAGACTTCATACAACTGCTTGTTTATAATTGCAACTTTACAATTTTGCAGTCATGGTGATAGACACTGGTGTTTTGTTGATAATGGGACATTTGAAATGCATATTGTATTTCAATGTATGTTCTTATATCCTTACAGAGTGGGGACCTGACTTCAAGCTGGTACCACAGATCAATGCCATACCAGTAAAAGTATGGTAATTTAATTGATTTCTTTAATTTACTCACATTTATAGAGCACAGTGTCGAAGTATATGGCCCTGAGGAATGCGAAGAACTTTTAGGGTCCGCTAGGCAGGAACATGTTGACCAGATCTTAATAGGGAACAGCCATTTCCCTATTCTCACTTAGCTGATTTTAACCTATCCACTGGAGACACTAATAAAGGATTGACTTTGTCATCCAGGAGATAGTTGTAACTCACAATTTGATTCCTGCACTCTGCTCCTCACTCAACCCTACATTTGATGACCCAAAACACCTCATGCTCCTGTCCTGCGGGAGAGTTGTAGCCCACACTGGATACGTTCCAGTCCCAGTGTGCAAGAGGGAACCTAGTGATGAAGCATTTCACCCTTGGGTGAGCGAGGGTTCTCGTCTTCACGCATGTGTGCGTCTGTCACCCTATCCCCACAGTGAATATCTGGTGAGTAGTGTAGATACACCATACGGTTACCTTTTTGTGAGTTCTGTAATATAGCAGTACCCTAAGGTGGGAGGGATGGATCCTGAAGGGCTAGAGCAGTACCCTGAGGTGGGAGGGATGCACCCTGAGGGATAGAGCAGTACCCTGAGGTGAGAGGGATGCACCCTGAGGGATAGAGCAGTACCCTGAGGTGGGAGGGATGCGCCCGAGGGATAAAGCATTACCCTGGGGTGGGAGGGATGCACCCTGAGGGATAGAGCAGTACCCTGAGGTGAGAGGGATGCACCCTGAGGGATAGAGCAATACCCTGAGGTGGGAGGGATGCACCCGAGGGATAGAGCAGTACCCTGAGGTGAGAGGGATGCACCCTGAGGGATAGAGCAGTACCCTGAGGTGAGAGGGATGCACCCTGAGGGATAGAGCAGTACCCTGAGGTGAGAGGGATGATCCCTGAGGGATAGAGCAGTACCCTGAGGTGGGAGGGATGCACCCGAGGGATAGAGCAGTACCCTGAGGTGAGAGGGATGCACCCTGAGGGATAGAGCAGTACCCTGAGGTGAGAGAGATGCACCCTGAGGGATAGAGCAGTACCCTGAGGTGGGAGGGATGTGCCCTGAGGGATAGAGCAGTACCCTGAGGTGAGAGGGATGCACCCTGAAGGATAGAGCAGTACTCTGAGGTGGGAGGGATGCACCCGAGGGATAGAGCAGTACCCTGAGGTGAGAGGGATGCACCCTGAGGGATAGAACAGTACCCTGAGGTGAGAGGGATGCACCCTGAGGGATAGAGCAGTACCCTGAGGCGAGAGGGATGCACCCTGAGGGATAGAGCAGTACCCTGAGGTGGGAGGGATGCACCCTGAGGGATAGAGCAGTACCCTGAGGTGGGAGGGATGCTCCCCGAGGGATAGAGCAGTACCCTGAGGTGGGAGGGATGCACCCGGAGGGATAGAGCAGTACCCTGATGTGAGAGGGATGCACCCTGAGGTGGGAGGGATGCACCTGAGGGATAGAGCATTATCCTGAGGTGGGAGGGATGCACCCCAAGGGATAGAGCAGTACCCTGAGGTGGGGGGGAATACACCCTGAGGGATAGAGCAGTACCCTGAGGTGGGAGGGATGCACCCTGAGGGACAGAGCAGCACCTGAGGTGGGAGGGATGCACCGTGAGGGAAAGAGCATACCTGATGTGGGAGGGATGCACCCTGAGGGGATAGAGCATCACCATGAGGTGGGAGAGATGGACTGTGAGGGGCTGGAGCAGTACCCTGAGGTGGGAGGGATGCACCCTGAGGGATAGAGCATACCTGATGTGGGAGGTATGCACCCTGAGGGCTAGAGCATACCTGAAGTGGGAGGGATGCACCCTGAGGGATAGAGCATACCGGAGGTGGAAGGGATGCACCCTGAGGGATAGAGAAGTACACTGAGGTGGGAGAGATGGACCGTGAGGGGATACAGGGGCACCTTGAGGTGGGAGAGATGGACCGTAAGGGGATACAGGGGCACCCTGAGGTAGGGGAGATGCACCCTGAAGGGATAGAGCACCACCATGAGGTGAGAGAGGTGGACTGTGAAAGATAGAGAAGTACCCTGAGGTGGGAGGGATGCACCCTGAGGGATAGAGCAGTACCCTGAAGTGGGAGGGATGCACCTCGAGGGATAGAGTAGTACCCCGAGGTGGGAGAGATGGACCGTGAGGGGATACAGGGGCACCCTGAGGTAGGAGAGATGCACCCTGAAGGGCTTAGAGCACCACCATGAGGTGAGAGAGGTGAAGTGTGAGGGATAGAGCAGTACCCTGAGGTGGGAGGGATGCACAATGAGGGATAGAGCAGTACCCTGAAGGGGGAGGATGCACCTCGAGGGATAGAGTAGTACCCCGAGGTGGGAGAGATGGACCGTGAGGGGATACAAGGGCACCCTGAGGTGGCAGGGATGCACTGTGAGGGTTAGAACAGTACTCTGAGGTGGGCGGAATGCACCCTGAAAGGGTAGAGCAGTACCCTGAGGTGGGAGGGATGCGCCCTGAAAGGGTAAAGCAGTTCCCTGAAGTGGGAAGGAAGCCCCCTGGGGAGGTAAAGATGGAACATGAGGGGATACAAGGGCACCTTGAGGTAGGGGAAATGCACCCTGAGGGGATAGAACAGCATCCTAGGGGTGGGAAAGACGCACCCTGAGGGGTTCTTGCAGCACCATGAGGTTGGGCAGTCTTGCTGATATCAGGATGAGGAAAAGCAAATACACTTTCTGTAGGAGCCAGACCAACGAGTATGGGAGGAGAGAGAAGATGCACTCTTGGAGGATTAGTCACAGGTATGCTCTCTTTGAGGCTAGGTGCACCTGTAGGAGCCAGACCAACGAGTATGGGAGGAGAGAGAAGATACACTCTTGGAGGATTAGTCGAAGTCAAAGGTATGCTCTCGTTGAGGCTGGGTGCACCTGTAGGAGCCAGACCAACGAGTATGGGAGGACAGAGAAGATACACTCTTGGAGGATTAGTCGAAGTCAAAGGTATGCTCTCGTTGAGGCTGGGTGCACCTGTAGGAGCCAGACCAACGAGTATGGGAGGAGAGAGAAGATGCACTCTTGGAGGATTAGTCAGGTATGCTCTCTTTGAGGCTAGGTGCACCTGTAGGAGCCAGACCAACGAGTATGGGAGGAGAGAGAAGATGCACTCTTGGAGGATTAGTCACAGGTATGCTCTCTTTGAGACTAGGTGCACCTGTAGGAGCCAGACCAATGAGTATGGGAGGAGAGAAAAGATACATTCTTGGAGGATTAGTCACAGGTATGCTCTCTTTGAGACTAGGTGCACCTGTAGGAGCCAGACCAACGAGTATGGGAGGAGAGAGAAGATGCACTCTTGGAGGATTAGTCACAGGTATGCTCTCTTTGAGACTAGGTGCACCTGTAGGAGCCAGACCAATGAGTATGGGAGGAGAGAGAAGATACATTCTTGGAGGATTAGTCGCAGGTATGCTCTCTTTGAGACTAGGTGCACCTGTAGGAGCCAGACCAACGAGTATTGGAGGAGAGAGAAGATACATTCTTGGAGGATTAGTCACAGGTATGCTCTCTTTGAGACTAGGTGCACCTGTAGGAGCCAGACCAATGAGTATGGTAGGTGAGAGAAGATGCACTCTTGGAGGATTATTCGAAGTCAATGCACCTGTAGGAGCCAGACCAACGAGTATGGGAGGAGAAAGAAGATACACTCTTGGAGTATTAGACAAAGTCAAGGGTATGCTTTCTTTGAAGCTAGGAGCACCTGGTTGGGTGACGGGAATTTAATAAGGAAAATAGCACCTAAAATACCACTCTGTACGGGGAAGGAGATGTATGCTCGGTGAGAGCATCTTGGTGTAGGAGACAACCCCTTTGGTAGAGATGTCTATAGGAATGCTTCATGGAAAGCATTAGGGTAGAATAAAAACAAGCATTTGCAATGCAATAGGTCTCGCATTTGCGAGATTTTGAGCTATTAGCATTGTAAATGACAATGCCACTTATTTATGTGTTTTGAAATTCTGCAAACAACGACTACGAGTACAAAGTGCACATAAATACAAAGCATTGTCATATACAATACCAATAGGTGAAAGTTTCGAAAATGCGAGACCTATAGCATTACAAATGCTTGTTTAACTTTATCCACCTTGCACAGGTCCAGGGATTCTTTGCAGCGTGTTTAGAATACATTGGCAAAGTAAATAGGTCACAAAGCAAGACCTATTGATTTTGCCAATGCTTATTAAGTAATACGTCTAGTAATATAGACGTTCTATTGATTTTAACCATGTGGTTACAATCATGAACACATGAACACCACCATCGAGTTACAGCTGCTACCTAACCAAAACCGTGGACTGAAAAATTGTACATGACGCATGAATCGCACCAGCAGCTGATTTCCAGAAGTACTTTTCCACAATTATGGAATTATTTTGCAATTGTTTAATGCATTCACTCAATTCCTAATTGTCCTATCCAAGCCTCTCTTCCACCCCCCACCCCCCTTATAATTTTTTGTATCCCAGTGACAGCACCTTCTGAGTGCCCAGGAATGGACCGAGCCCACTTTATAGCTATAAGGTGAGAGCCGACGGCCACATTCATGTAACATGTGAAATATGAAGAGGAACTAAATGGCAGGAATCGATTACCTTTAAGCATTTGCATTTAATGTTCAAAAATCGATCAGTGTTCTTTGCCAGTAAACTGGTCCCGTTGTGTATCCGTTTTAACGCCCGATGGTAATTATCAACGGGTCTGGGGCCCGCCCAGTTATACCGCTGCAAAACAACGAAAACAACTTTCAAAATAAAGTTAAACTCACAGGGCTGCTCTGCTGTGTTTCTCCCCTTCTTCTTCACGAGGGCTCCCCTTCTCTCCTGACAGGGGCGTGCAATGAAGTGTAGGGTGTGGCAGGACCCTGTCTTCAAGAACCCGCTGGGGATCATGTGACCCGGGTCCCTGACGAGAATCGAAACTGAACATATAAAGAGTGGAGCTAACCCAGTGTTGATGGGGGCGAGACAGAGCGGAATGCGAGAGTGACCGATTGTCCATGATAAGCGCTATACCGCAGGAGTGTGATAGACAACCTGGGATGACTGATGGACAGTGGAAGGAGGGACAGTATGTGACAGGAAAGAGAACAGCGATGAACATATCAAAAGTGCGAGGATGAGGGCTAGAGAGACAGCGGTTAATGGAGACCAGTAGGAGAAGAAGGGGCAGAATCTTCGGATGAATTGAGGGGTAGTGGGAGAGGAAGGGACAGAGTCTGCAATGCATGGAGGGGAAGTAGGGAAAGACAGGACAAAATGTAAATGAAAATAAAAATAACCTTCACCCAGGTAGGGGGTGAAGCGGGGATCGAACTCACAAATCTCAAAAGGACAAACTGTACGTTCAAACCTCTGAGCTATTTTCATACCCATTGACTGTAAAGCAACACGCCCGCGAAAAGTGCGCGTGAGCTGCGGGAGCTGCTGGTGTGCGTGCGCGGTTGCGAGCAGCAGCATATGTTCCCAATTATGGCGCCCGTGTCTGGGCACGATAATTGGAAACATATGTTGCTGCTGCGCGTAACAGACACCAATAGGCCATGGGTGGAGCAACGCGCCCGCCTTTGGCCAATTGCGTGCTGTCTTTATTAAAAAGACACACGCAAAGGCCAATAGCGTGGCCCAAAAGGAAAAGCACATGCACGAGTGTGTGTGATTCCTAGGTCAGTTTCCAAACCCCCTACAAGAGGTCTGTCGCTGCACGAACAGTCCTATGCACTGCAACGCTAGGCGTGAGACATAAAAACCTTGGGCAAGTTGAACTTGGGTGGGGAGCATGGGAGTATTCTAACAAAAAGACGAGCACTCTTTGGGGATAGCAAAGCACCTTCAGAATGCTCTGTGGGTCTTCGGCTCAGTGCAGATTCCCTGGGGGCGTCTTGTTGTTTTTGTCCTTGCTTCTCCAAATGCTTGGAGGGGCTGCTTGCTACTCTTTTCCTAGCTCCTTGCAGTGCTCTGTCCTAGCTCATGGTGTTCTGTCCTGGCTTCTCATTGTGCTCTGTCTTGACTGGTCCACATTGCTCTTTTCTGTCCCCTAATATTGCTCCGATGTGTGTCTAGCTTCTTTTTCCACTCTGCTCCTTAGGGTTCTCTGTGAAGTATTCTGCTGTTCCCTCTGACTTCATGCTCCGAACCCTATCATTTCTGTTGTGTTTCTGGCTTCACTCTTATCATTCCTGAGCTTACTTCTGATTTATCTTTGATTTTTCAGTGCACTTTAAGGGATCTTGTTTCCTTCTGTTCTAGGTTTACCTTGTTGCTCTTTAGAATGGATCAGCTCCATCTAGCTAGGCCTCTGACCAGACTCTCTCCTTCTTGTAGATGACTTTGAGGACCTGTTGCAGAGTAACGAAGACGCCGTGCTTCGTATTATTGCAGATGAGCTTCGTCAAGCCTTGCCTGTAGACGCCATGCTGAGCTCTGAGCACAAAGCCGTGGAGAAGGTATGATACCAGAGCCTTTGCTCTCTGTGCAATACACTGTTTACTGCCCCTGATGCAGACCTGTCCATTTAGGAAACTTGCAGGTTTGGGTAGACAGGAAGGTTTTTAGAGTCTTTACCATTTTATTCCTCTTTACAACCTCCGGCTGGTACCATCTCCTGGAGGAGCTGATGCTATGCTGTTGTGTGACCAACTCTAAATTGTCCCATCCCTAGAACATATTCAAGCTTTTCTGAGTTGCACGCCTAATCCAGAACACATATACTTGATTGTAGGCCTGAACTGTCTTTTAATGTCTTTACGAATCCCATCCCGTGGCTTTGGTACGCCATCCTCTTACTCTATGGCTGCGTATTGTTCTTAGCTCTTCAGGCAAAGTCTTCTTATGTAATTATTATTTCATCATGCAAAATTCAGTTAGTTTGTCTAGCCCTCAGTGTAGTTTGTTCACCATCCTGGAGCTGTATGGCAATTGGCTTTGAGTGGTGTATGATGAGCTACTACTTTGTAGTGGTTAGTTATGTGTCTTTGTGGTGCTAGGGATTGGCTGTGATTTCTGTTGGTGGTTGATATTTCCCCTGGTGATAAGTGGTCATTTTCCTGTGAGTGACTGGCAGGCCTTCTGTGTAATCTTTGGTGGTCCCATTTGGTGGCGTTTAAAAGTGTTTCTTGTCTCTGGGATTGGTGCTTTTTCCCCTAATAGTGATGTTCTGTGTTCATCTTCCTTTTAATTGACATACCTTTTCTTCTGGGGAGTTTGTTCTGCATTGGTGTTTGGTGGTCCTCTTTCTCGTGCCAGTTTATGCTTTGACTCACATCAGCGGTGTTTGGTGGATATCCTCATTGTGATGGTTAGTAGGCCTTTTTCTTCTGAGTGGATATTGAATTCTCTGGGTGGCGTTTAGTGTTTTGTATTGTTGCTGTTGTTGGCCATCGCCTTGATGCTGCTTCGTGAATCTCCTCCAGTTAGCGGCCAATAGGTTCTCCTGACAGTCTGTTTCCTTTTAGCAGTTTGCGTTGATACTTCTGGTTGAGGTTCATCATTGTCCTCCAGGTGGTGGTCTTCTTGGGTTCCTCCTCCTCTTTTTGTCAGTTGTTGGTGGTCTTTGATGCCCTTCTGGGAGGCATATGGTGCTCCTCCTCTAGTCTGTGTGGCGTAGGAATTCTTTGGTTAGCAGTGGTTGGATGTTGCTGACCCTGCTAGCTGCAGGCTGTTCTCTTCCCTAGCAGTTTCTGGTGGTGTGTATCCTTCTCATCCTGGTGTAAGTTGTTGCTTTGCATATTGAAAACTTATAGGTTTGTAAGTTCTGTCATTTAGTGTTTGGAGCAAAACCTTTCTCATTATCCATGGAAGTGTCTGAAAGTGGACCACTTATGACTGCAGCAGCTCACAAACCCTCTCCTGCCTAGAACTGCCCTCTGATTATTTTTTTTTTTTGCTTTAGTCAATTGGACAGTATTGGCATCGCTGCAAAACATTACTGAACACAGTGCAGGTTAATGTCCTCATACTAGTGTAATGTTGCTCCTCCTCCACTTGCTAGTGGTTGGCAGGCTGTACTCCTGTCCACAAACAAAGAGGACTGTAGAGGGGAACATTGGAGGAAACTGGGGTGCCCTCCACTCACCTTTCATTCAAAAAAGACTGAAAACTCCAATCTTCTTACACCCTGAAAGTCAGGGTAAGAACCCTTTTAAGACCTGCACAAAAAAAGGCCTTAACCCCTAATTTTGTGGTCATTCATCTTGGGGTGAGTCTTGTATGAAAACAAGGTGTGGTGTCAAAAAATGACCACAATTGTGTAAGAAATAGGAAATGCGTCACAGGAGCAACCACCAGAAGCTGGTTGAATTGTGCTACCAAACAGTTTAACTTGGTGTCATTCAAATGTTAGCTTCTGCGCTAACCCCCGCAATGAGCTTTGTGAGTTCCCTATGAGTAAGAGAGTTCACACCTCACTCTCTAAATCAAAATGACCCAATCTAAAGGGAGGCTAGAAAAGTGCCAAAAAAGACTGCCAGTGGTATTTAATATGTGGGCCTTCGGCGCCTGGTTAAAAACCAGGCACATGCTCTGGCCACAAAGTAACAAATGGCCAACATGTTTCATGGCCAGAAGAAATGTTCGACCTATTCATCATGGCTAGAGGACCACACCGTCACCCAACAGTACACCGTGCTACATCATCACCCGGTAAAGGTCTACCAGTTAGTTAGTTCAATAGCTGTATCTATGTCACTAGATTGAACCCCCTGCAGTGCCAGAGGTTCAGAATCCTCTTCAAGGTGCACCACGGCTGTACTCCTGGCCATGTTTGGTCTGCTGTCTTTGAGGTGATGAATGTTCTGTGGCTGAATACTGCTGGTTTCTGTAATATAGGTTGAGCGAGAGTTCTTAGGTTCTTCTGGGAGGCATTGTTCATTTACTTATTTATAGATTTTTTCTATAGCGCAAACTTGACCTGAGGGTATTAGAGAGCTTCACAGAGTATGCACAGCAACATTCACAGGCAATACACAAGCAAATTAATAAAAACGGTGGGAATCTATGATGATAATATATAGACGATGTTGGAATAGATGAGCGATATAGTTCAAAGCAATGGTAGGTTATTTCGAAAGTTAGGAGTGCACAGCTATTTTTAGAGGTGTAGTTTTTCAGGCTTTTTTGATGGTTGATGAGGGAAGTGTTATTTTAGAAAGGTGGGTTCAAGTTTTTATAGAGAAGAAGTAATTTAAGTTTTTTTTTGAAGTGTAAGAATGATTGATTGTCATGTAGATCGTGTGGCAGGGCATTCCAAATTCTAGCCACATTATCAGAGAAGGAACAGGTGAGTGATTTTTCTTTGTTAAATTTGGGCAGTATTATGAGTAGGGTGTTTGAGCTTCGTAGCCGACTCTACTAGCCAGCTTTTGATAGTTTGTTAGCACGATAGGTTTGTTTTGCAGTGTAGGGAGCTTTGAGGGTTATGCAGGCGTTTTTGAATATACTTATCGCAACAATTGGTAGCTAATTGAGTTTTCTAAGTGTGGGAGTGATGTGATCATAGCGGCTCTTTACAGAGATAAGTCTGGCTGCTGCGTGGAGTGTGGATTTCATAGGAATAAGGTGTTTTGTTTATGCCAGTGATTGTAGCGGTACCATAGTCCAATTTAGAGAGGACTAAGGATTATACTACGGTCGTTAGGTCTTTAAGGCGGGTTTGATTTTTTTTTTTTTGATTCAGCTTATAGAAGACACTTTTTGCTGAGTTGCTAATGCAGTTAGCTTGACAAGCCAGTTGTAGACAGGCTAGGACTTTCCATTTGGTTGTTCGATGAGTTTGGTTTTATTGTGGTTAAGCTTTAGGTAGCGTGTGGTCAGCCAGGATTGTACTATGGAGAGGGTTGTTTAGATGTTTTATGTCTTTAGATGATGAGATTTTAGTGTAAGGTTGGGTGTCCTCTGCATAGATATGGCGAGCAATTCTAGCCTGTATCAGACAGCTGCTAGGGGTTCCATGTAGAAGATGAACTTTGCCGGGGACAGGATTGAACCGTGGGCGACTAATTGTGGGACTGATACTGCTGGTGAAGTGGAGTTGTTTAGTTTGATTTGGTGAGATCGTTGGTTCAGGTATGAGGCAAACCACTGAAGAACAGTACCGTTGATGCCTGCATGCTGCGAGAGGGTGTTTAGGAGAATGTTGTGGTCGAAAATATTGAAGGCCTCAAAGAGATCCAGGAAGATTAGGAGGCAGGCCTGACCATCGTCAAGAGATCCGTGTAACTCGGTGATGTTCAGAATTGCAGCTTCTGTACCGCAGCCGTCCCTGAACCCAGATTGGAAGGTGTCATATATGTTGAATTTTTCAATGTGGTTGTTGAGCTGTGAGAGCACACATTTCTTAATAGGTTTGGCAAAGAGAGGGAGGCTGGTTAAAACTTTCTGCTGTTAAATGCACTCTTTTAAAATTGTGTTCAGGTGACCGGGCATGTAAAAAGGGCACACTATTTAAGTTTAACTTGAGGTAAATGTTGTGTTGCTTACCTGTGTAGTAGTGTGGAATGGGCACACTGCACACCTCATGCACAGACATGGACCTGCAGTGCACCTGGGCACGTGCCCACCAGCAGCCTAAGGGACACCTTTCACCCATTCCTGTACATGGGTGCCAACTGAACAGAATACTTGCCTGGGTGCAAAATTGTTGACTACACACTAAAAGCCCTGGTATTGACTCCAGGGTTAGGAGCTGCAAATAGATTAGGCTTGCTACCATCTGCCCGTGCGCCACAGTAGGAATTGAAAGAAAAGGTAGGCTGCTCCAGTGGCTCACCCTGTTGTCCGTGTTTTAAACCCCCCCCGTTGTCCGAGTTGCAAATTTGGCCCTCCCGCCCCGTTGTTTCCTTTGTCCCTAAATCCCACACTCCTTGCACAATGTGGGCCCCAAAGCAGTGTGTCTGATTGTCTCTTAGGTGTACTTTGGTTCCTTTCAGATGCAGCAGAGCGTCAAGCCCATGGTGCACTTGGATGCATTCCTGTACGAGGACAGCTTGGTCGACCAGCTGTGCGAGGAAGGGACGATGAGCCGACACTACTGCTTGTCCTGTGGTTCTTGGAAGACCGCACCCTTGGGTAGGTACCACTAACAGAGCACCAGACACATGGAAGTGCTTCCAGACCCTGGGCCAAGAGGACAGATGGCTAGTACTGCGTTAGGTGATGGGTGTTCACTGCAGGCCATGAGAAGGCAATGCTAGCCCTGTGCCAGGGTATGAGAAGGCAATGCTAGCCCTGTGCCAGGCTATGAGAAGGCAATGCTAGCCACTGTGCCAGGCCGTGAGAAGGCAATGCTAGCACTGTGCCAGGCCATGAGGAGGCAATGCTAGCACTGTGCCAGGCCGTGATAAGGCAATGCTAGCACTGTGCCAGGCCATGAGAAGGCAATGCTAGCCCTGTGCCAGGCCATGAGGAGGCAATGCTAGCACTGTGCCAGGCCGTGATAAGGCAATGCTAGCACTGTGCCAGGCCATGAGAAGGCAATGCTAGCACTGTGCCAGGCCATGAGAAGGCAATGCTAGCCCTGTGCCAGTCTATGAGAAGGCAATGCTAGCACTGTGCCAGTCTATGAGGAGGCAATGCTAGCACTGTGCCAGGCCGTGAGAAGGCAATGCTAGCACTGTGCCAGGCTGTGAGAAGGCAATGCTAGCACTGTGCCAGTCTGTGAGAAGGCAATGCTAGCACTGTGCCAGGCCGTGAGAAGGCAATGCTAGCACTGTGCCAGTCTGTGAGAAGGCAATGCTAGCACTGTGCCAGTCTATGAGAAGGCAATGCTAGCACTGTGCCAGTCTGTGAGAAGGCAATGCTAGCCCAGTGCCAGGCCATGAGGAGGCAATGCTAGCACTGTGCCAGGCCGTGAGAAGGCAATGCTAGCACTGTGCCAGGCTGTGAGAAGGCAATGCTAGCACTGTGCCAGTCTATGAGAAGGCAATGCTAGCCCTGTGCCAGGCCATGAGGAGGCAATGCTAGCACTGTGCCAGGCTATGAGAAGGCAATGCTAGCACTGTGCCAGGCCATGAGAAGGCAATGCTAGCACTGTGCCAGGCTGTGAGAAGGCAATGCTAGCACTGTGCCAGGCTGTGAGAAGGCAATGCTAGCACTGTGCCAGTCTATGAGAAGGCAATGCTAGCCCTGTGCCAGGCCATGAGGAGGCAATGCTAGCACTGTGCCAGGCCATGAGGAGGCAATGCTAGCACTGTGCCAGGCCGTGAGAAGGCAATGCTAGCACTGTGCCAGGCCGTGAGAAGGCAATGTTAATAGTTATCTACACTGTGCACAGTTGCTGCTGGCACTGCTTCAAGACATGGGGAGGCATCGGGGCCACTACATCAGGCTGTGAGTAGGCACTGCGCCAGGCTCTGTAGTGCCATTTGGGCATCACAATTCGGTGTGGAGTAATGACTCGCATTTACTCTTATATTTTACTGATTCGGTGACTCAACAGCGATAGCTGTTCTAAATTAATTTTTAATCAAGCTGTTTAAAATAATTGGATTTAGTTTACGGAGATCAAAGGATTTTCAGGACGCATCTATCAGTTAATCATTTTTCCATAGTCAGTCCAAAACAAATCACTGTTCATGAGCCAAAACCACTTCTCACAATTCTTTTGATATATTTGATAACTACAATAATCATTAGTCAGCAGCAATAACAGCATACATGGTGCAAATAGGTATATCAATTCTAATGATCTTCAACCATAACAGAACAGCTGACACGTGTTGGCAGCAAAAGACAGAGCTTCTTCAGGGCTGTATGTGACAAGCATCAAACAAAGCAAATAAAAGTGCTTTATTAAGATATGATAAAAAACAAAATACATTGTTTTATTTAAATATTTGAAAAAGGTTTCTTAGCCATCTCGTGATAAGCAAATAAATCTATTTGATAGTATTATGTAATGTTCCGTAAAAGCATATTTTTAAATTTAGAATATAACTATGCTGAATGGTGACAATTTTGAAAAGATTTAATTTTAAGTACATTCTAGTGCAGAATCGGTTCTGTGAGCGATTGTTTGTTCTGAGCCAGTCCTTCAGTGACTCTAAATGACAAGCAGCGCGCGTTTCCTTCTGTTGCCTGATCCAAGTATCAGGATTCTGTGGAATCACCTCTCAAAGGTACAGGTACTATGTTTAAATATTGTTTGTCCTAATGAAAAAACATACATATATACGCAAACAAAAACTTAATTATTTCAACTATGTAGCCAAAAATGTTACCAATATATCAATAAGTGAATCCCATCTCAAGTCCGCCTTTTCCCCTGTGGCCTCGACCTAGGACATTAAATACTGCTTTTTTTTATCTCCGTCTTTCCTAAAATATTTTCAATAGGGGGAAAAATATATATTTAAAAAAGAAAGAAATACTGGGGGATCCTAGGACCCTGGAAGATTTCCTTAAATTTTTTATTATTAATACTTTTTAAAATTAATTTACCACTTGCCGCACTTTTTAATCAAAATCTATATAACTCAAAAATTCTTTAAATTTGAAAAGTAGAATCACTGTTCAGCAAAAGGCCATCGTGCAGCCACGGACGTCATTAGATTCCTGATACGGTTTTGAAGCTGTTCCATTTATAATGGAAAACAAAAGGCTCTGGCGTTCATTGCTGTCAGAATCCCAACTCAGGAATGTGCATTGCCAGTACAGCATCAGGCCAGAGTGTAGATTACTACAACGAACACATACCAGCATTACGCATGCATGATGAATTCACTTACAACGCACTCTCATCGACCACAGTCACATTTACCATTACAACGCAAAGCACAACCACGCTTTACATTACAATGCCTTATATCACATATACATAATACATGTGTATAAAAGAGATTAATCCACGCTATCCCAGAGCACTGCTCATCCCTTTACTCTAAAATATCTGTCCGAGGCATATGAGCTGCAGATTACACACTTTTGCATAGATCGCCATCTGGTGTTGGGTCCGGATGTTTGCACTTGTTTTTGTCCTGGAAAGTCTTTGGAAGTCACGTGGTAGGTGACTCCTCCTTAGGATCATAGTGCGCATGGGCATCGGCTCCATCCTCAGATTGTTTTTTTCCGCCATCGGGTTCGGATGTGTTTCTTGCGCTCCAGTCAGAACCGTTACCGATTCCAGTTTCGACACACAATCCTTCACCTTTTCGACGGTATTGTCTCGAACGCGACCCCTAATCGGCGCGCATCTCTACCAGTCTTCCATTCCGGTCGTCGAAGAAGGCCTTCAGGCCAAACCGAGCCTTGGCATCTGGCTCATGGAAGAGACACCATTTAAGAAGTGTCCTCGAGGGTGTCGATGTGCCAGAAGAACGGGTCGAAGAAGAGCTCATCAGCGTCTCCGAAGCCGATGATTCAGACGTCGAAGAAGTGACTCAAGCTCAACGGGTCGTAAGTACAGACGTCGACCCCGACCCACTCCCTACCACAACAAAGGCTTCGGTCACACCTTCGCCTTCGGGCTCAGTTGCACACCGACACTGTTTCCCATGCCCAGCCCTTTGGCCCGGCAAAAAAGCCTACTAAGCCTTCCAGCGACACGGGCTTGAGTTACCTGCTACCGGTGCCCAGACCCAATCATCGGCACCGAAAAAGAAGCCGCACCCATCCTCGGGGTCGACTGCTACTTCCACCCCGAAACATTCAGGACCGAAGACTTCCAACTAGTGACTCCCCGGCACCGAAAAAACACTCGGAGCCGATGAAGAAGCCACTCCCCAAAACTTCAGACTCACGCTCTTCGGAGCCAAAAAAGGAATCGACACCGAAAAAATGCACAGAGACTGGTAAATCGCATGGCTCCAAGCCCAAAACAGCTCCGCAGCCAGCGCCGAAAAAGCCCTCGATGGCAACATCGTCGACACCAAACACCCAAACTTCCTTTGGAGAGCTTTTTCAACCAGACCCTCAACAAAAAAACTTTAACTAAAGACCCTAAAAACGGTCAATTGACTCTCAGTTCCAGAAAGAGACCACTGAGCATGCCTGCACCAGCTCCACCACCTAAAAAGAGGGATATAGCCACATCACCTCTTAGGGTACCTTCTCCACCTCCACCTCCCCGACCTCCGTCTCCTACGCCATCCCCTCCACCAGTAGATGACGACGACACATATGATGACACAGGGGACGGTGACAACATGCCACTAGATGACCCCAGTCCTCCACATTCCCCAGACCCCTGGGATGACTATAATACGCCTGATGTCCCTAATGTCCCACAAGAGGACATCTACCCCTCTAGGCCTTCCCACCCAGAAGATACCATGGGGTTTAATCAGATAATACACTGGGCTGCCCAGTACCACGGGGTCGACCTCCAAATACAGATTCAGTAGAAGATGATTTTTTTAATGGACACTTTCAACACCACCCAAAGGTCCACATCCACTTTGCCCATGCTCAAAGGGGTGATTAAACACGCTACAGAAGTATTTAAAGACCCTGGCAGGACTAGAATCATCAATCCTAGAATTGAGAAGAAATACAAAGCTGCCCCTACAGACCCAGCTTACATCAGGGACCCTGTTCCATTAGACTCCATGGTCGTCTCAAATGCTAGGAAACGGGCTAATTCGCAGTCAACAGGTGAAGCAGCTCCGCCTGACAAAGAGTCTAAACTCCTGGACGCCTCTGGCAAAAGAACAGCGTCCCAGGCAGCTAATATTTGGCGCATCGCAAATACTCAAGCCCTGTTAGCCAGATACAATAGGGCTCACTACGATGAGTTAGAGTCCCTGCTCCAACACCTCCCCGACAAATACAAACATAAGGCCAATGACCTAATACAAGAGGGTAAACTTATCACAAACACCTCTATCCGGTGTGCTCTTGACGTAGCAGATACCGCGTCCAGAGCAGTGAACACAAGCGTCCTTCTTCGTAGGCACGCATGGCTACGCATTTCTGGGTTTAAACCTGAGGTGCAAAGCACTATACTTAATCAGCCATTCGACCAGCAACACCTCTTTGGCCCTAATGTTGATGCGTCCCTTGAGAAGATGAACAAGCATTTACAATGCAATGGTCTCGGCATTTGTAAAGTTAGAGCTATTGGCATTGCTCATGACATTATTTTTGTTTGTCTTTTTTTTAAAAACATTTAAAGAAACGGCATTGTTATTGACAATGTCAATAGCTTAATCACTCTCAAATACGAGACCTATTGCATTTGCACCCACACACAGATTAAGCTATCGACATTGTAAATAACAACGCCGTTTCTTTAAATGTTTTAAAAACTAAAACCTAAACAAAAATAATGTCATGACCAATGCTAATAGCTCTCTTTTACCTGCTATTGTGCACCTCCCTCTTTGCCGCCCCTCTTGCACACACCCCCACTCATCATCACCCCACCTTTTCCAGTCTCAAAGCCCCCAGTGCTCCCGCTCTACAGCACCTCTGCATTTCCCATGTCTCTGCATCCCCTTTACAAGTTCACATGGCAGCAGCCGTTTACATTTCCTCCTGTGAACTGGTTAATGTAAACGCTAATGCAAAAGGCCAAGGAGAGGAATTTCTTTTGGCACTTGGCTCCACCTTTGTCTAATCTTCCACAATTGGTGGATGGAAAATGGACATCTAAATACGTTGTCCTGAAATACAAGTTTTAACATTCTTAAAAATAAAATTCACCAAGGTATATTTAATGTAGTATCTGGATTCTCCATTCAGGAGTACAGTGTAAGGGAGCTTAACAGTCCTAAAATATACATACAGGGAATACAATATGAAACAAGCATTGCTAAAGTCAATAGACCTTGTTTTTTTAAAGATCACACTTGCATGCCCTTTACAATTTGCAGTCAGTACTTTTCAGATGCAGGATTCAGTTACGTAGTGACACATCCACGTGCTCTTTAAAAAACACACACACACACACACAGCGAGAACTATTTGCTTTGCCAGTACTTGTATTTTTTTTAACAACCCATGTATGCATGGGATCAGAGGGTTTAACAGCAGTGTTATTTTTGTGGTTAGTGCAGTGTGGAGGGCAGAGTACGCATTTGTATGGCAACTGAGACCACTTTTTGGTTTGTGATGGTACACAGTATACGGGGATTCATGGGGCCAAGGAGAAGTATATTGTGTATTGGTGGGTACGGTGTGCATGGGGTGAGAGTAGGGAGCTTGAGTGCGTGAGCATGGGGTAGGTGTGTTTGTGCAAGGGACGTGGCGCAGGTCGTAGGCACAGATTGTGACTTTGAATGGGGGGCATGGTTTGTGCTCGTGGACACAGCGATGAGTGTCTGCATTGCCAGGAGGCATGCACTCTGGATCGTGGAAACTCGCCGACCTGACAACAACAAAGGAGACTGGTGTGACTCAGGCAGGTGATCTCATGCCCAAAGAACTAAGATTCAGATGGCGAGGCACATGCGTGGGCATCTCTGTGCCTGGGTGAACGTCCCACTGACCAACGATACTCAACACCAAAAGGGTAATGATGACCCAGAAGGGGGTGGGCACGCGCTGCCATACCTACCCATACATTCATGGGAACGCTCCCCGGATATTAACACACGCACTTTCATGTACATGATAAAATCACCGAGTGGTCGCTCAGTGTATAATGGAAGTCTGGAAGGGTTGTGGGATTCCCATTAGGTAGTTTCGGATACCCCACCTGGATTATAAAGTAGGTGTTTGAGGTCCCCGATTCCCCGACCCCCTTCCCCCCTGCTCGAAGGACACTGCAAGTGTGATTACCTATCCCATGCTTATCACGACTATCGCAGTATACTGAAGTTTGAGGGTCGGGGGTTCAGTCCCGAGGTTATAGCCACACCTTGATGAATGACAAAAGTCTGCCCCATCGCACCCCATATTTTGGTAGACGGGATGTCTTTCCGTCTACACTTAAAACGACAAAGGGTGAACAGACCTTGACGAGATGTTGACTGTGTATCTCCAGTCCGACCTGGACAGACACTTACCTTGGGTTTGTACAGCCACTTTCAGAACCTGTTCATCATGCCCTGCTACTGCTGACAGTGCTCTGATTCTGCTGAGTCCGGGCTCTCCCCTTCTGCTGTATCGTCCCCGAGTTAAATCAGCTGTGAAATATTTCCCTCCTGCCCGTGCTTCGGGTTTCTCCTGGGCTGCCAAGCTGGGACAGCGGGGGAGGGGGCGCCGCTGCGGTATCTCCGGCACTCCAGTGACAGCCACACTCCTGCCGCTGCAGCAGTTACAGGCGGCTTACATTACTCCGCAGCGAAACAGGCGACGGACTTCACAGTCAAGTGCACTCAGAGTAGGCACAAACAAAGGACTAACACTGGATAGTTTACCCACGCGAGATACCGTGTAATAAAATAGGAGCCATCTTGGGACTGTCCTGATCCTTTGTTTAATGGGTTGAGGATTGAAAACGCAATGTAGGTCTCACAAGGACTGCCGCTTTCCACGCATACTAAATCAAATATATATTATTTATTTATTCAGTGTTATAGGCATTGGGTTGTAGGCTGCTACCAAGATGAGGCCGGTCGAGACGTCACTGTCTCAAGTATATTTCTAGAGTAAAAGTGACGTTTTGCCTGACCTTTACAATTGCTAAGGGCCTCCCTGGCCAATACTATGTATAACGTCATCAACAAGAACTACCCGTTTGGTTAATTCTGGGCTGTCCTCGGGGGTTGAGACTGAAAAAACATAAAAATGTATTAATCAAATCCGATGTCCACTGGCATACATGTTACGTCGCAAACATTATTGACATCTATTTGCATTTTTTACGTGTTTAAGTTCGTTCTGAATGACTGTGCTTAAGGAGACCAGAGCAGCAACCGGACGAAGGGGGAGCGGACGAGCACACGACTGCCTTTCTCCGAGGCAGAGCAGAAATGCCTCGGAGACAGGCAGCGTCCTTTTCGGATTCGGGGGCGTGTTTTGCTGTTGTCTCCTCCCTGAGACTTCTCGCAAAAAACACGCCCCCCGATCCGAAAAGAACGGGGCCTAATGTGAATGACTGACCTCTTCTCCAATGGCTGGCCAGCATTCAAGAGGCCAGCCAATGGAGAACAGGGGAGAAGAGGGGCGGGTTCAAGCCCCTCTTCTCCAAGTCATTAAATCTCGGAGCGAGACTGCGCAAGCGCAGCCTTCGCAGCCGAGACCTAAAAAGGACACAGATACAGCCAAATCAATGGGAGCCTTGCAATCGCAAGCTCCCAGACGTTCTTTTCGTCGCTCACCCTACAGGGGCAACTCCAGGCGATACTTGTCTGATACCCCATCCACCTTCTACAAGTCTCCCACCCAATCCACCTTCACAAGAGGTTACCACAGAGGAGGATACAGAGGTAACAATAACAAAGGCAGAGGCAAAACTAACA
Organism: Triturus cristatus; assembly: GCF_964204655.1. NCBI lineage: Eukaryota > Metazoa > Chordata > Amphibia > Caudata > Salamandridae > Triturus > Triturus cristatus. The sequence goes on along the minus strand of NC_140592.1, from coordinate 1,272,116,054 downwards.
ACACCCGCTCTGCCTCCACCCTTGCCCAATGACTTCCCCCCCACTTCCCCCGGACCATTCCACTCCTGTCGGGGGAAGACTACAGCAGTTCCTTCCTGTCTGGACTAACATCACCACAGACAGGTGGGTGTGACAAATAGTGCAATCAGGTTACTGTCTCGAACTTACCTCTACCCCCCCCCCGAACATTCCACCCAAACAGCGTCCAATGTCAGCAGACCATTTGTCACTCCTCAAACAAGAGGTGATTTCCTTACTACAAAAAAGGGCAATAGAACTAGTTTCCCTGCACCAACAAAACAAGGGAGTTTACTCCCTGTATTTTCTCATACCAAAGAAGGATGGCTCTCTGAGACCTATTCTAGACCTCAGGCCACTAAACCTATACATACAATCAGACCACTTCCACATGGTCACACTTCAGCAAGTCCTCCCTCTACTTTCACAGGGCGACTTCCTGGCCACCTTAGATCTCAAGGACGCCTATTTCCATATTCCCATACACGCTGCTCACAGAAAATGTCTCAGGTTTGTAGTGGACGGGCAGCAATATCAATTCAAAGTACTCCCTTTCGGAGTCACAGCAGCACCAAGGGTATTCACCAAGTGCCTAGCAGTAGTCGCAGCCCATCTAAGAAGACAACACATTCACGTCTTCCCATACCTCGACGACTGGCTCATAAAAGCCAGCTCGTACAACCAGTGTGTTCATCAAACTCACGCGACTATCCAATTACTCCACGACCTGGGGTTCACAGTAAACCACACCAAGTCTCATCTGCAACCCTCTCACACACAACAGTACCTCGGCGCCACAATAAACGCCTCAAAAGCGTTAGCCTATCCCAGTCCACCAAGGATAGCAAGCATTCTCGCTCTCCTACCCAAATTTCAGCCGCACCACTCTCTCCCAGCTCGAGTGTTCATGCAGCTCATAGGGATCATGACCTCTTGCATTTTCATTGTGCCTCACGCAAGACTCCAGATGCGTCCCATACAAGAGTGCTTAGCACGCCAATGGAACCAGGCTCAAGGTCAGCTAACAGATCTGGTGTTGGTAGATGGTCGCACTCGCCGCTCTCTGCAGTGGTGGAACACCAAAAACCTTTCCAAAGGGCGACCGTTCCTAGAGCCAGTTCCTCAGATTGTCATGACAACGGACGCATCGCTCTCTGGCTGGGGAGCTCACCTATTACATCACACCATACAAGGCAAGTGGACACCTCGACAAAAGTTATTCCACATCAATTACCTGGAATTACTGGCCATATTCCTAGCATTAAAAGCATTCCAAAAACAAATATCGGGCAAGGCGGTCTTAGTCCGCACGGACAACATGACAGCCATGTACTACATCCAAAAACAAGGCGGGACACACTCTCTGCAGCTCTCCCAGCTAGCACAAAACATATGGAGATGGGCTATACCTCAGAATATATTTCTCTTCGCCCAACATGTCCCAGGAGTCCAAAACACCATAGCAGATCTGTTAAGTCGTCAAACACAACAGATTCACGAGTGGGAACTCCATCCACAAGTTCTCCAACCATACTTTCAGATATGGGGGCAACCACAGATAGACCTTTTCGCCACCCACGAAAACGCCAAATGCCCAACCTTCGCCGCCAGATATCCACACCCATTATCCAAAGGCAATGCGATATGGATGAACTGGGCTGGCAGATTTGCGTACGCCTTTCCGCCTCTCCCACTCATACCACTGGTGGTGCGCATACTACAGCAACACTCACTGACTCTAATTCTAGTTGCTCCAACTTGGGCCAGACAACCATGGTACACCACATTGCTGGAACTAAACGATTACACCTCTCACCGCGCCTCTTAACCCAGAACCGTGGAGAGATCAGACACCCGGACCCAGCTCAGCTCAACCTTGCGATCTGGCTCTTGAAATCTTAGAATTCGGTTATCTTAACCTCCTGACTGTATGAACGTCATTAAGGAAGCTAGGCGCCCTACCACTAGAGCCTGCTACGCAGCCAAGTGGCAACGATTTGTGATAAATTGCCATAACAATACCATCAATCCCCTAGATGTGTCTACCCAACACATCATAACCTACCTACTACACCTACAAAGGTGCAACTTAGCCTACACGTCTATTCTGCTACACCTTGCTGCTATAGCAGCATATCTACAAAATAGACAACATTTATCACTATTTAGAGTGCTCGCCATCAAAGCCTTTATGGAAGGACTCAAAACGATAATTCCTCCCAGAGTTCCACCCTCACCTGTGTGGAATTTAAATATCGTGCTCACACGACTAATGGGGCCTCCGTTTGAACCTCTACATAAATGTGAGCTACAATTCTTAACATGGAAAGTTGCTTTCCTAGTAGCCATAACTTCTCTAAGAAGAGTTAGTGAACTACAAGCCCTAACTATTCAAGAACCATTCTTACAAATGGTTCTCCGCACTAATCCTAAATTCCTCCCTAAAGTCATTTCCCCCTTTCATCTTAATCTGTGGAGTTGCCCGTTTTCTTCTCGCAACCACACAGTCGCAGAAAGAGATCTTCATACTTTAGATGTTAAAAGAGCATTACTTTATTACATTGAAAGAACGCAACCTTTTCGGAAAACCAAACAACTTTTCGTTTCGTTCTCATCACCACACAAAGGCAATCCCATATCTAAGTCCGGGATAGCCAGATGGATTGTTAAATGCATACAAATTTGTTACCACAAAGCAAAACGCACTTTAACTGTTCCTCCTAGAGCCCACTCTACAAGAAAAATAGGGGCTTCTTTGGCATTCTTAGGCAACATTCCATTAGATGATATCTGCAAAGCAGGTACATGGTCTACACCACATATGTTCACTAAACACTACTGTGTAGATGTGCAAATGAAACAACAAGCCAGTGTGGGCCAAGCTGTACTCAAAACCTTATTTCAGACTTCTGCAACAGATAATGGGGGCCGCCACTAGACGTGGGACTGCTATACAATCTATGCAAAAGTGTGTAATCTGCAGCTCATATGCCTCTAACGGAATATGCTACTTACCAGTATGCATCTGTTCTTGGCATGTAGAGCTGCAGATCTACACACGCCCACCCTCCTCTCCGGCATCCTTTATCTGTTCCAGTATTATCTGATTTAGATACACTATACAAGGGCATTTTCCTATTTCTTACAAAGCTCCATCATTTCCCTGCTGGCGAAAAACAATCTGAGGATGGAGGCGATGCCCATGCGCACAATGATCCTAAGGAGGAGTCAACTACCTCGTGACTTCCAAAAACAAGTGCACACATCCGGACCCAACACCAGATGACGATCTATGCAAAAGTGTGTAGATCTGCAGCTCTACATGCCAAGAACAGATGCATACTGGTAAGTAGCATATTCCTTACTATCCCTCAAACATTGCCCTTCCCTAAACAGAATAAACCCTCACTACCCATCCCTGAACCCTAAAAACTACTTACTACCACTTTGCACTACCTATTCCTGAGCCCTAAACATCCATACTGCCCCTTAACCCTACCCACCCCAGAACCCTTAAAGCTCCTTACTATCCCTTTACGCTGCCCAGGTCTAAACTTTAAATCCCTTGCTGCCTTTATACCACCCATCACTGAATCCTAAAACGTCCTTACTTCCCTATACTTTACTATCCCTGAAAACTAAAAATCCCTTACTACTCCTAAATACTGCACACCCCCAAACCTTAAAACCCTCTTACTACTACCCCTATCCACTTACCATCCAAAGCCCTGAAAAATGCTTATAATTCTTAAATGTTTCACTGCCGAAAAAGTTTTAAAAATCGAATGCTCTGTAACTTACCTCATTGTGGTGATGGATGGTTGGTGTGGATGAGTGAGGAGACTGCGCTAGGCCATGGTGAGGCCGGGTTAGCACGGCAGTGGCAGTGTTTATAACCAATCTCTGCCAAAGGCTGGCTCCACCAAATTACCAGCCCTGCCCAGTTTCAAGTGTTCTGTACGCTACATTTTAAAAGTTTGTCAGCCCACCATACACACACTCGCATCATAAACAGAACCGGAAAAAGGTGTGAGAGGTCAGAAAGCACCTCACACAAGCATCGGCAAATGAGCTGCTGGTTGGTACTCGCCAGTTTCTCACGTTGTCATCATTGGTAACTTTCATGACCGAAACGAAAAAAAAGGTTATTGTGCCCAAGTTTAATAGTTTATCTGAGAGAAGGTGAAGAAAGAAGCAGAGTAGTGTCTGCTTGTGTCATCCATCAACCAACTGGACCCCGTAACGTGAAAGAAGAACATTGCTTCTCCAAGCTAGAATGAGCCAGCCTTTGGCAGAGATGGTTCCAAAGACTGCCCCGGGTATTTTGAAAGTGTACAGTGCTCATTATAATGAGGTCACTGTTTGCATGGTCCAGTGAGTGGAGGGCGACCTGGTCATCATCCCTCTATTGCTCCTTCTTTTTTTGCTGAATAGAGCTGCATTGGACCAATAGGATTCACTGCGGTAGGCCATGGGGAGGTCATGCTAGCGCTGCATTGGACCAATAGGATTCACTGCGGTAGGCCATGGGGAGGCCATGCTAGCGCTGCAGTGGACCAATAGGATTCACTGCGGTAGGCCATGGGGAGGCCATGCTAGCGCTGCAGTGGACCAATAGGATTCACTGCGGTAGGCCATGGGGAGGCCATGCTAGCGCTGCATTGGACCAATAGGATTTACTGCGGTAGGCCATTGCTAGCGCTGCTGTGGACCAATAGGATTCACTGCGGTAGGCCATGGGGATGCCATGCTAGCGCTGCAGTGGACCAATAGTATTCACTGCGGTAGGCCATGGGGAGGTCATGCTAGCGCTGCATTGGACCAATAGGATTCACTGCGGTAGGCCATGGGGAGGCCAATGCTAGTGCTGCTGTGGACCAATAGGATTCACTGCGGTAGGCCATGGGGAGGCCATGCTAGCGCTGCAGTGGACCAATAGGATTCACTGCGGTAGGCCATGGGGAGGTCATGCTAGCGCTGCATTGGACCAAAAGGATTCACTGCGGTAAGCCATGGGGAGGTCATGCTAGCGCTGCATTGGACCAATAGGATTCACTGTGGTAGGCCATGGGGAGGCCAATGCTAGCGCTGCTGTGGACCAATAGGATTCACTGCGGTAGGCCATGGGGAGGCCATGCTAGTGCTGCTCAAGGGCGTTGGTAAGCACGGCTAGCAGTACCCGCTGCGCATGAGTAATGTTTATACTGTGGACAAAAGAAGAAATGGGAGATGTTTAACCCTAGTGTTGGTGTGCAGGATCGGTCCCCTTCCATGACTACAGCCTCGCTAAAGGTGCGAGGATTATGGAGTCCAGACAGGCATCGGCTGGTGTTTCTGGCAGTTGGATAGCGTAGGGGAAGAGGGTGGTGCAGGCTCTGAGTGGAATAAAAACCTGCTAATGTGTACCCATTCAGTTTTCTGTAATATTTACCATATACTTTCCCTTATCTCCTGTTTCTGCTTTAAAGAGTTCATCTCCCACTCCCTTTCCCTGGTGGAGTTGAAGTTTCTTTTCCAGCACGCGCTTCCAGACCTAACGGGCAAGATGCTGCTCGACGTTGGTTCCCGACTCGGTGCTGTCCTTTTTGGGGTAAATTAAATTGTTCTCCTTTACTGCGATACTCCTATTTGTGTTAATGTATGCCTTTTCATTTGATAGCAATTTGGGATTGAAAGAATGTGCATGTCTCCAATATTGTTGTCTGAAACGTTTTTATTCGTATGATCCTAGACAGTCGGCTTTCCATAGTACACTATGGCACACTGTAGATTGTTTGCGACATAGGCCACACTGAGACTGCCAAGGCCTCAGAACAGTTACACCTGCCCAGAACAGTGTTAGTTGCACCGTGTGGTGATCCTAACTGATTTTGGGGCCCCAACCGTGGTGGTTGAGGTCGTTTGCCACTGGTGGTCTGGGGCCGTCCTGCAGTGGCTCTGCAAACTGGTCAATTCCTATCATAGTCAGGGACAGGCCTCGGCCTCTGTGCGCATGTTTGAGAAGTGTGATGCCATGGCCTAAACAAAAGTCAGGATACCAGATGTCATGCAGTCAGGCACTCCGGGCAGGGAACACGCTCGTACACCATGCAGAGGACATTCCGTCGCTGTGCACGACATTATTCCTTGGTTAGGGGCTTGCTCTACTGTGTGTACACATAATGTACTCAAGAGAATACACCTTGGGCATCTCGAGAAAGCCAAGATACTACTCTGCCCATTTCCCTCATCTGTCCAGCCCCTGTTGAGGTCAAAGTAGGGAGCAAGAGAACTGCTGCCAGGCAGGGTCGTGCCTGCTTTTAAGTTTCAAGTCCAGGTTGTGCTCAGTCACATTCCTAGCAAACACAAGGAGATGATGGACGGGGCGATGAAACTTTTCAGACACTCACGCCCAATCACTATTACAGCAGGGTTGAATCCATCATCGTTCTGTAGCTCACTTTGCCACCCCATTTCAGACCCGGCTATATGCAAATCAGTCTTGACCCAGTGCCTCATGGGAACAGTCCAGCCCGAACTGTCAAGCCAGTTCCTCCCTGGACCGGAAACAGTCACATTCCTGCCTGCTGTGCACCACTTAGACAGACCAGCCTTTTTAATCTTATCAAATCTGGTGAAAATCTCGAGGAGGAGGTCCTCGGTTGTATTCACAAATCTCAGGATGAGGTCCTCTGTTCAGATAGCGTAGTTCATCTCTTTCGCCTGGTGGACTGGCTGGAAGGTTGTGGGCCTCTCCATCCAGCTCCTCTGCCTCCAGCACACATTCATTGGCTCATGCATGTTGGTGAGATCTGTTATTCTGCAGAGCACGTTGCAGTTTATGAGCCCTTGCCGGGCCTTCTTAAGTTGGAAATCTGTTTGACCATGCAATACCCCTGGTGTTCACATTTGTCCTCCACCATTGCCCCCTACTTTGTTGTCCCTGTCCAGGACATTCACACTGCCAGGGGGGGACAGGGTCTACTCTATTGCAGCAGCAAAGCTGTGGAATACCAGCGCTGAATCTCCGAGATGTGCCACTGAGTATGTAACCTTCCATCGTAAGTGGAAAACTGGCCTCATTCCACCTTAATGATGGCGTTCCCCTGGCCCTTCCTTAACATTTTGTGCGTTTCTAATGCCTTTATGTAATTTAAATTTCTCTTCATTAACGCCATGAATCTTAAGGGTACGTGCGCTCTAGAAATAAATGAAACATGCATACAGGATCCAGAAACCCAGGCCCATTGCGCAAACAACATCTTCTTTGCAGATCATCTATTGAACCACATGAAGTCATTAAATAGTGGTGGCGCTAGGTGGTGCACATCCACGATGGCCGTACACCTGTGAGGCTCTGGCGGCTCGGCGCATAAAATCCTAAATTTCTCCTACACTCCCAATGCGAATTGATGCTGAGAGCGACGGCCCTGCTTGCGGGTGGTGGAGGGCACCCACGGAGCGAATTCTACGCCTCATCGTGCATGGGCAACGCGGTTAGAGCCCGTGAGTAATGACAGGGGACTGGGGCACTGTGGCTCTGGTTCCTTAGAACAGCGTGCTGAGCTACTGGTAGCCCGGGGAGTCCACGTGGTGTCAAGGCCGCCCGGGAGGCGCCAACTGTCCTGGCCGCATCTGACGCGCATTGCGGAGAAAAGCGGGCGGCAATGTACGCTGCAGTGTTCCCCTGTTACACAGCTCAACGGTGAACGAGGTACTGCAGCCACGGGGGTAAAGCAAAAAAGACCGGTGCATGCCACTGCGGCAACCAAGCTGCAGCCAGGGACTCCCGGCGACATTTTCATCTAAGTAACCTGCAGCGCGGCCCACGACTGGCCGAAAGAGTCAGAGGTCCTCCTGAAATAAAAAGAGAACACTGTTGGGACCACAAACTGCTTCACTGACAGATTACCTGGCTCCTGGGCGAAATCGGTGAGTGCCGTGCTTTGGGGCGGCAACGGCCGGTGGCAGTACGGTGCGGCTGCTTCTGTGGAGCCGGACGGTATGATCCTGCGTGGTAGAAGGTATTAAGACTGTAATCCGAGTATGCCTGCTATTGAATCTGCTCTGTGAGACGGCGGAGGAGCACACCAACTGTAATCAATTTGTGGGTCCGAGGCAGCGGAAAGAAGTGATTGTGAGGCACTGGCGGCGAGTCATTGGGAGAGCGGCGGAATAACAGGCAGACCATAACGTAGTGGCCCCCTCCTATGAGAACTCTCCTGCAGTGTGCCTGGGAGACGACGGGACGGCCTCGGCGGGGTGACCCCGATGCTAGAGCTACTGACACGGTGCACGCAGGAGTGAGTGCTATATTTTGCAAATCGGGGGACGGATGGAGCACCCCCCGTGCCTGAACTGATTATTGCTTTGTGTGCCAACCAGTGGGTACGATTCTATAAACCAGAGGAGAGACCACCGACTCAGCTCCCAGGTGGAGGCAGGCAATACCACAGTGTACACGCCCCCCCAAAAAAAGAAGAAACTAAATGGCTCCCCCCCGGATCGGGAGGTCACTGTTGCGCATTGTAGTGGTGGCCAAACTAGACAGCACATCAGTTATTAACGACAAGAAGGGGGGACAAGAAGAGGCGTGAGTCACCTTCAGGCTGCGTCAACGGTGCAAAGACACAGGCAATATCCAACACGATGGGGAAGCCCCGCCTCTACCAGATCCACCTTGGCGGATTCCGGAACCACTAATATGGATCAATCTCATACTCCCCCCGCAGACCTCGGACGACGCTGTTAAGACTCTGCTCCTTGCCATGAAACACAGTCTCAATGATTTGTCTGGCAAAATGGACACCATGAATAATAGACTGGACTTCCTAGTGCAAAAGGTGGATAAGCATGATGGCCAAATTAAAGAAGTGGAGCAGCGAATATCAGACAATGAGAATGCAACATCCCAGATGCAGAAACAAGTATCGCAGATGGACAAACTTTTAAAGATAATGGCGGCCAAGAACGAGGATTTGGAGGCTAGGAGCCGCCGCAATAATGTTTGCATTATTGGAATGCCAGAGAGCACCAACACGGGGCGTATGGAGGACTTTGTAGAGCGAATGCTGACTACCACTTTCGGTGCAGACTCCTTCTCGACACATGGTGGTGAAAAGGGCACACCGGTCCCTGGGTCCTCGTCCTCCCCCGGGCAGCGCTCTGCGACCCATAATCGCCCGGCTATTGAACTATCGGGATTGCGATGTGGCCCTCAGGAAAGCCCAGAGCAGGGAATCACTACACTATATATCCGGATTTTACAATGGCGGTGCAGGAAGCAAGATGGAAATTTCTACCAGTGAAGCTCAAGCTACGTAAGGCCCAGATTGAATACACCCTAATGTACCCTGCAAAACTCCAGATCTCACATAACGGCAAGCAAATCATCTGCGCTACCCCACAGCAAGCTGAGGACTTCCTAAAAACTACACAGCGACGATCGCTGCGGCAATGCCCTCTATCCTGCTCGCCCTCTCCGACATAGGACTAATCTAACTGTGAATTGCAGCACTTATCGGGTGAGGGGGAGGTCTGCGGTGCATGGAGTGGGAAGAGATGTGGGACGATCCTGCTTGACTGCTGTGCTCAGGCCGCCCTGCTCCTCTGAGATGCGGTCATTAGCATTGACTCCCCCTCCCCCAGCCTGCATTACTGCACTGATGACGAGGAGAATACGAACAGCTAAGTGCCCGGCTGGGCTTTCTGGTTTGTTTCTTGTCAAGTATACAAGAGTACCTGAAGACTGTCGCGAATACAGTCAAGTTATGCCACTTCACGCCAGGTAGTGTTAGAGTACTTACATTTAGCGCTGAGCCCCTCTCCCGAACTGCTCCTTTTTTCCCCTACATCGGGAACCGCAGAGGTTGGCACTGCAGCCAGGGAGACTGACTCCGGAATCTGGGATCACGGTTCGATCCCCGGCGCCGGCGGCAGATTAGCCCAGCACCATGTGACTCTGGGCAATAGCTTGCTTAATCTTCCCAACGGCCCCCAGCGCCTAGAGACCCTTAAGGGTGATTGTTCGCGCTTTATAAATGTGGATTATTATTACCCTGCAGTGGAGGTGGATTGAGGGAAGGGTAGTTATTGCTCACTGGCGCCCCCCTTGCAAAGGAGATCCCCATTACTGGTTCTTTTTTGTTCCCTTGCTTCAGTCTCTCCTCATAGGGAGGCCATGAGGTTATTGACTGACTCGTAGAATATAGTTCTGGTTGGTGGGAAACTGGATGGGCAATATTGTACCAGCACGTTTGGGGTGCTGATGTGGGAGGGGGTGGATTGGGAAACGGATGCTCGGCGAAATGTCGTATTGCAATGGACGGAGGGGGAGGGAAGGGCGGGGATGGGGTTATTATGTCCTTTTTTTTGTATTTGGAGGCCAGCGATTGTTTGAACTGTCTATATTCTGTGGACAAGTTGTACTGACAATGCACACCATCAGCAGTAGCGCCATACTACGTCACTTATTGTCACTGGAGGTCATTGGTACTGTCAACACGCACTGAATCTGCACGAATAAAGATGTTAACATGGAATCTGAGAGGCCTGGGGTACCCCCGCAAGCCATGTCAAATATTGTCATATTTGGATAGACATAACATCCAGATAGCGATGCTACAAAAACACGCATAGATCCTCGTTGCGAATCGTGCTTTGGCAGCGGGTGGGCCACTGCGCGGGTTTTCTCGTCCTATTCCACATATTCACGTGGCACACTCATATTGATCAAAAGAGGCACACCCTTCATAAAGGGAGGTTCTTACAGTGACCCCTCGGGCGCAGCTGTCTACTTTGGGGTACTTTGGGCACCCAATCGATTACCCTCGCCTGTTGCTATGGGCCAAACATGGACACTCCGGACTTTTTCACCACCTTATGGGGCCAGATAGTTAAGGTAGGCTCCACACACGTCATATGGGGTGGGGATTTTAATGTTGCATTATGCCCTGCACAGGATGGGTCTAACACCCTTCCACAGCTTTACAATAACGCACATGCCACTCTATCCCAATTATTTCTAGATCATGGGTTGTTAGATACTTGGCGATATGCTCACCCGACAGCCAGGGAGGGTACCTTTTATACAGCAGGGCACCAAAACTGGTCGAGATTGGATTATTGGATAGTTTCTAGAGGGATCAGTGCATGGATACACTCGGTTGAGCATATGGCTCGTGCGCACTCAGATCATGCCCCTGTGTGCCTGATAATCGAGCCTCCCAGCTTGATCACGATGCCCCGATGCTGGAGACTAGAGCCGGAGGCATTATTAGATGCGGTGTTCCAGGCGGAGGTCGGCGAGCAGAGAGCTGACTTCTTTACCAGAAATAAGGGTTTGGTTAAATATGCATATACAGTGTGGGAAGCGTTTAAAGTTACTGTACGAGGCACATGCATGTCTAAAAGTTTTGGGGTGTTATGGGATTTGCGACGCACACTACGTAGTTTGGAAACAGACGTTAAGACCCTGGAACAAAGGATGTGGGAGGAGACATCAGGAGAAAAAAGAGCTCTGCTGCAGGACAAAATGACTGAATATGCGAAAACGGCTGAACGGGAAGCCAAATGTAAGGGTAAATATTTCAAAGCCCGGCGATATGGTGAGGGTGAAAGCCCGGGGAAGGCACTGGCATCAGAGATGAGACCTATCCATTTCTCTAATTATGTGCTGGAAATAATAGGCGACGATGGAAGGAGGCATAGAGATAGCAGAGATATTCTGCTCGCCTTCACTGACTTTTACACCGCCCTCTATGATTCGCGTCACACTGCCCCACCAGACCTGTCACATTACCTTGAAGATATAGCGCTGGGATGGTTGGGTGAGGGTCAGAGGGAGTTTCTGGACGCCCCTTTTGATGATGATGAGCTTCGTGAGGCCATAATGCAGATGGCGTTGGGGAATGCTCCTGGCCCCGACGGTATCCCCATAGAATTTTACAAACTGTATATTGACCAACTGTTTCTGGTTTTAAAAGAAGTGTTTTCGGAGGCTCAGGAACTCCAGATCCTTCCTGCGTCGATGAGGGAAGCACTCATTATCTCGCTCCTAAAGCCCAAGCCTGCTGACCGATGCGAATCATACCGGCCCCTCTCGCTCATAAATACAGATGCCAAAATACTTGCTGAACTCATTGCTAACCGGCTCAAACTTCTTATAGAGAAACTGGTCCTCCCAGACCAGGCCGGTTTTATCCCTGGCAGGGCCACCGCTCCTAATTTGCGGACATTGTTCTCTATACTGCAAAATGTGGACCCCAAACTGGCTCTAGTGGCGGTCTTCCTAGACGCCGCGAAAGCCTTTGATTCGGTGGAATGGAACTATCTCTTCGCCATACTTCAATGCATGGGGATCCCCAACAGTTTTATGAATTATATTAAGCTCCTGTACACAGCGCCGACGGCTAAGGTCCAGATAAGTGGACTATTCTCAGCCCTGATTACACTCTTGAGGGGCACTTGCCCCCTATTATTCGCGATCTCAATGGAGCCCCTGGCCGCCAAAATCAGACAGCATCATGCGGCAGTCGGACTCCGAGGCTTCCTGCGCCCTGTCCTCATATCGTTATGTGCAGACGACGTAACACTCTATGTCAAGAACCCGAGTCAAAACTTGAACCCACTGCTCAGGGAATTTGTTAAATTTGGAGGGGTATCGTGTTTCTGAAGCCGGGCAGACCCCCTGAGGATCCGGGGTCGTATCGTCCCATATCATTATTGAATTTTGAACCTAAACTACTGGGAAAGGTCTTGGCCGATCGTCTACGAACATACATACTGGAGCTGATCCACCAGGACTAATCGGGCTTTATGCCGCATCGGGCAACGAGGCATAATATCCGACGGTTCGATAGCAGAAGCCCATAAGCTAGGCTGCCCGGTCGCGGTACTGCTGGCCGATATAGACAAGGCGTTCGACTCCCTTAGTTGGGAATACCTTTTCCGCCTCCTCGAGGCAGTAAACTTTGGTCCCCGATTCCGGAGGTATATCCAGCTCCTATACACGGGTCTCACGGCGTCGGTCCGGGTGGCCGGTCATCGGTCGGCCTCGTTCCCGCTCCTTCGTGGCACCCGACAAGGATGCCCACTATCCCCACTGTTATTTGCGCTTGCTATAGAGCCACTAGCCGAATGGGTGAGGAGGGACGCAGTGATGCGTGGGTTGTCATGGACTCCGGACTACACAGACAAAATAGCCCTGTACGCGGATGACGTACTATTTTACATGGCTGACCCACGGGTCTCGGGGCCTAGGGTCCTTCAGGTCCTCCGCATCTTCGGTGAGACGTCTGGTCTGTGCGCTAATCCTTCTAAATCTATTTTATTCCTGGTGTGCGGGGACCTAGGACACATGGCTTGGGCAAACCAGGTGACTGTCGCTACCGACGGGTTTTAAATACCTCGGGGTCTACGTGACCCGAGATCAAGATGCGGCGTGGGCTCGGAATATAGCCCCTCTTCTCTTGGCGGTGCGGGACGACACAACAATATGGTCGCAACTACCCCTCTCCCTCTAGAATTACCCATACCCGATCCCGCAGACGTGGTTCACGCAAGTAAACGCCCTGCTGAACAGGTTCCTCTGGCAAGGGGGCGCCGTGCGGGTGGCCCTGGCGACCTGTGTACAATCTACATACTGCGGGGGAATAGCAGCGGCGGATATGCGCGCCTATTACTGGGCATCCCAGCTGCTAGTGGTCAACGACTGGTGGTATGGGTCGCTCCAAGATCCGGCGTATGCGGTGGAGCGTTTAACTCTCCCTCACACGCGGCTGCTACACTTACTATACGACTCCTCTTCAGTAGCCGGTCATCCTCCGGCATGCGGTACGGTGATTCAGATCTGGCGGCGCGTGGTACGTATGATGGGCTGGTGGGGTAAACTTACCGGGATGACACCCCTATGGCGCGGTGCCTTCATCCAGCCGGTGGCGGCCCTGGAGGGATTCCGGGAGTGGGATACAATAGGAATCTCCACGTTGGGGGATGTTATGCGAGGGCCCACAATTAAATCCTTCCAACAACTACAAACCGAATTTGACCTACACAAATCCCAGTTCTACCGATACTTACAGCTTCGACATGCGTTGATGCCGGCGGTGCGTTCACTGACGTCCCTACCAGAATATCACCCCCTAGAGAGTCGCCTTTTGACGGGGGACCTCGGCCCTCATAAGATCAGACAAATCTATCAAATCCTTACAACACGCGCGCAACACAATCTCCATAAGACACATGAGCGATGGCAGGCCGATCTCCCTGACCTTACAGATGATGATTGGGCGGAGGCACTGGCGAGCCCCCGCTATACAGCAGTTTCCACTAGATATCGCCTGATCCAATATAAATACCTACACAGGGTCTACTACACTAGAACGCGATTGTGGAAAATGGGGATGATTCAGTCCCCGTGTGTTTACGTTGTGGCGCGACCGAAGGCACGTTCTTCCATACAGTATGGCTCTGCGTAGCTATACAACCCTATTGGTGCAAGGTCCTTGGGTGTTTGGGGAACGTTCTGGCCTGGGAGCTCCCACTCGAGCCAAGACTCACACTCCTACATAGCACCGAGGACATCGGGGGGAACAGATATAAACGACACTTACTGTTTCTGGGGCTCGTGTTGGCGAAGCGGGATACAGCGCAGAGCTGGAAGGGGACCTCCCCGCCCCGCCTAGGCAAGTGGAAGAAAGCCATGGACCAATGTATGATGGCGGAGATTGCGGTCTTTGTGGCACGTGGCTGCCCCCGGAAACATGGGAAGATATGGGGAAAATGGGCCATATACAGGGGTGTGGACCTGCCACAACTTACTCCAGACGATTCAGGGGATCCCATAGAACGCCTGTTGAGACAGGAGAGATAAATACAAGGTGTGGGGTGACTGTGTACAAACATATTAGGATAATAGTAATGATGCCATCCCGGAAACGGATGGGACTACGTGTTGACACGGGGTGGGTGTGGGAGTCTGATGTTTGCAGACTAGGGGTTGGGGGCGGTAAATCAGCACAATGTGTACCCTGGGGGATGTACTTGCCCCATAATCTCTGGATAACTGTGCTGGTTGTTCGTTTAATAAAATCAATAAAATATGTTGTTAAAAAAAAATAAAATTGGAGGGGTATCGGGATCCATATAAACTGGGCCAAATCTCCGATATTTCCGCTGACTGCAGCAGTCTTGCCCTTTGATGTAGATTATCCCATAGCGTGGTGTGCTGATGAGGTGCGATACTTGGGAATCACGCTTACGAAAGAACGGGAGGAATTGATGAGGCTGAACTATGGGCGCACAATGGAACATATTGCTGGATGTGTAACCCGCTGAATTGCTCTCCCGCTGACTATGGCGGGACGTATCTCCCTTATAAAAATGGTAATTTTACCTAAATGCTTATATTTATTCCTAAATATCCCGTATGATCCAGGTAGACATTTCTTCTTCAGCCTCAGAACTGAACTGATCAGGCTGGTATGGGGAGGCAAGCAGCCTAGGTTAAAATGGGACACACTGATGAGGCCGAACGCGCTGGGGGGATTTGACATTCCCAATTTCGAATTGTATTATGTAAGCGCCCAGGCACATTTTGCTCATTTTTGGTTTAATCCCCCTCGATACACACCTCATGTGGCGGTTGAGCATTGGCTCGCACACCCCATCCCGTTAGAAGGGGTCATACTCTCACCATTCAAGGCCCTAGATCCAAGTCCCACCTCTGTGAAATGCACGCTCAGAGCTTGGCACGCTCTAGCTATTAGAACACAAACACCATGCATATATTCACCACTGGTCTATCATCCACAGATGCCCTTGCTGCAAGAAGGGATTTTCAGGAAAATAGCCCAGGGCAGAAATTTCCGAAATTGGGGAGATTTATATTTAAATGGTAAATTCCGCACCTTACACCAGCTCTTTCAGGACCCCCCGCCAACCACAATGGAAACCTTTCTATATGCTTGCTTAAGGCATGGAGTGAGAGAATGTATGCCGGCTTATCCGGCGGAGCCTGGGCTGTTCGCACCACTGCATAGTGTCTTACGCGCACCCACAGCTTCACATCTAGTGTCGGCACTATACCGCGCCATGTATACAGATGCTATATATCCGACATGTCCCGCCCAAGACAAATGGTCCTCTGACCTGGAACGTTCTCTTACTGATGCGCAGTGGACTTTTTGCTGCAAACAAACGGAACAAATTTCCTCAAATAGTCGCCTACGCATCACTCATTATAAATATCTGCAACGTAGCTACCACACCCCGCTACAATTACACAAATTTGGGCTGCGGGACACGAGTAGATGTGCCAGGTGCAGGGCGGACTCCGCGTGTTTCCTCCACCTAGGCTGGTCTTGTCCGGGTGTGCATGAGTACTGGGAAATGGTCTCTGTGCCACTTCCGCAGTCTCCCTTGCTCGCTCTGTTGGGCTATACAGAACAAATGCCGGCAAAACACCGCTGGTTTGTGTCCCTCGGACTCCTGTTGGCGAAACATAGGGTGGCATGTAGATGGCGTCGGGGACGGGCTCCCAAATTCAAGGACTGGATCGAGGATATGATATTATGGCAGGATCAGACCAAACTATATGCTGAACTACTCCCGACAACGTCTAGACCCCGAGACATATGGGGCCCACTTCGCACATACCTGCTGGAACCCCCGGACACTGGTGAACGGAATGGTACTGTATAACTCATGCAACATTACCCCCCCTGATCTCCCCCCCCCCCCCCCTCCCCTATGGGCTTGATCCCACCCCCCTCCTGGGGCCTCTATATCAGTAATGTAGATCTAGGTATGTGCCACATAATGTTCGTTCCATGGCCTGTATCGACGGATTGAGAACTGGTGTCCTGTATAGCCTAATCTGCTGAATCTATAAGTGTAATTGATTGCGACTTGATCCTATGTAACCAGCTGACTGTTTCCTAAAATCCCCACGTCAGATATGTATGTATTGCTTCCAATGAAATATAAATAAAGTTTTCAAGAAGTCATTAAATAGTGGCTTGTGGATAATAGGTTGCAGAATACCCCCGATTTCCCCCTCCCCCGCACATTCCATCATATTCCACAAGAACCTTTTACACCAGCTCGGTGAGGACGTCTCTGGTTACTGGTGGACACAGGAAGAGACTAGGTCACTCGCATAAAGCCGCCTGTGGTTGTGAACCGCCAGTCTTGGAGAATCCCAAATATCCTGTGGAAATCCATGAGGACGGGGACTGTGCCAGCTTGTGGTGCCCAGTTTAAGCAGTGTGTGTTTGGAGGTCATGACCGCCCAAAAGGGGAACGCAGTGTCCTTGGAATCCCCTCCAGATAGCACATAGCTTTGCTTTCAATTGTCGCATGAGCATGCATGTTTCAAATACCTTTTGCAGCTTCAGAATTTCTTGCTTGTAGTAACATGTTGTCTCCAACAATTGGGTAACCTCTTCATACAGAACTGTGCCAATATTCCTAGCCCCATGTGGCAGTTTCCCTTGGGCTTGGCCAGTGTAGGAGCTATAGGGTCCACCTATATCTCACCCGTCTTGCTGTGCACTTTACAGTGTCACTTTCCCGGCACAAACTCCAACACTGAGAGATGCCTCAGTTGCACAATTATACCCTGTAGCTCCATATGTGGGAGTGCCGCTTTGTTGCTCATCCCGCACATTGGCTTTTACCAGGTTAGACGCGACCTTGAGTGGGATTTCGAGAAAGATTCCCACTCAAACGTCCGCTCAAGTACTACAGTCAACTTGCCACCCACCAAACCCTTCTTTTGCTCTTCCTTGCTCCATTTCCCAGTTCCTCCAGCTTCCATCTTGGGTTTTCCTTATGTG
The DNA here is from genome assembly GCF_964204655.1 of Triturus cristatus. NCBI lineage: Eukaryota > Metazoa > Chordata > Amphibia > Caudata > Salamandridae > Triturus > Triturus cristatus. Next base: position 1,272,098,220 of record NC_140592.1, on the reverse strand, counting down.
TCCTCCAAACCCTTGCTCTGCCTGCGTAATTACCCAGGTACTTCCACTGTTCCCCAAATCTCTGCTGTTCCCTCGCCCATGGGGCTCGTCCGCCCTCCCTTGTTCTTCTGCTGTGGGACACTCAGGCCCTGCTTGCCTTTTCATCTCTTGCTGCTAAACCACCCATCCCTTTTTATGCCACACCCCAACCTGCACCCCCTGCTGTAAGCTTTGTTTGTCACATTCACTCACCACATCATGTTGTATTCTTACTCTCATGAGTGTCTGATCGCACACAATATCCCCCCCCCCACATTCCACTTTCTGCCACATGTTCATCCGACAGCTTTGTCTCATCTGATCGGTCCGCTCGCCAACTCCCCATAGTAACCGCCTATGTGACCACTTCCTTCAGATGCCCAAACGAGATCCCGCCCACCTGATTCTGCACAGCCCTCCAGCATTCCCACTGCTCTCACACCTGCTGTTTCCTGTAGTGTGAATATCCCCTTCCAGAAGCATGGGTGGCTCTCCCTGGTTGTACTGCTAGTGTCAGTAATCCCGTGTTAGCCGCCCCACCACCTGGACTTTGTCCCCCTGTCCCTTTCCCCTGCTGCCTTCAAGCACCGAGATCCTTTGGCCCCATTGTCGTTCTTCAACACCCCGGGGGTGGTTCTGTATGCAGCATGGTAGTATGCAGAAGACCCAGCCACTGTCCTTGTTCCACCACTTGTAAGCCCTTCCTTCCCGGACACCTCGTGCAACTTATAAGTAAAAGTGATCAGCTACCCTGTCTGCTCTTGTTGAAATGAGTGACAATTCAAAGCTTAGTCAGTCGGTTCTTTCAGTATAGTCAGTGGCTCACCAATGTAATCCATATCCTGAATCATCAATTTGGGAAGTACAGGTTAAATAATGTAGCGCAGTTTGTAACCTGTCTACAAAGCATACCTGATGTGAAGATCCCGTTTCATCCTTTTCCCTCTCCTTGTTCTCTAGTTAATCAAATGTTTAATCCAGTGTTTTGGTTTTCAAAACTCCCCATGCCAGTCTACCACACTATGACCCCTTGGTGACCCTTAGACCCTCCGCTTATTCTAGGACACTGAATTGATGGATTAAGGGTACATCCAAAAATGGTTCCCCGTGGCTATGCTACCACAGGTCTCTGCCCAGATCTTTACACTGAACTGTTCTTTCTGTTGAACCCCGGGCGGGGGAATGGTGGTTGTTGCTGTGAGATCATCCGAGTCCCTTTTCTGTACCTCAGGGTGCTCTGTACAGCTCTGCTGCCCGGCTCGTCGGTGTCGAGATGAACAAAGAGTTTTGTGAGCTCCAAGAGAAGATGATCAACAAATACCACTTCAGCGACCGAGTCCAGGTGATGCGGAATGTGCCCTTTACACCAGATGTGCTACAGCGTGATTATTGTGGGGACCTAGTGCCACACACCTGGGGGGACATGGGATACACCTGGGCCGGTATCCTTCACCCTAAGAAGCTTTGTCTGGGCTCAGGGTTTTCATGGGTCAGGAGGTTGAGGAGCTCGCTCAGGCCCTCTTTTAGAAATCTATTCTCCTGTTTTCTTTACTGATGATGTGCTACTTACACTTTTCAATAACTTGCCACACTAATCCTCTTAAAGAGACAGTACTCCTTTACTTCATTCCCATTCCTCCAGTCTCATGCTGTGTCAGGACTACTAGTCCGATGCACTGTGTTTTTCTCTGCATATCAGAAGTCTGAAAAAGGGCCTCCTAGGCCCAGGATCTCCACTCGTGCTTACCCCTTCTCTGGTAGAGCGTCCATTGGAGGAGTCCTACCACTCATCGGCTAAGCTCTTACGTGCATTAATCAGAACAGTCGTCTGCAGTGCTGCAGCAGGCAGGGACCCTCCCCAAGTATGCCCCCCCCTCACCCCAGTGACAAGGGACCTCAGGGTCTCCTGGCACCTCTTACTAGGACCACGTGAAAGTAAAGACAAGGAAACAAGCGTGTTACGCTAGATGAACATGGAGGTCTCGGCCTTCCTCGGATGTGAAGATACCATTGAGCAGTCGCAAACAGTCTCTTCGTTGGACCTCCCTGGGCCCTCTTGATAATAGCAAGTCAAACCAAATTCTTTTTATAATCATTCCTGTCTCCCACCTTCTTCCTCTGATCTGAGTGAAGGCCAAAATACAAATAGCTTGACCAGCCCACCTCACCATTGTTTATAAACTGCACACAGGGAGTCTCTGCAGCGCCCTCAGGTCAGTGCTGTTAGTACCCTTGGATAGCCTGGTTTCTCCAAGCTGACAATACCCTTAATGTTTCTTTTTTCAATCCTGTCTACATGCTCAGGTGCTTCACGCTGACATCTGTACACAGACGTCCCTTCTTCAGGATGCTGATGTGATTGTGCTGCACAATGTTTTCGAGTATTTCCTGGACAAGAACGCGCAGACCAGGTAATGACAGCAAGTTCTTGGACGCTTCTAGGCCACCTGGACACTTTAAGTGTGACACGAAGAGACTCGGTGATAGTTGATGAAAGGAGGGTAGGCCAACCTGAGCAGGGCTTATTTGAATTTTCAGCACGAGGGATGCATGAAATGATTCTAGTGACCAGTGTGATGATGGCCTTCTCGTGATGGCTCGTTACAGTCTCGCTAAACTCCTCCTCTTGCAGTTTGCAGAGTTCATATGTTATGTTAACGGGCCTTTGTAGAGCGCAGCGATCACTCAGAGGAGCATCATGGTGCTAGGCGGATCACTTGGTAGACAGGGGAACTGGGAGTGGAGAAGTGGCTTAGATAGGCGCTCTACATAGTGCGTCAGGGGCCGTTAAAAATCCGGGGTTTTCAGGGCCTTCCTGAAAAGAGTTTCCGATTGGATAAAACGAAGGTGGTTGTGGAGTTGGTTCCAGGCTTTGGAGCCAATCACTGCGATTGATTTTCCCCCTTTTGAGACACATCTGAACACTGGGGGTTTTAGCAGATTGGCGTTAGATGATCTAAGAGTGCGGTATGGTACATAGCACGCAAACCTGGACCAGAGGTAGTGAGGGCCTGAGGAGTGGAAGATTTTGAAGGTAATTATCAGGATCTTGAACAGGATTCTTCTATGGATTGGTAGACCGTGTAGTGCTTCCTTTGCAGCCGATGCTGATGACCTCCTGGGCCATTTAAGAACTAGGCGGGCTGCTGCGTGTTGTACCATCTGTAGTTTGTGCACGACCAACATGTTGGCACCCGCATAGAGACTGTTGCAGTAGTCCAATCTAGATGCAATTAGGGACACTGTGACTGCTTGTCTCACCGTGCTGGGGACTAAGTCAAAGAACTCTTTGAGTGATTTTATCATATGGAAGCAGGTCCCGGCTACTGCTTATGATTGCTGGTGGAAGGATAGTGTTGAGTCAAGTTTGACCCCCACATTTCTGGCTACTTTGACTGTATTGGGGGGAGGGGGGATGTCAAGAGGGTCACCATAGACTGGGGGAGAAGGTGCTCCCTTTCCCCAAAGGCACGATTTCTGTCTTTACTGACCGCTGTGAGACATTGCCAGAGGTTTTCTTCTGCCAGTGTGGTGTTTTTGTCTAAAACCAAGACTAGCTGCGTGCCATCCGCATATGAGATGGTCTCGAAGTTAAAGGACGATATCAGACTGATCAGTGGGGCCATATAAGCATTAAAAAGCACTGTGCTAAGGATCGACCCTTGTGGAACCCCAGAAAGCAGGCGGTTTTCTGCTGACTGATATTGCCCAAGGGTAATGACCTGTCTACGATTTTGCAGAACCGATTTGAGCCAGGCCAGGGCAAGATGAGAGATACCGTAGGGTTCGAGACGGTCTAAGAGGATGACATGTTAGACCGTATCAAAAGCGGCTGATAGGTCTAATAAGACTAATGCAGCATTCTTTCATTGATCAAGGGCGGCTTTAAGGGTTCAGCAGTGTACAGGAGGGCTGATTCCGTAGAGCTTTGAGGCCTGAAACCTGATTGATTGGGGTGTAAGATATTTGCTCCTTCCAGGTAAGTCATGAGTTGAGAGTTAATTGGTTTTTCAGTGATCTTGCTTAGACATGGGGGTAGGGAGCTGCGTCGGAGATTGTTAAGGGTGGTGGGATCGCTCAGTTTTTTTTTTCGGAGCGGTTTGACAGCTGCAAACTTCCATTCATTGGGAACTTTGGCTAGTGACAGGGAAGCATTTATTATCCTGTTCATGACTGGATTGACAGTATCTATCATAGCATGTAGAAGTAAGGGGGGACAATGGTCGAAAGGGGATCCTGATTTGACAGCGAGAGTCGTGTGGCGAGTTTGGTCTAGGCTAAAAGACTCCAAAGTTTGAAGGGATGGTAATATGTGCGTTACTCCGTTGTTGTCCTAAAGTGACGAGCAGAAAACAAGCTCATTGTACTTTCTCTGCTAGATCATTTTTCATTTCATAAGGCTTTATTCGAACATTAAACAAGTTCATAAAAGCACACAATACAACAAGATTTATTATAATACAGAGGCAGAAAAATTCATCAAGATAAAACATTTAAAAAAGCATACTTTTCCTAATATTAATAGATTTAAGAAGAAAAGTAGCCGTATAAAAACATACTACCGGATGATGTAGATTAAAAAGTAAACACATACAATCACGTATTGTTCTGACTTCAAATTTTAAAAATAGGGGTTTCAAATAAGCTATCCGGAGATGTTTGTACAATTGACAGAGCAGAAGAAAGTGCACAGTGCTTTGGGAAGTAGAGTTATCACATGGACATGGACCAACAGGATGTAAATTCAAAGAAGGGAAGGCAACAAGGTTGTGGACAACTCCCATTCTAAATCTGGTCAACACAAACCGATGTGCTTTCCAACTTACTTGAGACAGATATGGTTGAAAGCCCACAACTTCATTTAAATCATGGTAAAAGGTATAAGATGAAAGATTGGAGCTGTTCTGATGTCTCTCAATAGCAGCTTGTTGTAAAAAACACTGCTTAAGATCAGATTTAGACAACATATCTGCCCCGTGATGATCCTCTAGGATGTCGATGTTAAAGGTCACCCGAAAGTTATCAATAACGTACTTCAACCATGGGATCCTTGTAAAGTGGTCCATAGTAAGACAGTCAGAAATGATAGCTCTACACAAAGAGGTCTCTTCTTTAATCCAAATGGAGCGCCATAGGAGCAAGGGTCTAAGGAGAATCAAATCGGATAGATGGTAAATACCCAATTCATTATGAACTAAGGTATTGGAGACAGAGCTTGGCAGGCACAGACGTTTTTTTCAAAAATACGTTCTCCTCAACCTGAAGAGAACCTGCCGGGGCATAGCCCCATAAACCGGCTCCGTACAGAGCAATTGATACACACCGTGATTGATACATTTTCAGCATGTCGTTTATCCGCCTGTCTCCCAATTTGGTAGCCATAGTGAAAATACCAAAGGCACTCCTGGCCATTTTAGACCGTACATTCTTAAATTAATTTGCCCAGGTGTTTTTATTTGAAAAGGTAACCCCCAAATATGAAAAATTATCAACAACCTGAACCTTTTGACCCTCTATGAAAAAGGAGGGCTGTTTCTTACCGATCCTACGGCCACATTCCATAACATAGGTTTTGGATTTATTTAAAACTAGCTTTCTGCTTTTAATAAATTGCATAAAACCATCCAGCAGCTGTTGAAGACCGTGTGGTGTACGTGAGATTAAAACCGCGTAAAGTAACACAGGGACATATTCATTATTAATTTTGGGAGCATCCACTGCCAGAGATTTAAGTAAGAATTCAATCTCATTGATAAAAAGTATAAAAAGCAATGGGGCTAGCACACAACCCTGACGTATTCCACGCCCAATCTTGAACATGGATGTACATTCACCTTGTGACCCAAAACGGACACAAGCTCTTAATTTAGTGTATAGGCGGGCTAAGAAGAAGACGATACCCTCTGGGGCCCCCATTTCTAACAGCTTTTCCCAGAGAATGCCGTGGTCCACCAGATCAAAGGCACTACTTAGATCTGCAAAGCAGAGGTAAATAGTGCCAGTCTTGGCCAAGGTATATTTACCCACGAGCAGTTCTAAATTTAAACATTGCTCTATCGTTCCACAACCCTTCCTAAAGCCGAACTGGCTCTCGGCTAAGATACCATTTTCTTCAGCCCATTCCTCCAATCTCACCATGAGCACTCGACTCATAACTTTAACAGAAGAGTCCAACAGGGAGATTGGTCGATAATTCTTGGCTTCCCCACGATTGCCTTTCTTAAATATTGGAATTAAGATGGATTCTTCCCAGGTCGGGGGCATCTCATTTCTGACAGCTGCATTAAAAATATTAGTAAGCAGAGGTCCCCAAATTTCTGGGACCAATTTATACACATCAATTGGGACCCCATCTGGGCCTTGTGCTTTCCCCCCTTTACTGTCCCGTATACTATCTAAAACCTCTTGTACCTTAAAATTTAATGGGATATGCGGCCATTGATTCCCTGAAACTAGAGGTCCACCATCTGACTGTAAAATTTTTGAGAAATGCGAGATCCATTCTGCCTGCATAACATAGGAAGTTAGTTCTGGAATTTTGTCATCTTTAAGAAATGGGGAATTGACAGTTTTCCAAAACCAGGTACAATTATTCAATTCAGCTGCCTTGGTCAAGTTGTCCCAGGCCTCTTGCCGAAGTTCCTTTTTCCTATTTTTAAGGGTTTCGTTGTATCAGGTTCTTAGATCTATAACCAGTCCCTTATCTCTGGGTTTAGCTGATAGAGCAGATTTCAGCTCCCTCAGGGCCGAGGTGCAAGCTGAGTTGAACCAACCCCGCGGTTGATCCTCTTTATGTTTACAGGTACCTGTGAGTTTTAGGTTAATGACCGCATTAATACTAATAAAATGTTCGATAGAACAAGAGGTACCTAAATTATCTTCAAGGATCGCGGTAATATGTACCAGGGAACTAGTTATGATAGAATCAGACGTAATGTCTGCCTTATCCCCCTTCCATCTGAGTCTAGTACCGTTAGGGCGCTCAGCCTCAATACTATTAATAGTACGGCCAGGGATACTAACGTCATCCTTTTCCCACAACTTAGCCTTTACTACCAGGCAGTTATGGTCACTCAATTGAATATCTATTACTTTTGGGGCCGTAAGCAAAACCTCAAGGCCCGGGGAAATGCAAATAAAATCTATTACAGAATTCGTTCCCCTGCCTATAAAGGTAGGGCAAGTATCCCCCCTTGGCGTTTTTCTCATTATCCATGATATACATATTATATGAGGCGAGGAAATTATTTAGGGCATCTCCATAATAATTGTGTTGGAAATGGAGGATCCCGTCCTCGTGGGCGTCCACCAATCCGCAGATGTTAGCCTCAGAGAAAGGGCAGGTGGTAATATTGAAATCCCCTGCGAAGATCATATCAAAGACTTCATTAGAGTCCTTGAAAAACTCTTCCAGTGCTTTAGAAAGATCTTTAACCGGCTGATCCCTGAGATCGATAAAACGAGAAAGATCTTTAACCGGCTGATCCCTGAGATCGATAAAACTAGATCATTCTCCTCAGGACGCTGACCTAGATTGTCCTGTTTCCCAAGGACGCTGCCATCGCTCGTGTTGTCTCTGGGGGAGCCAGTGAACAGGCTAGTCTAGTTCTCACCTGCACGTGACTGTGATGGCAGTGTCTTGCTTTGGACAGCAGCTCTTTGTTCCCAGGTAGCTTTGTAGGATGGCAGTGTATGCCCGATGCTTAATCTTTTTATTGAAGATTTAAAAACTAAGGAAAAGACCACCTATTGCCGCACTTGGCAGAGTGGTGGGTGCTTGTCCACTCTTGGCCGATCTACTTTAGTCCAGACTATGAGCGTCCAGCATTTATGTGAGTGTAGAAGAAACCGTGACTCCTTGCGGCCCAAATACACATCAGACCAGTGTGATTTTCTAAAGATTTAAACCCATAGTTCATGGAGTTCATGAGCAAACTGCACCTGCGATAGATTCCAAAACCTAGAGATAGAGAAAAAGTTTAGTAATATTATTTTGTAAGAGTTACAAAAATAATGGAGAAGTTTTCAGCCTTCAGAGAACGGACCCACTGCCAACCTCTACCCCTCGTGTCATGCAGTCTGGGCTGGTCTAGGCTCATCTGACCCTCGTGCTGATAAACTGTCTGAAGGAAAGGGGGTAAACCACTCCCTCGTGTAAAATGAAATTCTTTTTTACTCTGCCTTCTTTTTGTGATGCATGCTAGAAGCCTTGTTCTTCTCTGGCAGTTCTCCTTTTTCTCTGGTTTGCAGGGAGAGTTGCCCTGATACTCAGACCTCTTCAAACTGCTGCAAGATGGTGATATATTTCAACATAAGGTTGAGATTTGAGGTATCCATTAATGAAAAGACCAAGCCACATATGTGCGCATTACATTGTTTTAGACTGCATTATTATTTGATGAAAACCTAGAGTGAAATCTGTTCTGCTGTACCCTAGTTAACGACAGCCAACACACATTATTTTCTGTTGTGGTCTGTTTACCACACTTGTTTCCTTCGTGCAAGCATTGTGCGGACACCTATTCACGTAGCACCCTTTGAATTTGTACACTGAGTTTTGCTTGGCTGTATAAAAAAGATTCACTCTGTTGTTAAGATGCCTCTGAGGCCAGTGATTTTAATCTGCTGGAAGGTCTCACTTCCGTTTGTGTATTTATACGACTTGGTCATTTCATTAACTGATAATGTAAAATCTCATTTTGTGTTGGATCAGTTTGGGAGGGTCCATCGTGCACTGATCATATTACCAGAGTCCTGGTATTACCAGGCTGCCTCTGGGTTGATTCCTATTACAGGTAAGATGGGAATAGCCTGGAGTGGCCCCTGTTTTGACTCTTATTACAGGTAAGATGGGAATAGCCTGGAGCCGCCCCTGTTTTCATTCTTATTACAGGTAAGACGGGAATAGCCTGGAGCGGCCCCTGTTTTCATTCTTATTACAGGTAAGACGGGAATAGCCTGGAGTGGCCCCTGTTTTGACTCTTATTACAGGTAAGATGGGAATAGCCTGGAGCCGCCCCCGTTTTGATTCTTATTACAGGTAGATGGTAATAGCCTGGAGCCGCCCCTGTTTTGACTCTTATTACAGGTAAGACGGGAATAGCCTGGAGCCGCCCCTGTTTTGACTCTTATTACAGGTAAGACGGGAATAGCCTGGAGCCGCCCCCGTTTTGATTCTTATTACAGGTAAGATGGGAATAGCCTGGAGCCGCCCCCGTTTTGATTCTTATTACAGGTAAGATGGTAATAGCCTGGAGCCGCCCCTGTTTTGACTCTTATTACAGGTAAGACGGGAATAGCCTGGAGCCGCCCCCGTTTTCATTCTTATTACAGGTAAGATGGGAATAGCCTGGAGCCGCCCCCGTTTTCATTCTTAGTACAGGTAAGACGGGAATAGCCTGGAGCGGCCCCCGTTTTCATTCTTATTACAGGTAAGACGGGAATAGCCTGGAGCGGCCCCCGTTTTCATTCTTATTACAGGTAAGACGGGAATAGCCTGGAGCGGCCCCCGTTTTCATTCTTATTACAGGTAAGACGGGAATAGCCTGGAGCGGCCCCCGTTTTCATTCTTATTACAGGTAAGACGGGAATAGCCTGGAGCGGCCCCCGTTTTCATTCTTATTACAGGTAAGACGGGAATAGCCTGGAGCGGCCCCTGTTTTCATTCTTATTACAGGTAAGATGGGAATAGCCTGGAGCGGCCCCCGTTTTCATTCTTATTACAGGTAAGATGGGAATAGCCTGGAGCGGCCCCTGTTTTCATTCTTATTACAGGTAAGATGGGAATAGCCTGGAGCGGCCCCCGTTTTCATTCTTATTACAGGTAAGATGGGAATAGTCTGGAGCGGCCCCTGTTTTCATTCTTATTACAGGTAAGACGGGAATAGCCTGGAGCGGCCCCCGTTTTCATTCTTATTACAGGTAAGATGGGAATAGCCTGGAGCTGCCCCTGTCTTGCGAGCATGGACTGTTCATTTCCTTAGTGTGCCACTGTGAGGAAATGGGGTGCGTTATATTGTGTGGTTGTGCGACCTCACCGTGTAATACACTTAAGAACCCCTTTAGGACCTATCGGGTTTCATTTGTTAAACCTTAGCTCCACCGGGATGGCTGTGGCTCTGAGCAGCAGGGCTTACACCAAGGAACAAGGGTAAAGCACTTAAACAACACCAAGACACCTGAAGAAGAAATCCACACAACACTCAAGAAATCTGACACTGATTTATAAAAATAGACTGTATTTTTATAAGAATTTAGACACCAAAATGAAAAAGATCCATCGGAGGGTTCCAAAGATACAGAATTTACAAGAATTAAGAAACCAAGGCAATTCACTTAACCGCAAACAAGCACTGGCAAGTTCATCGGATTTGACATGAATAAATCAAATCAAAAGAGAGTTTATTTCAGTTAATTAAAACCATAACAATACATTTACTAAAAACAAATGCTGTGATTAAAAGAAGTTATTATTTCCCCCTTTTTTTTCTCCTTTTGTTTCCTAAAAGAATAAAACATTTTAACATGCATGGAGGACAGTTTAGTAATTCTGGAGCATTGATTAGTCCCTGTAAGGTGTACCTTCCTACGTTCTGATGTTATTCTGCGTTGTGTTCGGGAGTACAGTCTGCTTCTGAGTTGGCCGTCTTATTTGCTTTTTGCGAGCAGGGCACAGGGTTACTTTTTAGTGCTTGTGCATGAGCTAAGAGAAAATTTGTTAGTTGACAGTTCAATGAGGTTTCAGTTGGGTCCAGGGTCGCCATGATTGCCGATCTGCCTGTTCTTATGCCTCTCCTCTAGTGTTCATGGCTTTTTTTTGGGGAAAGTGACTTGTGCTTGGGATAAGTTCGGACAAATACAGACAAGGTGGACAAAGTCCTCTTTACTGCACCCGCATAGTCTGCAGTCTTTGGGCCCGTCCTGGACCCATATTGGCTGGTCCATGGTGGATGGAAATTTACCCATATGCAGGGCTATTAAGTCCAGTTTTTTGTGGGCCGAGAATGTAATAGTTAAGTATGGTGCTGGGGTTAGTGATTTGTAATTAGATATTACCATGCAAGCATGTTTTCTCGTGCTGAAGGTGGTTTTGTCTACTAGCAGCAAGTGGAACTTTACTGATTTGTTTATAACTTGCTTAAAGGCCGGGTAGGGCAGATTGATTTCCCAGAGTTCTCTTGTACAAGTGTCTGTTAGAGCCTTTTTTAGGTTTTGGCTATATGGGGACTTTGCGTCTTCCTCTATTTCGTCCCACAGAGCTTTGTTCAGTTCCGAGACTAAGTTTTGTTTCAAGTTATACCATTGCTTCATGGTTGCATACTTTCTTCCCAACGTTTCGTTTGTTACCCCAAATTCTAAACTGGTCTGCGCTGGTGAAGCTCCCTGATGGATTTGGAAGACTGTTTTGTAGATTGCCACATGTGCTTTAAGTAGATCCGCGTCTTTCCCATGGAGAGCTAGGCTGCCGTAGGATAGCGTTTTGGCTTTAATTGTTGCCAGTAGGTGTTTGAATGATGGCCCCTTGAGCTTTTTTGATAAGGACCTGAAGGCGAATGATAGGGCGTTTGCTCTCTGAGAAATGTAGGCTTTTTGCTGCAGGTGGTTGTGCCGGTTATCGAAGTAGAACCCCAGGTACTTGTAGTTAGATACTACTTCTAGCTTTTGCCCTTCAGTTGGAATTGTTGATTGGCAGTCCGTCGTCTGGTGAGGAGCATTGTTTTGCTTTTTGTAATGTTTATCTCTAAGTTATTATTGACTATGAATTCCGACATTCCCGCAAGTGCCCTTTGTAAGCCGATCTTGGATAGGCTCATCAAAACGACATCGTCTGCGTAGGATAAGTGGGTTAAGAGTAGAGTACCTAATTTAGGTGAATGAGATATGATGTTGTTGAGCTCTGGCGCGAGATCTGCCATGAAAAGATTGAAAAGATACGGGCCGAGACACAACCTTGTTTGAGCCCTTCGCTGGTTTTGACCTTTCTTGATGGACTTGCTCCGTCTCCCAGTTTTACTCTCATCCATGTGTTGGAGTATAAGAGCAATATTCCTCTGCGTATTTTGTCTGAGACGTTCCATCTGCGCAGTTTTCCTCATAGAATATTACAGTCCACGCTATCGAAGGCCGCCTTTAGGTCGATGAAGCAGAGATGCAACTGTTGTTTCCTTCGAATGTATTTGTCGGCTATCAGTGAGAGTGATAGAATATTTGTTGTTGTCCCGCACCCTTTCCTGAAGCCTGTTTGATTAAGCGGGATTCGTTTTGTACTGTCAGACCAAGTGGTCAGATCTTCCAAGAGTAATGACGCATAGTACTTCACGTCCAAAAGCGTTATCGGCCTGTAGCCCGCTGGGGATGTACTATCTCCACCTTTGAAAATCGGAGTATTTACTGAGCCTTGCCAGCTTGACTGGATTTGATTTTCTCTCTCTACTTCGTCGAACAGTATTTTTTAGTCTTCCACTCCAGAAGTCTGGGTCAGATTGGAAGATTATTGGGGGGATGCCATTTGGACCTGGGGCCCGCTACCACGGCTCTTCCTAAGTATTCTTCTTACATCTTTGTCGCTGAAGCCTGGATGTACGAATGCGTCTACTGCCTTATAGCTCTCACTCGATTGTGCCTCCTCTTCGTAGTGCAGAGTTGGCCCTTTCCTGGTGCTTGCACTGCCCTCCGTCCTTCTCTCAAGTATACTTCTTCTATGTTGTACAGTGTGTGTCGTCCGCTGGTTGGTGAGCTGTTTGTTGTTGATTTGACACGAACACTTTTCAGTAAAAAGTTAGGCTAAGTGTAATGCGGTCACTTGGAGTCACTGTAGGTGACCAACTCCAGTCAAGAGCCAGTCAGGGGGACCAGCCGGGTCCTCAAGAACAGTGTTCGAGGCATGTGGGCTGCTGAATTCATATCTGTGCATAGATCGCCGCCTAGTGTTGGGTCCGGATGTTTGCACGTTGTTGTCCTGGAAGAGTCTTCGAAGTATCCTGAGATAGGTGACTCCTCCCCTGGACCACAGTGCGCATGGGCATCCTCTCCATCCTCAGATTGTTTTTTTCCGCCATTGGGTTCGGATGTGCTTATCTTAGCTCAAGTTAGGAAAAATTAGTTTAAGGCCAAAAGGCCTTTAGTTTTCGTCGGTACTGTTCCCGCTCGGTATCGACAGCTTTCTTGATTAGTTTAGCGAACTTCTTCAAGTTTTTTTCGGATCCGTTTAATCCGACCATCGAACTTCCATCGACGATGGAATCGAGGACCCCATTCAAACGGTGTCCTGTTTGCTATGCCAAATATCCACATATCGACGTCCACCCGGTGTGCAACAAATGCCTCTCGCCGGATCACGACGAATCAAAATGTATGGCCTGTGCTCGATTCCGATCCAAGAAGACTCTCCGGAATCGACGGGCAGCGAGATTAGAAGCGCAGCAATCGGCACCGGCCCCAACCAACATCTTCAGCACCGAGGACGAGGATGTTGAAAGCGTGGAAGGCATGAACTCCAGCCCGCTTCCGAACACGATTCCCGATCAGAAGACGCCGATGAAGTGCTTTTTCACAGGGAAGAAGCCGACGATGAGGTAGGAGACTACGATGAGGCCTTCGGGGCCGAAGAAGATAGCTCTGGTGAAGAGCAGGGCCTACCCGTTGAAACGGAGGCTATTAAAGTGCGTCATTCTACGGCTCCGGTCAAGGGATCGCCTCCGGGCCTTACCCGAGATCAATCCCGCAGTTCTTCGGCCCCGCCTTCGGGCCCGGCCTCGAACATTCAACAAGAGCCATTATTACCCAAAAAGACTGGTTTCCCTTCCACGAAACCGAAACCAATCGTCGCACCGGTTCCACAGAAACCGAAAGTGAAACTAACAGTGGTCGGCTCGAAGACCTCCACTCCTTCGACCCCAGCCAAGACCATCGGCTCTGAACGCACTAAAAGGGATTTCGGCGCCGAACTCGCTGCAGCGGATGTCGGTACCGACCCGAAAAGGAAGGCCATCGGTACCACAAAAGCGCCTCGGCCCCCGGCACCGAAGCAATCGGCCCCGACCACCAAGGTTAAAATGGCCGCTCCATCGAAATCCACTTCGAAGGCAGCGACTAGGGTCAAGTCATCGACTCCGTCGACCGCTACTGCCTCTCCTCGACTCGATGACCCTGTGGCTCCGAAGCAGTCCACGCCTACCTCTGCAGAACCACTCGGCACCAAAGAACCTTCGGAGTTCTCGGTGCGACAAGTTGCGGCGTCATTGCAACGCATCAGAGAACAGGCAGCCCTCCAGTCCACGTCGGGCCCCGAGCCGAAAAAGGCTCCAAAGGCACCTTCGGCACCAACCAACATCACTTTTGGTTTGCCGCCGTCCACAGCTCCGAAGATGTTAGAGATCCGAACACGTGTCAGCCACACAAGGTCCCCATCTACTGGACACTCTCCTACTGGGACTTCACCGTCCCAATTCATCGACGCCGACACCGGCAGACTCGTGCTCCGAAAACGGAAGGTCACACCAGAGCAGACCTTGGACTCTTACAGAATCCCTCTAAAGCAGAAACTGCCAGCGGAATCGGAACCGGTTCTATATGAACGCCTGCATACGTCCTATCCGGATCCCCAGACCTTTTCTCCGACGCCCTCCGACACGGACGCAAAGGAGGATTACATGGGTGATGATACCACCTACCCCAGGGATATAGATCCTGAGGAGCAGCAGGACCCAGATCAAGCTTGGGATGACCCTGCAGACCCGGGTGCCGCTACAGATACCCAGGACACGCAGCTTTATGGCGCCAAAACATCTCCCATAGAGGACACTGCTGCCTTCAATGCCCTCATTGAACGTGCCGCAGCCAATCATGGAGTGCAACTCCACTCGGACACAATTGAGGACGATTTCTTAGTGGACACTTTCGCCTCCTCTGAGAGGACTGTCAAGACTCTGCCCATGTTGAAAGGTGTTCTCAAGCCAGCAAAGGACATTTTCAAGGAAACAACCAGGGCACGGGTGATAAACCCCAGGATTGAAAAAAAATACAAACCTGCGCCCGGGGACCCTATGTACATTAGAGGTCAGTTACCTCTGGACTCCATGTTGGTTGCTAACACTCGCAAACGAGCGCACTCGCAAACAACTGGTGATGCTCCTCCCCCAGACAAAGAGTCAAAGGTGCTGGAGACCTCAGGCAAGAGGATTGCAGCTCAAGCAGCAAACGTCTGGCGCATTGCCAATACACAGGCCCTCCTAGCTCGCTACGATCGTTCACACTATGACACGCTAGAGTCACTACTCCAACATCTACCAGACGAGTACAAAGAGGCAGCGGAGCTCCTCATCAGAGAGGGACAACTTCTTACAAACGCATCCATTAAGTGCGCACTAGATGCTGCCGACACAGCTGCGAGGGCGATAAACACCAGCGTCATGTTACGCCGACACGCTTGGTTAAGAATCTCCGGATTCAAACCTCAGATTCAAAACAACATCCTAAATCAGCCTGTCAACCCCGACTACTTATTCGGACCAGAAGTTGACACCACCTTAGAAAAGATCAAAAAGGACACTGACACTGCAAAGTCAATGGGGGCTCTGCAAACGCAAACATTTTGTAGTGGCTCCTTTCGTCGCCCCGGGAATAGGGGAGCGGCTAGAGGACAGGGGTCACAGCAGACATACAATAAAGGGGACCCACAGAGTACCTACGATAAAAACAACAGAGGTGGATATCGTGGCTCCAGCACCAAGGGCAGAGGACGCGGTTACGGCAACACCAGGTCCTCACCCAAGAACAAACAGTGACGCCCTCTCCCTTCCCCCCGACCACATAACACCTGTCGGGGGGAGACTCCAGCGGTTCCTGTCCACGTGGAATACCATCACCACGGACAGGTGGGTCAGAGATATTATCCAGCACGGTTACTGTCTCGAATTAACCTCCACTCCACCCACAATACCGCCAAAGCACCGTCCTATGTCCGCAGAGCACTTAGCATTATTGCAGCAGGAAGTGCTAAGTATGCTGCAAAAAGATGCAATAGAGGTTGTGCCCTTCAACCAGCAGGGGACAGGGGTGTACTCTCTGTACTTCCTAATCCCAAAAAAGGACGGGTCGCTCAGACCTATACTAGACCTGAGACCCCTCAACCACTACATTCTCTCAGAGCATTTCCATATGCTCACCCTACAGCAGGTTCTCCCGCTGCTCAGCCAGGGAGACTTCCTAGCCACACTAGACCTCAAAGATGCGTACTTCCACATACCCATACACCCGTCACACAGGAAATATCTCCGGTTCACTATTCAGGGGCAGCACTACCAATTCAAAGTCCTCCCCTTCGGTGTGACAACAGCACCCAGAGTTTTCACCAAGTGCCTAGCTACAGTGGCTGCACATCTCCTGAGACAACACATTCACGTCTACCCTTACCTGGACGACTGGCTTGTTCAGGCAAAGTCAGCCCAGCAATGTGCCAGCCACATGTCCCTCACCATTCACCTTCTTCACAGTCTGGGATTCTCACTAAATTACCCAAAATCACATCTCCAACCCGCACACGTACAACAGTACCTGGGTGCGACCATAGACACTCTGGCAGCCACAGCTCAGCCAAATTTAGTGAGGATCAACAGCATGCAAATGCTGATCTCAAAGTTCAAACCTCAACACTCCCTTCCTGCGCGAGTGTTCATGCAGTTGATAGGCATGATGGCCTCCTGCATTTTCATAGTCCCACACGCGAGACTACATATGCGCCCGCTTCAGGAGTGCTTAGCACGTCAATGGAATCAGGCTCACGGGCAATTAAAAGACCTAGTGTTGGTAAGCGGTCAGGCATACAACTCTCTGCATTAGTGGAATCCAGAAAACCTTTGCAAGGGCCGACCGTTCCAAGAGCCTGTTCCACAAATAATACTGACGGCGGACGCGTCTCTCCAGGGATGGGGAGCTCATGTACTCAATTACACAGTGCAGGGACTATGGACACTACAACAAAAGAAGATGCACATCAACCTTCTGGAACTGATGGCAATCTTCCTGGCAATGAAGGCATTCAAAGTACACTTGTGCAACAAAGTCGTGTTGATCCGGACGGACAACATGACTGCCATGTACTACATACAGAAGCAGGGAGGAACACACTCTCCACAGTTGTCTCATCTGGCTCAGAGCATGTGGAAGTGGGCCATTCAGAGGAACATATTCCTCATGGCGAAACACCTCCCCGGCAAGGACAACCAGATGGCGGATCTGCTCAGCAGACACAGCCACCAGATGCACGAGTGGGAGCTACACCCATCAGTACTCCAACCGTACTTCCAACAGTGGGGTCATCCAGAGATAGACCTATTCGCCACAAACGAAAACGCAAAATGCCAAAGCTTTGCCGCCAGGTTCCCACATCCACAGTCGCAGGGCAATGCGATATGGATGAACTGGTCCGGCAGATTTGCGTACGCTTTTCCCCCAGCGCCATTAATACCGCTGGTGGCACGCAAACTGCGGCAGCACTCACTGACACTCATCCTAGTTGCTCCCACATGGGCGCGCCTGCCATGGTACACCACCTTTCTAGAACTTTCCGTGGTGCCGCATCAAAGGCTGCGGATCAAACCCGCATTTTTAACGCAGAACCATGGCGAAATTCAGCACCCAGATCCGCAACAGCTGAACCTGGCAATCTGGCTCCTGAAGTCCTAGAGTTTGGCTACCTAAACCTGCCTCCTGACTGTATGGAGATCATTAAGGAGGCCAGGAGACCCACTACCAGAGCTTGCTATGCAGCTAAATGGAAGAGGTTTGTCATTTACTGCAACAACAATGACATTAACCCGCTAGATGCATCCATTCAAAATATAATCTGTTACCTCTTACACCTATACCGATGCAATCTGGCATACACCTCAATACGTATCCATTTGACCGCAATAGCAGCCTATCTCCAGAACAGGCAGCACCTCTCTTTATTCAGAGTGCCTGCCATCAAAGCCTTCTTAGAGGGACTCAAAAGAGTGATTCCTCCAAGACACCCACCAGCACCGGTGTGGAACCTCAACTTGGTCCTCACCAGACTCATGGGTCCACCCTTCGAACCTCTCCACTCATGTGAGATTCAATTCCTCACCTGGAAAGTAGCTTTCCTAGTGGCGATCACTTCGTTAAGAAGAGTTAGTGAACTCCAGGCACTAACCATTCAAGAGCCATTCATACAGGTTCACGCAAACAGGGTCGTACTACGTACCAACCCCAAATTCATGCCTAAAGTAATATCGCAGTTCCACATGAATCAAACTATTGAACTGCCTGTTTTCTTTCAGAATCCACAAAATGTCGCTGAAAGAATGCTCCATACACTAGATGTCAAAAGAGCACTCATGTACTATATAGACAGAACTAAAGACTTTAGGAAGACAAAACAACTTTTCGTTGCCTTTTCTCCACAACACAAAGGCAACGCCATCTCCAAAGCAGGTATAGCCAGATGGATCGTTAAATGTATTCAAATTTGCTATCAAAAGGCTAAACGCACATTAACGATTCCCCCACGAGCCCACTCAACACGTAAGTTAGGGGCGTCCATGGCTTTCCTGGGAAACATTCCTTTACAGGAAATATGTAGAGCAGCCACATGGTCCACTATACATACATTTACCAAACACTACTGTGTAGATGTACACTCAAAACAGCAGGCAGCTGTAGGACAGGCTGTTCTCAAAACTCTTTTTCAGACCGCTGCAGCTGGCACTGGTGGCCGCCGCAAATAGGAGGTACTGCTATGTATTCTATGCACAGATATGAATTCAGCAGCCCACATGCCTCGAACTGAATATGCTACTTACCAGTATGCATCTGTTCTTGGCATGTAGGGCTGCTGACATTCATATCACCCACCCTCCTCCCCGGCACCTGTAGCAGCTGCAGCTCTCAGAATTACTGTATAGCATGGTCATCACTTTCCGTATCTACTCCATCACTGCCACAATGGCGAAAAACAATCTGAGGATGGAGAGGATGCCCATGCGCACTGTGGTCCAGGGGAGGAGTCACCTATCTCAGGATACTTCGAAGACTCTTCCAGGACAACAACGTGCAAACATCCGGACCCAACACTAGGCGGCGATCTATGCACAGATATGAATGTCAGCAGCCCTACATGCCAAGAACAGATGCATACTGGTAAGTAGCATATTCATACCTTAACAGGAGAAGCAATCCTCAGTCAAATCCAGGCTCTTTCATCCTTTGCAGGCTTTTCCAATGGAAGTGGTCCTGATGCAAGGAACGAAGGATGCTCAACATGCTCAAGAATACTGTGGTTGCGACGCAGTCAATGGGGGTCTTCCTTCAGGTACTCCTCAGTCCACGAAGATGGATTGGGGATCCTGGTTGTAGTGTTGACACGAGGTCCTCTCCGGTCTGGCCGAAGTCCAGTCGCCCGGTGTTACTGTTGCAGGCCTATCCTTCCTGAGTCAATAGCTCATCCTCTGAGGGTCTCATCAGCTCTCCGACAGCACTCCCAGGTTCAGTGAACTCGGGTGCAACTCTGTGCATCAGGTCTTGGTCCCAGGTGCTGCGGCTGTGGTAGTGGCTTTTTCTTTTTTTTGTAGAATTTTATATAGCTGGAACTAGACCCGAGACATCGGGTATCAGAGTGCTTTACATGAGCACCAGTTTCGTTCCATGAGGACAGATTCATTTTTGTTAGGCACGGGGAGATTAAGTGATTTGCCCAGAATCACAAAATTTTGCGAGTCGTTGCCGAGACTTTAATCCGGTTCCCCAGCTTCGAGGTCAACGCTCTAACCGTAAGGCTACATCATCTCCCCAAGAGACTTGAAGACATTTGGCTACCAACTTACCCCAGCAGGCTTCTTCAGCTGTTGTGTCTCTGTGCTGCGACCTGGAGGCCAGTCGGATGGTCATTGGAGTCTCTAGGCTTCGCTGGGCTCTGGAGGTAACTTCTCCTTGAGCAGGACATGGCAGGCACAGTCCCTCTCTTCACTAGCCACCAGATGCAGCAGGTGCAGTCCTCGTCGGTGCAGCCTCTTTGCTGGTCCCTCAGTGCAGCAGGTGCAGTCCCCGACGGTGCAGCCTCTTTGCTGGTCCCTCAGTGCAGCAGGTGCAGTCCCCGACGGTGCAGCCTCTTTGCTGGTCCCTCAGTGCAGCAGGTGCAGACCTCGACGGTGCAGCCTCTTTGCTGGTCCCTCAGTGCAGCAGGTGCAGTCCTCGACGGTGCAGCCTCTTTGCTGGTCTCTCAGTGCAGCAGGTGCACTCCTCAATGCTGGTCCCTCAGTGCAGCAGGTGCAGGCCTCGACGGTGCAGCCTCTTTGCTGGTCCCTCAGTGCAGCAGGTGCAGGCCTCGATGCAGCAGGTGCAGGCCTCGACAGTGCATCCTCTTTGATGGTCCCTCCGTGCAGCAGGTGCAGTCCTCGACGGTGCAGCCACTTTGCTGGTCCCTCAGTGCAGCAGGTGCAGTCCTCGACGGTGCAGCCTCTTTGCTGGTCACTCGATGCAGCAGGTGCAGTCCTCGACGGTGCAGCCTCTTTGCTGGTCCCTCAGTGCAGCAGGTGCAGTCCTCGACGGTGCAGCCTCTTTGCTGGTCCCTCAGTGCAGCAGGTGCAGTCCTCGACGGTGCAGCCTCTTTGCTGGTCCCTCAGTGCAGCAGGTGCAGTCCTCGACGGTGCAGCCTCTTTGCTGGTCCCTCAGTGCAGCAGGTGCAGGCCTCGACGGTGCAGCCTCTTTGCTGGTCCCTCAGTGCAGCAGGTGCAGGCCTCGACGGTGCAGCCTCTTTGCTGGTCCCTCAGTGCAGCAGGTGCAGGCCTCGACGGTGCAGCCTCTTTGCTGGTCCCTCAGTGCAGCAGGTGCAGTCCTCGACGGTGCAGCCTCTTTGCTGGTCCCTCAGTGCAGCAGGTGCAGGCCTCGACGGTGCAGCCTCTTTGCTGGTCCCTCAGTGCAGCAGGTGCAGTCCTCGACGGTGCAGCCTCTTTGCTGGTCCCTCAGTGCAGCAGGTGCAGGCCTCGACGGTGCAGCCTCTTTGCTGATCTCTCAGCGCAGCAGGTGCAGGCCTCGACGGTGCAGCCTCTTTGCTGGTCCCTTAGCGCAGCAGGTGCAGTCCTCGACGGTGCAGCCTCTTTGCTGGTCCCTCAGCGCAGCAGGTGCAGGCCTCGACGGTGCAGCCTCTTTGCTGGTCCCTCAACGCAGCGGGTGCAGGCCTCGACGGTGCAGCCTCTTTGCTGGTCCCTCAGCGCAGCGGGTGCAGGCCTCGACGGTGCAGCCTCTTTGCTGGTCCCTCAGCGCAGCGGGTGCAGTCCTCGACGGTGCAGCCTCTTTGCTGGTCCCTCAGCGCAGAGCTGTTCCTCATTAGTTGAGATCTGAGTTTGGGTGCCAGGGATGTCCTACTTATGCTCAGAAAATGTCCTCAGGGCAGGATGGGGTTGGTAGCCAATGGGCTACCAGGTTCCCTCCCATCTGATGACCACTTCTAAAGTGTGGCATCTTGGCATCCCAGGATGCAGCATTCTGCCCCCTTCCAATATGGCAGAACCCCTCTTCCTGCGTGTGGTGCTCCCTAGCCTAACCCAGAGGTTTGGCTACCAGAGGGTTAGGTGGGGGGGGGACTACATACCTCTAGAACACCGGTTTGACAACTGGCTTCCCCGTCCCTAGTGCCAGCCTGTCTACCTAAACAATCGCAAAAACAACAATTGATGGACAGAATGCAGAACAATGTCATACATTCACCCCAGTACAGAGATCTGGGCCGAAATCCATCGTTTTTTTGCTCACCACTCCATTCCAGTTGGAACCCAGCCATATGCAAATCAGTCTTCACCCTGTGCCTCATGGGAACAGTCCAGCCCGAACTGCCAAGCCAGGTCCTCCCTGGACTGGAAACAAGCATCCTAGGACCCGTTTCGGGGTTTCACCCCTCTTCAGCCAGGATAGCTTGATTCCAGTGGCATGGAGAGCACTGGACCCACGTCTGGGCATACCCGTCCCACTCGGGGTGACAAATGCAAAAACAACAATTGATGGACAGAATGCAGAACAATGTCCTACATTCACCCCAGTACAGAGATCTGGGCCTAAATCCATCGTTTTTTTGCTCACCATGCCAGGCTTGGCAGTTTGGTCTGGACTGTTTCCCATGAGGCACAGGGTCAAGACTGATTTGCATATGGCCATGTCTGAACTGGGGTGGCGTAGTGGGCAAATGAATGATGGATTTAACCCAGATCTCTTGATTGGGGGAGAATGTTTGAATCATTCAGCATTCCGTCCATCATTTGTTGCAGTTACACTTTTCGCCCTAAGTGGGATGGGTATCTCCAGATGTGGGCCCTTGCTCACTGTGCCACTGGATTTAAGCTAGCCTGCCTGATGAAGGGTGACATACTCTGAAACGTCCCAGGATGCTTGTTTCCGGTCCAGGGAGGACCTGGCTTCGCAGTTCGGTCTGGACTGTTCCCATGAGGCACAGGGTCAAGACTGATTTGCATATGGCTGGGTCCAAATTGGGGTGGCGTAGTGGGCAAAAGAACAATGGATTTAACCCAGATCTCTTGACTGGGGGAGAATGTTTGCAACAAATGATGGACGGAATGCTGAATGATTCAGTTACCTAAACAATCGAGCAGCCCCTCTCCCAAGTATTCCTCATTTGCCCTTCAAAGGCGGCTTTGCCTTTGAAGCTCACCTTTTGGGCTGCCATTTATTTATTTATTTATTTATTGAATTTATAGGGCGCACAGCTACCCGGAGGTTTCTCTGCGTCAACGGACACAACGCAAGAGGAGGAGCTGCATTATTGGTTAAATAACCAAGTCTTCAGGTCTTTTCAGAACTTATGGTATATAGTTCCATGCTGGAGTTGTAAAGGGAGGGAGTTCCATAGTGAGGTAGCTAGACAGGCAAAGGATTTACCACCCGTGCGTGCTTGTTTGATCCGGGGGACTTGGAACTTCGCCTGAGATGAAGAGCGAAGAAGGCGCGTAGGCAGATACTGGTAATCCAACATCCTGAGGTACTGTGGCGCTGTCCCGGATTTAATCCTGTGCATGTAGCAAAGGGCTTTGCATTTTGTGCGATTTTCTACCCTGAGCCAGTGAAGGTCTCGCAGGGTTCCGGAGATGGATGCATTTCTAGGTAGTTGGCACAGTAACCTGGCTGCAGAATTCTGGACGACTTGCAGCTTACGAACCACTTCTTTATTGGCGCCCAAGTAAAGTACGTTGCCGTAATCCAGTCTGGATGTAATTAGGGCCTGTACAACTGTTTTGTGTGTGGAACTGGGCAGCATCCAGAGTATTTTCCTCAACCATTTGAGGATGGTTAAGCAGGTCGAAGCGACCTTGATCGCTTGCTGCCTCATAGAGAGTTGGTCATCTATGATTATACCAAGATTGCGGACCGATTGAGATGGTTTAGGGAGATCGCCGATTTGAGGTGGCCAGTGTTGGGGACCCCAAAGATCTTTGTTCCTGCCAAGGATGAGAACTTCCGTTTTCCCCATGTTTAGTTTCAGTCGATTGGAAAGCATCCAGCCAGCTATCTTTTGTGGCCTTACCTGGAGCGATGGTACATTAGGTGTCTCCTTGGAGGGCAAGGAGAAGATGAGCTGGGTATTATCTGCATAAGAGAAAATGGTTAGCCCAGCTTCCTCAGCGATAGTGGCCAGGGGGCTAACATAAATGTTGAAGAGTAGCGGGCTAAGCATGGATCCCTGGGGGACTCCATACAGGGAAACCTGGACCTTCGAGCTAGCATCAGGAGAGAAGACCTGAAAGGTCCTATCCGATAAACTAGACAACCATTTGAGTGCTGTTCCAACAATACCCTAAGAATGTAAAGTTTGTAGAAGGGTAGAGTGAGATACAGATTCAAAAGCAGCACTCAAATCGAGCAGTATGAGTGACAACGTTTCTCCCCTGTCCAGGCGCTTGCGAAGGGTTTCAGTGACGCCCAAGAATTCTGTAGAGAATCCAGCTCTGAAGCCTGACTGTGATGCGTGAAGGATTTTTTGTGAGTCTGTAATACAGTTGCTTGTTGACATGTTTCTCCAGGATTTTAGATCGGGTAGGGAGAAGGGATATAGGCTGGAAGTTAGAAAGTTCCGCTAAATCGGCATTTGCTTTTTTTTTTGTGTTGCTTCCTGCCTGGGGGAGGTAACACATCCGCAAGTGGCAAGCCTCTTTTGTTATCTTTCCTGGAGTCGTTTGCACATCTCCCCAGGAGGGCAGAAAGTTGTCTGCAGGACTGACCCCTAGTATAACAGTAAACAGGCTCTGGAAACCTTGGGAAACTAAAGTGGCAACTTTTGAAGTTGCACTTTGCCCATCAGTGACATTAAACTCGATTTAACCATTGAATTGGATTTAATGCACTGATTCTTTTGATACCTTACAGTACCAGCTTTAGTCCAATTCAGACGTTAGCAGGGCTGAGATGTCAACCTGTAACTCCGTACTTGCCAATGGGGCTACGAGCCTTTCCACAGTAAGAACAACAATTTAGGGTTTTCACTGTTGGAACATGTGAAAGTACTAGTTCCACTTTTTGACCTACAGCACCCTGCCTTAGGGCTTGTTAGGACTGTTTAGGGGTGGGTGACTTGCATATATTAACAAGCATTGGCAGAGCCAATAGGTCTCGCCTTTGGGGCCTTATAAGTGTTTTGATAAAGCTATTGCCAAGGTCTTTAAGCTGTACTGTAGAGAAGTGTGGCTGCTGTGCAGCTTGCTGAAAAGTTTTAATAAAAGTGCCAGATGCATTTTTGTTACCTTGTATATGACCAAGAAGGCATTATGTACAACTGAACGACCGTATTAAAAAAAGTATTTACAATAAAAAATGTCCTCAGTTTGCTTTTGTTCTTGCAATGCTGGCAACTTGTTGATGCCTATTCCAGTGGTTGTTTGTTAAAGCTTTTTTTTGAGGGGGCATAAACAATCGGAGGGTGAAGGTTGGGAACTAGTACCTGTATTATAACGCTAGCAGCGGCCGGACGCTAGGGGAGAATCAACAGATGCCAGATTCTGAGAGCAGGCTGAGGTGGTAGTGGTGACTGGTGCGGAGACGATGCTGAGGTGATTCTAAATGATGCTCAGGTCTTGCTGAGTGATGATGATGTGGTGGTGGTTTACTAGTGCAATGGCGATGCTGAGTGATACTGATGTGGTGCTGAGTGATGCTGTGGTGGCGCTAAGTGATGGTGGCTCCGAGTGATGCTGTGGTGGCGCCGAGGGATGCTGTGGTGGCGCCGAGTGATGCTGTGGTGGTGCCGAGTGATGCTGTGGTGGCGCCGAGTGATGCTGTTGTGGCGCCGAGTGATGCTGTGGTGGCCCTGAGTGAGGCTGTGGTGGCGCTGAGTTCTTTACACTGTGCTTAAAAACTGTTGTGTAAGGGGAGCTGATTTCCGTGTGAAGCGCTATAATGCCCTTGGTTCAAGTTTGCGCTATAATTATGCAAGACAGGCAAGCGGGTGTGGCCTAATTTAATGTAATCGGACAATATCAGGTGAAAGCACTACGTATTCACAGCTCAGGGAGCGCTTCTTCTTATGACAAATCTCCTAATATCACACCCGTTGCGGCTAGGGCTGCGGATGTTAGAACTGGGTAACTAGGTTAGAATCTCGGCTCAGGCGCAGCATCTTGTGATTCCGTGCAAATCGCTTCGTTACACTGTGCTTAAAAACTGTTGTGTAAGGGGAGCTGATTTCCGTGTGAAGCGCTATAATGCCCTTGGTTCAAGTTTGCGCTATAATTATGTGGGACAGGCAAGCGGGTGTGGCCTAATGTAATGTAATCGGACAATATCAGGTGAAAGCACTAAGCCCAGGAGTTGTGTGCGCACACGCGCTAAAAGGAAATTTTTAAAAAACAAGCGAGTGGTACGAGCGCACGCGGCGGCAAAAGTGAAAGCAGCTGCAGCATCCCGCGAGCGAGGAAAACCAGATGGCGCAGCCAGATGGCGGCTGTGCGCGTGCCTGCTGCGTAACTGCAAGCTTTAGGCCACAAGCAAAAATTTGTGGTCGCATTTCTGAAGCCCACTCACTAAATGTCTCGCCAGTGCAGCGCATGCGCTGGCTCAGGCGAGACCTAAAAATGGAGGTTTGGGCTTGACCGTTACCTATAATGGCAAAGTTGAGTTACCAGTTTAAAACTGCTCTTTCAGTCTGCAGTGGCAGATTGGGAGCCTTGTTTTACATTGTCCCATTATGGTGGCAAAACAAGTGCTGCAGCCCCTGGGTACCCCTGAGGCTTACATGTAACTTAGTCTATGCCAATTGGGGACAAGCCAATTAAGCATGCACAATTTTAAGGGTCAGAGCAAATGCAGTGAGTTCTACTTAACAGGGCTCGGGGCATTTCAGAGCCATTACGCCTGGACCTAGTAGTCAAAATGGGGGCAAAAAGACAGATTAAACCTTCAAAAAGCATGTTTCTTTACACAGACCCCCTCCCTCCAGCTTATACTTTCAGGAGATCTCAACTGGACTGCTGGTGAGTCACCCTGACTATTCAGCGATGAAGAATGTTAGGAAACTGGCTGAACATTGCAGGGCCTACCTTACCTTACCTTACCTTCCTCTGGGTAGCTGACCTACCTCAACTATTACAGGCCCCAACCTGAACTGAGCCTTGGCAAAGACTGTGTCTCTGCCAAACTTCTCACTACCCTCTACTTGGGACTGTGAGGTACCTCTCTCACCTAGCCACACCGTAGCTAGGGCATCACCTAGCTGACCCAAACCCAACACTTGAGTAACTCCGCCATGACCAACAGGGTCAGTGGGCCTACTTTATGTCCTATTATGTGATCTGACCCCCATGCCAAGGATAGTGCTGCTGCAAAGGCACTAAGAGGCTACTGACAGCTGTCAATGCCCAGATCCACAAACTAGCTCTCCACTGACAGGTGGATGGGCTACTTGGGGGGCTACTGTGGCTCCCTGTAGTCTCTAACTTTTCAGAGTGGGGGGCTACCACTTAAGGTGGCAGACACCCTCCTTCCACTCTTTCCTCTGCCAGGTCAGGGGGACACACTGAGTCTGAGCAGGCGCCTGACCCTCTTGGACTTCTTGGGGGGTCAACGAGGCTCCACTAGGGCCAGTCTCTGGTTCCTCCCCTACTTGGGTAGGTTTCCCTGGCTCTCGAATTAAGATTGACCTTCCTTTCCTACCCTTGCCTCTTTTTGGGGCCTATGTCTCCTAACTGAGACAGGACCTCCAGGATCCTTGGGACTGGCAGCTCCCTGGGCAACTGCCTCCCCTAGGCTCAGACCAACCTCAAGGAGGTCATTGCCTGGGAGCAAATCTAGGGAGAGTCAGGACTGACTACCACCCTATTCCAGCAAATGACCGTCCCTTCCTCTAGGGACACTACGGCCACAGGGTGGTCTGTGACCTCCCTTGGGGTTATTCTAACGCTCCTTACCAATCCTGGCAAGTACTGGTCTGGGGACACAACCTGCCCACCGCTATGGTATGACTGGCACCTGTGTCTCTCAGGGCTATGGCTGGGATCCCATTCACCTTGAGGTGGTGGAAGTGGCTATTTCCAACCTTGGGGATCAGCAGCTTATCATCTGGACCCTTCCCTGGTTGAAAGCTACTAGGACCTCCTCCTCCCCTGAGGTGTCCTCCTTGAAGGCTACACCAGCCACTCCAGTGCTAACCTTCTTCTTGGGGCATGCTGCATCCCCTCGGTGGTGTCATGGCTCCTGTCAGTCAAAACACAACCTCTTGTCTAAGAGTATCTTCAGCCCTTGGGGCCCACTACTGTGCTTGCTAGAGGTGGGCTGGGTCTCGACTCCCTCCTTAGGGTTCTAGTTTTCTGAGGGAACCTCTTTGGTAGGTTTATTACCTCTCTCCTTTCCATTCTGTGGGCCTTATCACCCCCCTTCGCCCCCACTTTTTGGGATCACGCCCTGGGTCTTCTTGGGTACTCTTGTCCTAACCGACTCATCAGTCCCCGACGATGCAGCCTCTTTGCTGGTCCCTCAGTGCAGCGAGCCAGTCCCTCTTCGGGCTCTGGGGCCTGGCTGGCTGGTTACTGATTTGTCCCCTGCCCTGCTGACACAACTCCCGCCCATGCCTCTCCTGCCAACCCCCCCCACCCTTCCCCCCCGTGCCCATGGGACGTGTTGCAACACACATGGCTTGTGGCCGCAGGGCTCTGGGGCCTGGCTGGCTGGTTGGTTACCGATTGGCCCTAATGACACAGCTCCCAGCCATGCCTCTCTTGCCCCCCCTGTGTTCCCATGGGAAATGTTGCAGCAGAAATGGCTTGGTGCTGGGGCCTGGCTGGGTACTGAGCTGCCCTACTGACAGCTCCCAGGCATGCCTCTCCTGCCCCCAGTGTGCCCATGAAACGAGTTGCGACACACATGACATGTGGCTGCAGGACGCTGGGCCCTGGCCAGTTGGTTACTGACCTCCCCTACTGACACCGCTCCCAGCCATGTCTCTCCTGCTCCCCCAGTGTGCCCATGGGAAGTGTTGCAACATACATGGCTTTTCGAGGGCAATGTTCTCAGCATGCCCTAGACTCGAGCTGGAGGCCATGTCCATGGTTTGGTGGGTAGTGCCCACGTACCAGTGAATCCACCGCTGCTGAGGAGCGTCTCAGGCCCTACCCTGTTTGGGTCAGTGGTGCCTGCACTGATGGAGGCAGGTGGAGGCCCCTTCCCATCATGCAGAGCAGGGAGTGAGGAGCTCAGGTGGGAAGATGTGTCGGCACGAGCCCTTGGTGCTTGCCCTGCCAGACGCAAGGATTAATTTAAAAGGTAAGGGCTAAACACTTAGTGGAACTCCATGACCTCAATCAGGGGTCACTAAGGCTAGCCGCTGCTGCTCCCGGCTTGCATTTTGGTGCCCATGGCACTACCCTTGCTCCCCCTGGTCTGTGCCATGACGGCAGCTGAAACTGGATTTAAATAGGGCTCCAAGAGCCTTGTTTACTTTATAAAGGAGTTAACGGTGAGACGAGTGGCCAGTGTCATTCGAGGGTCAATGGGTGTGTGATGTCTCTACCACTCCCTCTTCATTTTAACATATTGGCTTCCATGTTGGGAATTAAGCAGTGAAAAAAGGGAAAGAAAACTCAACTGTTGTGCACTCAAGATAGGAGCCAGTGTTTTATCGCAGGTGAGATCCTCTTCCTCGTTGGTGCAGAACGGGAAAGGGCTGAAAACTCATCTCTTGGAGGAGCAGTGGCCACTGTAAAGACCTAAGTCAGAGACAAAAAAAAACCTTTTGGTAAATCAACACTTCAGGTATCGCACTTACACATGGAACCTCATGTCACCAGTATGATAACCATAGGATAGAATGATATGAATAGACCATATATAAAAATGACAAATGTATTCAATAAACAAATGTAGATGTCAATAAAAACAGTATTCATACAAGTATTAAAAATATGTAGTCCCTATCTGAACTACATACAGAGCAAAACAATAAAATAAACAAAATAATTTTTTAGCAGATACCGTATCATACTATTGAAAATTGGGAAAGACAAGTAGGGAAGATGATTCCAAATCTTAGAAGAGTGCTACTTAATCAAAAACAGATCAATTGTAATCGTCTAGAGCATTATTTCATAAAACCTGTAGAATACAATTGTCCACATAGATTTGGAGTAGACTCTTCTCAGTGCATGGACGCGTTTCGGTGGGCATTAGTTTAAAGCCATCACCTTCATCAGAAAAAACACATAAAATTCCCAACAACAACATAAAAATCTTAACAAATGTATTAATAGGGCGAGAGTAACCTCCAAATAAGCACGCGCGACCAAACGGTTCAGGTGTCAATAGTTCCAGATACCTCTATAGAGGGGCAGATAGTCACCCTTCAGCAGATAAAAAAATGGGTAAACTTTTTGATGTAGCGTCCTTTCCATACATTCATTTGATCCCAAATATCTCTATCCGGCACGGTCTTGCCGTAGGAGAGCTCCCGGCCATATACAGATCCTGCCTTGGGACTGTTTTTAACCTCCTGAGCGATTTAAGCTAGTGGATACGTTCTAAACACCCGACTCGCTAATTTTGCAGATCTTGATTCCCCTATATCATCCGGGCGATTATGCTGTAAGACCGTGCGGATAGAGATATTTGGGATCAAATGAATGTATGAAAGGGACGCTACATCAAAAAGTTTACCCCTTTTTTATCTGCTGAAGGATGACAATCTCCCCCTCTATACAGGTATCTGGAACTATTGGCACCTGAACCGTTTGGTCGCGCGTGCTTATTTGGAGGTTACTCTCGCCCTATTAATACATTCGTTGAGATTTTTATGTTGTTGTTGGGAATTATATGGGTTTTTCCTGATGAAGGTGATGGCTTTAAACTAATGCCCACCGAGACGCGTCGATGCACTGAGGAGAAGAGTCTACTTCAAATCTATGTGGACAATTGTATTCTACATGCTTAATGAAATAATGCTCGAGACGATTACAATTGATCTGTTTTTGATTCAGTAGCACTCTTTTAAGATTTAGAATCATCTCCCCTACTTGTCTTTCCCAATTTTCAATAGTATGATCAGGTCTCTGCTAAAAAATTATTTTATTTTTTATTTTATCGTTTTGCTCTGTATGTAGTTCAGACTTGGACTACATATTTTTAATACTTGTATGAATACTGTTTTTATTGACATCTACATTTGTTTATTGAATACATGTGTCATTTTTATATATGGTCTATTCATATCATTCTGTCCTATGGTTATCATACTGGTGACATGAGGTTCCATGTGTAAGTGCGATACGTGAAGTATTGATTTACCCAAAGGGTCTTTTTTTATGACTTGGGTCTTTTCGGTACCCTTCTCCTTTGGTTGTTGGGTCCCTCTCTCTTGTTTTGTGGCAGTGGCAACTGTAGCCTGTGAACATTTTGGGTTGTGAAAACCACTGTGCTGATCCCCTGAATCAGTAGATTACCAAAGAAGTGCAGTTCAGGTGAAGCAGAGGAGCGTGGCATGTCACGAGGAAGGAAAACGCCTTGACGGTAGTGTAAGCACACTAGGAGGTGGGGGTGTTGGTGTGTGTGTTGGTCCCCTCAATGGGATGAGGTCAGCACTGGCACAATGCTGTTAATTCTTCTATCATATTGTTGGCATCCACTGCATGACGGGGGTGTGGGGGGAGGGTTTCCCAATCTTGGATTTTGAGAATAAGGTACACAGGTGGATTGTTTGCACAGGGCAAACAGGAACTGCTGCAGAAGTGGGTAGGGTCGCCCCAAGTACTTTTACCTCATTGATTAGGAAAGATTCACCCCATCCACTAGCTGGTGCTCTATGTATAAATTTGTCACCCAAAGCCACCAGGCTTAGAGCACTTTGGACCTGTGGAAGAACAGAAGATCCTGCCAGTGAATGTAGGACCTGTGTCTGCTGCTACATAAGGAGCGCCACGCTCTCTCTGCTGGTGCGTTGATATTCCTCTCTGTCATAATTATAAGGCATGGGACTCCTGACGCTCTCTCCTCGTGTAGTAGGAGGTCTGTGTATCCTTCCAGTGTGTGTATGGCCTGTCTCTGCTGCTACATAAGGAGCGCCACGCTGTCTCTGCTGGTACATAAGGAGTGCCATGCTGTCTCTGCTGGTATATAAGGAGTGACGCGCTGTCTCTGCTGGTGCGTTGATAGTCCTCTCTGTCATAGTGATAAGGCATGGGACTCCTGACGCTCTCCTCGTGCAGTAGGAGGTCTATGTATCCTTCCAGTGTGTGTACTGCCTGTCTCTGCTGGTACATAAGGAGTGCCACACTGTCTCTTCTGGTACATAAGGAGTGACGTGCTGTCTCTGCTGGTGCGTTGATAGTCCTCTCTGTCACAGTGATAAGGCATGGGACTCCTGACGCTCTCCTCGTGCAGTAGGAGGTCTATGTATCCTTCCAGTGTGTGTACTGCCTGTCTCTGCTGGTACATAAGGAGTGCCACGCTGTCTCTGCTGGTATATAAGGAGTGACGCGCTGTCTCTGATGGTGCGTTGATAGTCCTCTCTGTCAGTGATAAGGCATGGGACTCCTGACGCTCTCTCCTCGTGCAGTAGGAGGTCTGTGTATCCTTCCAGTGTGTGTACTGCCTGTCTCTGCTAGTACATAAGGAGTGCCACGCTGTCTCTTCTGCTGCACTGATACGCCTCTCTGTCATAGTGATAACACATGGGAGTCCTGACGCTCTCTCCTCATGCAGTAGGAGGTCTGTGTATCTTTCCAGCGTGTATGGCCAGTCTCTGCTGGTACATAAGGAGTGCCACGCTGTCTTTTCTGCTGCACTGATACGCCTCTCTGTCATAGTGATAACACATGGGAGTCCTGACGCTCTCTCCTCATGCAGTAGGAGGTTTGTGCATCCTTCCAGTGTGTGTACGGCCTGTCTCTGCTGGCCAGATGGCTCAACAGTGTATGGATTTGGTTTTCAGGGCCTGGACCTGCATCAGCAGCCATGCACGAAAGAAGGGTGCGTTCTTGATAACTGTGCCAGCCCTGGAGGAGTCCCTCGCCAAGCTCAAGGTCAGTGTCTACTCACATCCTGCTCCGTGCATGCCCGGTGGGCAGGTCATGCCACCTATTTAGACATTCAGAGTGGTGTTTCTGGTTACTCCAGTGGTAAACTCCAACTCTGGGCATGCTGGTGACCATAGCTTGCTTTTCAGAGTGGGAGCTGAGGAAAACAACAGGATGAATTGTGTCGGTGCGGGCTTCTCTTGCTATGTTTCATTGCTGGTTTTCATGTAGTGCGAATCTGCCACTGGGGTGGACTGTCAGGATTAAGGGTGTCCATGTGGCTCCAGGGTTCGTGTTGATTGGGTTGCAGTAGTTTGTTTGGCTCGTGCTTTTTGTTTCTGCTGGTGAGCGTGTTGTAAAGTAGAGCTCATGAGTGGGTTTGTGGTGTGCCTTGTTGGAGGAGCAGGGACCCATAGATATGGTTTGGCTGGCTCGGTGCTGTTTGAATTTTTGTCTGAACACGGTGGAGGACCCATGTTGTCATTTGCCTGCCCTTTGGTGGTGTGCTGCTTGTTAGAGGTGTAGTGTCAGTGAGGTTGTGTGTTCTATCAATCAAGATTTTTAAAGCGCAGCTATTCACCCGCAAGGGTATCCAGGCGCTGAGAACCATGCTGCTTGGGAGGGATCAGTTGAGCAACCAGATCTTGACCCCTTTCTGAATTCCTGATGAGAGGGTGAAGTCCGGAGGTGGAGAGGGAGGGGCCAGGACTATGCCGCAAGGTAGGAGAAGGGGCGTCCTCCACTGTTGTTTCGGCAGATACGTGGGTGTGAGCGAGGGAGAGAGAGGCAGGTGTCTGTAGGGCTGGTGGGAGCTCAGGTAGTGGTTGATGTATGCTGGTGGTTGATTGGTCAGGGCTTTGTAGGTGTGGGTCAGCATCTTGAATTGACCTCTCTTGTGGACAGGGAGCCAGTGGAGTTTGTTCAGGTGATGGGTGATGTGGGTCCATCTGTATGGTCTACGGTCTTTTCAGGAGGTGTGTGGTAATTCTGCATAGAGTGTGTTGCCGTAGTCCAAGCAACTGGTGAGGAGGGCTTGAGTACCGGTGTGTCTGGTGCTATTTCAAGATCTTTCGGAGCATGTGAAGAGTGAGGGAGGAGGCTGAGGAGACTGCATTGATCTGGTTTTTTATGGTGAGTTTGCCGTCCACGATAAGGCAGAGGTTCCGGGCGTGGTCTGTATGGAGTGGGTGAGGGTACTAGCTTGGCAGGCCACCAGGAGTCGTGCCATGGGGAGGGTTTGTTCCTGAAGATCAGTACTTCTGTTTTGTCTGTATTAGGTTTACAGCAGGTATTTTGCATCCAGATGGCGACACTGGTCATGCACAGGTGGAAGTTGGTCCTCATGTTAGATGGGTCTTCAGATAGAGAGAGGATGAGCTGGGTGTCGTCTGGGTAGGATATGATGTTCAGTCCATGGGATCTGCCGATGTTGACCAATGGTGTCATGTAGGCGTTGAATAGAGTAGGGCTGAGTGATGAACATTGAGGGACACCTCAGATGATGTTCATGGGCTCCAAGGTGGAAGGTGAATTCTGTTGTCATGTGATGAAGGTATATGTTCAGTATCTTGCCATTTTGGTTCTCTGTTACACCTGACCTCATAGACAGATGCACAGGGTTTGTGTGGAGCTGGAGAGGGAAGGAGAAGTCAGACGAGGACTGTGCGATGTGCCTCAGTCTCCTGTATGGAGCAGTCAGCAGGGTTAGTATTAATGTCAGACCTCTACTAGTCCTGCTTTGTGGCCTCTGTGCAGAGCTCCGCTCAGACTGACAGTAAAGCCACATGCCCCTGGCTCTCCAGTGTCCTCGGGTTGTTCCTTGGTCTCTTCTCAGCTGGCAGAAGTGCAAGGCTCGACTTGAAGTGATCACAGAGCGGGTCAGTGTGGGGTGTCTTCTGTTCATGGTTCTGTAACCCTGCTAGAGGTGGTCCCCTCGAGTGCTGGTTGGGGTCTTCTTTAAGGATCTCACTCCATGCCATACTCTGACCACTAGGTGTCACTCCTGTACTGTTGTCCGCTTGCTGCCACCACGTACTCCACCACTGCCATGCACTGCTTGTCCACTGGATGTCACTGCTGCTTTTGTGCTCCTTCCATAGGCTTAAACACTGCTTTCTGGAGCTGCAAACTATGCTCCTGTTCCATGGTTTTCAGCCTATGTCCTCTGCAGACAGGTTGTGAGGGTTGTGAACCACCATTGCAGTTTTAATGCATGTGGATAGCTCAGTTTGTGCTTTGTAAGTATTGTTTATCTGTGATTATCTTGGACATTGTAGGGGGCATTGTTTGTCAGATAGAGAGTTGCTTTGGAGCACCTCTACTGAGAAGCGTAATTATGAGTAGGCTAACTTGTTGCGGTTCCTGATTGCATGGTTTGTCTCTTGCGGTGATTGAATTGGACTCTGCATATAGTCTGAGGACTCAATGTTTGTGTCTGTTGGGGTTCATGAACATGAAAGCAGACATTTGTACATTTCCCAGTGCATCACAGAAGATGCGCACACTCCCCGCTCCTGTACCATAGGGTCTAATGTAGTGGGTTATGTTTGTGGTACCCTGTGTGTCCCCTAGCACCCCAGCAGCTCCTGCATCTGGTAATAAGCCTTCTGGCACCCTTACTACGAGCCAGGGGGTCACTAGCTGGAGGGTTCACACACTGGTTCCTCTCCTCTGTTCTAAAGGTATGTCTTGTGTTTCAGACTGGTGTTGACCTGAGAGCCTGGGTGGAAGAGGTCCAGCTGGACTGCAATGTGTACCTAGGTCCGGACACCGACAACGAAGCCCTGGAGAGCATTCATGTGTACCAGGTCCGGTAGCAGGTTCTGAAGCAGCTGCTCAAAGGACTCGTGCGGGTCTGCGGTGCATCAGGATTGCCCGCACAGACGCCTCCAGGAGCCCCAGCACCGACTGATCACCACCACACAGGAAGCAGTGCCTTCAGCATGGACTGGTAGAGGGTCTGTGGTGCATCAGGATTGCCCACACAGTGGTCTGCATAAGCCCCAGGATTGCCCACACAGGGGTCTGCATAAGCCCCAGGATTGCCCTCAGAGGGGTCTGCAGAAGCCCCAAGGCTGCCCACACAGGTGTCTGCAGGAGCCCAAGTGTTGTAATGACTTGACCATAGAATATACCAATGTGTATGTAGCCCTTTCTCTTTTTCCCTTGCCCCCTGTTACCCTTGTCCTCCCCTCTCCCTCATATCACAATGGAATGTTCCATACGGTTGAAGGTGCTCTGGGATTCTGTTAACATTGCAGCTGGCACTTGAGCTCTGACTGAAGGGTTCATGGTGTGTGAATAAACTTAGCAAGAACCACGTTGCCTTCTCGACTTTTTATAACACTGGAGACGAGGATGGGCTAGAACACACAGAGTGCATTAAGGAAAGGAGAGCAAATACTGATTTACAGCCCACATTCCCTGCTGAAAGATGGAATAAAATGTAGTTTTAAAACAAATGTGAAAATCATTGTTTTTTCAAACATTTTGTTTGTAGGAGTCATTTGTTTTGTATATGGGTGGACCTCCGACTTTATTAATGACATTCAGTTCAGCCGGGTATGTGGGCTGTCGGTCATTGTTGTCTCTCATTTCCTTCATGCTCTCTGCTGTGTGTTCTATCCCAACTGCTGCATCAATCGATTGTTTCAGGTCTAGGTTCTGTGTGAGAAGTTTCTCCTGTACATTGGGATTATTGGTACATCTGACCAACTGATCACGACTCCATGAATCTGTTCAGGATTCACATGTGTTAGATAAACCTTTAAGAGCCGCAATATATGCTGTTACTTTTTCAGCTTTGTCCTGAAACCTCATTGTGAGAAAGTGGCTCTGTATATACTGTTCCCAAATAAGTACAGTGTGTACAGAGTCCACAGTCCGCAGAGGTTTGGCAGAGGCTAACGTTGGATATAACCTTACTCTCTAAAGTGGTAGCTTGGTCGAGCAGTAAGGCAGTATCAGAGGACAGTGTAAAGCATTTGTTGTACACACTCATTCAGCAAAATGGTCTCACACACTCAAGAACTGAACTCTAGGCCAATGGTTTATATAGAAAAAATATATGCTTGTTTTATTTTAGAACCAACAATAGGTATTAAGATATACTTTCTCAGAATGAGATGCTTTAGGTAAATACTTTTGCAATATGCAATTGGCTTTTGTAAATCATTACAAGTTGTTGCAATATGCAACACAATTCTAAACACAATAATGCATTGAGTTCAATGGAAGTTTCAAGTTATTTGCAATAGATTACTCTCAGGATTACTTTTGTAATTCCGGGACTGGATCCTAGATTCAGTCCTGGGTCAGTTCTCAGAAACAAGTGCTAAAAGTTGACTTAGTTGCTGTTATGATTTTTAGACAATATTTTGCTATTTTAAATGTTGGCACTTAGAAAATATTTAATAGAAACAGTCAATGATTCCCTATGGAAGAAAATTCGAGTTGCAGGTATAGTATGTTCTCATTACTTTTGTAATCCAGTACTGGGTGCCTAGACTCAGTACTGGGACCTCTATCTAAAGCAGGTAAGTAATTATATTTTCACAGTTTGTACGATTTTTAAAGAATATTTGAAGTTTGCAAAAATCGACACTTAGAAGAAATTTCACAGGAAAACAGACAATGATTCCCTATGGAAGAAAATTGGGTTACTGGTAAGTACGGTTGTGAATATTTTTCAGGGTCCGTGCTGGGCACCAAGATCCAGCACTGGGAGCTCACCTAATAGCAGATGAGTATTTTCGTTTTCGTTACTCGGCTGATTTTTGGTGAATATTTTAAGTTTTGAAAACTCCACACTTGGAAGAAATTTCAGAAGAAACCAGTCAATGTCACCCTATGGAGAAAATTGAGTAATCGGCTTTTAGGTAAGTACTCGACTGCCACAGTTAAGGTTCTGGGCACAGACTCAGGTGTCTCCCAGGGTCAGGTAGGTACAGTTGTTACACTCTCCGCCGGCGGAGCCGGGTGCAGAGTGAGTTAGGCCCAATGTTATCCTATGGGAGGCAGAGGGGCCTTGGTTGGTGGCTGCTGACTAGCAGGCCACGTGGCTGTGGGAGCTGGGCTCCTTGGTCACTTGCTCAGGGCAAATCGATAAGTAGATAGGTGTAGAGGTTACACTGCCAGGGCCACTCGGGCGGCTGGGTGCAGGGTGCAAGCTCGGGGACGAAGATTCTTCAGGTGCCACCACCAGTTCGAGAGGTAAGTTGGGTAGTTGGAGGATAGGTAGGTACCCAGGAGTTGGGCACCGGTGGCCGCAGGGCGCCGGGTGCAGGGGTGCCTTTTGGTGTTGGGAAATCTTACCCTCTGTTGATCGCGGTTGGGGGGATCCCTGGTTCTGAGGCTGCAGGCGTCGTCAGGAGCGTCGAGCGAAGTCCTTGGGTGCCGGACTCGGGGTCACAGTTGCCGGGGGGTCGTCCTCGTGGTCTTTGTTCACTCCGGCACAAGCCAGGCTTGGCGGGTGCAGAGTGTGTAGGGTTCGCGGTTCCGGGCTAATGCCAGGGATTAGAAACTGATATTGAGTAGAGCCTCTACTCATGGGAGTCCCAGGTGCTTGGAGCCAAAAGGTAGGCAGGTCCTCCGGGGTTTGTGAGGTTGCTGTCCACAAGAGATGCCGTGTTGTAGCAGGAGCAGGTTCGAGGGTCGTCAGGCCGGTAGGGCTGGGGCCAAAGCAGTTGGTGTCTTCCTCTTCTTAGCAGCTGCAGGGCAGGTCTTCTTTCATCTTGCTCTTCTTTGTATTTCGGAATCTGGAATCTGGGGAAGGAAGGTTCAGGGTGCCCCTAAATACGAGATTTAGGGGCGTTACAGGTAGGTGAAGGGCAGGGACCAATGGGTCCCTGTCCTGGGGTAGGTACACCCCTTATCCTGCCTCTCTCCTGTGGGAGGGGGGCAGTAGCCTAGTCCTGATAGGGTAGGGCTCCCCATCTTCAAGATGGCGAGAGCCCGGAGATGTGCTTCACCTTGCCTCCCCCACCTGAGGGGTGGGGTTGGCAGGCTGGCACATCCCCTGTCCTTATTTGGGGTTTCCGGCAAGGCTCCCCGCCAGAGTGGGGGCTGCCAGTGGCCTGGGGAAGCTCACAGAGGCGGCATGCCTTTGAAGCTTCCCCCTGCCCATCCTGGGGGAGGAGATCTAGCGCCTCGCCCAGGATGTGCATTGTTGCAGGCCACTAGGAGACCAGGGGCTCTCTTACCCAGGGGTCCAGCAGCATGTCTGCTGTGTGGCAGCCTAGGCTGCCTCCCAGACCAGACGTGGATTGTAGTTTAGGTTTCAGGGGGTGTAGGAGAGTAGGATCTGCACTTATGTTGCCCCCACTTTTTCTCTGATGTATACACTGGTTTCTGGCTATAGTCTGGCTGGGTCCCTGCTAATCAGGCCCCAGTGTCTCTGTTCTCTCTAAACGACTTGGTGTGCATATTACATGCACTAGTGATTGGACACTGTGGTACCTTATGAGCCCCTAGTATATGGTACCTTAGGTACCTAGGGCATTGGTACTTCACAGGCCTACCAGGGGCTGAAGCATGTATTATGCCACCCCTGGGAAGCAGACTCAATTTGACAACACAGGCCTGCTACTGCAGCCTGTGTGAGGTAGTGTTAGCATGCCTCACAGAGGTATAGGTTCCTATATCTCACCATACACACACATATAAACCAATCAGCCACCCCTATGGCAGGCCCTATTAATCCTGAGGGCAGGGTGCTTGGTTTACTATGTGAGGGGGTGCCTCTGCATGAGCAGGACCCCTCTGCAGCTACTAGAGTCTATTCTCTATGGCTGTTTGTGGATGCGATTAAACCATATACTCTTAAGTGCATTATAACCTTGCGGTAAATGCTAACTTTGGGATGACTGCATCAAAACATGTCGTGTTTGGTGTCAAACAACTTGGAATCATACCCCCACACCAGTAACTGGGAGTATGATCCCACCCTTCTAGAGGGGATGACATGCACCCACTGTACTAAACGACAGAAATCTGAAAGAGCCCTGGCATCACAAAATGGATGCCACCAGCACAGACACTGGGCTGCCCTCCTGCTGCTGACTGAAACTCGCAGTGGAGGGAGCCTAACAAAAGGCATCCTGTCACAGGGAGGTGTCACCACCTTCCAGACAGGATTTAGTGTATTGGGGCTGAGTGGGTGCACTCCTAGAGTGCTTTGAAGTCCTGAACTGGGGTAGCAGTAGGCTCCTCTGTGCATATGCCAGCTCAAACCGGTTCAGGGCTACCTGGCGCGGAACTGGACAAAGGGAAGTGGGTGTAACCACCCCCTACCCTGATCCTCCTAGAGGAGTGGTCATAGAGCTAGTCCCTCCCCTATCTTCACTATAAGATAGCAAGCATTGCCATTGCAATTCAGATAACCCTGGACGACGCTCTACAAAGAAGAATCCTGGCCCTTCGACGTTCCACTACCTTTGGAAGACAGAAGAATCTCCCTTGGAGTCAAGGAGTGACTCCCCTGCTTGGCAGGCACCAAAAACCTTTAATCAACGGTTGCAAACTTTTCCCGATCCCGCCGGAGTTCGAAGTCCCTGCTGCCCCGGAAGTGGATTTCCTGACTTCTCGACGGCCATTGTGAGTCCCCAGCGAAGCTGTGGCGAGTGGACCCCACGAGTGACGAGGAACAGCAATACCCGGGGACCATGCACTATTGTCGAGTGCAAACCCTAAACCACGTTCTACGAACTTGTGCATTGGACCATTTGTGGCCCAAGCCTCCAGCAGGTCTTGCACCAAACATCAGCGGCCTACCCCATCCCGAGTGACACTGGGCTCCTGTGAAGCATTCCTGAGGAGGCGTTTTCGCGATCACTTGCCCGTTGGCTAGTGGGTCCCCCGAAGACTTTTCTATCGACTCAAAGGGCTCCCCTGGTTGCTCCAGGCCTTCTCTCACTTACCCTTGCGGGGTTAGTCCCTCAGACCTTGCTGGTCTGCACCATCGACTTTCTTCAGTCTACACGAGACTTGGAGTTGCCAAGGCTTGTTGGCTCCATTCCGGTTGCCGACACCGCCATCAGCCGCAGACGTCGTGGGACACTCCGAATCCAGCTGCTGGTCATCGTCGAACACTCCTGGACCTCGTGAGTGAAGAGTCAAAACACCATCGACGACCTGAAATCACCCGACATCCGTGGTCATCCATCTTCCTGGCCACCGGTCACTGGCAAGTGATTTTGAACACTGTCCCTTCAATTTTCAGGTCTTCTCCATCTTGAATCCAGGCTTGGATTCCACCGGACACTTCTTCAGTCGACGCAAGCAGCAAGTCTTCTTTGGTCTCCATCGAAAACAGTGACGCGACCCGACACCAAAAGACACCTATGCACCCGGCTTCCCTGGGTGAGGTAACTGGTGCACTCCGGTGCCCTAGTGTGTGTTGGCCCTCGAAGTACTTACCTTGTAAGTGGCTTGATTGTAGTCTTCCTCGAAGTACCCTAGAACTTTAAAAATCAAACCGCGACTTGCGCCATTGTAATTAATAGGGAACCCGCGGCTGTGTTCACACACTGCACGCGTCTCCCGTGGGCCTGTTACTTACCTGCTAACACTGCAGTAGTGAAGCCCCAGCGATTTCCCA
The DNA here is from genome assembly GCF_964204655.1 of Triturus cristatus. NCBI lineage: Eukaryota > Metazoa > Chordata > Amphibia > Caudata > Salamandridae > Triturus > Triturus cristatus. Next base: position 1,272,057,093 of record NC_140592.1, on the reverse strand, counting down.
GGCCCTAGGCCTTGTCATTTTGCAAGTCGACATCCTTATACCACTTTCTTAGTATAGGGTCAGGTACGCCCCTAGGGCTCCAGCCATATTTGTGCTTAATTTATTGTGAAACGTTGACATTTGAAAGTGTACCTGGGTTCTAATCTCATAAAGAGATTAGTAGAGTGTGTCTAGTAGTAAATACATATATATATATTTGATATATACCTGTGTGGTGTCCTTTCATTTGGTAATTCAAGAGATTATAAGGTAAAACAAGCTGCTTTACATTCCTCTAAGACTTAGCCTGAAGGCTGCTCTCCACAGCTACCACTAGGATAGCTTTCTTTAAAAGATTGTCTTAAACCTATCTACCATAAGAGTCGAGTTGGGCTGGTGCAAGGTGGCCACTATAACTAGTGACCAGCATATGCCAGGCCAACTTCTCACAGGGGGCATCTCTAAGATGCCCTCTGGGGTGCTTGGTACATTAAATCCCACACTGGCATCAGTGCGGGTTTAATGTGCTGAGAAGTTTGATACCAATAGCGGGGGACTGCCCTGCGGTCAGTCCTATGTAAGTGTTGTTACCTATTGGAAACAGGTGGGCAGGTGCAGTGGTCACCAGCCATGCCATGAATGAAGGGCAAATTGTGTACCCGGGAGATATCTGTGGGAGCTGGTAAACGCCCGTTGTAAGGGGGGTGCGAGGGTGTGGCGCAGAGGTGAAGTAACCCTGGGTACGGGAAAGAGTGACATTGCGATTAACGACGGCGTCCATTAATGCTACATATAGGGGAGTGCCCGGTGCCTAAGTGTTCATGGTGGTAGATCATCAGTCTTGGTTTCAACTGCTATCAAGAACGTCTCCCACTCCTCACCCCCCGTGCGGGAATCGCCTCTCATACGAAGCAATCTGAAAGTGGGTGCCTCGGCTCTGCTCCATGTCAGCAATACCTAAAGCCAGCCACGAATATCTGGAGGGGGCGGGGGATTTCCATGCCATGGCTATGTTCTCTTAATCCAGAACGAAGGCCAGGTTGATGAAGCGGTGCAAGTGTTTGTCCCCCTTCCTGTGGGGCTGCAGTCTAGTAAGCAGCATTCAGGGGAGGAGGTGAGGGAGTGTGTGGACAGTTTTGCCTCTATTAAAGCTACTTCTGTCCATGTCTGTGATAATGGTGCGCAAGTCTACATGAAATCTGCGTTATGTAGTTTGCAACGGGGGCATTCCGGGTAGATTGTTGGGAACATGTGTTAAATGCAGGTTGGTGAAAGGTAAGTGTGGTGCATGTAGTTAAATTGGGTGATACAAAACCTGTGATTGCGGGAAACATTTGGTCAATCGTAGGATGTGAGCCCAGGCTGCATCAGTAAGAGGCTGGTGGAGTACTACGTCCCATCTGGCATGAGCCCTTGTGGCATGGTCGGGTGGGATAGTGTTAAGAGCGGGGTACAGAAATATGATAGCATGACGTGTGGAGTCAGATGTCAACAACCTGGACAGAGCTTGGGACGGTGGCGGTTCGGCCTCCTCTGCACCCCACGACTCATAGGTCACTTGTCGTAGAACACAATATGATGGGAATTGACCAGCATGCAGTGAGTATGTCTCGACCATGTCTGGGAATTACATGAGTGTTCCCTCGTTATAGAAATCCCCAGCCTCTGTAATTGCAACAGCAGTCCATGGGTGTGAGTCGACACGCATCTGTGTCCGGGGCAATAAGGGCAAGTCCCTGATGGAGATTGAGGGGGAGTACGGTAGGGCGGAGCCTTTGGGTGCAGATACCTACGCCAGCAAGTGCGGGCTACCATCATTTGACAGAATTCGAGTGTCAGACGGATAGTGGAATCAGATAGCCAATTGTAAATAGCCGTTCCCAGCAGGGCAATGCTGCCAAGCGAAGATTCAGGGTGTGTTGGGCACCCAGCCAGGACATTGGCCACTGCAGTTGTGCTGTGGCATAGTCAGCTCAAAATTGGCTGTCCCCAGGCTGCCTTCCATGAGTGGGTGCTGCAGTGCAGACAGAGCCACCCGACGGCAGCCCGAGCTCCAGATTAACTCCAGCAGTAGTCCATTCAAGTTGTGGAAGAGGCTCCTGGGGAGTACGAGAGGTAGAACCGCAAAATAATACAACAGTCTGAGTATGAGCATTTTTGAGATTGCGACCAGGCCCAAAGAGGACAATGGAAGTGGGTGCCAGAAGGGCAGCGAGCGGCGTTTGGATCCAATGGCCCTGTCTATACTGCCCTCCCTGAGATCTCGGTCGGAATGATCCATCTGTATGCACAGATACTTGAAGGTGTCGAACACCACAGCAGGTGTGACTCCAGGTGTTCCAGACGGTTGTTGATCAATGTGTGCATACTTGATCTCCAGTTCCCTAAGGTGTTGTTTGACACTAGAAATGATCCGCTGTGAAGTTTCACTTCCAGTTTGAAGTCAGGGTAGGCTGAGATCTGAGCATTTTCATATGACCATGGGCCTTTGGTGCAGAAGCACTGCAGGAGTAGGTCACGATCCCTGTAGTTGAGGAGATGGGCTATGATGGGGCAGAGGGGAGCACCTGGGAGGGGGAGGACGACCCGGGGTATGGTGCGCTCAAGCAACCAAAAAGAATTGGTGCCTTGTCATCAAGGACATTTTTCACTAGCCAGTCCTCTACGAACAGTTTCAGGCTGGGACCCTCTGATAGTTCCGGGAAGCCTAGCAGGCTGATGTTGTTGTGCCTGGACCTTCCCTCAGCATCCTCTACTGTGGTCTGTAAGAGGGTGATCTCCTCTTCCACTTTCTTCAGGCGTTCCTGTATTTCCTTGTTGAAGGGGTGAAGGACTGCCAGCGCAGACACGGTCTCTTCCTCTCGGTCTGTCAATTTGCGCAGTAGGTTCGCCTCTACCGAGACTGTCAATGTGGGCCTTCAAGGAAGTCACCTTGTCAAATTGTGCTGAGTAAACCTTGAGAAGCTGTTCCAGGTGTGTTGAAGGCTGCTGAGGGTCTTGTCTCCATGTGTAGGATCCATTGCAGTGGCCTCGCCCATCATGTATTGCAGTTTGGTGGTTTTAGGTTTCACCATGGCAGTCAAGCAGTGCGCCCCCTCCCTCCCCCCGGGCAGGCTGCTGTTATGGATTCCCACTGCGGTGGATCAGGTCGGGTCCCTGGAGACCCAGGCACTAGTGGTCCACGCTAAGAGATGAAGAAGGGGCGTGCAGAGTGCTATGGAGAGTTGCAAAATATCGAGCAAAGGCCAACCCCGCCGTAGGGATGGGAGACATATGAGTGAGTGGCGCATGTCGGCCCACTCAGAGGGAGGCACGCAGGCAGCCGCGGCGGCCAGGAGGGCAACCGCTGCGGAGCAGGGGACCCTAATTGCAGCAAGTAGTCACTTTTTAGCGGTCAGACGGGTACAGCACCACCACAGCCATTATGCTCCAAGTGTGCCAACACCCACCGGCAGTCCAAGGTGAAGATCCCTGGATGGATGACTTCTCAGTGTCCCCAAGGCTGCAGGTAATGCCGGCGATGTAATTCCGAAACCGCAAAAGGGATGTAGCCCTACAAATCCCGGTCACCCTAGGGAGGTGAGCTGAGCGGGCCAGATGCGGACGCTGCCATCAGATAGGTCTGCAGGTGCTCCCCCAGGGTTCAAGGATCATGTAGTACCCCAAGGCGGGTGGGCCGGTCCTGCAGGTAGGATCAAGTGTGGTAGTAGAAGGGTGGGCACCGCCTGACAGGCTGATACGAAAGGCACAATTTCAGTGATTCTAAGGCCTATCTGGCTCCGGTCCAATGTCCTCTTCACCGCTCAGCACCATGGCGCACGGGGTCCAACAGACCAGGAGGGAAGGGTACACTGTGTGGTCCATGCCTTAGTGTAACAAGGCCACCCGCTGTCTAGGGGTGAAAGAAGACAGTCCAGAAACGTGCTCACTCCTCTGAGAGAATGTAGGGGATTCAAGGTCATTGTAGGGTCCTCCACCGCGAGGTCTCCATCATATGCTGGGCGGGGGCGGGCTCCATCTTCCGGGATGGGTAAAGGGCAGGGGCTGTCCAACAGCCAGATAGGATTGTTCAGGCTCCAGCGCCCATGCAAGGATTCAATCATCGATAGGCATCAGGACACCCAACTTGCTACAGTAGTTTGTTGGGATCACTGGCGAGGGCTGTAGATATGGCAGTTTCGCTCATGCAGGGCCCTATGGCGGCAAGATCCAGGAGCCACGGGCGCCCACGTAAGCTGGCCAGGCCTCGCCCTTCTATGGCACCTGAGGGCAGGGTCCCCTGCAGCTCACGGGATCCCAGTATCGAGTGGGGGCCATGGATACGAGCCCACACACATCCGGCAATCGCACCCTGCTCACCCGCAGGTAGGCAACAGCCTGATCCGAAGCCCACAGCCAGCCAGCAACAGGCGCTCTGTGGTTGGGCCCAGCCGGGCTGCGATTCAAGGTAGGCCTCGCCCCAGTTCAGTGTCCAGCGGCGGCGTCGTGGGCGATGAGTCAGGGCATCGGAGGGTGCCCGATTAAGTTTGCCTCTTATGTTGACTGTGATGGAGGAAATTACAGCCGGATAGTCATTGGGGCCACTGCGGAGCTCCAAAATACATGTCTAACTCAGGCCCATCTTGGTCACGCCCCCCTCCTTAATGGCCCTTTAAGAGCTCTTGATGCAAACACAGTTATGTGTTCTGTACCGGTTTCTTTCTGTGTGAGCATGGCTCCTAACCCTTGTTGCTGGCATTAGTAGTTAAATGAGTGGAATTATTGGGAACAAACCTTCCCAGTGGAGGACCACTAGCAATAGCTGTCTTTGTTATGAAAAGCCTTTTGACAACTCTCATCACACTCAAATGTTGCATTCTTTTTAAGTTGGTTACGTAAGGGATCAACTATATTTGCAACACCTACTACGAATTTCGGATAAAATTCAGCAAGTCCAAGGAAGGGCTTGAATTCATCTTTGCAGGTTGGTACTGGTGCCTTTCTTACTAATTCTACTAAGTCAATATTGTTATATTCCTTCCCTTGATATAATGAGGCCTAAATACTCCAGAGGTTACCACAATGCGACATTTTTACTTCATTATGGTTAACCCGGTTAACCTTTTAGTCTGCTTAATACTGCCCTGAGAGTGTTGTCACGTTCTTCAATACTGGTGCCAAACATTAAAATGTCATCCTGGAAACAGATGGTTTGTAACACGTGTTGCATGATCCGTTGGACTGCTGCCGAAGCTAGCCCAAAAGGCATTCCTTTGTATTGAAATACTCCTAATGGGGTTACGAACGAAGTAAAATGTCTTTTCTACTTGAAGGTAGGCCGAAGATCGGTCTAAAACACTTGAATAAGATACCTTGTCAATAAGTGTTAGGATTTCACGGATACGGGGTAATATAGATCTTGTCATTTAAGTCTCTGAGGTCGACACATAGTCTAATCTGGCCCTTAGCAGCTTTATGGGTAATTACAATCTGGGCTAACCACTCCAAGCATTCCATAGGTTTGATTACTTTTGAGTAACTTATCTAGCTCTTCTCTGAGTGGAGCATGAAGTAGGGGAGGAATGGGTCTAACCTTTTGTACAATTGGTGTAACCTTTGATTTGAGTTTAATGTGTTATTGATAGTTTTTAACAAACTTCATTATTTTGACAACACCTCAGGAAATGTATTGCAAACTTCTTACCCACACCTAGAAGGGTTTACTAAAAGGACAGGATCAGCACTTTTGGAGTCTAGTTTTATGCCTAAATCTTTCTGATGCTTCCATCCAAGACGTTCGACCCCTTTTTAGGTCTATGCGCGCTGCATAGGAGGACCTTTAGCCGTCGTTCTGCTCTTTTTCGAAGCACATACTCGTGCTTGTGGCGGCATACACCTTGCCGGAGCACGCAGGGGCGTGCCACAAGCACGAGTATGTGCTTCGAAAAAGAGCAGACTGCTCTCCCCAGCACGCACACTCGTGGGCTCACCTCCTGCTCCCCCTCTCTCTCACAATTAACTTTCGTGGCCGCTCTCCTCGGCCCAGCCCCTCCTCCCTCCACTCCATTGCTGCTAGTCACACTCCATTGCGAGTATAAACAGTCGCTTTAAACACATACTCGACAGGCCTGTTCGCTGTAGCTGCTAGACCTATACCTACGTTACATGTCGAAAATGCAAAATGATGCCGCTATTTTTTTTCATCACTCACAGAATTCCCGTGTCTTGCGTAGTGATCGGAGGCCCTTAAAAATATGTTTTAAAAGATTTTACGCGTTCATGTTTCGTGCCTGCTTTTTTCCCTCTAGCACATTTAGAACGTGACACGTAAGCGTTGTTTCGGGTCTGTCTGCTGTGTACTGCTTTCTGCTGGACTTGGGTAGTTATATTTTAACAGCGCTGTGTGTGTCTCCCCTCATTACTGTTTTATTTCCGTCTCCCTGCTACTGCATCGAATGCCACAGCTGCTGGCCGGGATGATAGCAGAGCCCCTTTCCTCTCTGAGCCACAGACTGGCAGCACGGTGAGTCCAGCCCACCCCCGCCCTCCCCGCAGCAATGCCTTTAGCTGTGGGACGACAGTAATTCTAGGGCGCAAACTAGTACTGCTGCTTCTGGCTTCTAGTTTCACAAAGGTCTGCTGTGCAGCCCCCTCTTCTCGCCTCCCTTGACCTTTAACCCGTACAAAGATTAGCTCTGCTGTACCCACGTATGCACTGACCTTTTAACAAAAATATTAACATCTGCCTACCTTTCATTAGCAGCCATTTCCTGCTCTATGACAACATAGTCACAGATGCAGTCCTAAGCCTCGACGAAGACAGTGCTTTCTACGACTGAGGTAAGTGTGCAACGCCCGCTGCTGCGAGCCCTTCAGCGTGCAGTGAGTGTGCACTGCACCACGATCACAACGGGTGTGTTCAACTTGTCTCTCTGTTGAGTAGGTTCTCTCCTCACTTCTCTGTTGAGCTCTCTGCTTTTTGCCTAGTTTCTCCCTTCGCTCCTTTTCTCTCTCCGGCAGTGCTTCATTTCATGTTCATCCTTCTCTTCCCTCTCTCGGGTACTACTTCCCTTCACTCGTCTCTGTCCATCTTTCGTTGGGTCTTTCTTTTCGCTCGACTGTCTCTTGAGTGGCCTGCTGCCCCCCTGTCCCCCGCTCAGCCCTTCCACTCTCTTGCCACCCTTTCATTTTCTTTCCCCCTTGTTGTTTCTTTTCCCCATCCCTCGCTCCCTTGAATTACTCCGCCTCTTCCACTGTTTGCTACCTCTCTCCCCCTCCTCCGCAGTCACATCATGTTTCTTCACACACTTCACGTCCTACACTGTCTCATGTGATGTCATGCACCCCCACCCAGTAACAAGAGGACATGTTACACAGACGTTTCACATTGACCCTACGCAGTGCAGGAAGGACGCTTATACCACCCACTAGCTCCAGTCAATGCACTCACTTACCACCCTGCAAGCCAGACATCTCAGACACCCCCTTTGCACATCTGTAGTCCCCAGGCCACACCCAGAAAAACAAGCATTGGCATAGCCAATAGGTTCGCAATGCCCTGTCTTGAACACTACTATCTGGCGGCGCAGTTACAATGGGTGGCCCGGTGGCTGGCGGACAAATGTCGGGAGGACACTGCGACGGCGGAGGGCCCGCCGCTGGCAGTGGCGGAGCTCCTGCGGATCTTTCACCCGACGACGGGTGCTTCGCGGCCCGCGCCGGTGCTGTTAGCGGTGGCGTATAAATGCTACCGTAGAAGCCTCCGGCTCACCGGCACCAGGATCCCTTATGCCCCGGCTATGCCCCTGGAGGGTTCCCCTTGTGGCCGGGGCATGCTTGGGGTCGCGGAATTGAGGGACTGGCATGCGGTTGATATCCACACTTTAGAGGACCTATACCGTGAGGGAGAGCTATTGCCATTCGCGACCCTTGCGGAGGAGACGGGGCTGGCGCAGGGCCAGTTTCTCCGCCATCGGGCACTGGTGGAGACGCTGGCAGGGCATAGGGGAGATCTACGGGAGGAGCCGGAACACCTGGTGATGCAATATCTCCATGTGTTAGGTCGAGGGGGGCACCTGATTAAATGGTTTGCTGCGGCCTTACGCACGCATGCAGCACAAAGCTTGGGGGCACTACGCGGGAAGTGGGAGGGAGACCTTGCCCGCCCCATGGCGGATAAAGAATGGGAAAGGGCGCTACAAGGGCCGAGGAGGGTGCCTAGAAATATGAGATTCCGCCAAATACAGTTCTTCGTCTTGCATAGGGCCTATCTAACGCCTGCTGCCATTAATAGATATTTCCACCGTGTGGATGCCAGCTGTCCCCGTTGTGCGGAGGTTGATGCTGATTTGCTTCACATGTTGTGGGGCTGCCCGGAACTGAATACATACTGGCAGGCGATACACGGGATGCTCCGCAGGTGCACGGGACGGGAGATCCCCTCTGACTGGCCTACTTACCTGTTGCACCTCTTTCATAGGTCGCCCCCGGTTAAAGTAGCCTCCCGTTTTATAGATCTGGGGATCATAGTGGCAAAGCGACTCATCACTAAACGCTGGAAGGCAGACGCCGCACCGCACGTGCGGGCGTGGCGCGGCTCTTTTCTGGTCTGGGCCAAGGTGGAGGAGGTGGCACTTCGGAGGGAGGAAACACTGGGCCTCCGGATGACGCCGATCGCGTCCCAATGGGGAGAGATGCTGCAGGTCCTGTTACAATCCGATGGGGTGGCCCTGGCTGGGGACGGGGGCGAGCTGCGGGAGCTGCGTAGGCCGCTGGGGGGATGTCCGATCAGGCGGGGTGTCGCGGCGCTGGGTATGCCTGATTAGATATTGGCGTCCATACATACTGCAGTCCGGATGATAGTAAATACGACATTCCAGGGGGTGGGGGCCGGGGGAGGGGCTCGACGGGAGGGGGGTTTGAGGGAGAAGGGCACCTAGAATTCAAACTTGAGAGCTGCTGTTGGATGTTGTTTTAGTTGTTATGTGGTAGAAGGGACGGTTCCCCAGTTGCAGGCTGGCAGTTCAGCGCTGTTTGAATATCGATCTGGGGGTGCACTGTACAACGTACGTCTTTGACAAAAGAGACTGCGGCCTGATGCTTTCCGCTAGTGCTGTGACTGCAACACCACGCGTGATGATAGTTATCCCTATAGACTCACAGGTTACAACTTTAGTCAATGCTGAACGCCCCTCACCTGGTGCAAAGTGTTCTGATTATATGTGATGTGTTCTGAGACTTTACTGTGCATCAGTTGTAACTATGCTCTCTGCCATTATGTGATGTATTGTATGATTCTTGCTGCAAAACTTTAAAACTTAATAAACAGATTTCTAAATAAATAAATTGGCATAGCCAATAGGTCTCGCCTTTGGACCTTATAAGTATTTAGTTATGCAGCACAATATCCTTACTGCAACAACATTAACTGTTGCAAATCACTGCTATTTGGAAAAAAACATTAAACTTATTTTTATCCAATAAGGTCTATGGAGAACAAAAATCTACTAATGCTGTTACAGGCTTATTTATTACAATTTCATAAGATGGAAATTTCACATGCTTGTTCTACTCGGTAACCTGAAAAACAAATGTATTTTCTTCTTGAGTGTTTGCAGGTTCTACCATATGCTCTTGTTTGCTTTGTGTATTCCTACCCTCTCTGGCAAAGTACCCTTTCTTCCCACATTTTCTACATAAAGAGGTTCTGGTTTGGCAGTGTATGAAGTTTGCAAGTTAACCTATACTTCCACAATGAAAAGACTTGGTTCTCCCATTCGCTGATGTTTCCTTGTGAAAATCATCGTTTTAATATTCTATCTGTAGGAGCCATCTCTTTTGTATGCGGTGGCCCTCCAACTTTTTAATGAGTCAGTTCAGCGGGGAGGTGACTTGTCGGTCAGTATTTGCTCCGGGTTCCTTCATGCACTCTGCTGTGTTCTATCCCAGCTACTTGAGAGGTTTCTCCTGTACTTTGGGATTGTTGGTACCTCTGACCAACTGATCAAAAATCAACAAGTCTGTCAAGGAGACCACGTCACACGTGTCAGATAATCCTTTAGGAGCCGCAATATATGCTGCTACTTTTTCAGCTCTGCTCTGAGCCCTCGTGAAAAATGCGTCCCTTTCTAGGACAACATTTATTCTTTTGCCAAAAGGGTTTTGCGGTTTGTTGGAAGTGGCCTGGTCTACATCCACTTGGTTGTGCTCTTCATCCTGTTCGTCTTCCTCTGTCTGGGATAGATCTTAATAAACTTTCCTTCCCTCTATCCCCAGATTATGTAGTAGGATATGCTGCTTCCTTCGTGGCTTACATGTTCCCCTCCTATCACAATCAAACACGACTCAAACATTGCAGTCCACTGTTTCCAGGGTAGGATTGGTTCTCCATCTTAATTTAGAAAAGGCGGGGGCTGGGACATACTTGTGGCTGCCATTGTACAAAATTAGATTTAATAGTATAACTTCTTTCTTTAGTGTTATTATAGGGAGATTTGCTACTTCTTCACTCTTGATACTAAATCTTACCTACAAAAAACTTTCCTTTAATACAATATTTATGCTAAAATCAGCAATAGTACATTCCACACGGTTCGTAGTTGCCAATGCTTGTTTAAATACAAATATTGCAGCTACAGATGCCTTCAGAAGCCCCTGATCATCACCACCACACAGGAGGCGGTGCCTTGAGCATGGACTGGCAGAGGTTATAGGGGCCCTGGCAGGCCTAGGTTACACACTGCTGGATGGTACCTGAAGCAGGGGGCCCTCTGCCCCCCAGAAGTAGCAGCATCTGGGACAGAGCCCAGGGGCCTGGGGGGGTCCCTTGGGCCTTCAGCCTGTCCCAGTTACAGCCTCTCGCTGACCCCAGTACAGTCTGGCAGAGGGTACCAGGGCCCTGGCAGGCCTAGGTTAGACACTGCTGGGTGGTACCTGAAGCAGAGCCCCCCCCCCCCCCCCCAGAAGTAGCGGCATCTGGGACAGAGCCCCGAGGGGGCACTTGGGCCTTCAGCCTGCCCCGGTTACATAATCTCGCTGACCCCAGGACACTCTGGAAGAGGGTACCAGGGCCCTGGTAGTCCTATGTTAAGCACTGCTGGGTGGTACCTGAAGCAGGGGGCTCCCCAACCCCCCAGAAGTAGCGGCATCTGGGACAGAGCCCCGAGGGTGCCTGGGACCTTCAACGTGCCCCACTTACAACCCCTTGGAGGTCCCAGGACACTGTGAAATCTGTCTGTCCATAAGCTGTGGGTCTGTAACTTACAGTCCACCCCATCTGACCTATGTTGCTGATCTGTGGAAAGAATGTGATGTAACAGGAAGTATTAATGTGTCGTTTTACAACAGTTCAAGTGTTTCAAGGGTTGTTTACCGAAGTAACTGAGAGAAACGGGTAAAATGTAGCTTTTTGCAGCCGAGTAGCCCCCCCCCCCCTTCCAGGAAGGGACAGCAGCCTCTGCCTTCCAAGGTCTCTACCCATGGAAAGAGAGAATGCCAATAAAATGTCTTCAGATGCATTTATTTCTCGTTTTATATGTTTTTTGTTTTCCCAAGTTGTGTTAGGAGGCTGCGTAGCAGTGGGGGTACAGCTCCTGGTCTGGACTCCCCAGAGGTGTGCTGGAACATGCCACACCCCAGGCTCCCCAAGTCCCCATCATAGAGGAGTACAGCTCCTGGTCTGGACTCCACACAGGTGTGCTGGAACATGCCACACCCCACACTCCCCGAGTCCACGGTAGAGGGGTACTGCTCCTGGTCTGGACTCCACACAGGTGTGCTGGAACATGCCACACCCCAGACTCCCCGAGTCCACGGTAGAGGGGTACCGCTCCTGATCTGGACTGCAGAGGTGTGCTGGAACATGCCACACCCCAGACTCCCCGAGTCCACAGTAGAGGGGTACAGCTCCTGGTCTGGACTGCAGAGGTGTGCTGCAACATGCCACACCCCAGACTCCTCAAGGCCCCATCATAGAGGGGTACAGCTCCTGGTCTGCACTCCACAGAGATGTGCTGGAACATGCCATGCCCCAGACTCCCCGAGTCCTCGGTAGAGGGGTACTGCTCCTGGTCTCGACTCCATAGCAGTGTGCTGGAACATGCTACACCTCATACTCCCGAGTCCTCGGTAGAGGGGTACTGCTCCTGGTCTGGACTGCATAGCGGTGTGCTGGAACATGCCACACCCTAGACTCCCCAGTTCCCCATCATAAAGGAGGTACAGCTCCTGGTCTGGACTCCACAGAGGTGTGTTGGAACATGCTACACCCCCAGACTCCCCGAGTCCACGGTAGAGGGGTACTGCTCCTGGTCTGGACACCACAGAGGTGTGCTGGAACATGCCAAACCCCAGACTCCCCAAGTCACCATCATAGAGGGGGACAGCTACTGGTCTGGACTCCACAAAGGTATGTTGGAACATGCCTCACCCCAGACTCCCCAAGTCCACGGTAGAGGGGTACATCTCCTGGTCTGGACTCCACAGAGGTTTACTGGAGCATGTCACACCCCAGACTCACCAAGTGCTCGGTAGAGGGGTAATGCTCCTGGTCTGGACTCCACAGAGGTGTGCTGGAACATGCCACACCCCAGGCTCCCCAAATCCCCATCATAGAGGGGTACAGCTCCTGGTCTGGACTCCACAGAGGTGTGCTGGAACATGCCATGCCCCAGCCTCCCCGAGTCCCCGGTAGAGGGGTACAGCTCCTAGTCTGGACTCACAGAGGTGTGTTGGAACATGCCACACCCCAGACTCCCCAAGTCCCCATCATAGAGGGGTACAGCTACTGGTCTGAGCTCCACAGAGGTGTGCTGGCGCATGTCACACCCCAGGCTCCCTAAGTCCACTGTACAGGGGTACAGCTCCTGGTCAGGACTCCACAGAGGTGTTCTGGAACATGCCACACCTCATACTCCCAAGTCCATGGTAGAGGGGTACAGTTCCTGGTCTGGACTCCACAGAGGTGTGCTGAAAAATGAAACACCCCAGACTCCGCAAGTCCTAGGTAGAGGGGTAATGCTCCTGCGCTGGACTCCACAGAGGTGTGCCGGAACATGCCACACCCCAGGCTCCCCAAGTCCCCATCATAGAGGGGTACAGCTCCTGGTCTGGACTCCACAGAGGTGTGCTGGAACATGCAATGCCCCAGACTCCAGAGTCCACGGTAGAGGGGTACAGCTCCTGGTCTGGACTCCACAGAGGTGTGTTTTCAGTATCATCAAAGAGCTCTCCAGCGCCAGCAACGACGACATCACACCGTCGCAAGACCTCTGCAACTCCCTCGCCACATTCTTCCACTGCAAGATCTTAGATATACATGACAGTTTCGGACCCCAGACTCCGCCTCCAGCCACCAAACCAACGACCACCCTCAGCGCATGGACCCCCATCAGCACTGAAGACACCACCCACGTCATAAACACCATCCACTCTGGCTCCCCCTCCAACCCATATCTCATCATATCTTCAACAAAGCCGACACCATCATCGCACTCCACCTCCGGAATGTCATAAACAGCTCCTTCACGTCAGCCACCTTCCCTGAAAGCTGAAAACACGCAGAAATCCACGCCCTTCTGAAGAAACCCACAGCGGACCCCAAAGACCTCAAGAACTTCCGCCCCATCTCTCTTCTCCCCTTCCCGGCTAAAGTCATCGAGAAGACCGTCCATAAACAGCTGACTGCATTCCTCGAAGCAAACAACTCGCTCGACCCATCCCAGTCCGGATTTCGAGCCAACCACAGCACCGAGACCGCCTTCATCGCAGCCACCGATGACATCAGGACCCTGACGGACAATGGAGAGACAGCCCCTCTCATCCTCCTGGACCTCTCGGCAGCCTTTGATACCGTCTGCCACTGCGCCCTAATAACCCCCCTCTACAACACTGGGATCCAAGGAAAGGCCCTGTACTGGATCACATCGTTCCTCTCCGACAGAACACAGAGAGTCCGCCTCCCTCCCTTCTGCTTCGCGGCCACCATCATCTGCGGCGTACCCCAAGGCTCCTCACTCAGCCCAACCCTCTTCAATATCTACATGAGCCCCCTCGCCACCATTGCACGCAAACACAACATCAACATCATCTCCTACGCCGACGACACCCAACTGATACTCTCCCTCACCAAAGACCCATCCACCGCCGGAACCAACCGACAGGACGGAATGAAAGATGTCGCAGAATGGATGAAGCACAGCCGTCTGAAGCTCAACTCGGACAAGACTGAGGTCCTCATCCTCGGACAATCCCCATCCGCCTGGGACGACTCCTGGTGGCCCACGGCGCTGGGCACCGCACCGACACCCACGGACCACTCACGCAACCTGGGATTCATCCTGGACTCCTCCCTCACGATGACCAAACAAGTCAACGCCATCTCCTCTTCATGTTTCAACACCCTGCGCATGCTCCGAAAGATCTTCCGGTGGATCCCCACTGAAACCAGAAAGACGGTCACCCAGGCCCTCGTCTCCAGCTGACTGGACTACGGGAACGCCCTATATGCAGGAACCACAGCCAAACTTCAGAACGCCTCCGCACGACTCATCCTCGACATCCCTCGCCACAGCCACATATCCGCCCACCTGAGAAACCTGCACTGGCTCCCCGTCAACAAGAGGATCACGTTCAGGCTGTTCACCCACGCACACAAAGCGCTCCACAACATGGGCCCCGAATACCTCAACACCGCCTCTCGTTCTACACCCCCACCCGCAAGCTCCGCTCCGCCAGCCTCGCCCTCGCCACCGTCCCATGGATTCGCAGAACCACCACCGGAGGAAGATCGTTCTCCTACCTGGCAGCCAAGACATGGAACTCCCTCCCTGCACACCTACGACTGACCCAGGACCATCTCACCTTCAGGAAACACCTCAAGACCTGGCTATTCGCGCAGTAGCAGCACCCCCCCCCCCCCCCACCCCCTCCTTCAGCACCTTGAGACCTTCACGGGTGAGTAGCGCGCTCTATAAATGTCACTGATTGATTGATTGGAACATGCCACTCCCCAGGTCCCCATTATAGAGGGGTACAGCTCCTGGTCTGGACTCCACAGAGGTGTACTGGAACATGCCACACCCCAAACTCTCCGAGTCCACGGTAAAGGGAAATAGCTCATGGTCTGGACTCCACAGAGGTGTGCTTAGACATGCCACACCCCAGACTCCCCGAGTCCTCGGTAGAGGGGTACTGCTCCTGGTCTGGACTCCATAGCGGTGTGCTGGAAAATGCCACACCCTAGACTCCCCAGTTCCCCATCATAAAGGAGGTACAGCTCCTGGTCTGGACTCCACAGAGGTTTACTGGAGCATGTCACACCCCAGACTCACCAAGTGCTCGATAGAGGGCTACAGCTCCTGGTCTGGACCCACAGAGGTGTGCTGGAACCTGCCTCGCTCCAGACTCCCCAAGTCCACGGTAGAGGGGTACGGCTCCTAGTCTGGACTCACAGAGGTGTGCTGGAACATGCCATGCCCCAGACTCCCCGAGCCCCCGGTAGAGGGGTACAGCTCCTAGTCTGGACTCACAGAGGTGTGTTGGAACATGCCACACCCCAGACTCCCCAAGTCCCCATCATAGAGGGGTACAGCTACTGGGCTGAGCTCCACAGAGGTGTGCTGGAACATGCCACACCCCAGACTCCCTAAGTCCCCATCGTAGAGGGGTACAGCTACTGGTCTGGACTCCACAGAAGTGTACTGGGGCATGTCACACCCCAGACTCCCCAAGTCCACAGTAGAGGGGTACAGCTCCTGGTCTCCACAAAGGTATGTTGGAACATGCCTCACTCCAGACTCCCCAAGTCCACGGTAGAGGGGTACAGCTCTTGGTCTGGACTCCAGAGGTGTGCTGGAACATGTCACACCCCAGACTCCCTAACTCTTCGGTAGAGGGGTACATCTCCTGGTCTGGAGTCCACAGAGGTATGTTCGAACATGCCTCACCCCAGACTCCCCAAGTCCACGGTAGAGGGGTACAGCTCCTGGTCTGGACTCCACAGAGGTGTGCTGGAGCATGTCACACCCCAGACTCCCCAAGTGAACAGTAGAGGGGTACAGCTCCTGGTCTGGAACCACAGAGGTGTGCTGGAACATGCTACACCTCAGTCTCCCCAAGTCCCCATCGTAGAGGGGTACAGCTACTGGTCCGGAATCCACAGAGGTGTGCTGGATTATGCCACACCCCATACTCCGCAAGTCCACGGTAGAGGGGTACAGCTCCTGGTCTGGGCTCCAGAGGTGTGCTGGAACATGCCACACTGCAGACTCCGCAAGTCCACGGTAGAGGGGTACATCGGTGGGTGGAGCTCGCGGCAAGGACTGCAGTACACACCATCCACTCACAACTATTCACTTTTGGGGGCGGAGTTTGACAGGACTGAGAAAGTGGCTGAATTGAGGAAGTGCAGGTGGGGTGGAAGGGCCTCCAAGAGAAGGGAGTGTGGTGATGCTAAGAGCCAGGCATTAGGTGTAGAGTACTCCAGCGAATGTGGAGGCATCTAGAAGCTTTTGGAATCAGAGGACTTGAGCCTACCATGTCTTGTAGACGCGGTAGAACCAGAAGTGCCCTCCTGTGGAACATGACCAGAGCTCAAAGCAAAGACTGGGCAAGAATCAAAAGAACATGATGAATACAGTCCTGATTGGGGAGGTGAGCAAAGATAGACAGTGGCGTAGAACATCTGGGTAGAGTGCCTTAATGACACAAGAGTGTGCTGTCGCAGGCGACCACTGGATGGAACATCCCCAGCTATGCCACGCTGACGTGAGGTGGAGGAGGGCGCTCGTGCTGACGTGAGGTGGAGGAGGGCACTCGTGCTGGCGTGAGGTGGAGGAGGGCACTCGTGCTGACGTGAGGTGGAGGAGGGCACTCGTGCTGACGTGAGGTGGAGGAGGGCACTTTTCTAAGCTTTGACCCTAAAAGCAGTCAGTGCTCCGCCACGTGTGAGGGAGGAACGTTTCACAACACTGTGGAGCTGATGATGGAAAAGATGATAAAGGCCTTCAGATCAGAGTGCACAAACCGAAACTCAACGTGAGGTGGAGGAGGGCACTCCTGCTGATGTGAGGTGGAGGAGGGCACTCGTGCTGATGTGAGGTGGAGGAGGGCACTCGTGCTGATGTGAGGTGGAGGGGGGCACTCGTGCTGATGTGAGGTGGAGGGGGCACTTGTGCTGATGTGAGGTGGAGGAGGGCACTCGTACTGATGTGAGGTGGAGGAGGGCACTCATGCTGACGTGAGGTGGAGGAGGGCACTCGTGCTGGCGTGAGGTGGAGTTAGGCACTCATGCTGACGTGAGGTGGAGGGAGGGCACTCATGCTGATGTGAGGTGGAGGGAGGGCACTCGTGCTGACATGAGGTGGAGGTGGGCACTCGTGCTGACATGAGGTGGAGGAGGGCACTCGTGCTGACGTGAGGTGGAGGAGGGCACTCGTGCTGTCGTGAGGTGGAGGAGGGCAGTCGTGCTGTCGTGAGGTGGAGGAGGGCACTTGTGCTGTCGTGAGGTGGAGGGTACTCGTGCTGACGTGAGGTGGAGGAAGGCACTTGTGCTGCCGTGAGGTGGAGGAGGGCACTCGTGCTGACGTGAGGTGGAGGGGGGGCACTCGTGCTGACGTGAGGTAGAGGGAGGGCACTCATGCTGAGGTGATGTGGAGGGAGGGCACTCGTGCTAATGTGAGGTGGAGGAGGGCACTCGTGCTGACGTGAGGTGGAGGAAGGCACTCGTGCTGACGTGAGGTGGAGGAAGGCACTCGTGCTGACGTGAGGTGGAGGAGGGCACTCGTGCTGACGTGAGGTGGAGGGAGGGCACTCGTGCTGACATGAGGTGGAGGAGGGCAGTCGTGCTGACATGAGGTGGAGGAGGGCAGTCGTGCTGACATGAGGTGGAGGTGGGCACTCGTGCTGACATGAGGTGGAGGAGGGCACTCGTGCTGTCGTGAGGTGGAGGAGGGCACTCGTGCTGACGTGAAGTGGAGGGTACTCGTGCTGACGTGAGGTGGAGGGGGGGCACTCGTGCTGATGTGAGGTGGAGGAGGGCACTCGTGCTGACGTGAGGTGGAGGAAGGCACTCGTGCTGACGTGAGGTGGAGGAAGGCACTCGTGCTGACGTGAGGTGGAGGGAGGGCACTCGTGCTGACGTGAGGTGGAGGGAGGGCACTTGTGCTGACGTGAGGTGGAGGGAGGGCACTCGTGCTGACGTGAGGTGGAGGGAGGGCACTCGTGCTGACGTGAGGTGGAGGGAGGGCACTCGTGCTGGCGTGAGGTGGAGGAAGGGCACTCATGCTGGCGTGAGGTGGATAAAGGCTCTCGTGCTGACGTGAGGTGGAGGAGGGTACTCGTGCAGACATGAGGTGAGGTGGAGGGAGGGCACTCGTGCTAGTGTGACGTGAGGTTGCAAATGTGGGAAGCTGGCTCTGTATATACTATACCAAAGTGAGGTGTAGTGTGTATAGAGTCCAGGAGACCCCAGAGGTAGGCAGATGTAAAGTTAGATAGAACCTTACTCTCCAAAGTGGTAGTTTGGTCGAGCAGTAAGGCAGTATCAGAGGACAGTGTAATGCATTTGTTGTACACACTCAGCAAATGGTCTCACACACTCAAGAACTGAACTCTGGGCCAATTGTTTTTGTATAAAACTTATACTGTTGTTTATTTTTAGAACCAAGCAAGCCTGGAACAGGTAAATTGATAAATACTTTGCAGTAAATATACAGTTTGAAATGCAATTGTAAATGTACTTTGAAATGGGTACAGGTTGATTTACTGGTAATGCAATACTGTGAAACAGCACCAGCATCAGCCCGTGTAAGCTGGGTAAATCCAGAAGGCCACCCGGGGCAGAGGTGTGGGGTAACACAACAGGCAGAGAGTGTGTGAGCATTCACAGTAGAAACAGTGGCCGCAGAGACATTATCCTATATGTTGGAACACCGTATCCCTGAAGTCTGCAAACGTGTCCTGCTACCCCCGCTCCTGCCAAACACAGAATCCGATCATCGAGGGAGGAAGAGCTTGAGGACACCGTGGACCGGAAAGAGCCTGGCGGAGTGATAATACTGTGGCATTCATCACTCCTAACCCCGGCCAGGGCGCGCTTGTTTGTCTGCAGAACTGACTTCCTATGCCAATCACTACGCCACAAAAAGTTCCTTCTTTAGACTGGAGGGAAGCAGACCATCAACTCCCCCGCCAAAGCGCCCGTAACTACCCGTTCCATCCTCAGTCTACTGGGAGGCTCCTGAATAATAATTACCATCTTTGTCAGAGCCCAAATGCTGCATACTGGAATAACCACCCCCAGCCACACTAGAGGTTTAACATACCTACCTCTAATCGCTTTTCAGCTTTGTGTGGTTTGGAAAGTGTAGTTTGACTTAGCGTAGAACAGGCTCGAGCACAAAAATCCATGGCGGCACACCAAACTACCCCTAACGATATTGTCCTCCCAAGTGAAAGTGCAGAAATACAAGAAACGGAAAGTAGCAATCCCTTCCCAGCATTTAATCTAACACTGCCTAGAGGAGCTGATATTACTACCCTGGGGAATATTTGTAGACATCAATCTACGCAGATGGGGGACGAAGGGCAAAGAGCCCCGGAGCACCCTCCTGCAGTAGAGGCAGTCTGCACAAACAAACGTCCTGATCCTAGAAAAGATGACACTATAGTACAAATTATGTCATGGAACATCGCAGGTCTACGCACTAAAATAATGAATGGGAGCATGCTGGATTTTGTTCAAGACTATCATGTAATATGTTTACAGGAGACATGGTCCACTAATGAATACCATCTGATAGGCTATAAAACTTATTTTTCTGCGGCAGTGGCAGGTCCCCATGGTAGGGCTAAGGGGGGCCTGATGGTGTTCATAAAAAACACCATATCAGGGTTAAAAGTAACACCCCTTAGCCTACATTCTAATTACCAGATATTGAAACTTTCACTCCTGAAGAACGGGACAATCATTTTAGTGAACATGTATGATAACTTGCCAGAAAATGAGAGAGCAAATCTACTCGGGGCTCTCCGTAATAAACTATCTATTCTGACGAAAAAAACACAAGGATTAGATGTCCCAAGCATCGTTTGGGGTGGGGACTTTAATCATCATCGCTGCAACGCAGAAAATAACAATATCTGTGGTGTGGCTGAAGAAACAGAAAATTACACGACTCACTTCAGTCACACTAAGGTAGGAGATTTCTTAAATGAAATATTGTCAGAGCTAGGACTACTGATCTTGAACAAAATCAACACCTTGTCTGGACAGCTACAGGCCACTTATCTAGGCAGGGGGTGGGAGTCGACGATCGACTACATACTGGTCTCAGCAACACTCGAAAGTAAGGCCCAGAGTTTTAGATTGATAGTCAACACCCTAAGCGATCACGCTGCCCTGGCCTTTGACTTGGTTATTAACCATGGGCAATTCACATTACACCCGATGATGACTGCACTTGCCCAGAATAACATCTACCTCACAAAAACAAATGGCTTTGCCATAGGTTGGGGAAAGATTGACCCACTAGTTATGACAAATAAGGTGGTTCACGCGGTGTATCCCGCCATTGTGAAGTGTCTAGATATGGATACTAGCGAAGAAGAACTTTTGCACAATTTTAGTTTAATCTTGGAAAAGGCAAAAGATCTTCTAACATCCAACAAGAAAGGGAATAAGAGCGGGAAAAAAGGGTGGTTTAACCATGATTGTACCTTGGCCCACAAATCCTTAAAAAAAGCACTGATAAAACCTGTAAGAGATCAAGAGGAGATCCGTAGATTAAGAAGGTCATATCGATTAGCCTGTAAAATAAGAAAACAGGAATTGAAAAAAGCCCTCTGGGACCAATTATACGAGAGCTCCCAGAACCGAAACAGTGAACAGTTCTGGAAGGTAGTAAAGACCCCCTTCCTGACAGATATTTGTGATTTGCCAACAGTAGAAGTAGCGATTGAGGGCTCAGCATGGGTAAACCACTTCTCTAAAGTTTTTGGAAAAATACAAGGAGCAGATTTATCAGAGGAGAATAATAAGAGTCCACAAGAAGGCTTATTTCCGATTCCTTTAACTTTCGGAATAAATGAAGTCACAAACGCTGTTAAAATGAGCAAAAGTGGAAAAGCCCCTGGCCCGGACGGCGTACCAGTTGACTTTTTTAAGTTTAAATTAGACTTGTGGGCCCCAATCTTAAAGAGAGTGTTCGATGCAGTAACAAAGTGTGGGCTACTCAAAACTTGGACCCAATCAATTATGGTCCCTATTTTTAAGAAGGGAAACAGGGAAGAGGTGACCTGCTATAGGCCAATTTCATTATTGGACTCGCTTGGTAAAGTCCTGGGCAGAGTGGTTCTCCAGCGCCTCCAGGAGTGGGTAGACGATCACAACATATTATCTGACATCCAGTTTGGCTTTCGAGAGGGCTTCGGAACAACTGAGCAGGCACTGAATTTAGCTCTACTAATGGGAAAATACGCATCAGCAAAGCAAGGAAGGTTATATATGGTCTATGTCGACCTTTCCGCAGTCTTTGACTGTGTTTCCCACTCGAAGCTTTGGTCAGTTCTTACCGATATGGGCATAGACCCAGCTCTTTTACATCTTCTTCGAGCACTATATTCCAATGCCTCATCCAGGGTCCGCTTTGGAACGCAGGGCGAATTATCTGAGTCCTTCAGGGTGGAGCGGGGCGTGCGGCAGGGCTGTGTGCTGGCCCCCTTTCTCTTCTCTCTTTATACTAATGGTCTCGAGGCAGAGATGTTGAGAGGGGGCCAGGACCTCCCACGAGTGAAAAATCGCCTCGTGCCTGCGCTCCTCTATGCAGACGACGCCGTAATTTTGGCACGCACCCCGAGAGAGCTACAGAAAGCTCTTGATAGATATGCAAAGTTTATGGGAAGCTTGGACCTCAAAATAAATATAAAAAAAACATATGTGATGGTGGCAGGAAAGGGAAAGAAAAGGGGAAGGATTATCTCCCTTGATAAAGAGAGAGTGGAGTCGACTACCCAATATCCATATCTCGGGGTTATGATAGATGAAAAACTTAATTGGAAAGCGGCCATTGAAGCCCGCAAACACCAACTCTTGCGAGCAATAATTGCTCTTATAAAATTTTCCCAGAGGCTAGGAAAGAGGCCACCAGTGGAGCTACTCCGCATTTACGAAGCAAAGTGCCATTCCACTGCACTTAATGGGGCGGGGTTGTGGGGTCATAAAAATATTAACGCCCTCCAAGTAGCAGAGAATACATTCATGAGATTTCTCCTGATGGCACCTAAACGAGTGTCTATTTTTGCCTGTCACGCAGAACTTGGCATGCCCCACATTGAAGATTTGGCCAAAATCCAACCTCTTTTGGTGTGGCGCCGCATTTGGACGTCAACAAAAAATTCACTCACAAAAGAGATAGTGGCAGACTGCATGTCCTTGGGACACGCGGGGAAAATTGAGTGGCTGCTCTATGTGAAAAATCTCTTGCAGATATGGGGTTGAATAAATACTATGCTAACCCCGAATTAATCATTGAGATCCCGATGAAAGAGCTAAAAATAAGGGCTATGAGCCATATGGAAGAATTACGGTTGAGCAAAGAGATAAGTAAAACATCTGCTCAACACTCTCTGGCAGTCATGACCACTTTGGAAATGGAACCATATTTGACCTATGTCGAGTCACAATTTGAGCGCTTTTTGTTGACACGATTTAGACTGAATGTCTTCCATAGGCTTGTAGTCTTTCCCAAATGCCATGACTGGAAAGAGGGTTCAATGGTGTGCCCTTGCGACGAGATGTCGAAACAATCAACAATGCACACCGTACTGTTTTGTAAATACTATTCCACACACCGTAAATTATGGCTAATTCCATTGCTGAGAACTCTTGGCTTCAGAAGGCGTCGTCCTGCTTTGCTGTACTTGCAATTTCTAAAAACCACATTGATTACGAAATGTGTTAGCACGTTTTTAAAGTGTATTCTTAAACATAGAGCAAACCTTGGTTGAAGCAATCTTTGTCAATTTTAGGCGCTTTTTATATTGTTTAGATTGCATGTGATACATTCTCTATGTACTTTAATGGTTATTATTGTTTCTTTATAACCGAATAAAGATTTACTTACTTACTTACTTGTCTGCAGGTGCTGGAGTTTGACTATTTCCTGGCTTCCTGTTCATTCTGGAGAACTGGTTGAATTACACATGGGGGGGGGATGAGAGAGAGAGAGAAAGAGAGAGAGAAAAGAAACCTTTTAAAAAGCAGGCAGTGAATGTTGTCAATCAGCCATTTTAGTTCTGGATTTCGAACTCCCCACCCTGCAGGAGTTCAGAAGAAACCTTAAAACATGGCACCCCCGATACTCTCGCAGGTGATAAGTCGCGCTCTACAAATCCTATTTGATTGATTGAAAAAGCAGAGCCCCGAGCACCAGAAAACCCCGGATGAGCCTTTCTAATTTGAGGTGACACGTTTGTACCCTCCGGACAGATCGACACAAATGCACATCTTGAAATGACGGCACCTTGATGGCTGCGTTTCAGAATATCCTGGACAAAAATATCATGCCCTAAATCTCGTCCACTGGGTGTAGCTTTTCTATTATTAACTTTGGTGTTTTTGCAGACCGTCTTTAAGACTTTGGGGCTTATTTACAAGCCCCGTGCACCGCAGGAGCCTCACTTGTTATAAGGTGCTGGTGACCTACTATGGCACACCCATACCGAGGAGGCCACGTAAACCCCCCCTGCATGGCTTTTCATGGTCTCGTAGATATGTGCTTTTAATAGTGGAGACATAGGGCACGGGCAGTCGTGTTTTATGTATGTAAATGTAAATCCGTATTTGTAAAGCGGGAACTTCTCACCCTTACGTGTCTCAAGGCGCTGTTGTGGAAATTAAGTGAGCTATTGCCCAGAGTCACATGGTGCTGAGGTGAGCTGCCGCCAGAGCCGGGTATCGAACCGTGAGCCCTGTGCTCCGAAGTCAGCTGCCCTGGCCGCTGCGCCACACCGCTCCACCTATATATGTATGCATTGCATAAAAGGCACATTTAAGTCCCTGCACTGTTTAGAGCAGGGGACTTCAACCCTCTCTGTAAGAAGATCTCCTTCTGTCCTATGAACATCATCCCGAGCGAGTCACATTATCTGTGCTGTCATAGTGACGTCACCGGGGAGGATTACATCAGTGGCCACCATACGCGAGATTACTATCCGCGATCCCCCCGGGACACCGGGCGGGAGCCAGCAGTCATGTCAAAGAGGCTTCGTTGATTCTGAATGCCTCAACGCCGGGGGTGATAGTTTGGTGGGGGGGCTGACGAGCCCCCCGTGGGTGAGGCCTGGTTTAGTGGAACTCGCTTTATCAGGTTAGTTCAGGGGCGAAGGAAGCCTCCTGTGCGTCACGGGGCTGGACACGTGCCAGTGTGTTTGCTCCGCCTTTCATCCCAGCAAGGGTGGCCTAAACCAGGACCATAGTGAGGAATATTAGCACCAGTCTTTGAAGGGGCACCTCTGCGACATCCGGGGCATGATGAAGACTCCTGTGAGCACGTGAAGCTCGTGGGTAGTGGCCACAAACCTCAGCACCCCTCGAGGCGCGGACGGTGTCGAGGAATGTTCATTGTGTAGTGTAAGCGGCCATCTTTGTAGGTTGGTAAACATGTATGTCCTTCAGTAACAGGTCGAGGCCACGCTCCTGGCAGAGGCGCCGAGTGTGGCTCGCAGTCGCAGCAGCAAGTGCTTTTGGGGTGGGGGTGGCCTCACACACACACACACACACACACACACACGTGCAGGGAAAGCAGACTTCATCTGTGGCAACCATCACTAAACGGAAATAAATATCTTCTATTACTTGGTACTTAGAATCTCTTTTCAAGGCAAACAGCACCGTCCCTCGGCGGCTCACAACAGCTTGTTGTAAAACTCAGAGATTACATTTAGAAAGCTGATTCTGCAAGAATATTTCTGGGAAGCAGCCGCGCTGCCTTTCAGCCCTGTTGTTTCACTGTTTCTGGAGGTGCAGTGGAAGGTTTTGTTTGGAGAGGGTTTGTATCACAAAGATAAAAGACACACAGACTGCATTGTGCCAATATCTGCAACACTCCCCGTTCCCCATACAGAAATCTCCTGAAGAAATAAACAAACAAGACACATTTTTTCGTAGAGAAAATTGCCGCAGGTTTATTTGCATGTCAATTATGCCAACATGGTGGGTTATCTTACGGGCGATCCCATGGCAGGCAGCCCCTCCGCCGCCTGCCCACCTGATGAGCCAAATTACAACGTGGCCTTGGCCAATCGGTGCTTACCAGTTTTGGGGGAGGGGTAACCTCTCCCACCGGTGGGCCGCCAGTCCACCCCATTGTTCATGCCCCTGAAGGGGGCGGAGCTTTCCAGGCATCCCCCAATTGCTCAGGTCCACAACCGCCCGTAGGTCTAACAGGGCGCCGTCGCTCCTCCAGGGTCCAACCCGAGGACCTCCCTGGGGATGATTGGCCTTTGTACCCTTGTTGTGCTCCTAAAGAGGGTACCCCATGTACCTTTCAGCCTCTGGATTGCCCTGTAACTCCGCCTGCAACACAAAATAACAAGTTAGACAAACCTCTCCCACCCCACACCCTGCAATCATGCCGGGTAAGCGGTAGGGTGAGAAATGGCGTCAAGGGTGGTGGAAAAGAGGACGTCAGGTAGGCGGGAGAGGTATTTATACCTCGCCCCTCCTGGCCACTCCTGGCCATATGGCGCCGGCGCGCGGACCCCAGGGGGTCCCCCCAACACTGGGCTGTCTCGTGTGCCCTCGTGGCACTAAGGCGGACGCCCTCTTAGTAGGGGCCCCTTCGTGGACCGCGGGCAGCCAGCATAGTGGCAATATCAGCAACATTCACCATTCCCCATACAACAATCTCCTGAAGAAATAAACACACAAGACACCTTTTTTCGTGGAGAAAATTGCTGCAGGTTTATTTGTATACGAAACATGGTGGGTTATCTTGCGGGCAATCCAAGGGCAGGCAGCCCCTCCTCCATCTGCCCACCTGATGAGCCAAATTACACCGTGGCCTTAGCCAATTGGTGCTTACCAATTTTGGGGGAGGGGGTAACCCCTTCTACCGGTGGACTGCCAGTCCACCCCATTACTCATGCTCTACAAAGGGGGCGGAGCGTTTCAGGCAACCCCCGGATGCTCAGGTCCACAACCGCCCGTAGGACTAACGGGACGCCGTCGCTCCTCCAGCGTCCAACGCGAGGACCTCACTGGGGATATTTGGCCTTTGCACCCTTGTTGTGCTGCTGAAGAGGGTACCCCATGTACCTTTCAGCCTCTGGATCGCCCTGTAACTCCATCACAGCTCTGGGTGTGGCCACCGTCACGACCAGGGCCCCCCACCAAGGTAGGCATTCTTACTTGCATCCTGCTGATTCCATGGCCTCTCCCAGGTCCAGCAACACAAGATCATGCCCACTATAGACAGGTGAACCCCATCTTCTTCAAAACACCCTGTGGACTTCGCATGCAGCAAGCCATGCCCGATGAAGCCAAACCCCTCCTGTTCTGTAAATGTGGCCATGGCACTGTTAATTCTCCTGCGTGAGGTTTCCTCGGCATCTCCTGACCGGGCCCCTGGCCACAATAAATGTGGGGTTATCTCTGCCACCATAACTCAAGGGCCCCACTTGGTTGCTTTATTTGCACATGGAGGACTCCATTTCTTACAGCAGTGCCCCCCTACCCAGGAGAGTCCACTCATTGTCACCCAGGTTTATGACCAACATGTTAGGAGGGGAGACAGCCCCCCTAGTCTGTGCCGCAGCTTCTGCAGCAAGCTGTTCCGGGGCGTGCCTGGACGGCTGTACCTTTTAAATCCCTGGAATTCCCTTCGTCCCCCTGCATGACGTGCTCCATTGACCAGCCCTCCCAGAACGCTGTGTTTGCTGCCCCTGCAAGGAATGACTGCAAAAGCGCCTGCCCGGACCTGCATTGCCCATATTACCTGTTCAACCCAAAGTTGGTAAGGAGCGTGCTGTCAGCATGAACCAGAAAGAAACACACTCTAGAGGGCAAAGGGCCCGCTAGGAGGCGACCAGACCCACTGGGCCATACCACATTCCCCCCAGTTTGGAGCAACCCGAAAATCCTCCTTTGCCGAGCCTGGTCCAACTTTGATCTTCTCATTAAACCCCTGTTTGGGAGTACCACACCGGCCCAGAATTGGGACAGTCGTCCCCTTGTTTGCTGACAACTCCCCAGGATATTTTGTTTAGCTGAAGCAAACTGTAACATGCAATGCTTTTGGATCTAAGGACCAGGAGTAAGACCTGTGAGCAGTGCGCCCTCCTGACTAGGAATGCAAATGTGCTCCGGGAGTTGCCCGTATTTGGGATCCAATCCCTCTATTTATACACCATTGAGGTAACCACGCCCTTTAAAGACTGAAACTCACGCCCCCGCTGACTGAATAGTGCCCGTTCGTGTGTAGCCCATAACTCTTGAGTTTTTCCAGGAGGTTTACCAGGAATATGCTGAATCTTAGCTTACTTTGTTGCTGAGTGCTCCCAAGCACAATCACAGGTATTTCTTACCTATCCCATTTCTGGCTGCCAGATTTGAATAATATTGCAAGTATCAATCCCGGGCGAAAAAGGAAGCATAAACTGAAAAGGAATTGGCCTAGTCTTCCCCCTGTGTGGTGGTCTCTACTGGTATGACAAGCGTCCATAAGGCCGTACCATCACGTGTATCAGATCCTCTTGTGATACACATCCCTGGGTAGCTGATATGCTCCCTCTCAGTAGTACCTTGTAGTTATTCAATGGTGTCAACAGTGAGGCCATTGTAATCACCCTCCATCCTCCTGTGCATTGATCATTTGGTGAAGCCAAGGGGACCCTGGGAAGCTCATTGAACCTCCTGTCCTCTGCCAAATAGCAAGCCCCACCCACTGTTTCCCCATAGGGGCACCCGTTAAAGAAGAGTGTGAACATGTCTTGCTAGCTTGGCCACCACATGCAAAATTACCTTTGTAACCATCCTCCCCAAAGTACGCGCCTGCCCAGCTGCTAGTGCACCTAAAGAAGAGGCCTAGGGAAATGCCTGTCACAGTTAATATCAGTGGTGCAGAAACATTATGTCGGAATCTAACCTGTGCAGTTTCATGTCCTGGTGCAGTCCCCAATTATGTGATTTCACTGGACACCTCTGCCTAATGCATGTGACCTGGATTCCTAGTCCAGCTTGCTTGGCGGCCTGCCTGTGAGTCAATACACCAGCCCCCAACTGGACGTATTGCTCCTGGCCGGGTCTAACGCTAAGCGCCGCATTGTCCCTACTGCGCCTGCCCCTCTTGATAGGACCTTGACCTCCACTTCCTGTAGGTTAATAGGGGACTGTTAATATGACAAGACAATAACTAAGCTGCCGTCTGAATGTGCAGACCACTTAGGAGGCCCCTGTGGTCTTTATTTCTACTGGATGGTACCAAATGCTGCCTGACACATACCCCGCTCTACCGAATATCTATCGGGTACTTCTGGCATACATCCTCGTCTGCACCATGCTAAAATCAAAATAGTGGTAGAAGCATACCCCCGAAGGGACGGTATCGTCATATCCCGCATCCAAACACTTTCCCCAGTCAGATGCTAATCCTGTAAATCGCTGTTCCTGGAACATGTTAATGGTACCACTATCAAATACTGGTTACTAGTGTACTGCAAGCGTTTCCCGGAGCACGGCTGGTAGCCAGCACCCCCATGTAAATCCCGTACCCACTCTGTAATCCCTACGTCTAGCCTAGGAGTGAATACGCAGGAGATCTACACACCCAGGAGAGACAAAAAAGGTATAGTAACCTGCCCCAACTCTGCAGAACATAACATGTGCGAGCTTGCAACAAACCTCTGGGAAAGTATGCCAACCAACAAACCATCCCCTGCAGGCACTCCAATACCTGAATACTGACCAGGTTACGATTATGGAAGGAAATGAAAAGACCCGTCTCTTGTCGCATGCTTGCAACCCTTTCCCTTGCATCCGCCTAGTCAGTAAAACCAATGCAGGGTACCATGCATAGCTAAGCCCACACAGAAATCGCCTGCCTGTGCCGGCAGACCAAGCATCCATCGCTCCCCCAAGCCATCCGAACTGTCTAAGATAACCCTCGGCTGTTGTTCCCCTTTGCCCCACCCAGCTTAAACAGCTGGACATGACCCGGTTACAAGGTTAAGACTAATAGTCAAGGGCAAGACAGTGGAAAGGCATGTCAGAAGTAGGCCAATTGAGCAAATATTGAATAACAAACATGCTCATCTGTTGCAGAAATCTTCCCCATTTGCTGGCCCATGTGTACCTTCAGGGGTAAATATCCTGCACCGTTATCCAATGTGCCATATGCACTCTTAATTTGCTACTTTTATCCGAAGTTGCTGGTAATCCACCCGAAGTGGCCTCTCTGTCTAGTTCAGCCTCAGCGTCCTTCATTTCTGCCTCCAAAAAAGCGATTTTTTTTTTCCCTATCCTTTTTATTTCTGAAACTCGTCTTACTAGTAATAATACCCCTCAAGAAGGCTTTAAGCGAGTCCCAGACCACCATAGTGCTTGCTGAACCAAAGTTGATTTTAAGGAAGATTTCAATTTGTTGGGCCAAAAAAGACATCTCTTCTGCCTCCAGAAGCACTGTTCGGTGGAAGGTCCAAATTTTAGACTGCTGGGCCTGCACCAAATCAAGATCTGATATTACTCCCGAATGATCTGACGGATGGGACGGCAGATAGCTAATGTCTTTGACCTTACTCCTTAGGCTGTAACTAACCAGAATATAGTTAATTCTTGATTTGTGTCGATATTTGAGGTTTCTATACGAGACCCCAGCTGCTGGCCCGATCTCTCCCTCTAAATATCACATATACCCGTCTGTGCCATCATATTCTGAAGATACGCCCTGGACCTAGAGGGGAAACCGCTCTGCTACTAGCTGATTTGTCATGTTTAGGGTTAAGAACGATATTATAGTCCCCAGCGATAACTGGTTCAGGGAAGTCTAAAAGATGCGAAAAAAATGTTTTGATTGATGAAGGATCGTCTTGATTTGGGCCGTAGTACCCAACCAAGGTAAGAGGTATGCCCATTACAATTACCTTTATTATCACCCATCTGCCACATGGGTCTACCCTGTGCTGTATAATCAGGGCGTTAACTTGTTTTTTTAAAGAGAATCAAGACCCCTCTAATATTGGCTGTCTGGTTAGTACAGATAAAAGAATCCACCCATTTTTGATTTTTAAAGTTTTCATAGGTCTCTTCCTTAAGAAGATGTGTCTCCTGAATGACAATGACCTGCGCTGGGGAATCCCTTAAATATTGCAAAATCCGAGCTCTTCTAGACTTCACACGCAAGCCATTGACATTCCAGGATAATATCTGAAATGCTTTCATGGTGGCTTAAGTCTGAGGCCCTCGTCCAACAATACGCCCAGGAAAAACCAACACCTAATCCCTAGTAATCTAACCACAGCTATCTGAGCTAAACCTGATATAAACATGGCGAATGAGGTATTTTTATTTTTAATGCCCCAGTGCTCCCCATCCGCCCGCCCACACAGCGGATCCCCACTGGAGAACCCTTCCTCCATTGATCTGGACAGATGTAGTTCAGGTGTTGTACCCAGAAGCTGCCCATCCCATCCCGTCTCAATCCCATGTAGAAATAAAAAGAATTCTAATACCGCATAGTTTTATGCCCTTACAAAAAAGAAAAAGACTATAAAAATACTAGAAAGATATCTTGAGAGGAGGAGCCTAGCGCGCAACCAAGATGGCCGCGTAGGTGCGAAGCTCCCGAGGACCTCCGCGACCTCCTGAATTAATCCTGATTATATCCTGTCTTTGACGAGGGGACTGTGTCTGTGTACCCGAGCTGAGGCGGCACCCGTTTTCCGTTTTCGAATCGGACCCCGGACACTGGTGGGAGCACCGATCGAAGATTGCGGCCTTCTCCGCGCCGGCCCCCCGGATTGGAGTTGTGGGGCGATCCGGGGACAAAGCGAACAACAACGGCGGGCAGGGCTGGGCGACTCGCGTACCCCGCGCTTTCACTTTCGCTTTTGCGCCCTCCTTGCCCTCACGCGAGGTAGGGTTGCGGAGCGGGGTGCGGTGGTGTGGCCTTGCCCCTGTGCCCAGCTGACCCGCTGGCTGTGAGTTGTCCTGCGGTGCAGTGGTCAAACCCCCCCCCCGGAACCTGTGAACTGGTTTATCGGCCCTTTCGAGGAGATTGGCACGACTTCGGGAGAGCGACATGTCCACAAAGCAAGATGGCGACCGGGCCAAGGTGAAATCGACCCGCCGCAGCCCGGCACAGCAGTCAAACAGTATGGACCGCTACACCCTCCAGAAGGGATCCCCAGAGGCACAGCGTACATCCCCCGCGGGCCCGGCTGAGGCGTCTGCTCAACCCGCGGATCTGACCCTCCGGGACGTCATGGGTGCCATTGCCGCAATGAAGGCCTCGTTGGACCAGCGCTTTGATACTCTGGTGCAGAAGATAGACTCGGCCCTGGTGGAGGTGGGCCTGGTGAGAGCCGACTTGTCTAAAACAAACGACCGGGTCGATTCCCTGGCCCACACCACCTTAAGTCTCACTACAGACGTGGCGGCCCTTCAAAAGGAGGTGCACCGGCTTGGCCAGGCGAGCGCCATGATGGACCGTCGATTGGAGGACGCCGAGGGTCGGGCCCGGAGGAATAACGTTCGTATTGTCGGGGTGCCGGAGGGACGGGAGGAGGAGGCGGCAGATTTGTTTGTGGAAGACCTGATCCTCGCCCATCTCCAGCCCCGGGGGCTGAGTAAACTTTTTGCGGTGGAACGTGCTCACAGGGTCCCCGGAGGAAGACCTAAGGTCGGAGCTCCGCCGCGGCCTCTCATTGCCCGGATTTTTAACTTTCGGGACAGAGACGCTATCTTGCAGACTTCCAGGCTACAGGGACCGGTCAAGCTTGATAATATGGAAGTGAATTTTTACCCTGACTTTACTCCGACGGTCCAAAAGCAGAGACTGAGTTTTCTCGGAGTTAAACGTCGCCTACGGCACATGAACCTTAAGTACTCAATGCTTTTTCCAGCTAAGCTGAGGGTAGAGGTGGATGGTCGCACGCATTTTTTTGACCGTCCCGAGGCGGCTGGGGACTGGTTGGATACTCTGCCTGGGGATCGGGGCCGGGGGGGTGGGGGGGGTGCGGTTGGCGGGGAGGGCGCACCGGATCAGAACTGAGGGGTGAAAAGTAGGCCTTGCTCTGGACAACATTTTGGTTACCATTCACTGATCGTGTATGTTCCCCTCCTATGGAGGTCGTACGGGGTCCGTTGGGGGCTTTCCCTCCTCCTTTGGGGGACTAGTTAGTTTTTCATCTATGGGGTGACAGGCACACTGCACTTTGGGGGGGCTGTCTGGGCTCATGCAGGGGTGCAGGGAGGGGGGAGTTCTGTTGGGATGGGTGGGTGGGGGTGGAGTGTTGTTTGTTTGCACCGCAAGGCGAACCCTTTACTGTATTGTTGTTTTTGAGATGCTCTTTGGGGGACGATTGATGGCTTCCATGTATGATGGGGGGTAGGGACCTGACTGTGTTATCATGGAACGTTAACGGACTGGGGGATAGGATTAAGCGTGGTGTGGTCCTGCAGTCTCTGAAACGAATTTCACCAGATGTGATCTTCCTGCAGGAGACACACCTTATAGGTAATTCCTTTCATGCCATGAATCGGAGAGGCTATCGCTTGGTGGCCCATTCGGGCTTCACCTCGGGCTCACGGGGGGTGGGCATCATGATTAAGAACTCGCTCCCATTGGAGATTGATGAGGTGCGCCATGATGAGAGGGGACGTTACACTGTCTTGGTGGGTAGAATGGAGGGCAGAGTGGTCGTTTTTGTATCAGTGTACGTTCCGCCGGGGTTGCAATCTACCACGTTTGCGGATCTGGGGCGCCTCCTCCTTGACCTCCCGGATGGGCTTCTGGTAGTTGGGGGGGACTTCAATGCGGTGGCTTCAGGGTCTATGGATCGTCATCCCCCCAGGGACCTCCCCCGGGCACAGGCGTGGCTGTCCGGCCTCTTAGATACACTAGGATTGGTGGATTGCTGGCGACTAAAGCATCCCGCTCAGCTGCAATACACCTTCCACTCGGGTGCCCATGGTAGCCTCTCGCGGCTTGATTATATCCTTGTTCCTGCGGCCTGTGCTGGGAGGGTGGGAGAGGTGCGCCACTTGGCGCGGGGTATTTCAGATCACTCCCCACTACTGCTGCATCTGGATGTCTTCCCGAGGGGGGAGGGCAGGGTGGCCCCAATTAATGCCTGGTACCTGCGCGACCCCACTATTCGAGCCGAATTGATCAAATCCTTGCAGCGGTACTTTGAGGAGAATGTGGGGTCTGTCCCTTCTGCCATCTCCCTTTGGGAGGCTTTTAAGGTAGTTCTTAGGGGGGAGGCCCTCTCCTTCATCTCCCATGCCCGGAGGCGCGAGCGGGAGGAGGTAACCCGGGTGGAGGCCGAAATTACTGAACTAGAGGGTGACCTGGGGAGCGGGGTGACGGATGCCACATTGCATGTTCTACACCTCAAGCAGGCGGCCTATAGGGCCCTCGTCACGGAGGCGGCCAGGGGCCTCAGTAGAGAGCAACAGGGGCGACTGTATGATGTGGGTGATAAGGCTGGTAAATTGATAGCGTGGTTGGACAAAAAGGAGAGAGCGAGTCGTGTGGTTCCGTTGATCGAGAGGATGGATGGTGTATGTGTCACCGAGCCGGACGCCATTGTCTCCTGCTTCGCGGATTATTTCCGCGAGGTATATTCCCCGGTCTCTCCCTGCTCGGAGGAGGATTCCCATGCCCTGCTTCGGGACATCGCGCTGCCCTCCCTTTCGGTGGAGGACAGGGATTCGCTGGACGCTCCTCCCACCTCGGACGAAATTGCCCTTGCTATCCGCTCGGTCGCATCTGGCAAGGCCATGGGTCCCAATGGCATTCCTATCGAGCTGTACAAGCTGCGACCGGATGTGCTGGCGCCCCACCTGCGCGCGATGTTCCTGGCGGCCTGCTCGCGGGGTTCCCTTCCGCCGGACCAGCGTCTGGCCACGATCGTGGTGATTCACAAGGAGGGGAGGCCCCGTGAGCGGGTCACATCCTAAAGGCCTATCTCGCTCTTGAATGCGGAGCCCAAAATCCTCGCCAAGGTGCTGGCCAACCGGCTGGTCGGCGTGGTGGGCGACTTGGTCCACCAAGACCAGTCCGGCTTCATACCCCATCGTAACACGGCCCTTAATCTGCGACGCTTGCACGGGGTGCTCGCGCGTGTTCCGTTCGTGCGGGAACCGGCCATCTTGGCGTCCTTGGATGCCACCATGGCGTTTGATACGCTTGAGTGGCCATACATTTGGGCGATGCTGGCGAAGTTTGGCTTCGGACCGGGCTTCATCAGCTGGGTCAAATTGTTGTATTCCGGCCCATTGGCGCAGGTGGTGGTGAATGGACGAGTTTCGGCCCCATTCGCACTGGGACGGGGTACGCGACAGGGCTGCCCCCTGTCGCCTCTTCTGTTTGCACTGGCCCTAGAGCCCCTGGCGGAGTGGCTGCGGTGGCACCCTTCCATCCGTGGTCTCCGTTGGACCCCCGAGCATGAGGACCGTGTGTCCCTCTACGCTGATGATATCCTTCTATATCTTGCCTCCCCGCGTAAATCACTGATCGTCCTAGTTGATGTTTTGCGCTCATTCGGTCGCAACTCAGGCCTTGTCATCTACTGGGCGAAATCCTGTGTATACGTGCTTGCCGGGGAGGCTCCGGTCCTACCACGGGACTGTCCGATCCAGATCGCCTCCCAGGGGTTTCGGTACCTGGGTATATATATTACTCTGGACCCGGAGGCCCGCTACGAGCGGAATTTGCTGCCCCCCCTCCAGCGCTTGAAGGAGGACGTGGTGCGTTGGCGGCGTCTGCCGCTTTCGCCGCTTGGCCGAGCGGCCTTGTTTAAAATGATGTCGTTGCCGCGCTTTCTGTACGCTCTCCAGAACACTATGGATTTGGTTCCGGCGCGCTACTTCCGAGAGGTGGAGAGTTTGCAGCGTCGCTTGTTCTGGGACGGGAGGCCACGTATCGCCTTGGCTAAATTGACGCTCCCGTGGTACGATGGGGGGGTTGCCCTCCCGGATATTAAACGGTATTACTGGGCCTCCCAGCTAGCTGCGATTAATCATGGCCTTTACGGGCCCGCCCTGAACCCGGCATTTGAAATGGACAAGATGCTCCTGCCCGGTGGCGACTACAATCGGGCGCTTTACTCTGGCGCGCCGGACCCTCGCCTGACGGGACCGACGCATGTCATGGTGCGTGTATGGCACGCGGCTAACGCAGCTATGGGGTGGAAGGACCGTTTGACCCGGGCGTCACCGCTATATGCATCGGCAAGGTTGGGCTCCTTGTGGACCTCGAAGGGCTTCGAGAAATGGGACACGATCGGCATCAGCACTGTGGGAGATCTCTGGACGAGGGGGGGATTCAAAACTTTCGAGATGCTGCAGACGGAGTTTCAGTTGCAAGGCAGTGAGTACTTCCGGTACTTACAAGTCCGCCACGCGCTGGGCTCCGTCTTCCCGGATGTCGCGTCCATTCCGGAGTCTTCCCCCCTGGAGGACAGAGTGCTGGATGGCCATGTCCCAGACAGCACGATCTCCCTCATATACAAAAAACTGATTAACGACCGATCGGGCCTGCTGACTGGCCTCCGCGAGGCCTGGGTTGCCGATGGGCTGGAATTGGACGACGAGGACTGGATGTCCGCGGTGGCTTCTCCGAAGGAGGTGGCCATCCCGGCTCGCCTTCGCTTCGTCCAGCTTAAGATCCTCCACCGGGTCTATGTGACGGGGCCAAGGCTTCTACGTATGGGCTTAGCTGAGGATGGACTGTGTAAGCGTGGCTGTGGTGCTTTGGCAACTTTCTTGCATATTCTGTGGGAATGCCCAAAGGTGGAGCGATTCTGGCGTGGTGTGCATGAGGTCCTGCAAGTGGTTACGCGTGTCGTGCTGTTGCCTGAAGCGAGGAGATGCTTGCTGAATGTGTGGGAGCCAACTGACTACTCGGTTCCGCAGACGCGGTGGGTGACTCTGGGATACATGATCGCTAAGCGTGACATTGCTCAATTGTGGGGATCCCAGAGGCCTCCGGCGGTGTCGGCCTGGAAAGAACACATGGATTGGTGTATGTTTCGTGAAAAGGTGGTG
Organism: Triturus cristatus; assembly: GCF_964204655.1. Taxonomy (NCBI): domain Eukaryota; kingdom Metazoa; phylum Chordata; class Amphibia; order Caudata; family Salamandridae; genus Triturus; species Triturus cristatus. Next base: position 1,272,020,870 of record NC_140592.1, on the reverse strand, counting down.
TATGTCGCGAGGGGTAAGCCTGGGGAGTGGGTGAAAATCTGGGGCCCCTGGAACGCCTATCGCGGGGGTATTTGCGAGCCGCCGCGGCTGCCGGCTGCTTCACCAGCTCCGTCCCCCTAGCCGATCCCCTCCCCCAGCCATGGGCACGTGGTTCCCCAGTCCCTGATCTGTTCTCATTCCCCTCTTCAGAGTTTGGCGATTGGTTGGGGTCCCCCACTTAAGGAGCGCGTGCTGTCACTTGGGATTGCGGGTTGCCTTGCGGGTGTGGTTGTTTTTGTGTTGTTGTGTTTTGACAAAAGGAAACCGTATTGTTGGTTTGGAGTTATGTGGCCTGCACTACTGATATCTCCTGATTTACTCTTTTCGCACCGCCAAGAGATTTTTCTGTACGTATGTCATATGCTACTGCTACTCTAGCGGCCGGCCAGAAGGTTGTAGGCCCATACTTGTAACTATTTGAGATTGTAATAAACGGTTTCAAAAAAAAAAAAAAAAAAAATACTAGAAAGAAACTGGGGAATAGTCCCCTCAGTTTTTCTCCACACACCACTCTTACTTCTCTATTTGACTTATCCCATGCCTATCCCAAAGTAAGTAAAGAGAGACAGGAGTAGCGGGGGCAACCCTCTCTACCCCACCCTGATCATGGCCAAAGAATAGTTAACTCTTTCCTATGAGACTCTCTTGCTGATGGAACCAAGCAGCTCATCTGCCTCCTGAACTGATCTTATGTTGTGCATTTTATTATTGTGCATAACCTTTAGGAAGGCAGGAAATTTCAACTGTGCAACTGCACCAAGCAGTTGGAGGGTATCTTTCAATTAAGGCTTATGCGCAAATGGGAGGCAAGCAAGATCGCCCATTTTGTGTACAGGGAAGGGGCTGGAAAGTTGTTGGCATGGCAGGCAAAAGCAGATAGACTTCGTAACTAGATAAAGGAAATTGCTGTTGGATATAGAGTAGCTGCTCTGTCTTCGGATGAAGAAATTGGCGAGGCCTTCTTTAAGTATTTCCAGGATATATATCAAGAAGATCTGATAGAGGTCAGGCCTAAAATCAAGGATTGGCTGAATAGGATTACTTTAGCATCTATAAGCTCTGAGCAACAGGAGGACCGAGGACAGATTATCACCCAAAAGGAAGTGAGGAAGGCTTTGGGTGCATGTAAGAGAGGAAAAGCGGCAGGACCCGATGGGTTACCCGCTGAGCTGTACAGGTCTCTGGGTGAAGTTATTATTCCTATATTGACACAGCTATTTAATAAGATTTTAGCAGAAGGTCTAAAGCCTCCCGAGTCGTGGGATGATGCCACGGTCGTTTTGATCTTGAAACCTGTTAAAGATCCTGCAAGTTGTGGGTCATACAGGCCCATTTCGCTTTTAAACGCGGATTATAAAATCTTTGCCTCAATTCTGGCAGCCAGATTGGGGTCAGTGGCCGGGGGCATCCTTCATTTTGACCAGAAGGGGTTTCTTAAAGGCAGACGGTTATGAGACCTCACATAGGATCTCATAGGAGCTATTGACATCGCCTCCGCTTATTCGCTCCCTCTTGCTGCCATGACTCTTGATGCCACCAAGGCTTTCGACAGGGTCAATTGGGTTTACCTGTCGGAAGTAATGAGAAACTTTAACTTGGGTAAAAAGTTTCGCCATACCATCCAACTGTTATATCAAGCTCCATCAGCAAAGCTGTTGGTCAATGGTAGACTGACTAAATCATTTAGGATCACTAGGGGCACAAGGCAGGGTTGCCCCTTTGCCCTCTCCTTTTTGATATGTACATTGTGCCTTTTGCGCAGAGGATTAGAGAATATCTCAGCATTGTGCCTTTTAGATATGGAGAGTGGGAAAGGAAGATAGCCCTGCACGCTGATGACATCTTGGTTCTTTCTGCAGACCTAGAAACATCTCTTCCGGCAGCGATCGGTCTGGCACAGGAGTTTGAGCTCGTTTCAGGGTACGAGGTGAATGCGGGGAAGTTGGAGATTATGGTATGGAACCTTGGGGGTAGTCAACATCAGGTCAGCACTAGTATGTGATACCTTGGGGCCAGAGTTGTCCAGGACATTGCCAAAATTGCAGAAGTCAACTTAGCACGCGTGTCAAGGGAGTACCAAAAACAAATGAAAGCCTGGATTCACCTCCCTTTATCTATTCTAGGGAGGGTTGATCTAGTAAAAATGGTGGTGCTGCCAAAAATAACCTTTCTTTTTAACACCATTCCCCTACACTTCGATAAAACAGCTGTTGATAAACTACAGCCGGCCGTACATTCTTTTATCTGGTCAAATAGAACCACCAGAATAGCCTGGAAAAAGCTGAGGCGTAGGAGAGGGAAGGGGGGTCTTGCGCTTCCTGACTTACAATACTACGCCTGGGCTTTTCAGTTTTCGCACTCTCGAATGCTCTTAAAAATGCCTGTAAACACAGGGGCAGGAGGCATGTTCTTGGCTATGTTAAGGGGGGCAAATTTACCGGAAGAGGGCTTTTTGTTTAAATTTGGGGAACCAAAATTCTTCAAAAAGGTTAAATTAAAAGTCCTCCAGGCATCGGCTAAATCATGGGCCAGAGTGAGGTGCCTTTTTGGTCTCAACTACTTCTCTAGTTCAGCGCCACTCTGGGATTCACTAGGCGCACTGGAATGTCTTCAGGATAGGCTTGCTCTACCACTCAGAGAAGGGGGTTTGAAAGTATGGGGCGAGTTGGTGGTAGGGGGCACACTAATCTCATGGGAACAACTAAGAGATAGAGCGGGAGCGAGTCTCAAAGTTTAAATACATTCAGCTGCAGAGCCGGGTCCAAGCACAGCAAAGTCAGAATAACACAATAGGCTGGGGAAATGCTTTAGAACAGCTAGTTGACCGGCCAGCGGGGAGGAGGGAGGTCTCTTATTGGTATTAGGCAGTGAAGGAGGCTGTGGATGGTGATTTCAAACTTGCAGAAGAAATATGGAGCAAACATTTCCCAAATCAACAATGTGAGCAATTTTGGCAGAATTCATTCAAGACTCTCTTTAGCATAGTTAGACCTGCCTGCCTGTGGAGAAACCATCTATTCACTGTCCGTAGGGCCTATCTCTCCCCTTTAAAACTGTCTAAATTTTTGAATGGGTCCGATGTCAGCTGCAGGAAGTGCGGTCTACCAGAAGCCTCAGATGTTCATATGTTTAAAGATTACCCGGCCATTGCTCTGTTTTAGGAAGTTCGTAGGACATTGGAGGGTATTCTGGGAGTCCCAATCCAAATGGACTTGGCCCTTATAATTTTTGGTCTTACTAACCAAGTCACCGGGTCTGCTAAATCTCTTTTATTATATGCCATCTTGTTAGCTAGGAGGCAAATAAGCAAGCGTTGTATTGATCCCTCCCCACTCGGACTGGCTGACGTCGATGGTTGAGACATCCAAGATAGATCTGTCCAGAGGTTGTAGTGTGAAAAAGACTACCTTTTGGGACTTGGTGTCGAACGGGGGCAGGACTTGACTAACATGGTGATACATGTGGTCCTATGATTATGCCTCTTTGACACTTTAAGGACCGCGTTGGGCACCCCCCCTACATATATGCCAACGTAGGGGTCCATCAGGCTCTTGTGGGCTTAGTAGAAGAGTAACCTCGTCCCCCTCTTTTCTGGGGGCAATAACATGTATGTCTGTCAATGTACCTATAGGCAGGAAAGTACAGTGAGTTTCCAACCTAATGCCTATTTTTCTTGGCTTGCTAAGTATTGGTACGGACAGCTGGTCTGTTTATAAGAGGTCTGAGGCGAATGTTTTAAGAAAAAAACCAATTAAAAAAAAAATTGCTATATGCACACTTAAAAGTACTTATAAAAGCCACCGGCTGCGCTACTGGTTCTGGCTCGAACCTAGACGCTCATGGCATTGGATTAAAAACATATGAGCTGGCGTCTGAGGTTAGGTTGCGTGCTCCCTGGTCCTGCCCCTCTGATATTGTACCCGTCAATTGGTGCATCCCGTAACATTGCCTATAGCCCGCCAGGACTATAGATTTTGCCACTGGTCGGTAAATGCGTGAGGCACATGAGCATCACTGAGGCTAGCTCGCACGGAAAATACACCAGATACCACATTGTTAAATGGCCTAACAGCATGCCCATAATCGAATGTGCCACCGCAGGTTCAACATTATTTTGACGTGCCACCCTGTGGCCATTCATTTCCTCTCGCTCCAGTTAGTATACAGCGAGTGTACGTGTCCTTCTACTGTGGACCAAAAGCATATATACGTTGGTGGCTGTCCCCACTAAGATACGTGCCTGCCCCACTTCTGATGCCATTCGGAGCAAGTGGCCTTAAGCAATGGATGTCTTGTAATGAAAACCTTAATAAGCCAACAATGAACCAGGACATATCTATAAATGTCTCTGAGGTGAGGTAATTGGGAAACCCAATATAGGCAATGTGCAAGAGACTTTGGATGCCATCTTGGTCAGGAGGACCATCAACTCCGGAAACACCCCTTAGAGGTATACAAAAACAACCCCTTGGAAGTGTACCCAGCTGACCCCAAAATCTGCATCCTCCTGGCCCTGAACTGGAACCTATGTATGTGGCTAGACATGGCAACACCACTCCTCCGCAGGAACTCTCATTGAGCCCAACAGCAAAAGTTGCGTTTGAAATTCACTCTGAAATTTGGTTGTTGAGATTTTGGCCCCAATCCAGCTGAAGCCGCAGTGAAATAGATATAACTTCGTTCGCTGAGAGGTTGGTCCCCAAACCATGAAGGTTTCTCTATCCCTGGCCTTCAATGACAGTAACCCTCCATGGAACTTCCCAAGAAATCTGCAGGCCTGCCTGCCTCCGAGCTTCAGGCTCACTCGCTGCACCCTGCTGAGGCACTTGTCCATCCTAGCCTCTAAACCAGCAGATAATTACATCCCGCTGGTCTCAACCAGTAAACAAGCATTTGCAATGCAATAGGTCTCGCATTGCGAGAGTTTGAGCTATTGGCATTGTAAATGACAATGCCTTTTATTTATTTGTTTTGAAAACCTGTAAGCGGTGCACATAAACACGCACTTTGTACTTGTAGTCCTTGCTTACGAGAAGCAAGGCTGGCAGTAACTGCGCTTCTTTGACTGTCAGCCTTGCTTCCTGTAAGCAACAACTAGAAGTAAAAAGTGCATCTTCACGTACCACTTGAAGATATTCAAAACACATAAACAAGAGGCATTGTAATTTACAATGCCAATAGCTCAAACTCTAGAACATGCAAGACATATTGCATTGCAAATGCTCGTTGAGCTCTGAGACGAAGGTGGCAGTAGCCATAGGAAGGCAGGGACCTTGATACCAGGCTCTGCGATTCAAAAGCAGGAGGAAGGAGGAGGCAGCTGCAGCCAAAACAGACCTTGGTCTTTGAATGCACAGCAAATGTGGCAAAATAAGAGTCCGATTTACAGCCCTGTTTACAAAAGAGCTTTGTAAACCACGAGCACTGGTCTTGACTGCTCACAAGCTCAGAGTAAACAACACATGTAACAGGGGCAGTCCTTGAAAATGGGCAGAGCTTCTAAAGCCCATATCCTGACTACAGCATGTATCGCAGAGATAGCGCAAGTGCTGCCTAGGTGAGACTTTAAAAATCGCCTGGCTCATGTCCATTAATGGTAAGTGGGTTTTGAAAGTTTGTTTCTTTAAAGATTGGGTCCTGGTTCTAAAAGGTTGGGGTCCCAATACCCCCCAGCCACAGTTAAAAACGAACCTCTGCATCCCCGAGGAGTGGGGTGGGGGGGGAAACAAACATTAAACCGCAGTTATTAAAAAAAAAAAAAACAGAAAGCCTCTGGCTTATCAGCAGAATCATCTTAAGAATTTTGGGGCCCCAAGCAAAACATATTTTAGGGGCCAGTTGACGAAACAAATTAGAGTTGTATTACCCATTGCCCGATAATCTAAGAACTTGCGATGACAAGCAATACTGAATTATTGAATTATAAATTAAACTTTAACAGGGTCACACAAAAACAGCTGAAATACGTCTTGCCTGGGACCTTAACAATTCGTAAAATGACACTGGATAGTTCTACCGAAGTAGAGGTAAGGTAGAGAAGTTTAGATAGAGAAACAGACTAGATCGAACACAAATGAAAAGTTCGCTGCCCCGGGGTGGCCCTGGAGAATTTCCCACTTTGCCCATTCCTTAAAAAATCTCTGTTTATCAGCAAGCCAGAACTGCGCCATTACAACAGCAACCTCTCTCCACCCCAGGTAGGTTTGTCAGCTAATAGTGTCTTCAGCCGCAGTAGCTAATTTTAGCTTAAGCAATACAACTTTTATTGGCCATCCTTGGCATTGTGTTGTTTCAATGAAAAGGGAGGCATGGGTAAACCATGTGTGCCACTACAACGCAGCCCGAACCACGAATGCGTCTTAACCAAACATTCCTTTACCATACAATTTTGTTGTAAAGGCATGATTGGTATGGGGATATGCGCGGTTAAGTTCTCCACTACCCTGACCCGCCCTAAGCCCTAAAATTCTATCCACCCGACCTCGTTCCCCCCGCCCTGAGGCCTGAAACTTACCCCGTCCTGCCCTTAAAATGACCCCTTCCCCCCACCTGAGGCCCAAAACCCTGCTCTCTTTTAAAAGAAAAACTACCCCAACCCCCCCCCTTAGGCCTAAAACCCTTTCCCCTTTAAAAAAAACGACTCCGACCCCTCTCACCCTGAGCCCTAAAACCTATCTCCACCCCTAAACCAAGCCCTTAAAACTACCCTGACCTCTCCCACCCTGAGCCCTTAAACCAAAATCTCTGGCCCCCTTCCAGAATTACCCCGATCCCTCCCCGACCCCTTAATACGACACCCAACCCTTTAAAACGGATTTGGCCCCAGCCCCACATACCTGTCCGCGTCTGGAACTTCCTGTTCCTGCACTTCCTCTCCTGATGCGTCTTCTCAGTCTCCCCGCTCATCCGGACAGCTAGACCACGCAGTGCCTTAACCATGCAGGCATATGCATGGTTAAGGCAAGTGTGGTTTACCTTGCGGGAAAACGGCATGCGTGGCTCAGCCCACGTAGTAAAGGCCGTTTCCCGTGTGTTATCTAGTGGTCTTGCAAAGCCAAAATGATTTTATTTGCACTTCTCTGCAAAATGTAAATGCCTAATTTATCTGCTTCAACTAAGAATTTATGTACCAGGGTGTGGGTGGTACCCGTTGCAAGAAGACGTCAATAGGGCTGGGATTTTATCAAGCAAAGAACTATCTCTAGATATTGAAAGTAGGTCCTGGTGCTCCCATTGGCTAAGTGGCTAAGCGGTGCCTCTAGATGAACAAGTATCGAAGAGCCAATCTGCTACGAATAGGGGTGTCTGAAAACAAAGAAAATATGGGGCCCCTGGTGGGAACATTTCCATGCGTCACTCCCATAGATAATAACTGGACTTTACTTTCTTGTGGTCTGGTGCTCCTCACAAGGCGAGTGGTATTTTTCGTTATGTATATGTATGACATATTATGTTACAACAAATCCCTGTATATCTCCTCTCAAAAACTCAATAAAATGCTTATTAAAAAACAGAACTTGGGTTGCTTGATGGTACTTGTCCCCGGGGACTCTCCTCGTTAGTTACTTCCCTAGCATGTCTTTGTTTCTTTTGTTCTTTACTCATTGATATTAAGACTGCTTCCATTGGCTTGAACACCTCGGGCCCGATTCACAGAACTAACTTAAGACAAAATCCTAAACAACTTACTTTTGGTATTCACAGAAGGCTCCTAACTTTAGGACTCCTAAACTGAGAAAAATCCTAATTTTAAGACTTTCGGTATTCACAGAAGGCATTTAGGAGTCCTAAAGTTAGGACTCCTAACTTCTGTGAATACCGAAATGAGTAAGTGCCTTCTGTGAATACCAAAATGGTAGTAAGTTTAGGATTTTGTCTTAAGTTAGTTCTGTGAATCGGGCCCTTCAAGATTGTATTCAGTAGGGGCAGCAGGCCTGAAACAATAACCGTACTACACCCAACAGGCATTGCTATCCTGGCAAAATGCAGAGGGCAAGAGCAGCAAATCCAGGTGAGGCTGATGCAAGACTTGAACCTTGAGCCTGACACTGGATGGTAGTGTTGTTGAACCAAGTCAGGAATTCCCAAAAGGAAGCCACAGTTTTGGGGAGTTTTCCTTTGGAAAATATACACATTCTTCAGTAATAGTAATATAGTGGGTAGATGTGTGTATCTGGCACCAAGTGCTACATGGCTTGTGCATGGTGACATGTTGTGGCGTGCACCTGCATTCGGTTTGCAGTCAGTACGTGAGATCCCCACATTGTATTCCCATCTTGCGTCTTAGTGAAAAGATACAATGACGTTTCTCAGAAGGATATCTGGGGAAAAAGCAAAACAATCGATGTACATTTTGACAAAGACGTTCCCTTTGTGTTTTTATTGGCATATAGAGGGGCTGTGGGATGGGCTGTGGGATGGGAGTTCTGTACAAGGTGCATGAACAAGGGTGCAGATAACGACTAGAAGTTAATTAAAACAAACTTGTCCCAAAATCTTAATACTGACATTTTGGATTGCTCGCATTTTGTAGGTCTCCAGAAAATGAGAAAATATTTCACATCAGAAATTGAAAGGGCCACAGCATCTGTCCAACATAGCTTGATTTGAGCCCAACAACACTGACATTTAAAGGCATATAATAAAAAAAAATTGGTCCTTTTTAGTCTCTCCCCTTGCTAACAGTCCTGGAAAAAAAAATCTAATTGTTAATCATCGTCCTACTGTACATTTCTGCTCCCCTCGCCATCAGGCTTCATTCATGTTGTTTAATCCCTCCTTTCATTTAGACCCCGCTCCATATTTGAAAGCAAACTTTACACCAGAAATAGAATTTAATTTTCTTTTCTTCGTAAGGCTGTATTATGAGCCATATGTATGGCAGGAAAGTTCTTTGAAAAAAACATGCCTTGTTTGTGCTCATTTTCTGGATATCTCGGTTTTTTTTTTCCACGCGTGTTTTTTCGCATCGTTAGACAAGGGATTGTACACGTTTAGGAACTGAGGAATTAGCTGAGGATTTAGCACAATAACTGCAGGATAGTGTGAAAGTAACATTACTATTGTTGGCTTAAAAAGAGAAAAAATAGACAGATGGCACCATCAGAGTTGTGTCTATATATTCTGGCGTATTATTTCAGTTTTTTTTTTTTTAAGTGAGATCTATTTGTAATGACGTGTTTGCAGAGAAATTGAGGCAAATCTCTTGAAAAGGAATGTTGATTTAAGTTGCAGTATGGTAATAAACAAGCGCGCAGTGGGAGCGTGTGAAAGCTACCCTCGCTAGAGAGGAGATGCCATGCGCGTGCACATCGCCTGTCCGTACGTGCACATGGTTTGTCTCCCTTCGCTAGCAAAACCAACAACAATAGGCTCGCCAAGGCGAAGCAGCGCATGCGCTGCATTCGCTAGGCGAGACCTAAAAAGGTGCACCCTAGTGTGAGATGCAATAACACGACTGGCTGTGCTTTGCGAGAAATTAAACTGTGAGGCAACTAAAACGCTGGAGCTCTTTTCAACACTGTGTGTGCTCCTTTTCACCCCCTAGGCTCTTCTGGGAAGCCGCTGCATTCCTATCTACCCAACAGGGTGTTGCCATGCCCTGCTGCACATCATAGCTTGTGCTGAAAGGAGGCACCACACACCCCCTCGTTAGTACACATGCCTGACTGACGCTGCAGGGCCCTTCCCTCCCTGCACCTCTCCCCAGGTAGCACAAACAACTGCCTGACCAGGTTGGCCCGACACTTGACCCTTGTGGCTTTGTTAGCGTTTAAATCAATCCAGTTAAGACCTATTCAAGGTCCTTCTTGTCAGACTCTGCGAGGCAAAGCTGCCTCCCCTGACTATACTGCATTGGGGAATGCAGCTGAGACAACTGCCCACATGTCACGCATGTAAATGTACTTGTTATATAAACACTTCTGGAAGCAACACAAACCAAATAACTGCTTCTTTCCCCGCCCTCTGGCCCGTGACTGCCCTCAGACTAATTCCAGCCGCACCAGACTCCAGCAGTACATAGGGTGACGAGGCCACGGACCCACCGCTAACTCCTTACCCAACACAATGAAACATACCACCTGGAAGGTGGCATCTCAACAGGTACCACAAGCAGCTGAGTTAGGGGCCAACAGAATTCCCAGGAAATTCTGATCCATACTTTCTGGATCTATAACTGTTCTGCACTGGTTCATTCGTCCGTACAAGTCTCCCTATCTCTTTAAACCCCAACCAACAACATAAGGAGCGCACGTGCACCCGTAGGTAACCTGGCACTAAATACAGCTGGTTCTTGACACCAACTCAATGGTACTCAATTTATCGACCTCAGATGGGTGAAAGGCTGTGTGTCCTCACCGGGATTAGTGCCTGTGACCCAGAGGTCAAACACTGATCCCTGCAGTGGAGGTCAGTGCAGTGGTGCAAGAGAGACAGCCTCTGGCTTGGTATTGCAGTCTGCCTCTTAGTCCCTAAAAGGAGGCGTCTAGTACCTCCGGATTGCAACATCTGATTCCCTACAAAAGAAAACCCTGGTTTAGATGTCCACGCAAGAACTGAGCGCTCTGAGAAGCCTGCTCAGAGAGTCTGTGACTCATTCACACTGGCAGTTATTTATTCGGTCATGCCAACAGCATTTGACCTCCGAATACTGACACCTCTGAATCCTTAATGTAAACAGCATTGGCCTCGAAGGCTGAGGCGCGAACTCCTAACAAAGGCATACATTGTAGTGGTGCCGGGACAATATTAGGGTGGGGTGCTGGCCACAGACAACCATATTTTAAGTTGAACTGCTGCCCAGCGGCATCCCGACTTAAATGCCTTGACTGCGCTGCCGATATCTATTTTGAGTTGTGTACTTTACTTGTACAGCAACCACATCTTTATTTACTTCTGTGAAATACCATCTCTGGAATACTGTAGGCTACTTCCACTTGCGCCCCAGCACAAGGACCACTAGTTACAATTATAAAATACCCTTATGAGCCCTGAGGGGAAGGAAGAGTAAACGCAGCTCTTTGCACACTGTCAAACGAAGGTGCCCTTCGTGACACCTTGGTACTTCATACACAAGGACCAACCAGCAATGGCCTGGCACACCACGCTATCCCCACATGTGGCAGCAGGTGCCCAGCTCGCCCTCCAAACATGACGAGCGCGCAGAGCAGAAGAGGTCCCCCATGGAGCACCCACCCGCGGCATTCTAATGCAATCAAGATTTGGCGGCAGCTACATAGGATTAAACCTATAGATTAGACAATTGAAATAAAGAACTACGGCTATGCACCAAGACCATTGGCGCTCGGAGTACGCACGCGCAGCATCCTAATGCGATCCAACAACGGCAGTGCCAGAACTACTGCTATGCCCCCATTGCCGATCAGTCCCTACGCGCCGCCCACCCCGGTCTCAAGTCGAGGCCCCCTGCAGCAGGGATCCCCACAATGCTGACCGCCGCTCCTCCTACAGCACCCCAGGCGTTGTCGGAGAAAGCCTTGCTCAGTCAGGCACTCCCTGTTCGCCCCACGGAATCACTGGGAGCATCCCAGCGCCATGAGCTGTCTGGCACAGCCAAAGTGCATGCACCCACGCAGCGCTTGTCTATGACCTGGCCCACAGGGCAATCCGAAGCTGCCCGCAGCCTCCTGCAACATGCAGGTCCCTCTAGGCCAGGAAAAACAGATGGCACTCCGGCAGCCACAGCCACCGGCCTCAACATCGGCACACAACAGACCCAGGAACCCAGACCGCCTCAAACCCTCCAGACCGCCAACACTAATGAGGCTGGTCGGCCCAGGCCAAGGCCCACATCGTATCTTTAGGGCTGAGCCAAAGAGAGCTACACCCCCCGGCCCACCATTCAAGAAGAGGGGCAGCGGAGAGCAGGCTGTTAATGCCCCAGGCTCGACCGTTCAACCCTGCATGCACCACCACGCGCCGCCAGCCAAAGCTGATCAGCAGCAAAGAAAGGCACCAAAGGCCCTCCCTGCCACCAAAACACAACGCGCACGACGACCAACACTTGGTCCCGAGTTCCGACACCCGAGGCGCAATGTGGACACAGCGGACATGGAAGGCTCGCTGCTCTCCTCCCCCACCCCGCAACCATGGAAACCTGCGGGCGTATGTCCTGGGCCCGGCCTGCCGGCAGACGCACGGGTGTGAGGAGTCGAAACCCTGGACCTCCCAGCACACTGCGTCCCCGTATGGCTGAGGCACCCTTAGCCGCTGTGAAGAAACCATTTCTCAAATTTGATTTGAAGAAGTAGACGAAGCGGAAAAGGTTTTCTCGAGGTGGCACTAATCCCTAAATGACCCTCATGCGCTGCATGAAAAAGATTGATGCGAACAGAGGTTGGAGGAACACCTTGATCTCCACGAAAAATGACATCATTGACAATAGATAAATCATCTGAAACTTGAGCATATGATTTCAAAGGGGAGGGAAGAGAACGCTCCTTTGGCCAACCAGAGATTATCATTTTTTTTAGAGCATTGAGTGTGGAGTCATCAGAATAAGCTTTGACCCAGTCTGATTGTGAAATAGAGAAGGGAGAGAGAACTAGGTCCTCAATAGAGGCAACAACACACTCTGTCATCAAATTTTGAATCAATTGAATTATCTTTTAGAGGTAATCTAGAAAGACAATCAGCCCTTAAATGATGTCCTCCAGAAATATGTTGTATAGTGAAATTGTATTCATGTAGTCTTGAAATAATTCTAACAAGCCTTGCTGATGCTTTGCCAGTGCCGTTGCCGTTAAGTAAATGTAATAGGGGTTTGTGGTCACTGAGCAGTATAAAATGAGAACCCAAATAAAAGTCTTACATTTTTCAACTGCCCAAGAGCAGGCCAGGGCTTCCCTTTCAATGGTGCTGTAATTTGTCTCAGCACTATTGAGAGATCTAGATGCAAAACCAATGGTGTGTTCTTTGGCACCAATCCACTGGCAAAGGACTGCACCTAAACCATGTTGACTGGCATCAACTGAAATTGAACATTTTAAACCAGGAGTAAAAGAAGATAATGCAGGTGCTTCAGTTATAACTTTTTTGACAAGATTGAAAGCATATTCAATTTCTGTGGTCCACAAAAACTTTACATTTTTCTTTAAAAGTGCGCGCAAAGGTTGAACAATTTGAGAATAACCTTGAATAAATCTCAAATAATATTCTGTTAAAACCAAAAAAGATTTTAAAGAGTCTTTGTCATTAGGAATGGGAACATTGGATATGGCTTGAGTGAGGGAATATTTTGGTTTGATACCATTTTCAGAAATCGAGTGTCCTAGGTAATCCACTTGTGTGGCAAAAAATTTACATTTGTCCTTTCCCAAGGTTACCCCAACATCTTTGAAATGAGATAACACATCTTTCAAAGTCCTTATTCTTTGAAAAGATAAGGACGTCATCTTGGTAGGCTTGCACAGATTTTATTTTTTTGAGTAGAGTATCCATACATTTTTGAAAGACACTGGCTGCTGAGGCCAGGCCAAATGGAAGTCTTAAATATTTAAATGCTCCAAACGGAGTGATTAAAGTGGTGAGCTCAGAGGAAGAGGAGGATAAAGGAATTTGATGGTATGCACTGCGGAGATCGAGTAAAGTGAAGAATTTTGAACCAGAAATGCCAGTAAGTAAATCTTGTATTTTTGGAAGTGGGTGACAATCAAAAATTATGTTTTGATTAAGGGAGCGGAGGTCAGCATAACAATTGGACTGACCCATTGGGATGAATTGGTTGATTCAATTATACCTTCAGAAACCATTTTATCTAACAATTTCTTCAAATCATCCCTTACATTTAAAGGAATAGCTCACAATTTGTGCATGACGGGAATAGCGCCTGGTTTGAGCTTGATAAAATGCTCATAATTCTTTATTTTGCCAACTGATTCATTAAAAAACCTCCAGAAATTCTGTAGTGATGCTACTGACCAATGAATCTACATTTTCAGACACTAAGGAAATAGAGACATCATTGAATTGGACAGGACAATCTGAACCAGGAACCAGCTTAATTCCCATTTTTGCAAGATCTTGCCAACCAATGATGCTTTTTCCTTGGATTGCTACATAAACCTTGGTACTAATACATTTTCCCAAACATGAAACATCACTTATAAAATATCCCAACATGTCTATATCTTTGCCACCATAAGCTTTTGGAATGATGTCTAGGGGATGTAAGTGTACAGGAGAAGAAGACCAATGAATATTGAACAATACATCAGAGATAATGGTTACAGCTGCACCAGAGTCTGCCATCATGTTGAAGGGTATATTATCAATTTTAACTTCACATGTGGGATCTTTTGCACGATTGAAGTTAGATAGATCTTCACTTGAATCAATGGAAAGTATATTTTTTTGTGGTAAATTATGTGAGGACACATCCACAGCGTTAATATCCAGGTTTTGTAGGGAGGAAACATTAATGTCAGGATGTTCCAGTGATGATACAGCACTAACTTGAATAAAACGTTTACTTTTGCACACAGTGTGAAAATGTCCCATTTTTTGACAATTTGCACATCTTTTACCAAGAGCGAGGCAAATGGGACTGTTTCCAAGATGTGCTCTTGAACCACATCTATAACATGTAGAAATTGCTCTCCTTTGAAAAGGTTTCGTAAATTTGTGTCTTGCAGTAATGGCTTTAACGTGAGTGTCATTTTGCACAAATTTTACTGGAGAAATGCTTTCTTCTGAAATACATTTTGATAAAATGATTGATCTCTCAAAGCTTTTAGCCATGTCTATAACTTCTGATATTGAGAGATCACAACAGCTTAAAATCCTCTCTTGGATTTTTTTATGGTAACATTTGTAAACAAATTGGTCTCTGATAACTGTGTCAAGATAAGCTCCAAAATTGCAATCTGCAGCTAAATTCCTGAGGGCAGAGATAAACTCTTCAACTGTTTCATTTGATTCCTGTTTTCGTTTCATAAAATTATATCGTTCCAACATTACGTGTGGCTGCTCCAGGAATTTTTTATTAAGTCTTTGTACTGCGTCAGTGAAGACATTCCAGCCATCTCCATTCCCAGGAGGAGGAATGGAAGCTGGAAGATTGTCAAATATTTCACGCCCAGCACTGCCTAAGTGACTATATAAAATTGCTAATTTTCTTTTAGGGGAATAATCATCCGCATCAATGGCAACTAAGTAGCTTTCAAAGCTACGAAACAAAATTTTCCATATCTCTTTTGGTTTACAAGGGACTGGAAGAAAATGGTTAAGATAAACTCTTTGTTGATTAGATGCCATGTAATGAGGCTGAAAGGAGCAGTAAGTGAGGGAGAAAGAAGCAATATACTTGCGTGTATATCGCCTAAGAAAAATAAAATACAGATACCTTATGACTCCAAGTGAACTGTGAGGGAAACTTTATCAGGATATTCCTTTTTCCTGAAGTATAACGTGTAGAAAGATGACCAATACACAGTAGGTGTGTGTATCGCCGTGAAAATGCTGCATGAAACGTTGCGTCTATCAAGAAGACGATTGTGAAAGAAGTTGCCTTGGAAACGAACCTTCCGATGAAAACAAAATGGCCGCTGAGTACGTGAATACGTTCACGTGATGACATCGCTTGTAAGGAGGAATTCCGTGCTGTTGATAGGATGCCGTAGTCAGGGGAGGCGTCAGACGTCAGTGAAGTGAGCGCCAGCAAAAGTCAGGAAACACTTCAAAATTCCGCCAAGAACTCCCCGTAGTCGGCATTCAAATCGGAAAAAATAAATAAACGTAGCAGCGAGGAGCGCTGTTCAATGAGAAGCAGGAAAGGTGATGAGAATCCGTGCAAAAGTGGTGAAATGCTGCTTAGTAGATCGTCGCCAAAATGTGAAGAAACCCTTTCTCAAATTTGACTTGAAGAAGTAGACGAAGCGGAAAAGGTATTTAAACCAGAAAGGTTTATTCTTCAGTAATAAACAGTATTACACAGGAGCCCGACTGTTCTGTTAGAAGTCCAACTGCTGAATGCCTGTTTCAGCAGTTGGAATTTCTAGGGAGAACAGACATCACGAGCGATGCACCTTTGAAGGTAAACATACCTTGAAAGTGCGGATGCTGTAGAACACTATAAAACAATGCAAGAGGATAATAGACCCAAAAGAAGAACAGCACTTAAAGAGACATTGAAGGAAAACAGCTTGTTACAGACTCCTCCCCAGCCAAACGACCAGGGGAGGGGGCCGATGACCAAGCACCCCGGGAGCTGCACCCCCATGGCGGACCGCGGCCCCGGCAATGGCCGGGCCTAGCAGCCTTGCCAGACACAAAAGGATGGGGGGGGACCGCACACACCGACTAACAACACTGAGCTGTCTCATGTGCCCTCATGTGGCACTAAGGCGGCCGCCCTCTTAGGAGGGTCCCCTTCGTGGACCGCGGGCAGCCAGCAAAGCTGTGATCCTTTCGGTGTCGCGCACTGTGATGGGGCCCATCGCAGAATGAGCGAGGGGTCCCTGAGTCTACGGCATTGTATGGCTATTCATTGACCTTTGATATATGGGGTACCGTGAATAGAGGGTGCCTGGGTGCGCCCCCACTCTGCACCGCAGAGGCTGCCGGGGCCTGCTTTAAGCTCATGTTTCTGATTGGTCAGTGTGCACACTCCACATATCTCTGCACATGGCATCGAGTACTGCCCTGACTGAGTCTCGTGTGTTTGCTTGACTGCGTGATGTGTCCGGGCATTTCAGGGCACGCAAGGGTGGAGGTGTAGTCTCAAAGGTTGGTTATGCGGGCGTTGCCGGGCCGCGGGGGGAGAGTGTGGCGGTCTCGTCCTGGCAGTTTGCCTGGTGGTGCTTCGAGCCCCAGATGCCGATTGCCCGGGGTCCGTAATGGTCCCTACACACAGTTTACCCTGGTTCATGATGGGAATGTTTGGGAGGCATCAAAAGGTAACAACGGTATTGGGAATCCGAAGACCGAATAGGAACTCAGTATTGTCGTGTTGAGTTTGGGGCCTTGCATCATGTGGCTATTGTGATTGCGGGGGACTTGGGAGTGGTAATCACGTGTCTATTACACTATTGGTGTGTATCAGGCCTATTGGTCCTGCCCCTGCTGTCCTTTGGCATGCCTGGTATGGCGTAATATGGGGCCGCAGAAAGCGGTACCTAAATAAGTTGGCAGTGAGCATTCCCTGTGCAGCCTGATTACCAATTTTTACTGAGCAACCACAGGGGGCACTAAGCGTCCGCGTGGATTACACCTCTGACGGTGCAGCTTGAAGGAGCTAGGCGCCCGATGCGGCGCTGCTGCCGAGGGTGGTGATGAGGGAGTCCAGGAGGCTGGACTGGCATGTGAGCTAAACCCCCAGGCAGCTCGGACCCTGTCTGTCTCTGGTCGACAGCAGACATGGTGCCAATATAGGCAACTCACCCCCCAATATGGAGAGACATAGCATGTACAGCAATAAACTACCACATGAAACCTGTTTGTGGGAAATCATTTTGCTGCAGGTTTATTTCATACAAGAATTATGCAACTGTGGTGGGTTAACTCTCGGGCGATCCAAGGGCAGACAGCAGTGACTAACCTAAGCTGCCCTGCCCTCCTGATGAGCCAACGGCACCATGGCCAACCCAATCGGTGCTACCATTTACTGGGGATAATTCCCCTTCATTACTGTGGACCACCAGTCCATCCTTATACTCACGTCTTTTTAGGGGGCGAAGCGTGTCAAGGCAAGCCCCCGGTGGCTCAGGTTTACAACTGCCCGAAGGACTAGCGGGCGCTGACGTTTTCCTCCAGGGTCCTGCGTTAAAGACTCATGGGGTTGCTTGGATTCTGCACCCCTATTGTGTTCCTGAAGAGGGTACCCCTATGTACCATTCAGCCTCCGGATCGCCCTGTAACTCCGCCATGACCTGGATGTGGCCACCGTCCTATCCGGCCCCCCCCCCCCCCCCCCACCATGGCAGACTCCAGAATCTCCTGCAACCTGTAGATACCAGTCCTTCCAGCTGGACCAGTTCCCTATCAACATCTGGCAGGTGTGCACCCTCCCTGTCGGGGTACCCTGTTGTGTTTGCACTAACGAGGCCATGCCTAATATACCAAGCCCTTTCTATTTTATTTTATTTTGTATTCGGGTTGAACCAATCCCTCCTGCCTGGTGGGCTTGTACTTGGCTTAATTTACCCTTCTATAGGAAAGTTCAATGGTCTCTCTGGAAGTTGGGTACTGTTCACCTCTTTAACCAGTTCCAAAATATGTCCCTCTGCGCTACTGGGCCTTCTGATTAGGGGTTGACTGGGCTCTGTAATTATCCCTCACTGCCCAGGCCCCCGCTTCAGGACTGGCTGGAAAGCATAGAGGTGTCTGCCTTCAAGGCCACATTATGTTTGTTTAAACAAGTTGATGTTGTGGCCAACGCCATACCGTCATCTTAATCCACTGACCTCCCTATGTGCAGGAGGACAGCACCGGCCAGTACTAGGACCCTTTGGGGATATAAAGCAGCTCTCTTCTTAACCACAGATCCGTGCGATACAATCCATTGCGCACTGTGTGCAAATTTGTGCATTTCTATTGGGGTTTGGATAAGCCTGTGGTTGCCCCCATTACTTGGATGATCCAAATTATCAGGGTTACGCCTGATTACCACGTGCCACGCCATGTAGACATGGATCGGATTTAAGCTGTGTCATGTCCTTACGAGGACGCCCGAGCCTCTTCACCTAAGCCGAGTCAAAGGTGGATCTCACCACAGAAGGAGAAGCCTGAGGTCCCCTAATGCTTCTCCTAATGTTCTGCTACATTGCATGTCCTTATTGCCTACGAAACCCATCAGTCTGACTGCGATCCCGGATGCTGTTTCGCCATGCTGGTGTCCCCCGCCTCGGCATATGCAGCCCAACAACAGCTTTTGCTGAAGGTATCCCAGAGTGTCACAAAGGTTAGCCAATGCTTCTGGATTTGAAGACATGGAGTAAAACATATGAGCAAATATACCTGCACCTTCTTAAATATGAATGCAAATGTGTACTGGTAATTGTCATTTGTGCTCCAAACCCATATTTTTCAACACTATTGAAGTAACAGCACATCTTTCGGAATGACAAACTAACGCAACCCACGTGGCTGACTGGCGGCTTTAGCGTATGTAGCCTATAACCCGACTTTTGCTTGAGGTATACCAGTGCGCCAGACAGATGCCAATGCATTTGGCTAGTGAGAACCTGGAGTAAAACATACAAACAATATTGCCCGCACCTTCTTCACTAAAATTGCAAATTTTATTCTGGAATTGTCGGCATATGTGCTCCAATCCCATACTTCTCAACCTATTGACCCCACAGCCCAATTTTGGAATGACGAACTAGCGCAACCCACCTGGCTGAAGGGCTGCCGGGGTTTATGTTGAATGGCAGGAACCCGTTACCCAAACTTATCCTTACAGTATTCTGCTTCATTTCATGTCATCATTGTCTGGAAGCCCCGCACCGTCCGACTGCGATGAGTCACCCTGCTGTGGTCCCCACCCTAGCGGGCGTAGCACAGTGCCAAACACCTGCTAATGTGTACCAGAACGCAGACAAGGGATGAAAAACTTTTGAATGGAGAGAACAGTAGGTCAGTATGTACAGCATCCAACCTCAGTCTAACTGCGGACTTTTGATGGATGCCGAGCTGCTGTGCTGCTGCACCCATCCTGACGTGGTTTGCCCAGCACCTGAATTCTGATGCAGATATTGCCGGGATGTAACGAACGCTCCAAACGTGCCTGCCCTCTCATAACTTATAGAATTGTGAATTGCTTCAATACACTTTGACAGCCAATGTCCTCCAAACAAGCGTTCCTGGCTCTTTCAACCCCTGTCCTCTTTCTAGGGTAATTGAATATAATGGGAAACCCAATCTACCCTTGAGGGCTTGGGCAAATCAAATGAATAGGT
Organism: Triturus cristatus; assembly: GCF_964204655.1. Lineage (NCBI taxonomy): Eukaryota > Metazoa > Chordata > Amphibia > Caudata > Salamandridae > Triturus > Triturus cristatus. The sequence continues at coordinate 1,272,000,912 of NC_140592.1, read as the reverse complement.
AAAAGGCGCCTTCAAGGGATTTATTTGAAATACTCTGTTCTATTGCTTTGATATATATTTTTACCTGCAAGAATTATTGATAAACTCGCCAGAGAGAGATTATTCAAATGAATTTTAACTAAGAAATCTTTTTGTTCCTTGTGAGGACATAAGAACCAATTAACCAATCACAAAACAATAAATATTCAAAACACGGGTATATATAGAAAAAGGTTTTATCTTTTTAAATTTATCAAGGGTACTACACAGTTATACAAACAATGTAACAAGAGGAAAATAAATAAAATTGTATAATCCTTCAATGTCACTATTGTAAACACTTCTTCTCATTGTACATTATTTTTCCAGCAGAGAGTGTGAATGTCGACGTTTCAGTCTCTATGCATTTGTCCTTGAGACCATCTTCAGGACTATCATAAATGTAACAGTTGATCCCCTGAATGGTGTTTCCAAAGATTCAAGAATTATAGAATACAATTGATACGTATATGTCAAATCGATCGTCATTCTGTAGCTTTTGTTTAAGGTGAATAATCGTCAAAAGATACAGGTAAGTGAACTCTGGTGCTTTTTGGACGGTGTAATTAAATTTCCAGTTCCCAGCAACTTCTCAATTGAAGAAGTTTATTCTGTTAAATTTTGTAGCGCAGCGAAAATTCAGCAGTCTGCAGCGTACTAATCCGATATTTGTGACCCCGCTCACTGATACTCATTCCAAAAACCTCAGGAGGATGAAGCTTGATTGAACCCACAGGGGTTGGCTCCTATGACCATGGGTCGAACGCACCACCAGACCCAGTAGATAAATTGGTCCTGGTATTCTTTGCCATTGCCATGACCCCTCCTGTGCCCTTTGAACTCCCCCTTTAACCCGCAAGTGGCCATTTGGCTGACAGCCCAGCTGGACCTGGCAGTCCCATTCAAACTTCATATCCTTGCAGCATACCATCACTCACCGCTGCAGATGACTTGGTGCGTGAGCCTCCGCTGGTCGCACTAGTTAATACAGTGATTATTATTTATTTATTTTTTTTGAAACCGTTTATTACAATTTCAAATATATACAGGTATGGGCCTACAACCTTCCGGCCGGCCGCTAAAGTGACAGAAATAAATGACATATATACAATAAGGCACTTGGCGTTACAGAGACGCTAAAACAGGAGGTATCAACAACGTGGGCCACATGACTCTGAGCCCACAATACGGTTTCGTTTTATACAACACAACAACATAAAACCACACCCGCAAGGCAACCCGAGAGCGAAAGTGACAACATATGCTCCTCAAATGGGGGGACCCCAACCATACACTAAAATCGAAGGAGGGGAAGGGGAATAGGTCCGGGACTGGGAAAACACTGTGCCCGGGATTGAGGGAGGGGGTCATCTAGGGGGACGGAGCTGGTGAAGCGGGAGGCAACAACGGCGGCTCGCAAATACCCCCGCGGTAGGCGTTCCAGGGGCCCCACACCTTCAGCCACGCCCCAGGCTTACCCCGCGCCACATACACCACCTTCTCTCGGAACATGCACCAATCCATGTGTTCTTTCCAGGCCGACACTGCCGGGGGCCTCTGGGATCCCCACAGTTGAGCGATGTCACGTTTAGCAATCATATAACCCAGCGTCACCCATCGCGTCTGCGGAACCGAGTAGTCGGTCGGTTCCCACACATTCAGCAGGCATCTCCTCGCTTCAGGCACCAGCACGACATGCGTAACCGCTCGCAGGACCTCATGCACACCACGCCAGAATCGCTCCACCCTCGGACATTCCCACAGAATATGTAAAAAAGTCGCCAATGCACCGCACCCACGCTTACACAGTCCATCCTCGGCATAGCCCATACGCAGAAGCCCTGGCCCCGTCATGTACACCCGGTGAAGTATCTTAAGCTGGACGAAGCGAAGGCGAGCCGGGATGGCCACCTCCTTCGGGGAGGCCACCGCGGAAATCCAGTCCTCGTCGTCCAGCTCCAACCCATCGGCAACCCAAGCCTCGCGGAGCCCAGTCAGTAAGCCCGAGCGGTCATTAATCAACTTCTTGTAGATGAGGGAGATCGTGCTGTCCGGAACGTGGCCATCTAGCACTCTATCCTCCAGTGGGGAGGACTCCGGGATGGCGGCCACGTCTGGGAAGACAGAACCCAGTGCGTGACGGACCTGCAGGTATCGAAAGTATTCACTGCCCTGCAGCTGAAACTCCGCCTGCAGTGTCTCGAATGTTTTGAATCCTCCCCTCGTCCAGAGATCCCCCACTGTACTAATGCCTATCGTGTCCCACCTATCGAAGCCCTTCGAGGTCCATAGGGAGCCCAACCTCTCAGACGCATACAACGGTGACGCCCGGGTCAAACGGTCCTTCCATCCCATAGCTGCATTGGCCGCGTGCCATACTCGCACCATGACACGCGTGGGTCCCGTCAGGCGGGAATCGGGCACGCTAGTGTAGAGCGCTCGATTGTAATCGCCACCGGGCAGGAGCGTCTTGTCCATTTCAAATGCCGGGTTTAAGGCGGGCCCGTAAAGGCCGTGATTAATTGCAGCTAATTGGGAGGCCCAGTAATACCGCTTAATATCCGGGAGGGCGATCCCTCCGTCATACCACGGGAGCGTCAACTTTGCCAGGGCTATCCGCGGCCTCCCGTCCCAAAACAGGCGGCGCTGCAAACTCTCCACCTCACGGAAGTAGCGCGCCGGGACCAGGTCCATCGAGTTCTGGAGAGCGTATAGAAAGCGCGGTAATGACATCATCTTGAACAATGCCGCCCGGCCGAGCGGCGAATGCGGCAAGCGCCGCCAGCGCGCGACGTCCTCCTTCAAGCGCTGGAGGGGGGGAAGCAAATTCCGCTCGTAGCGGGCCACCGGGTTCAGCGTAATATAGACGCCCAGGTAACGAAACCCCTGCGAGGCAATCTGGATCGAGCAGCCCCGCGGGAGAACAGGAGCCTCCCCGGAAAGCACATAGACACAGGATTTAGCCCAGTTGATGACAAGACCTGAGTTACGGCCGAAGGAGCGCAGAACATCGACCAGGACAATCAGTGATTTACGCGGGGAGGCTAAGTACAACAGGATGTCGTCGGCATAGAGGGACACGCAGTCCTCATACTCAGGGGTCCAACGGAGACCACGGATAGAAGGGTGCCACCGCAGCCACTCCGCCAGGGGTTCCAAGGCCAGTGCAAACAGGAGCGGCGACAGGGGGCAACCCTGTCGCGTGCCCCGTCCCAGCACGAATGGGGCCGAGACTCGACCATTCACCACCACCTGCGCCAATGGGGCAGAGTACAACAATTTGACCCAGCTGATGAATCCCGGGCCAAATCCAAATTTCGCCAACATCGCCCAGATGTACGGCCACTCGAGCGTGTCAAACGCCATGGTGGCGTCCAAGGACGCCAAGATGGCCGGCTCCCGCACGAATGGAACACGCGCGAGCACCCCGTGCAAGCGCCGCAGGTTAAGGGCCGTGTTGCGATGGGGAATAAAGCCGGACTGGTCTTGGTGGACCAGATCGCCCACCACGCCGACCAGCCGGTTGGCAAGCACCTTGGCGAGGATTTTAGGCTCCGCATTTAAGAGCGAGATCGGCCGATAGGATGTGACCCGGTCTCGCGGTCTCCCCTCCTTGTGGATAACCACGATGGTAGCTAGACGCTGGTCCGGCGGGAGGGAGCCCCGCGAGTGGGCCGCAAGGAACATCGCGCGGAGGTGAGGTGCCAGTACATCCGGTCGCAGCTTATACAATTCGATAGGAAGGCCATTCGGGCCCATGGCCTTGCCCGAGGCGACCGAGCGTATGGCGAGGGCGATTTCATCCGAGGTGGGAGCGGCATCCAACGAATCCCTGTCCTCCACTGAAAGCGAGGGCAGCGCGATGTCCCGCAGCAGGGCATGGGAATCCTCCTCCGAGCAAGGAGAGACAGGAGAATATACCTCGCGGAAATAATCCGCGAAGCAAGAAACAATACCTTCCGGCTCAGTAATTCGTACACCATCCATCCTCTCAATCAGCGGGACCACACGACTAGCTCTCTCCTTCTTATCCAACCACGCAATCAGTTTGCCAGCCTTATCACCCACATCGTACAGTCGCCCCTGTTGCTCTCTGCTAAGGCCCCTGGCCGCCTCCGTGACGAGGGCCCTATAAGCCGCCTGCTTAAGGTGTAGAACATGCAGCGCCGCGTCAGTCACCCCACTCCCCAGACCACCCTCCAATTCAGTAATTTCGGCCTCCACCCGGGTCACCTCCTCCTGTGCGCGTCTGCGGGCATGGGAGATAAAGGAGAGGGCCTCCCCTCTGAGAACTGTTTTGAAGGCTTCCCACAGGGAGATAGCCGACGGGACGGACCCCACATTCTCCTCAAAATACCGTTGCAATGATTTAATCAGGTCAGCACGAATAGTGGGGTCACGCAGGTACCAAGCATTGATTAGAGCTACCCTGCCCTCTCCCCTCGGGAAGACACCCAAGTGCAACAGGAGCGGGGAATGATCTGAAATACCCCGTGCCAGATGGCGCACCTCTCCCACCCTCCCAGCATAGGCCGCAGGGACAAGGACATAATCAAGCCGCGAGAGGCTACCATGGGCACCCGAATGGAAGGTGTACTGCAGCTGGGTGGGATGCTTTAAACGCCAGCAGTCCACCAATCCCAGTGTGTCCAAAAGGCCCGCTAGCCACGCCTGTGCCCGGGGGAGGTCCCTAGGGGGATGACGATCCATAGTCCCAGAAGCCACCGCATTGAAATCCCCCCCAACCACCAGAAGCCCCCCCGGGAGGTCAAGAAGGAGGCGTCCCAGATCTGCAAAGGTGGTGGACTGTAGCCCCGGTGGGACGTACACAGAGACAAAGACAACTACCCTGCCCTCCATCCTCCCCACCAAGACAGTGTAGCGTCCCCTCTCATCATGGCGCACCTCGTCTATTTCTAGCGGGAGCGAGGTCTTGACCATAATGCCCACCCCCCGCGAGCCTGATGTGAAGCCAGAGTGGGCCACCAAGCGAAAGCCACGGCGATTCATGGCACAAAAGGAGTTACCAATAAGGTGTGTCTCCTGCAGAAAGACCACATCGGGCGAAATCCGCTTCAGATACTGCAGGACCACACCCCGCTTGATCCTATCACCCAGTCCGTTAACGTTCCAGGACAACAAAGTCAAATCCCTACCCCCCATCACATAACGAAGCCATCATTTGTCCCCCCCAGAGCATCTCAAAAACAACAATACAATAACGGGTTTGCCTTGCGGTAGAAACGAACCACACCCCACCCCAACCCACCCAACCCAACAGAACTCCCCCCACCCTGCACCCCTGCATGAGCCCAAACAGCCCCCCCAAAGTGCAGTGTGCCTGTCGCCCCATAGATAGAAAACTAACTAGTCCCCCAGAGGAGGAGGGAGATCCCCCAAGAGACCCCACACGACCTCCACAGGAGGGGAACTTACCCTAACAGTCAATAGTGACAACAACGCAGTCCAGAGCAAGGCCTACCATTAGTCCCTCAGTCCTGATCCGGCGGGCCCTCCCCACCAACCGCACCCCCCCCACCCCCCCGGCCCCGATCTCCGGGCAAAGTGTCTAGCCAGTCCCCGGCCACCTCGGGACGATCAAAAAAGTGCGTGTGGCCATCCACCTCCACTCTCAGCTTAGCTGGAAAAAGCATCGCATATTTGAGATTCAGGTCCCTTAGGCGACGTTTAACTCCAAGAAAGCTCAGTCTCTGCTTTTGGACTGCCGGAGTGAAGTCAGGATAGAAATTGATGTCCATATTGTCAAGTTTGACCGGCCCTTGTAGCCTGGAAGTCTGTAGGATAGCGTCTCTGTCCCGAAAATTGAAGATCCGGGCGATGAGAGGCCTCGGAGGGGCTCCAACCTTAGGCCTACCCCCGGGGACCCTGTGGGCACGCTCCACCGCAAAGAATTTACTCAGCCCCCGAGGCTGGAGATGGGAGAGAACCAGGTCCTCAACATGTGGTAAATAATTTAATTACCGGGACTTAATTTGATACGGAAACATAATAAAAATAGCTCAGTAAAATAAGAGGCAGAATCCGTGGTATTAGAGGTTCGGAATGGGCTTTATTCCAATGGACGATTCGAATCGGTGACTCCAAGTTCCATCACCACGGAGGTTCAGGAAGTGAAGTACGTACTTTATCGATAAGTAAACACTTTTATACAATAGGCATTACAGTGAAGCAAATGCAGGAGGCGTAACAATTGACAGTGAAGATAAAAGATACATGCGTAGCAAAAGTAGGCGTAACTGGGTGTAACTAAAGAACGTCATCAGGTGTGACGTCATAATGGGGTGGTTCCATGAAGGAATTTCGCAATGTCAGCAGAAATACTTGGCAAGAATGCGCGCACAGCAGCATGACGTGTGATTGACGTGCAACTAGGGGGTGAAGGGGACTTGACATTTAGCTCTACATGTGGCGACAGATGTCTGGAGGGTCAAGTCAACCTAATCCCAAATCATATCTAACATCCTATGTTTAAAGAACTATGTTATCCAAAAGAGAGGTCTCTTAGAGTAGAATCTTATTCTATACTGACTATACTGACTGTTAGTGCGTGTACAAGCGTCTAAGTGTCTACACTAGATGCGAGGGCAGAAGTCTTCCATAATAATAGGGCTATGAATTACTTGCATGAAGACAGAGAAGCCGGGCCTTTGCTCGGTAGCTGGAAGAATGTTTACTTAAACTACTAGACAGGAATGCATAGGGCAGGGAACGGAGCAGATCATTTCGAAGGTGAAATACAGTTTTTGGCAGGCAACAGGCTGATGTCAGGCATCGTGAGCCGCGCAGAGAATGAGACAAAGTTCATGGTCACAGATGCAGGCTCAGACTGGAGCTTTCAGAGGCAGAAGGCAAGTAAAGCTTGATGACAGAATCAGGGCCTATTTGCCTGGACTGTAAAATGGCATAAGTGAACCATATAAAGCCGGTGGCCTTTCATACTTAGGAATGGAATATCCAGCCTATTCATGGCGGATCTGAAAGAGGACATGTCGACGGTGGACGCACATGTGTTTGCGTCTTCATAACTGGAACTGGAGGGAACATACATGTACTTGTGATTCATACATGAAACCGTTGGGGTCCAAGATAGGGGACATAACTGATCAGAAAAATCCATATTTCCACATTCCCTCCTTGTCCCCTACTTGCCCGTTAAGAGATATCAATCTTCATCAATCCGTTGATCTGTTCATATAACATCATTTGTTCTTCTTTTTTCTTCTGGGATGAATGAAATCCTGGTGGTGGAATACACGATGTGGCACACAGACCACAGATCGCTGGTCCACATTGTAGACATAGACAGCAACTGAATAGTATGAGAAAGCCAATACCTAGGAAGGATAGGACCTTCCATCCAAGGGTAGCTAATACACTCCAAAACCAACCGGACCAAGTCCAGGTGCCTGGATTCTGGTGTATCTGGCTTACATTCTTGTGAAGGCGAGTTATGGCTTTATACACAGATGGCGAATTTTCTGGTATGAAAATGCAACAACTTGATCCGATGACCCTACAAGCTCCGCCCCTATCGGCCAGGATGACGTCAAGGACAAGACGATTTTGAAGCACAACAATCCGCATAGCAGACTGCTCTTCTGTTAAATTGCCTAAGGCGGAAATAGTTTCGTTCACTACTGCTTCAAGGGTTCTAGTTAATCTACGTATCAGCTTACTATTAGTAACGGTACCTATATAGGGAAAAAGACCTTTATTGAAATCTGTGTATTTTTCCCATGCTGTTTCAGTGTAATCGACTATTGGGAGATCTCTCCCTTCTCTATTGTGTACTAAATGAGTATTTCTATGATAATCAGGAGGAGCTAGGAAAACAGGTGGCAAAAGGAATCCGATGTAGCAGGTACCATCCCAATCTAGAGGTAAACGTACATATGCCGTCTGACCACATATGAAATAGGAATGGCGGGAAGCTCTAAATGTAGACTTGCCTTGATTACTAAATTCTATTACAGTGGTGCATCTACTATGGCCCATATGTATGGAACCATTCTTTCTTACACATAATTCACCTTTTACTGGGAATATTGACATAGCGGGCAAAATTGGAGTAGCTTCGGATTCGACATTTAGGATCATAAGATTAAGTGTAAAATTACCTAATCCATACACTTCATTTTCTAGATCAGTTCCTGTTCTTTTGGGAAGTCCCTCCTTGTTAGGGTAGCAGACCTTAAGTAAAACTAAGTTCAAATTTCCCCATACCCCGCTGTCTTGATGAACTGCAGAAGTCGAATCTAGGGAATTAATTAAACTAAACCATGCTCCACAGGAGCCGTTGTGTGTGAACGGGTATGGAAAGAGAGGTAGAATTCCTTTATAATTCTGATAGGGAGGGAGTCGGCCACATATCCAACAATTTGTAGCATTGTTAACCTGATGGGAATGATGTAACATACTAATAAACGTGTTATTGCGCAGCGCAAATCTATAAGACAACTCATGCAGAGGTAATTCACTAAAAGAATGTTCAGCAGTAATATTATAAACATGTCTAGAAATAGGATAATATATGTGCAACAATATACTTGCAGTAATTATTAAAAGACTTAAGAAAAACAAAATTAATAACGTCACTGTGCAATGACTACGCAGTGATTTACAGTACGCATGTCGTTTCAACATTTTTCGGGTTTTTTCTCTATTCAGGTCTAAGGGATACATGTCAGAGACAAATTCAACCGCTTCACCTTGGAGAGGACTTAAACAATCAAATTGCCTCACTGGTTAGACCTGAGCTTTAGTTTGTATTGTTCGTGATTACTTGATTCAACCAAAGGAAGTTTTGAGTCAATGGGTGAAAACGCACGAGGTGTGGTATTTACATCCGATGGTAGTCCATGAAATTTCTTGATATGACTTGAATGCACCCAGCCTTTCCTGCCTTCGATCTTCACGGCTGTCCTTGTGGTGAGCAGTACAAGCTGAGGTGACCTCCACCTAGGATCCAGCTGAGACCTCCGATCAAAGTTCCTCACTAAGACCAGGTCCCCCGGAACTACGTCATGGGGTTTCACCTCAGTGTTGTCGGGAAAAGCTGCAGCTACCTGTGAACGACAAGATTGTAGTGCAGACATCAAGGAAGCCAAGTAATCTGTCAGCATATTACAGTCAATATCAGTTATTTTGCGTGGTACAGGCGTCCCCCACATATTTGGTGGTCTGCCAAAGATCACCTCATACGGGGATAGCCCTGTTCGAGAGTGTGCTACCATTCTCATGTAAAAGAGTGCAACTGGTAACGCTACTACCCAGTCGACACCTTTCTCCCTGCATATTTTGGACAATCTAATTTTCAGGGTCTGATTATGTCTTTCCACGAGACCTGCTGCCTCGGGGTGTCGGACACAGTGGAATTTCCACTGATAGCCTAACAAAAGTGAAACGTGTTTCATTAGTTCGGATGAAAACGGCTGGCCGTTATCTGAGTAGACAACACGTGGTAAACCGTATCGTGGGAAGAATTCTCGAACCAACTGTTTGGCAGTAGTCGGGGCGGTGTAATCTGAAACCGGGTATGCCTCTGTCCAACGGGAAAGAGCACAGACAACTACGAGAACATATTTGAATCCTCGACATCGTTCCATCTGGATATAATCCATCTGGAGGACTTCAAAAGGGTGATCAGGAGGCTGAAATCCACCCTGTTCTACGGGAATGCTTTTTCCTGGGTTAAACTGACAACAGATCATACAGGTACGGACCTTTTGTTTAGCTGCTGCTCGTAAATGTTTGTTGAACCAAATGTGTTGAATGCTGTCTAGCATAGCTTTTTCTCCTAGATGCGCTGGACTATGTACAGTGTTAATAATGACTTGGACCATTGAATCAGGGAGGAACCACACAGATTTTTCCTTCGTCATCCATTCTTGATCCGTTTGGATCCCTCCTAATTCAGTCCATTTCCCTATTTCGTCTGGTGTAGCATGTGTCTGTATGTCAATTACGTCAAGAGCGGGATCTTTAACCGTCATACAATGTGTTGGCGTCGGGACTATTGTCTTTGTCATGTCGGATGTTTGAGTTTGAGCAGTCTGTTTAGCTGTTCTGTCAGCTAGATCATTGCCTTGAGAAATGATATCAGTAACTTTCGTATGAGCTTTACATTTCATAATTGATATTGCAGTGGGTAGGTGTATTGCATCTAATAAGGCATGAATGAGGGGTCCGTGCTGAATGTGGGCACCGTGAGAAGTTAAATAACCTCTCTCTCGCCACAGCACGCCGAAGTCATGTACAACTCCGAATGCATAACGTGAATCAGTGTATATGTTGACTTTTTTATTTGTGGCTTGAATACAGGCTTGTGTCAGAGCGACGAGCTCTGCGGCTTGAGCTGACAAGGTATTTATGCAATTTGTTTCAATGATTTCAGTGTCTGTTGTGACTGCGTAAGCGGCCACTAACTCTCCTGTACTTGTTCTCATACATGAACCATCTACATACAACGTCAAGTCTGGGTCTGACAATGGGACATCTGTCAAGTCTTGTCTGGGTTTCGTCGTGATTGTAATAACTTCAATACAATTATGAGCTAGTGGGTCTGTTCCGCTTACAGGTAAAAGTGTGGCAGGATTCAATGTATTACAACGTCTTATTTCTATATGTGGCTGAAACAATGTTAATTCGTAACCAGTGAGTCGTGCTATAGTCAAGTGTTGTGTTTGCGTTCGATTCACAAGAACCTCTACTGTATGTGGTACTTGAACTGTCAACGGATGTCCTAACACTATGGCATCGCTTTGTCTGATTGCTAAAGCTGTTGCTGCCACTGATTTTAGGCATGCAGGCAAAGCCTGAGCTACGGGGTCTAGTGTACTAGAGAAATAAGCACATGGTTTGTGTGATCCTGCTTGTTCCTGTGTGAGTACTGACAAGGCAGTACCTTCGCGTTCTGTAACAAAGAGCGTAAAATGTTTACTGTAACATGGTGTTGCTAAAACCGGTGCTTGGCATAAGGCTCTCTTTAGGCTTTCAAAAGCTTGTGCATGTTCCTGAGTCCAAGGGAGAACAGTCGATGTGGCTGCCTCCTGTGTTGTCAATTGAATGAGTGGTTTTGCTAGAAATGCATACTGAGGGATCCACTGCCTACAATATGAAGTGAGGCCTATGAAAGCCCGTACCTCCTTCTGTGTCTTGGGTATTGGCATATTAGCTATTAACTGAATGCGGTCGGGTGTAAGCTGCCTTCCCTCCTTGGACAGCGAGTGTCCAAGATAAATAACTCGCTGGACACAGAATTGCAGCTTGGAAGGGGACACCTTGTGCCCCTTTTCGGCTAAAAATTGTAAAACTGTCAATGATGCTTTCTCACATTCAGGTTCGCTTCTAGCGGTGATCAGCAGATCATCGACATATTGAAGCAGGGCAGTGTTTACTGGCATGTGGATACTGTCGAGTTCTCGTTTCAGTGCTTGGCTATAGATGCTGGGGCTTTCTGTAAATCCTTGAGGTGCGCGTGTGAATTTAAAGCTACGTCCATTTAAACTAAATCCGAACAAGTATTGGCTTTCCGGATCTATAGGGACGCTGAAGAAGGCATTCTTGAGATCAATTACAGTGAAGAATGTTGCCTCGGAATCAATAGCTGTCAGTAATGACGAGATATCTGGGACCACAGGGAATTGTGGCACAATGCATTTGTTCAATTCGCGCAGATCAATAACCAATCGATATACTGGCGGGGCTTTTGGATCTGTTCGTTTAAGAATCGGAATTATCGGGGAATTACATACATTGGAGTCTGTTTCCACAACCACTCCTTGGGCAATGAGCTCGTCAATGATTTGTAGTAAAGCCACTACAGCATCTGGTGGTAACTTGTATTGTCGCATTCGTGGTAGTACCACTCCTGCCTTTAGCGTAACTCGATATGGTGTAATATTCATGCAACCAACATCAGTAGGGCCTTGTGCCCATAAATGTGTAGGTAAAGTCTGCAGTCGGGGATCCATGTCTCGAGACACATAGTGACCTTTGAAATCACGTAAAAACAATCTTACTCCTTCCGGAGAACAACATATTATAGCTCCTAGAGCTTTCAGTGTTTTTATACCTAACAAATTTTCTGGACATGATTTAGTAAGCAATAAATCTGTAGTTCTGGTCAAGGGTCCTATCGTAAGTGGAAGAGGCTGTGATACTTCATTAACAATAGGTTTTCCTGAAAAACCAAGGGAAATATTCTGTAAGCCTGAGAGGGGTGCCCCTGGAACTTCACTACGTTTTATGGTTGTTCGACTTGCCCCTGTATCAAGTAAAAATTTTCTATCTTGGCCTAATAATTCACTATGTACATAAGGTCCTTCTTGGTCTACAGGGACCTCGATAAGGGGTAAGTCAACTTCCCTCTCTAGGCTGCTTCATGCGTATCGTTGATAGTCAGGATAGTCGTACTGTGCGGTCTGGTACAGCTGTCGTGTCGTGGTTTGTGTGGCAGCAACAGGCAGCGCTGGTGCAGCTGGCACAAACTGTATAGACTGTTGTGGAGCTGGCATGGACTGTGCATGCTGCGGGGCTCCTCGTTCATTCTGATCCTGTCTAGGTGGCCGTGGTCTTTCCTGTGTTTTACCTGTGGCAATATTACGCTTCAGGACTGGGCAATCGTGTATGTAATGACCTGGTTGTTTACAATAGTTGCATGTCCCTTTTACAGGTCCTGCTGAATCACTGGACTGTGTCGTACCCTTTTTATGACCTTCAGCTGGAACTGTCTGGGAGACTAGCATTTTCATTTTTGTGTCTTTCATGCGTCTTTGTTCATGTTCTTGTTCCTCTCTAATTCTATTGTGATGATACTGTAACATTTGTAACATTTGTGATGGGGTGTTACCTTGCCAGGTACTCTCGAATTTTAATACTCTATTCTTCACTTGGGGCAAGGAATTTTCAACTAATTTGGTCACAAACAGATGTGGATACGATTCGCTACTTGCCTTTATGCCACTATTTATACCAAAACATTTTTCAAATCGGGCATAGAAATCACTAGTGTCTTCATCTTGCTTTTGTTTACAGGCTGAGATTGCACCCCAGTCTTCCTTTTTCGTAGTTAATAAACGTGGCAGTACCTGTACTAATAAACCTGGTAGCGCTTTAGTTTTATCCCCAAGCCCTGAACCTGGACCTCGAGCTTTTTCTTCGTTTTCTAATGCTGTCCAGTCTATCTTTTGGTCTCCCACCTCCCACTCTTTTTCCTTAAGTTTTTCATAAATGCCAGCAGGCATTAATACCTTTAATATGGTCATAATGTCGGGATAGGTATACTCTCCCATGAGTAACATGTCTTTAATTTCACGGTGAAAACCCGCTGGGTCTTTGTCATGACTGGGTACCACTTTCTTCATTTCTAACAATTCTATTTTTGATATGGGTGTATATACAAATACACGTTTAAACTGATTGTCCTCGCCCTTTATTGGGTGTACTTCTCGTAAGGGATTCTGTCTGTCCATGTAATACGTCGTTCTTTCCTTAATGGGCAGTGAGACATGTTCTGGGCATACAGAAAGAATGTACTGCTTTCTTGATTCTAGTATTTCTCTAATTAACTTAGTACCTGAACCTCTCCATCTATTCGTGAGTAGTTCAGTCAATATATCAGGTAAGGGACCAGGATCTGAATGTTGGCTTTTATATAGTATAAGAAGTTGTTGAATCATATAAATCCCAGCTAAACGCTGTTCATCTGGGGTGAGGTTCAGAAATGTGTGTGCTACTGTATCATCACCATATTTTCCGGGACTGTCAACCCAATGAACGGCTGACCTGGCTAATTCTTGTTCATCCATAGAATCGAGTAAATGGTAACCCCTTCGTTCTCGGAGTAATTTGTCAGCGGCTTGGAACGAATGCTCGGGTGACCTTATATTTATTATAGGTGTTTGGAAATTCCTGTTATTATCTGGACATATCGGACGTATCGGGTCAGTAGAACATCTAATACTATTACAGGATCTTCCTCTACCTACATAGGCTATGGTTTCTGACTGTCCTGTGGGCAGTCCTGATCCTTCCTCCTCCTCGTTTTGTTCAAACTGGTCTACCGCTAATCTCTCTTCGTGTAGGCGTTCTATTTCTTTACGGATCTTTCGACACATGGCTATTATACATTTTTGCCTATCATGTCTCCCTTCTGATATATTCTGGCTCCATCTGGTAAGAGTTTCCATTGTTTCCGGATCTACCCCCGGTCGGTCTTGATTTCTGATCACACAATTTATGAGGAAACGTAACAGTTCCCCCTGTATCTCCACTTTCTGGTATTCCATAGCTCTGTTAATACATTCAGAATCTCGCCCTGTTTGGACAAAATGGTATATATTATCTAGATGCATAGTCATTCCTGGTAACTTCCCTAAATACACCGCAGCTCGTCTGATACGTAATGATGCCAGGATCATTTCGTCCTCTTTGCCGGGCACAGGGTCATATCTACAATCTACAAGAAGTTCCTTAAGCGTGCGGGAATTTATGAGTTTGGGGGTACGTGGATGCGCTGATTCTTGAAAAGTAAGTTTATTTATTCTGGGTGGCGTAGAAAAAGTGTTAATAGCACCTCCGGTAGCCCCGTCTAGGGTATCGGGCGTGAAAGGATTCGTTGAACGTGATACAGCAACTATAGGTGTGGACACAGCTGTAGAAGTAGCTGTAGGGACAGATGTGGAAACAGATGTGCTTGCCGGAACTTGTGTCAGGATCTGTTGCTGTAGAGATACAGATACAGGATCTTGGCGTTGAACTTCCCCGGCAGACGGTCTATGGGGGGCGGTGTTAGCATACTCGGGAGCTGCGTCATCTAAATATGAGGAAAGAAAAACATCTTCTGCGGTTCTAGGATGCCCCTTAGGATGCACTTTTATTGGAAATAATGGGGGTGGCAAGTCTTTTGGTATCTCCGGAGTAGCCTTAGGTAATCCTTCGGCCAGAAGGGGATACATACCATTCTTAAGGGCATTTCTTTGTCTGTCTACTTGTTCTGATTTCACTCGTGTACCTTCTTCAATTAATAGATTTTCTCGGACTTTATTTGAATTCTCCTTATTTTTCTCCTCCTGTCGGAGTGCTTTTTCTGTACGTCTATGAGATTCTTTGCGCCATAACTCAACGGCGTCTTTCTGTGACTGTCTAGCTTTCCTTTTCCATAACTCTTCCTCTACTTTCATGATGCACTCTGCATCCCAGGTCCCCGCTGCGGGCCACCTCTGACTTTCTGGTAATTCCTTGGTGTAGTCTACCCATAAATCAAGAAATAATATAGCGTCTAAGCCGTGTTTATGATACATGAAGTACCCTGGAGTGTCCCTAGGAGGAATAGGAACAGCTTCTTCGAGTACCCCTTTTCTAGTTGTGATCTGTCTTAATTTCGAAAAGAGCGGCATATTGAGAACTGATCTGATACTGTATTTTGAACAAACTTAATGAGAACTGATCTGATACTGGATTTTGAACAAACTTAATACAATAAACACAATAATGAACAGTCATTCATACCACAATATGCAGGACGTTATTAACACATTTAACATATAAATGAGCAACAATGATGATGACGATCTAAGGAAACTTAATCACTAAACATAATACTCGGCATTAACTGAAATATTCGGACTTTATATACTTGATATACTAGATATACTGCTAAACAGTACAGATACACTGCTAAAACAGTGCAGACCGGATTTGTGTACCCAAACCCGTCTTGACCGGCACAGTTTATGTGCACGTCAGAACGCCTCCCCAGTAATGGTACTCACCGGGTAGCTCGGAACGGAAGGCCTCGGAACGGAACTGAACTGGACTGGACTGGACTCGACTCGAAAACTTCGGAACATCGGAAACCTCGGAACTTGGGAACTTCGGAACTTGGTGGGCCTCTGTATACCTCGGATCTTGCTCTCTCAGCTAGGCTCTGGTCGGGATACTTCGCACTTCTCACCGCCTCGTCTGGGTGTTGATCGCAGCCTCAGTCGCCCCCGCTTGACCGGAGGGAGATACAGGAAATCCTGCTGGTACGCGTTGTTGTCCGTCCAGCTGTGGCAGGAGACCGGGCCTGCAACGCACCGCCGGCGCGTGAGATGAGAAAGTGTCCCTGTTCGGGCGCCATTCATGTGGTAAATAATTTAATTACCGGGACTTAATTTGATACGGAAACATAATAAAAATAGCTCAGTAAAATAAGAGGCAGAATCCGTGGTATTAGAGGTTCGGAATGGGCTTTATTCCAATGGACGATTCGAATCGGTGACTCCAAGTTCCATCACCACGGAGGTTCAGGAAGTGAAGTACGTACTTTATCGATAAGTAAACACTTTTATACAATAGGCATTACAGTGAAGCAAATGCAGGAGGCGTAACAATTGACAGTGAAGATAAAAGATACATGCGTAGCAAAAGTAGGCGTAACTGGGTGTAACTAAAGAACGTCATCAGGTGTGACGTCATAATGGGGTGGTTCCATGAAGGAATTTCGCAATGTCAGCAGAAATACTTGGCAAGAATGCGCGCACAGCAGCATGACGTGTGATTGACGTGCAACTAGGGGGTGAAGGGGACTTGACATTTAGCTCTACATGTGGCGACAGATGTCTGGAGGGTCAAGTCAACCTAATCCCAAATCATATCTAACATCCTATGTTTAAAGAACTATGTTATCCAAAAGAGAGGTCTCTTAGAGTAGAATCTTATTCTATACTGACTATACTGACTGTTAGTGCGTGTACAAGCGTCTAAGTGTCTACACTAGATGCGAGGGCAGAAGTCTTCCATAATAATAGGGCTATGAATTACTTGCATAAAGACAGAGAAGCCGGGCCTTTGCTCGGTAGCTGGAAGAATGTTTACTTAAACTACTAGACAGGAATGCATAGGGCAGGGAACGGAGCAGATAATTTCGAAGGTGAAATACAGTTTTTGGCAGGCAACAGGCTGATGTCAGGCATCGTGAGCCGCGCAGAGAATGAGACAAAGTTCATGGTCACAGATGCAGGCTCAGACTGGAGCTTTCAGAGGCAGAAGGCAAGTAAAGCTTGATGACAGAATCAGGGCCTATTTGCCTGGACTGTAAAATGGCATAAGTGAACCATATAAAGCCGGTGGCCTTTCATACTTAGGAATGGAATATCCAGCCTATTCATGGCGGATCTGAAAGAGGACATGTCGACGGTGGACGCACATGTGTTTGCGTCTTCATAACTGGAACTGGAGGGAACATACATGTACTTGTGATTCATACATGAAACCGTTGGGGTCCAAGATAGGGGACATAACTGATCAGAAAAATCCATATTTCCACAAACAAATAGATCCGCCGCCTCCGCCTCGTGTCCCTCCGGCACCCCGATAATGCGGACGTTGTTCCTCCGGGCCCGACCCTCGGAATCCTCCAGCCGACGATTCATCAGGGCGCTCGCCTGGCCAAGCCTGCGCACCTCCTGTTGGAGGGCCGCCACGTCCGTTGTGAGGCCCGTGGTAGAGTGGGCCAAAGAGTCGACCCGGTCGTTGGTTTTAGACAAATCAGCCCTCACGAGGCCCACGTCCACGAGGACCGAGCCAATCTTCTGCGCCAGAGTGTCGAAGCGCTGGTCCACCGAGGCCTTCATCTCGGCGATGGCGCCCATGACGTCTCGGAGGGTCAGGTCCGTGGGCAGAGCGGAAGCATCAGTCGGGCCCGTAGGGGACCTACGCGGCGCCTCTGGGGATCCCTTCTGGAGGGTGTAGCGGTCCATACTGTTGGATTGATGGGCCGCGCCACGGCGGGTCGATTTTATCTTAGCCCGATCGCCATCTTGTTTTGTGGACATGGTTTCAATCCCCAAGACGATTCAGTCTCCTCAAGAAAAGGGGGGGGGCGACAATCCAGTTCAAGGGGTCCAGGGGGGAGCGACCACCGCTCCGCAGGACGGACCGCAGCCGGCGGACCGGCAGGGCACCCCAACGAGACCACACCACCGCACATCGCCCCGCAACCCAACCTCGCCTGGCAGCAAGGAGGGCGCAAAAGCGAAAGTGAAAGTGCGGGGTACGCGAGTCACCCAGCCTTGCCCGCCGCTGTTGTTCACTTTGTGTCCGGATCGCCCCACAACTCCAGTACGGGGGGCCGGTGTGGAGAAGGCCGCAAACCTCAATCGATGCTCCTGCCGGTGTCCGAGGTCCGATTTAAAAACGGAAAACGGGCGTCACCTCTGCTCGGGCTCACAAATACAGTCCCCTCATCTGGGACAGGATTCTGTCAGGATTTATGCAGGAGGTCGCGGAGGTCCTCGGGAGCCTCGCACCTACGCGGCCATCTTGGTTGCGCGCTAGGCTCCTCCTCTCAATACAGTGATTATTAACCTTAATTCTATATAGTGTATAAGAATCAAATTATGCCTGGGCAATTGAAAATTTCACACGTTCTGTAAATGTGACACATTTTGGACTTGCACGTCTAGATTAAGCTAGTCGCTTTAGATCAGTTTGTGTGAGCAGAGCGAGTGCCTCAAACTTCTGACTGCACTTTTTTGAGTTGCGCCATCACCTTATAATTTTTCCGAATTCAGCAAGCCGTGAAGACTGCTTCATTTCACAATTGGAACTCTTCTGACATAGGCACTCTGCAGTCGTTTCGCCTGTACGACACAAGAGTTGTTCACTGTGGCGCTCTTCAATATCGCTCAACAATGATGCTACTTGGAATTAAAATAAGAGTCTGAAAACCCATCTGTTCGAGGCATCTGAGCTGCAGCTTACACACTATGCATAGATCGTCATCTGGTGTTGGGCCCGGATGTTTGCACTTGTTTTTGTCTTGGAAAGTCTTTGGAAGTCACGAGGTAGGTGACTCCTCCTTTGGATCATAGTGCGCATGGGCATCGGCTCCATCCTCAGATTGTTTTTTCCGCAATCGGGCTCGGATATATTTCTCGCACTCCAGTTCGGAACCGTTAAAGGTTTTCTCTTTCGACGCGCAATCCTTACCTTTTCGACGGTATTGTCTCGATCGTGTTTTCCCAATCTACGCGACTCTCAACAACTTCGAAGTCTTCGATTCCGGTCGTCGACGAAGGCCTTCGGGCCTACCTGGGCCTCATCTTCTGGCTCATGGAAAGGACGCCATTTAAAAAGTGTCCTCGATGTGGGTCGAAGTTTCCCCACACCGACCTGAGCAACCTCTGCCTCTCACCGGAGCACTAGGCCAGAGACTGTCCAGCTTGCGCCTCCTTCCGCTCCAAGAAGACGATCCGGGACCGACGAGCTAGAAGGACAATGGCTCGCTCGTCATCTTCGATCCCCGACGACATCTTCCAGGAAGGCGTCGATGTGCCAGAGCAGGGGCGGGTCGAAGAAGGCCTTATCAGCGCCTCCGAAGCAGATGACTCTGCCATCGAAGACATCACTCCAGCTCAGAGGGCCGTGAGTACAGACGTCAACCCCGACCCCAACCCTCCCTCGACACTATCAAAAAAGGCTTCGGTCCTTTGGGCCCAGGTGCACACCGAGAGACTGCTTCCCACGCCCCGCCTTCGGGCCCGGTAAAGAAGCCTACTAAGTCTTCAGGTGACTCGGGCTCGAGTCAGCCTACCCTCGGTGCCGAAAAAAATACACAGGCACCGAAAAAGAAGTCATCCTCTTCCTCATCCATGCCGACCGCTGCTTCGACATCTAAGCACTCGGCGCCGAAGACTAGCACCGACTCCTCAACGCCGGCAACAAACTCGGAGCCAAGCAAAAAACTGCCACCAAAAGGCTTCGACTCCCACGCTTCAAAGCCGAAAAAGACCTCGGAACCAAAGAAACAACAGGTTCCATCGGACAAAGACACTACAAAACTGCACGGTTCCAAACCCAGAACCGCTACCGAGTCGGCGCCGAAAAAGCCTATGGCACCAAAACCGTCGGCTCCGAAAGAATCTGCTTCCCACAGAAGAACCGTTTCGCCTAGAATCCTAAGACTGGTCACTTAATGCTTAGCATCAAAAAGAGACCCCTATCACAGCTGACCTCCGTGGAGACTGACCTGCTGGCAATGGAGGAGGAGGCGTGCTCTGACAGTGACCAGGATGCACACCATCGCTTGCGACTCAAAACTGCGGAATATAGGGAGCTGGTCACGCAGACAGCCCAAATGGTGGCCACCCACAAGGCGGGTAGGATATACGATCAAGGCGACAAGGCGGGTAAGCTCATAGCCTGGCTGGGAAAAAAACAAAGGGCCTCCAAAGTGGTACCAGAAATCGCAACGGCGGCGGGGACCATGGTTACGGAGCCCCGCGAGGTCACCGCGGAGTTTGCGAGACACTTCCATCAGGTGTATAGTAGGGGGACGGATCACTCCGAGGAGGACTCTGTGGCCCTCCTGCGGGATATTCAAATGCCCTGCCTGTCGGAGGCTCAAAGAGATACACTTGAGACCCCGCTAGCCGCAGCTGAACTAGAGCGTGCAATAATCGACCTACGCCCGGGTAAAGCCCTCGGGCCTAACGGACTCCCGATTGAGCTTTACAAGTTAAAACCCGACGCCCTTGGTGTGCACCTCCAACGAATGTTTGAGGAAAGCAGAGCCAAGGGAGTGCTGCCGCGAGACCAGCGTATAGCAACTATTGTGGCTATCCCAAAAGAGGGAAAGCCGAGGGAGCTATGCTCCTCGTATCGACCTATCTCGCTACTCAACGCGGAACCAAAAATACTGGCAAAAACCCTTGCCAACAGGCTGCATGCGGTTCTCCCTGCGCTGATCCATCCGGATCAGTCGGGCTTTATGCCCCACCGAAATACGGCTCTCAACATCCGCCGCCTGAACGGGGTACTGGGGAGGTGCCACACCATACGAGAGGATGCGGTGGTGGTGTCCCTTGACGCCACCATGGCGTTCGACACCCTCGAGTGGCCATACATGATGGCTGTGCTCCGTAAATTGGGCTTTGGCCCCCTCTTCATAGCGTGGGTGCATCTGCTCTACTCTGAACCCTTGGCGCAGGTTGTGATTAACAACAGGGTCTCGGAGGTTTTCGAACTAGAGAGGGGGACCAGGCAGGGCTGCCCACTTTCGCCCCTCCTGTTTGCGCTCGCCCTCGAGCCTCTCGCGGCATGGATCAGGCAGGGATGCGGTGGGCAGACGGCTGGGAGGACAAAGTCTCATTATATGCTGATGATATCCTCCTCTACTTAACCCAGCCGTGGACGTCCATCATTGTAGCCATGGACATAATTAAGAGCTTCGGGAGAAATTCGGGGTTTCGCGTCAATTGGGGCAAATCCCAAGTTTATGTCCTTTCTGGCGGCCCTCCCAGGCTTCCAGTGGACTGCCCGCTTACTATTGCGGAAGACGGGTTCCGGTACCTGGGAGTTTTTATTTCACTCGACAAAACGCTCACATACGAGAGGAACTTACTGCCACCACTGCGACGGCTTCAACGGGACTCCAATGCATGGCAGAAACTCCCATTATCCCTATTGGGCCGCGCGGCCCTCTTTAAAATATTTGCGCTCCCGAGGTTTATTTATGCCCTCCAAAACTATCCAGATCTAGTGCCGCACTCCTATTTCATAGCGGTAGAGGCGGCGCAGCGGTCCCTCCTATGGGCAGGCGCACCTAGGATTGCGCTGAACAAGCTCACACTTGGATGGTACGACGGGGGAATAGCCCTAACGGACATCCGCAAGTACTATTGGGCAGCCCACTTGTCGGCGATTAACCAAGGAACGTATAGGGACGGCAACGACCCCGCTTACGGGATGGATCGGTGGCTGCTCCCCGGTGGGAATTACGAGGTCGCACTCTATTCCAAAACCGGGAAATACAGGCTTACGGGGCCAACGAAACACTCAGTGCAGATATGGCACGCGGCACACTGCAGGCTCGGCTGGGCTACTACCCTGACAATGGCAACTCCACTATGGGCCTCTGAAAGACTGGGCAGCCTGGGACGTACGAAGGGTTTCCGGGAATGGGACCTTATCGGTATCTCGCAGGTCAAGGACCTGTGGGGGCCAGAGGGGGTTAGACCCTTTGCATACCTGCAAGACACGTACGAGTTGGCTAACACCGAATATTTTCGATATTTGCAGATTAGACACTCCAGGCTAACATACCACCGGGAACCAAGCCTCCACAGGCATCCCCTCTCGAAGATAGACTGCTCGCAGGCTACATGCCGGAACATGCCATTTCACTTACATATAAGAAATTGATCAGCAATCCTCCGGACCCCCTCGAGTCCCTCAGGGAGAAATGGTTAGCGGATGGTCTAGAAATAGATACTGAGGAATGGGTGGAAGCGCTAGCATCCCCGAGGGAGGTGGCGATATCGGCGAGACTCCGACTCATACAACTCAAAATACTACACAGAGTTTATATATCATGCACTAGACTGCAGGCGATGGGACGGGGGGGGGGGAGGGGCTCTGCCGGAGGGGCTGCGGGGAGATTGGTTCGTTCTTCCACATACTGTGGGAATGCCCGGGGGTGCAGAGATACTGGAGGCGAGTGGTGTCCTGTATGCAGGAGGTGCGGGAGGTGGAAATACGCCCGGAGGCCAAGCGTTGCCTTCTGAACATTTGGGACCCCACGGACTTACCTGCAAAGGGGAAACTATGGGTCGCACTTGGGCAAATGGTGGCAAAGAGAAATATCGCACGCCTTTGGGGGGCACCGGCTCCTCCTAAGTTAGCAGATTGGCAAAGAGACATGGACTGGTGTATGCTGCAAGAGAAAACTGTGTACACAGTGCGGGGGTGCCCTCGGAAATGGGGGGGGAAGTGTGGGCAAACTGGAATGCATTCAGAGGTCGCATCTGTGAGCCGCCGCAGGCCCGCTGGCCCGGCTCGGAAACCAGGGACTAACGAGACACCGCTTCAATGTACTAAATAAAGTATACTGGCCTATAAATGGGCACTTGTAACAACAGATACAGGGAAAGGGTGGTAAGTGAAGTGACCAAGTTGTTGTTTCTTTGGTTTTTGCAAAATAAAAACAGATTTGACAAAAAAAAAAAGAGACCCCTAGATACACCTGCACCGGCTCCACCACCGAAGAAGAGAGACTTTGCTACCTCTCCATTAAGGATCCCTTCTCCTCTTCCTCCTCCTCCCCCCCCCCCAACACCGCTCTCCTACACCATCACCTACTCCAGTAGTAGATGATGATGACAACACCTCAGATGATGCAGGGGGAGGTGCGGACGATCAACCCCTATAGGACCCTACCCCTACTGGCTCCCCAGACCCCTGGGATGATTATAGTGTCCCAGACATCCCTTACACCCCACAGGATGACATCTATCCCTCCAGGCCTTCCCCTCCACAGGACAGTATCGGCTTCAACCAGCTCCTCCACAGAGCTGCCCAGTACCACAGGGTTGCCCTTCATACAGACCCCGTTGAGGAAGATTTTCTCATGGACACTTTTGACATCACAAAAAGGTCCACCTCAATTTTACCCATGCTTAAAGGGGTCATTAAGCACGCACCAGAGGTCTTTAAAGACCCAGTAAGGGCTCGAGTCATCAACCTGAGAATAGAGAAAAAGTATAAGGCTGCCCCTACTGATCCAGCCTACATTAAAGGCCCCGCACCACTAGACTCCCTTGTAGTCTCCAATGCAAGGAAGAGAGCCAATTCCCATACATCAGGTGACGCACCACCACCAGATAAGGAATCTAAACTCCTGGACGACTCTGGCAAACGAACAGCGTCACATGCAGCAAACATATGGCGCATTGCCAATACTCAAGCGCTGTTAGCTAGGTATGACAGGGCACATTATGATGAGATTGAGTCCATAATGCAGCACCTCCCTGACCGGTATAAAAACAGGGCCAATGAACTCATATAGGAAGGTAAAACCATTACTAACCCCTCCATCCGTTGGGCCTAAGATGTGGCAGATACCGCCTCAAGGGCAATAAACACCAGTGTCCTCCTGCGTAGGCATGCCTGGCTACGCATTTCAGGTTTCAAACCTGAAGTCCAGAGTTCCATACTCAATCAACCATTCGATGAGCAACACCTGTTTGGCCCTAATGTGGACGTATCACTTGAAAAATGATACCGACACAGCCAAATCTATGGGCGCCTTGCAGTCGCAAGCTCCCAGACATTCCTTTTGTCGCACATCCTTCAGAAGCACCCCCAGAGGCTACTCCTCGGATAGCCCCTCCACTTCTTACAAGGCTCCCACCCAATCCACCTTTACTAGAGGTTACCAAAGAGGTGGTTACAGGGGGAACAACAACAAAGGCAGAGGCAAAAACAACAACTCCCGCTCTGCCTCCACCCCCACCCCATGACTTCCCTCCACTTCCCCGAGACCATTCCACTCCAGTCGGGGGAAGACTTCACCAATTCCTCCCTGCCTGGGCAAACATCCCTTCAGACAGGTGGGTGCAACAGATAATTCAATCAGGCTACTGTCTCGAACTAACATCTACCCCCCAAACATACCACCCAAACAGCGTCCAATGTCACAAGAACATCTGTTAATGCTAAAGCAAGAGGTAATCTCCCTCCTTCAAAAAAATGCAATACAACCAGTTCCCCTGCACCAACAAAACAAGGGAGTTTACTCCCTTTATTTTCTCATACCAAAGAAGGACGGATCTCTAAGGCCTATTCTAGACCTCAGACCCCTAAACCTGTACATACACTCAGACCATTTCCACATGATCATGCTCCAACAAGTCCTTCCTCTGCTTTCACAGGGCAACTTCCTTGCCACCCTAGACCTCAAGGATGCTTATTTCCACATTCCTGTTCACAAGGCTCACAGGAAGTTTCTCAGATTTGTAGTGGACGGTCAACACTATCAGTTCAAAGTGGTCCCCTTCGGAGTCACAACAGCACCACGGGTGTTTACCAAGTGCCTAGCGGTAGTGGCAGCACACCTGAGAAGACAACACATCCATGTCTTCCCATACCTAGACGACTGGCTCATAAAAGCCAACTCACACAACCAGTGTGTACAACACACTCACCAGGGGCGGCTGGTGCATAGGGGCGAATGGGGCGTTGCCCCACCAGCCTCCGGACGGACGAGGATCGGGGTCGGAGGGAGGAAGACAAGACACTAAGACAGACAGCTTGAAACAGTGTTAGCACTGCAGTGCAGCCCAGCCTTGTTGTACAAACACACACACACCCTGCGCATGACGTGTGGTGGACGTTCGTTCGATTTCAATAACGCCCAAGTCACGCATGTGCAGAGTGTGTCTGTGAGGCAGTGGTGAGGGCAAGCAGGCGCTACCTGAAGCAGCTGGTTTTCCAGGACTTCGGTCGGATTTTCGGCTCGCCCTGATCTGACGTAGTCACGTAGCTCAGCTCAGAGAACATTCTTCTAGTTCCAAGATCCCGCCTCCTCCCCTGACTGGATGACTTTGATACAGAGTCACCTGACAAGAGGCGGGATTTCAGGTACTGCTTCCTGCGCTGAGTTCCATTTCCCTCCTTCCTCGAACCAGCTTCCTTCAACCGGTCCGAGACTGAAAAACAGTGCGTGAGTACTACTTGCAAAGAATGGCGTGGTCCGGCTGTGAGGGACGTTTTAAAAAAATATATATATCATTCCCCCCCCCTGCGCGACCCGCGACTGGTTATAGCAGCACTTTTCACTGTTTTGTCTCATCTGTGCCCCCTTTCGTTTCCATGGTACTTGCGGGACAACTCATTCCTCAATCATGAATCTTTGTAACATGTTGTTAATGTATTGTAAAACATATATTAGTAAATTTCTCTGTATTTGCTTTGAAAAGGTCCATAGGACGAAGCGCGTGTTGTGGCCCCCGGCTGTTGTCGCACACTAGAGACGACCCTGGGTGCTGACTGGCCGCGCACACATCAGTAATGATGGAAATGGAAAACATAAAAGAACACCCAAAAATAAAGCACACCGAAAAATCTACGTACTTGGTACATTTTATTAATGATGGGTTACTTAAAATCATTATTTTTAAAATAAAGATTGCCATCGCGCTAAAATAGAAATCGCCTTCGCGCACATTGGTTATTCCTTAAAAAGCTGTGAAGAGCCTCTCCGCTTATTCTAGGCTTCCTTTCTGCCGACGACAGACAATTTACAAAACTATTGTTCAAAAGTGGGTCCTTTGGATTAAAGCAACTAATAACTGCCTGGCGACAACATTTTATACGGCTTATGTTGAAAAATCGACACGAACCGACGGTCTCTGACTTCCTTTGAACTTCTTGAAGGGTTCTTTGTGTACTCTGTTATAATTAGATATACTCCTTACAAAGATAAGAAAAATGTTTGGGCTTTTTGTAAATGTTGAGAGCCTTTTTGTTATAACTGCTGCTTTGAGAACAGTGTCTGCAGGATAGATACATTTGCATGAATAATAAAATGCATTTTTCAGGACAAAGAAGGAATCATTCTTTCCACTTTGTTTAAAGCGCATTGAAATGTGAGGATATTTTCATACCGCAGACGAAGGCCTTTTCCCCGGACAAACCAAGTAGGTACATTATGCATAATGCAGCAAAGGATGGCGGCATCTGGTAAAATAACCGCAAATCCATAATTTCATAGGGCTACGCAGCAGATGCAAAACCATACTATTCCATTAGATCTGCACGTATTGTATCAGAATATAACTTTCTTAGATTCTGGTGAAAATAAATAGGTTAAATCAGTGGGACACGTACTAGCCATTCTGAGAAGCTCACTCTAAAATAAATAGAACCTCAATAGGCCCTTTTATGTCGTGGCTGTAGTGGAAAATCCCGAGCACAGATGCAGGCTTCAAAATACGTGCTGCACTTGTTCTATGAAGTAAGGTGCAATCCGTAAAAGGTACTTTATATCTGTTTTTTCTTAATACACGGCTTGTCTAAAGGTCTCTGCTTCGAGGCGCTCGAGTTTGTCAGATATTAAATTTGTCCATGTTTTCAGAGCAAAGCGGCATTCTGTGGGGTCAGACCAAGATGTAAATGCGTAGAAGGTGCATACACGGGGAGCTGTGGAGGTAAGGATGGGAGCATACTGATGCGACCTCACCCCGCCCCTTTATGTAAGGGGTACTTCAGAGGCCTCAGGTGCGTGCTGTCTAAGGGAAGGGATCTGTCACTGAGCCCTAGCTGGGGTCTGCCCACAGCAAAACGGGGTACTCGCCGGCACAAGGATATCTGTAAATAATATCAGAAATACATGGGGGTGCTTGCGCACTGTTTACCCTGAGGATTTCCAGGGCAGCCGCGCATATTCCCCTGCCTAATCATGAGGCATTTTATACTGTGTGTTAGGTGCGACTGCAGAAAGTACATTCTGCTTTTTTGTTTACATTTTGGAAAGCATTGCTTCGGATTTTTATGACTGCATTAGCTGAATAATGAAGTGCGTCATTATCACTGCAAGCAAGAACCGGTAGCTCTGTGCTGTGATGAGGTGTAGACGGTGCAAGGTAGGCACGTTTAAACCAATTAGTTTGACTGTGTATCTAGCTTTCAGTGTGTGAGGGAAATGCTTCAGGTTGTATCTATGTAAATATTCAACATAGTGCAATATTCTGCCACTTTTGGCATTTCTAGACTTGCAAAATGCGTGGACTACCAATGGCTGCCGCCCAGTTTCAAATGTTCATGAAGTGACTGTAAAGTTTCAATGATTTTGAGTCATTCCTAGCCAGCGCATCCTTTACCGTGTTCACCTTTTGCATTCTGCTTCTTGTGGTTCTACATGCAGGTCTATAGTGGTTTTGTTTTTGCAGTGTTCTCTTCTTGCTTGGCCTTGAGGTGGGTGACAGTCTGACTACAGTGCACCAAACACAAATCGACTCAACTGTGCAGTGTATGCACACTGTTTTATTTGGATACAGACAGAATAGCTTGGAAGGGCAGTGATAAATTCTCGCTTTGCAGAGGTGTTTCTTTTGCTTGCTAATAATTATTTTCCCTGCCTTCCGCCATGTGCAGATTTCATTTTGGGCCTGAGGATGCTGACGGTAACTAACTGCATCATGTCTGACTCTGTCAATCTGGTCTCCCATGAAGTCTGCAGTGGTCCTGGAACAATTAAAATGCTCCATTTGTCCACTCTTTTTTTCAAAATGTTCTCTTTGGGGAGAACCCGACTACCCCCTAAAATACCTTTATGTAAGTCAGACTTGCTCGAGATGTAACACTCACGCCGTAACTTTCACGCCCTACCACTTTTAAATGTCACCAGCCGCCACTGACACTCACGCCACTATCCAACTACTTCACCAACTGGGCTTCACACTAAATCACACCAAGTCCCAGCTGCAACCGTCCCACACGCAACAATACCTCGGTGCCACAATAGACACCTCAAGGGCGCTAGCCTATCCCAGTCCCGCCAGGATAGCAAGCATACAGGCTCTTCTCACCAAATTCCATCCGCAACACTCTCTTCCAGCTCGAGTGTTCATGCAACTCATAGGGACGATGGCCTCTTGCATTTTCATAGTGCCTCATGCAAGACTCCAGATGCATCTCATACAAGAGTGCTTAGCACGCCAATGGAACCAGGCTCAAGGTCAGCTAACAGATCTGGTGTTGGTAGACAGTCGTACCCATCGCTCTCTGCAGTGGTGGAACACCAAGAACCTTTCCAAAGGGCGACCGTTCCTAGAGGCGATTCCTCAAATAGTTATGACAGCGGACGCATTGCTCTCTGGCCGGGGGGCTCACCTACTACATCACACCATGCAAGGCAGGTGGACACCTCAACAAGTTACTCAACATCAACCACCTGGAGTTATTAGCCATATTCCTAGCCTTAAAAGCATTTCAAACACACATATCAGGCAAAGCAGCCCTAATCCGCACAGACAACATGACAGCCATGTATTATATACAAAAACAAGGCGGGACACACTCTCTACAGCTCTCTCAGCTAGCATGGAACATATGGAGGTGGGCTATACTTCAGAACATTTTTCTCCTAGCCCAACATGTCCCAGGAGTCCAAAACACCATAGCCGATCTGTTGAGCCGTCAAACACAACAGATCCACGAGTGGGAACTTCATCCGCAAGTTCTTCACCCCTACTTTCAAATGTGGGGGCATCCACAGATAGACCTCTTCGCCACCCACGAAAACGCCAAATGCCCAGGCTTCGCCGCCAGGTATCCACACCAAAAGGCTAATGCGATATGGATGAACAGGTCAGATTTGCGTACGGTTTTCCGCCTCTCCCACTCATACCACTAGTGGTGCGCAAACTATTTAACGCTCATCCTAGTAGCTCCAACTTGGGCCAGACAGCCATGGTACACCACACTGCTGGAACTCTCAGTAGTTCCGCATCAAAAACTACACCTCTCTCCGCGCCTCTTAACCCAGAACCATGGAGAGATCCAACACCCAGACCCAGCTCAGCTCAACCTGGCGATCTGGTTCCTGAAATCCTAAAATTCGGTTACCCTAACCTTCCTCCTGACTGTATGAACGTCATCAAAGAAGCTAGACGGCCTACCACTAGAGCATGCTATGCAGCCAAGTGGAAAAGATTTGTAATATACTGTCATAACAACAATACTGATCCCCTAGATGTCACGACCCTCAGCGTCTCCTGTAGACTCGAGTGAAGCACAAGGGTTCCACCTCCAGATGTCCCCGACTCTGGATTACATAAACACAGAGTACAAGGGCAATCAGGCGAGGGAAAGGAATTAAGGTTGGGAACAGCGGGGGTTGGGAGTCCTGAAATAGAAAGAAAAAGAACATATAGAAAAGACAACAAGCCAACCTACTCTCGTTTAGGTCTCACGAATCATGCCTAACGAATGTGTCTCTTCATTCACGCCGCTACACATGCAGCAATGCCTCAAAGATAGCGTTGCCCTAAAAAGGGGACACACCCCATCCAACACAAACAGGACGGTTTAGTCCTTTCGCACTCACACCTCCCCCTTCTCTTCCTCAGGGCTCACTGGCACCTATGTGCGATTCTCTGTGATCAATCAAGGGAGTCAAGGTGGGCGTTGCTTAGGACCCCACTGTTCCTACCATAACATTGTCAACAAGTTGGGTTTTATCGTTTCCAATCCTTCTATATAAGAGAGAGTGTTTGTTGTAATCA
The DNA here is from genome assembly GCF_964204655.1 of Triturus cristatus. NCBI lineage: Eukaryota > Metazoa > Chordata > Amphibia > Caudata > Salamandridae > Triturus > Triturus cristatus. The sequence continues at coordinate 1,271,970,823 of NC_140592.1, read as the reverse complement.
AAAGTCAAGCAAGCTCCGAACCACTTGACGCTTTTGAATCGTTTTGCAAAGTGAAATAGTCCCGCACATGGCAGCCCCTCCCCTGTTCCTGCGATACGTGAATGTTGCGAGGGCTGCTGATCTTTTCAGAGTCCTAACGACACTGCCTCGTAGTCCGTTAGGCGAAGGGTGCTTCTCTGCTCCTGAAAGTCCTAAGCATGTAGTACGCGGCGACGCTTACGTCAGCGTCCCGCAGTGGAGTTCCATAGATACGGAACCGAAGTATTCCATCAGCCGTGAGCTTCACGGCGGGCTTTCTGCGACGACGAGGTAAGTGCTCACAGCAGTCTCATTGACGCTTGCACCAGCGGCTCGTCGTTCCTCAGGTGGCGTCTTCCACAGTTCAAATCCAATAGCCAGTATTACGCGCACCGATTGGTGCTTGTCCTCTGTATTTACCAGCCTTGGCCACGCCTTCTGGCAGCCGGGAGTTCTGGGTGATGTAGTCCGTGTCCGGCTGCAACCTCGGTAGGTGCTTCCGATCAGCGCCTGACACTAGATGCGTCTATCCAACACATCATAGGTTACTTACTACACCTCCAAAGATGCAACTTAGCCTACACGTCTATCAGACTGCATCTTGCTGCCATAGCAGCATATCTACAAAATAGACCACTTCAATCCCTTTTTTAGAGTACCTGCCATAAAGGCCTTTATGGAGGGACTCAAAAGAATAATTCCCCCCAGAGTACCACCTTCACCTGTGTGGAATTTAAACATTGTTCTCACAAGACTAATGGGGCCTCCATTTGAACCATTACATAAATGTGAGCTACAATTTTTAACATGGAAAACTGCTTTCCTCGTAGCCATTACTTCTCTACGAAAAGTTAGCGAACTACAAGCACTAACCATTCAGGAACCCTTTCTGCAGATGCATCATAATAAGGTTGTTCTCCGAACTAATCCTAAATTCCTTCCTAAAGTCATTCCTCCCTTCCACCTCAATCAATCTGTGGAGCTGCCTGTATTCTTCTCGCAGCCACAAACAGTCGCAGAAAGAGCTCTTCACACCTTAGATGTCAAAAGAGCACTGCTCTACTACATCGAGAGAACACAACCTTTCAGAAAGACCAAACAACTGTTTGTCTCTTTCTCTCCACCACACAAGGGCAACCCCATCTCCAAGTCGGGGATAGCTAGGTGGATTGTAAAATGCATCCAGATTTGCTACCACAAAGCAAAACGAACGCTATCTGTTCCTCCTAAAGCCCACTCTACACGAAAGATAGTGGCTTCTATGGCTTTTCTAGGGAACATTCCATTAGATGATATCTGCAAAGCAGCGACATGGTCAACACCGCACACTTTCACAAAGCACTATTTTGTAGATGTGTAATCAAAACAACAAGCCAGTGTGGGTCAAGCTGTACTCAAAACCCTATTTCAGACTACTGCAACAGATACTTGTGGTCGCCGCTAAGAGGGGGTTCTGCTACACAATCTATGCATAAGTGTGTGATCTGCAGCTCATATGCCTCGAACGGAATATGCTACTTACCAGTATGCATCTGTTCTTGGCATGTAGAGCTGCAGATCTACACACGCCCACCCGCCTCTCCGGCTTCCTTTATCTGTTCCAGTATTATCTTACTTAGGTACAGCATACAAGGGCATCTTTCCTGTTTCTTACAAAGCTCCATCATTTCCCTGCTGGCGAAAAACAATCTGAGGATGGAGCCGAAACCCATGCGCACTATGATCCTAAGGAGGAGTCACCGACCTCATGACTTCCAAAGACTTTCCAAGACAAAAACAAGTGCAAACATCCGGGCCCAACACCAGGTGGCGATCTATGCTAAGTGTGTAGATCTGCAGCTCTACATGCCAAGAACAGATGCATACTGGTAAGTAGCATATTCCTTTCACCTGTCCTGATCACAAGTCATGACCCCAACTGAGAGAAAGGAGCATCCCTTCTCGCCGGACCCTCCTTCTCACCGCGGATTAACGTTCTGCTCCATCTGTACAGTGGCAGCATTCCTCCCATAAAGTAAAGACAAAGTGTGATCACCCGTGGTAGCACAATCATCGAAGAGTCCGCTTGCCCAGTTTGTGCCTACTTTCGGTGCCCCTGAATAGGAAGGCCAATACCATACCTGCATTGCAGATGCATTCACACTTGAACCCGACGCCTCTGAAAGGCGCGGGCGAGACTAGGACACGGGGGGGGAGGGGGGATCTGCCCGAATCACAGGATGATGAGCGGACGCTGAGCTCTTGGGACAGACACGATCTTGGTGCCCTCCTGCTCTCAGCTCTGACCTTCGCCGGCTCCTGTATCACGCCAGAGGCGCGGCCCGCACGAGGCCCCCCAGGGGTAAATGACATACAGATACCCGCTCTTACCTTCTCCAGTGCCACCAGGAACTGAAACCAGGTTAAGGTAATGGACTTTCAGGAACCGGGGCGTCTCGCAGTCGCGTGCCCGGCAACCAAAGGAGGCAATGTGCCCAAAGGAGCGCGCTTCTGGCTCTGTCTGTAAACCATGGCCCTGAGCAGCGCAACCAACCTGGATGCCAGACAAGCGGGGATGGAGGGTGTTAGGGGTGGGGGCCGAACTTACCTCCGAGGTGCCCGTAGCTATAACCCGACCCGACAGAACGCCCCGATGGCATGGCGCGCCCATCCCAAAAAGGCAGGCTAGGTGGAAGGGGCAGGTATAAGTACCTTGTCCCCGCCTGCCATGTGCCAGAAATGATGCCTGGATCCTGCACCGGATTGTAGGGACCCCCAGGGGGTCCTGCCACTAGACCCGGGCTGTGCCCAATGTGCACTAAGGTGGCCACCCTCCTAAGAGGGCACACTGTGTGTGCCATGGGCAGCCTCATTCCTTCCTTTGTCACTGTGAATGTGTGCTGCCTGAGATGACGTGTTTGGAGCGTCTCCTGTCCTTTACAGCTGTCTAAGTGGCCCTCATACCCGGAAACTAATAATCCTGTTTGCATATGCCATACGTTTATGAACATCTTGTAGTGTCCGGCCGGACTCGTTCTAGCGTTTCACACACTAACACCCACCCATCACAGACGTCACCAGTCAGGTGACTCTGTTAACAAAAGGGCCGGGCGCACGTGCCCTGGGCCAGTTCCACTGTACCACTGCCCGTATCTGTGTGATCGATTATTCTGATCTGTGGGCCGAGGGCCTGCCAACTTTACACATCTCTTGCCAGTCTCAAGCACGCTGAGCTGTATGCTATTGGTTCAAGAGCAGGTTCTACAGATCTGGAATTCCACAACCGCGCAGGGCAATCTGTACAGGAAGGAATCTGCTACACTCCCAGGTGATGACAGCTCTGAAGTGATGCGATACATGGACCATCTCTGCCATCAAAGGATGGGCAGTGGCATCCCTTCGTGCAGGCACGCCGAACAGCTTAGGAAATCCTGCTATCTCGTACGGTTTATTGTCCTGCTGTCATAGGTTTACCGGTTTATAAAAGTTAAGTTCTCTTCCACTGGTTCTGGGACCGCTCCCAGAGCCGATTGCTGGATTCAATAAATGAGGGTGTTTCAAATACGGGCCGCTTTGTGCGCTTGGATGAACACCCTCCAGAGATGTCTGGGTACATTTATGGCTTACCATTAGTAATTCTGCAGTGTGGATATATTGTGTGGCTTAATTCGCCTTCTGCCGTTGTAGTAGGTTCCTACGGCTGCCTCGTTCTGATAACAGTCAACATAGTGTTTCACGGCGCCTACCATTTGTTCATATTTACACCTAACTTTTCCCTCTGACCTACACGTGCCTGCATAGAGAGGTGCCATTGATGAGGTGACGTGTGTCTGTCATGCGCAGCGCGTGCATGTTCGGTGGGAGAGCCTGAAGCCGGACACGTTGTAGGAAAAGCAGAAACCAGGGTCTGTCTGACTTGGCTCTAAAAGCACGAGGTGAGGGGGGAAAAGTCCGCCTCCTACCCTGGGCACCAAGAGAGCAGCCACCGGCCCTAATTCCAAACTCCGGCAGGCTGCGGGTCTGCAGCCCCTTGCGGGAAACATAACTGATGTCCCCAGCGCAGGTGGGGCTGGTGCAGCTGCCTGCGTGGCCTGGCAGGGCTTGTAGAGTGGGGGAGGTGAGGGGTCCAGAGACACTTGACTGGCACTGCCTGGGTATGGCAGGACAAGCAGTCGGGGGACTCGTGAGCCTGGTGCGGCGCGAGCTCAGACATGAGCTGAACTCCAGAACAGCAGTGCCAGGGCTGCTCAGTCCAATGATGACATTTAGACAAGTTTCAAAATTATTATTTTAAAAAAACAATGGCTTAGGAGTTTTTTCTCCTGAACATGGTTCCCCCAAAACGCGTTGAGTATTATCGCTGCAAATGAATTCATTCAAATTAGGACATTTAGATATTAGGAATTTGGCGTATTTAAGAAGATTTTAATGATTTTAATTGCCAAGGTTGATCCTTTCATATCATTATTTCCACTGGTGTTAAGTGGACACGCTACTTTGCGGATGGTTCTGTTGCAGTTAGCGCTCTAGCGTCTGACGCTAGAGCGCGTAAGTCACCGATGGTGTGCGTACGCCACGACGGTGGCATACACGGCGAATATAAATAAAAGGGGGCGTGCCCCTGTTGGGCACTTGCGCCGAGACGCAACAACGGTGTGGTCTCCGTTCCTTTGTTGCGCTGCTGCCGCTAGGCCAGAGCCATGCGCAAACACAACACTGGCGACGAGGCGGCCGGACCCGCCGCGTGGACCACACACAGCGCCACCTCCTGCTGATCGCTTCGCGGCAGTCCCGCGAATGCGCACCTGCCTTGCACGGACCTCCCTCGGGCCTGCCACGTGGCCGAGGCATCTGTTCTCCCTGTCAAAAACGCCCGCTACGGCCCGCACCTCGAGGTGAGCACATGTGCACAAAACACTGCCTGCAGAAACAAGCGGATGAAGATTCCCGCAAATGCTCACTCAGCCCTGCCTTAAGCCTGCATCCTTGTGCTGCCTCCTCTGCACAGGCCCACGTGCTGGCCTCTGAAGTCGCCTGAGGCCCCTGCTGTGCTGTCCAGCCTTCGCGCACCCGCTCCACCACCCAGCGCCACCCTCCGCAGCAGCGCCATGGGGGATGACAACCTCCCGCCGCCGATCCGTTCCACCCACCGACTGGCGTCCTGCCGCCCTTCAGCGAGACCGCTGACCCCGCAACAGCCGCCCCACGCTGGCAGACGTGGATTGGGCGGCTCAACAACTATTTCATTGGCTCCAGGGAGACGGATGGCACAGTGAAGCGATCGCTCCTTCTTCACTACGCGGGGGAGGAGGTATACCTGTTGTTCAAACACCTCCCTAACACAGGTAATGCGGATGACTACGACGCGGCCGTGACAGCCCTCAACACGCACTTTGACCCCCAGATGAATCCAGACTTCGAAAACTTCAAAATGCGGCAAGCGAAGCAAAAAGAAGGGGAGTCAGTGGATGCATTTCATGCACGGCTGAGGGTGCTTGCGGACACCCATCTGGTCGGCGACCGGGCAAAAGAGGAGATCAGGGCGCAGCTCATCTATGGCATCCGAAGCAAGAAGTTGCGGAGCCTCATCCTCCGCCAACCAAACATTCCAATGACTGACATCCTGGTGCTAGCACGATCCCACGATCTGTCCGAGGCACGGGCGGAAGAGATGGAACAAGCACTCACACGAGGCACGGGGCCAGGAGTGACCATCAAAACTGAGCGTGCAGACGCAGTGCGGACGCACGAGAAGAAGCGCCGACCAGCAGCAAGGCTGTCGCCCCCAGCACAGTGCGACTACTGCGGGTATGAAGAACATCAGGGAAAAACCTGCACAGCAAAAGGGAAGACGTGCACCAACTGTGGCACCCTGAACCACTTTTCCTCCGTCTGCAGGAAGCGCGCCACACGGAAAGATGCCCGGGGGAAGAGACCCGCGAGAGGCATGGTGAGGCAACTATCCCAAATCTCCCTCTCCTCACGCAACGACACCGGGCCCAGACACACGCAAGCCCTGCAGGAGGACGACTCGGAGTCTGACGACGGAGAGGAGACATACGTGGTCTCGTTCACCAGAGCCCTAAAGAGCACAAGACGTCCTCAACCTCGGTGCGACATCATGGTCGCAGGATCAAAGGTGAACGCCGTGATCGACACGGGGGCATCTGTCACCGTCATGGGAGTACAGCAATATAACCGCCTGCGACCAAAGCCAGAACTCAAAGCCTCGAAGGCCCGAATATATGCCTACGGCAGTGATGTCCCCTTGCCCCTCTTAGGGAAAATGACAGTACCGGTGGGAACGGAGGACGCCGAAATTACCATCGAGATACACATCATCAATCAAGAGGTAGACACCCTCCTGAGTGGACATGCCGCCGAAGACCTAGGGCTCCTAGTGTTCCTCCGGAAAGTTCAAGACACTCAAACGGCCAACCTGCTAGACCAGTTCCCGGAACTATTCACCGGTCTAGGAAACATCAAACGCCCGCCGGTCAAACTCCACATCGACCACTCCGTCACGCCCACGGCCCTGAAACACAGGCGGATTCCATTTTGTCTACGCCCTCTGGTGGAGGAAGAACTCAAGAAACTGGAAGAACAAGGGGTCATAGAGACAGTCACTGGTCCCACCCCATGGGTGTCCCCGATGGTAATCGCGGAGAAACCCCGTCAACCAGGCAAAATCCGGGTGTGTATCGATATGAGGCTCCCCAACAAAGCCATCAAGAGGGAGAGACACATCACGCCCACCATGGATGACATCATCGCAGACTTCAACGGTGCGCGGTGTTTCTCCAAACTGGACCTAAACGCCGGCTACCACCAGCTAACTTTGGCCAGGGAGAGTGGGTACATCACCACCTTCAGTACACATCTAGGGCTGAGACGATACCGACGGCTCAACTTCGGGATATCGTCAGCGGCGGAGATCTTCCAGAACACGATCAGGGACATTTTACAAGGCCTGCCCGGAGTCATGAACGTAAGTGACGACATACTAATCCACTCCACGACTGTAGACGAACACTATCGGCGAGTCAGAGCCACGCTGACACGCCTCAAGGATTACGGAGTCACACTCTACAAGGACAAGTGCCAGCTGTTTCAGCAGCGGATAGAATTCTTCGGGTACACTTTTACCGACAATGGCATTCAGGTGGATCCCCGAAAATCCCAGGCCATCAAAGACGCCCCTGCACCTGCCTCCGCCTCGGAGGTGCGCAGCTTCCTGGGAATGGCCACGTATTGTGGAAGGTTCATTCCGAACCTAGCAACGATCGCTGAGCCGCTCCGACAACTCACGAAAAAGGACGCGCCGTGGCAGTGGGGGCCCCAAGAAGACACCGCGTTCCAAGCCGTCAAAACTGCACTCCTCGACCAGGCCACCTTAGTCTATTTTGACCCTGCACGGAAGACGGAGCTGATAGTCGACGCCAGCCCAGTGGGACTTGGGGCAGTCCTCACACAAGAACAAGAACCGGGGCGGTGGGCCACCTTGGCCTACGCAAGCAAGGCGCTCACAGCGACCAAACGAAGATATTCCCAGATTGAGCGGGAGGCACTAGCCATAAGATGGGGCTGTCGACATTTCCACCTGTATGTCTGTGGACATCCGTTCACGGTCGTGACGGACCATCAGCCGCTCGTACCCCTTTTCAAAGGGACAGCACCACACCCCCCGCCGCGAATAGAACGGTGGGCCATCGGACTACAGCAGTACCACATGGACATAACGTACCGGCCTGGCGCAAAGAACCCGGCTGACTTCCTGTCCAGACACCCGGGCAACCGCGAACACGTCCCGGCTGGGACAAGTGAGGAAGATGACGCTGAAGCACACCTCGACTTCATCGCCGCCTTAACATGCCCGCAGGTACTGACACTACAAGAGATCCTGCAAGCCGCGGAGCAAGACCCCGTGATGACCAAGACCAGAGAGGCCCTACAGCGAGGGTCGTGGACCAACTTCCTACAGTCTGCCAACACGTGGACCCAGGAAGAAAGGGCAGACCTGCAGCAGATCTGGCGCGTACGGAATGAGCTCAGCACTACCAGAGACGGGATAGTCCTGAGGGGAACCAGGATCGTCGTGCCAACAGCGCTGCGCCGCCAGGCCACCCTCCTCGCACACAAGGGACATCAAGGGACGGAGAGGATGAAAGCCAGAATGCGGGAAAAGGTGTGGTTCCCGGGATTGGACGCCTTAGTGGGAGACATCGTAAGGGGCTGCCCGGCGTGTCAGATGACTAGTGGACCTGAACATCCGGCACCCATCGCAACTGAAGATCCAGGGAGGCACCCCTGGGACAAGATCAGCGTAGACTTCGGGACCCTCCCCGATGGGAGAGTAACGCTGGTAGTAGTGGACAATTTCTCCAAGTACCCCCTGGTGGAGGCGCTGCCATCCACCGCCTTCACGTTTGTAGGGCCAGCGCTGGAAAAGATATTCCACATGTTTGGGCTCCCGTCGGAACTAAAAAGTGACAATGGGCCGCCGTTTCAAGGCCACGAGTTTCGGGAGTTCCTAGCACTCCAAGGGATACGACACCGGCGGATCACCCCGCAGTGGCCTCAGGCAAACGGCGAGGTCGAACGCTTTATGAGGACACTAAACAAAATCCTCCGAATTGCCAGTGCCGAGCGGCTGGACCCAGAGCGGGAAATTCAACGCTTCGTAGGGGAGTATCGAAGTACACCACACTGCTCCACCAAGCAAGCCCCCTGGGCTCTCATGCTGAAAGGGACACGCCGGGACGGTCTACCCACAGTCCCAGGGTGGGCCCCTCCACCATTTGAGGCGGAACAAGCGCTGCGACGACGAGCACGCCGGAACCAGCAAGCGAGCCGGGCCAGAGGGTGTCGGGAGCGCGCCCTTGGGCCGGGAGACAACGTCCTCATCAGGAACAGACGACCTGGGGGAAAGTTCAAGCCACGATACGAGCCAGAAAGCTGGACGGTGGAACGCCGCCGGGGGACAATGGTCACAGCTCGCCGGGGGAACGAATCAGCCACCCGCAACATCTCGTGGTTCAAACGTATCCCCACGGCCACAGGACACCACCAGGAGTCCGGAGGGGAGGACGAGGAGGACGCTGGGGTCCCCGAGAGAGAACCGCCACCACCTCCGAACCGGGCTGAGGGGACGGCGGTCCGGGACGGGCCCAGCTCCGAAGCCGACGAGGCGGAACGCGATGGCCCACCAACCACCAACACCCGAGCGACGGCCAGGTATGAGCTGCGAAGGAATCCTCCACCGAGCAACCGCCTCAAAGACTTTGCCTGCCAAGTAAGTGACTGAAAAGGGGGACTTCTAGTCCGAGTTTCATCATCTAAGTTGGAGAGGGATGTTGCAGTTAGCGCTCTAGCGTCTGACGCTAGAGCGCGTAAGTCACCGATGGTGTGCGTACGCCACGACGGTGGCGTACGCGGCAAATATAAATAAAAGGGGGCGTGCCCCTGTTGGGCACTTGCGCCGAGACGCAACAACGGTGTGGTCTCCGTTTCTTTGCTGCGCTGCTGCCGCTAGGCCAGAGCCATGCGCAAACACAACAGTTCCTATGTGACATGGGAGTGCACAGGGCGGATGTCTCTTTAATGGTGATGCTAGTGAGGTTGGTTCTTATGTGACATGGGAGTACACAGGGCGGATGTCTCTTCAATGGTGATGCTAGTGAGGTTGGTTCTTATGTGACATGGGAGTACACAGGGCGGATGTCTCTTTAATGCTGATGCTAGTGAGGATGGTTCCTATGTGACATGGGAGTACACAGGGCGGATGTCTCTTCAATGGTGATGCTAGTGAGGTTGGTTCCTATGTGACATGAGAGTACACAGGGCGGATGTCTCTTCAATGGTGATGCTAGTGAGGTTGGTTCTTATGTGACATGGGAGTGCACAGGGCGGATGTCTCTTTAATGGTGATGCTGGTGAGGTTGGTTCCTATGTGACATGGGAGTACACAGGGCGGATGTCTCTTTAATGGTGATGCTGGTGAGGTTGGTTCCTATGTGACATGGGAGTACACAGGGCGGATGTCTCTTCAATGGTGATGCTAGCGAGGTTGGTTCCTATGTGACATGGGAGTACACAGGGCGGATGTCTCTTCAATGGTGATGCTAGCGAGGTTGGTTCCTATGTGACATGGGAGTACACAGGGCGGATGTCTCTTCAATGCTGATGCTAGCGAGGTTGGTTCTTATGTGACATGGGAGTACACAGGGCGGATGTCTCTTCAATGGTGATGCTAGTGAGGTTGGTTGCTATGTGACATGAGAGTACACAGGGCGGATGTCTCTTCAATGGTGATGCTAGTGAGGTTGGTTCCTATGTGACATGGGAGTACACAGGGCGGATGTCTCGTTAATGGTGATGCTAGTGAGGTTGGTTCCTATGTGACATGGGAGTACACAGGACGGATGTCTCTTCAATGCTGATGCTAGTGAGGTTGGTTCTTATGTGACATGGGAGTACACAGGGCGGATGTCTCTTCAATGCTGATGCTAGCGAGGTTGGTTCCTATGTGACATGGGAGTACACAGGGCGGATGTCTCTTTAATGGTGATGCTAGTGAGGTTGGTTCCTTTGTGACATGGGAGTACACAGGGCGGATGTCTCTTCAATGGTGATGCTAGTGAGGTTGGTTCTTATGTGACATGGGAGTACACAGGGCAGATGTCTCTTCAATGGTGATGCTAGTGAGGTTGGTTCCTATGTGACATGGGACTACACAGGGCGGATGTCTCTTCAATGGTGATGCTAGTGAGGTTGGTTCCTATGTGACATGAGAGTACACAGGGCGGATGTCTCGTTAATGGTGATGCTAGTGAGGTTGGTTCCTATGTGACATGGGAGTACACAGGGCGGATGTCTCTTCAATGGTGATGCTAGTGAGGTTGGTTCTTATGTGACACCGGAGTACACAGGGCGGATGTCTCTTTAATGGTGATGCTAGTGAGGTTGGTACTTATGTGACATGGAAGTACACAGGGCGGATGTCTCTTCAATGCTGATGCTAGTGAGGATGGTTCCTATGTGACATGGGAGTACACAGGGCGGATGTCTCTTTAATGGTGATGCTAGTGAGGTTGGTTCCTGTGTGACATGGGAGTAAACAGGGCGGATGTCTCTTTAATGGTGATGCTAGTGAGGTTGGTTCCTATGTGACATGGGAGTACACAGGGCGGATGTCTCTTTAATGGTGATGCTAGTGAGGTTGGTTCCTGTGTGACATGGGAGTAAACAGGGCGGATGTCTCTTCAATGGTGATGCTAGTGAGGTTGGTTCCTATGTGACATGAGAGTACACAGGGCGGATGTCTCGTTAATGGTGATGCTAGTGAGGATGGTTCCCATGTGACATGGGAGTACACAGGGCGGATGTCTCGTTAATGGTGATGCTAGTGAGGTTGGTTTCTATGTGACATGGGACTACACAGGGCGGATGTCTCTTCAATGGTGATGCTAGTGAGGTTGGTTCCTATGTGACATGGGAGTACACAGGGCGGATGTCTCTTCAATGGTGATGCTAGTGAGGTTGGTTCCTATGTGACATGGGAGTACACAGGGCGGATGTCTCTTTAATGGTGATGCTAGTGAGGTTGGTTCCTATGTGACATGGGAGTACACAGGGCGAATGTCTCTTCAATGGTGATGCTAGTGAGGTTGGTTCCTATGTGGCATGGGAGTACACAGGGCGGATGTCTCTTCAATGGTGATGCTAGTGAGGTTGGTTCCTATGTGGCATGGGAGTACACAGGGCGGATGTCTCGTTAATGGTGATGCTAGTGAGGTTGGTTCCTATGTGACATGGGAGTACACAGGGCGGATGTCTCTTCAATGGTGATGCTAGTGAGGTTGGTTCCTATGTGACATGGGAGTACACAGGGCGGATGTCTCGTTAATGGTGATGCTAGTGAGGTTGGTTCCTATGTGACATGGGAGTACACAGGGCGGATGTCTCTTTAATGGTGATGCTAGTGAGGTTGGTTCCTATGTAACATGGGAGTACACAGGGCGGAGGTCCTTTAATGGTGATGCTAGTGAGGTTGGTTCCTATGAAACATGGGAGTACACAGGGCGGATGTCTCTTTAATGGTGATGCTAGTGAGGTTGGTTCCTATGAAACATGGGAGTACACAGGGCGGATGTCTCGTTAATGGTGATGCTAGTGAGCTTGGTTCCTATGTAACATGGGAGTACACAGGGCGGAGGTCCTTTAATGGTGATGCTAGTGAGGTTGGTTCCTATGTGACATGGGACTACACAGGGCGGATGTCTCTTCAATGGTGATGCTAGTGAGGTTGGTTCCTATGTGACATGAGAGTACACAGGGCGGATGTCTCGTTAATGGTGATGCTAGTGAGGATGGTTCCTATGTGACACGGGAGTACACAGGGCGGATGTCTCTTCAATGGTGATGCTAGTGAGGTTGGTTCTTATGTGACATGGGAGTACACAGGGCGGATGTCTCTTCAATGGTGATGCTAGTGAGGTTGGTTCTTATGTGACATGGGAGTACACAGGGCGGATGTCTCGTTAATGGTGATGCTAGTGAGGTTGGTTCCTATGTGACATGGGAGTACACAGGGCGGATGTCTCTTTAATGGTGATGCTAGTGAGGTTGGTTCCTATGTGACATGGGAGTACACAGGGCGGATGTCTCTTCAATGGTGATGCTAGTGAGGTTGGTTCCTATGTGACATGGGAGTACACAGGGCGGATGTCTCTTCAATGGTGATGCTAGTGAGGTTGGTTCTTATGTGACATGGGAGTACACAGGGCGGATGTCTCTTCAATGGTGATGCTAGTGAGGTTGGTTCTTATGTGACATGGGAGTACACAGGGCGGATGTCTCTTTAATGGTGATGCTAGTGAGGTTGGTTCTTATGTGACATGGGAGTACACAGGGCGGATGTCTCTTCAATGGTGATGCTAGTGAGGTTGGTTCTTATGTGACATGAGAGTACACAGGGCGGATGTCTCTTTAATGGTGATGCTAGTGAGGTTGGTTCCTATGTGACATGGGAGTACACAGGGCGGATGTCTCTTTAATGGTGATGCTAGTGAGGTTGGTTCCTATGTGACATGGGACTACACAGGGCGGATGTCTCTTCAATGGTGATGCTAGTGAGGTTGGTTCTTATGTGACATGGGAGTACACAGGGCGGATGTCTCTTTAATGGTGATGCTAGTGAGGTTGGTTCTTATGTGACATGGGAGTACACAGGGCGGATGTCTCTTCAATGGTGATGCTAGTGAGGTTGGTTCTTATGTGACATGAGAGTACACAGGGCGGATGTCTCTTTAATGGTGATGCTAGTGAGGTTGGTTCCTATGTGACATGGGAGTACACAGGGCGGATGTCTCTTTAATGGTGATGCTAGTGAGGTTGGTTCTTATGTGACATGGGAGTACACAGGGCGGATGTCTCGTTAATGGTGATGCTAGTGAGGTTGGTTCCTTTGTGACATGGGACTACACAGGGCGGATGTCTCTTCAATGGTGATGCTAGTGAGGTTGGTTCCTATGTGACATGGGACTACACAGGGCGGATGTCTCGTTAATGGTGATGCTAGTGAGGTTGGTTCCTATGTGACATGGGAGTACACAGGGCGGATGTCTCTTTAATGCTGATGCTAGTGAGGTTGGTTCCTATGTGACATGGGACTACACAGGGCGGATGTCTCTTCAATGGTGATGCTAGTGAGGTTGGTTCCTATGTGACATGGGAGTACACAGGGCAGATGTCTCGTTAATGGTGATGCTAGTGAGGATGGTTCCTATGTGACATGGGAGTACACAGTGCGGATGTCTCGTTAATGGTGATGCTAGTGAGGTTGGTTCTTATGTGACATGGGAGTACACAGGGCGGATGTCTCTTAAATGGTGATGCTAGTGAGGTTGGTTCCTATGTGACATGGGAGTACACAGGGCGGATGTCTCTTTAATGGTGATGCTAGTGAGGTGTGGGCCGGTAGAGCGGGTGCACACTGCGCTTTGCCAAACACACGGAGCAGGGTTTCTCATACAGAGGGCAAGCGAGCAAACAAAGTTCTTGCTGGCTAGGGTTTGGGTGGTTTGGATCGGGGGTTGCCCCTTAAGGGTACATGGATGCGCTACTGTGCCAGTGTCCCCTGCTTCTCCCAGTGCAGTTCCCAAGCCCTGCTTCTGTACTCATGAGCTTTGTGCCAGTCAAATGTTGGGTGGGGTGAGTTGCATATCAGCTGATGGGTAGCATTGACAGCTCGGGTGGCTCGTGGAGCGAGGGATGCTTGGTCTGCTCGTTTGGGCAGGTGATACCATACAACACGATAAACGTAACCTGGTTTAGTATTCGGGCTAAGGAGTGGCTGCGTGACTCTCTCTTCTGGAGATGGTTAGTGGTTGGCATCCCTTTCTAGATGTTTGTGGCAAGCTCGCACACACGTGGTTCCGCTCTCCTGGGGTAACATCTTTACTAAAATAGATGGCGACTTGTCCCTTAAGGTAGATATGTGAACAACATCGCTGTAGCCAAGTGGGCCCAGGACGTAGGGCTTAAATTGTTTCTCACAGTTTGGCTCAGGATTTGTGATCAGAACAGGTGGAGCTAGTCTGCCTTGAGTCGCTCGCCTGTGTTAAGTGAGCAGGACTATGTACCCAAGGCACGCACATTGGCAGAGGGGTTCCGGTAGGACCCACAAGAATAGGGGCTGCATCAAAACATTTACTCTGGCCTTGGAAGAGGATCAGCTGAACAGTAGGGGTTCACCTGCACGTGGGAATTTCTTTAGGGAATCAATAAACAGACAGTATTTATAAAGAGATACAGTCCTCAAGGCCACTCGTTTATAAGCACCAGAAGCTGGGCAGGCATGTAGCTTGGTAAGGACGGTCCCAAATGTGCAATAGCGTGTCGTGTCCATTCTAGCAAGACATTTTCACCCCTTGCTACCAACGGGAGCTCCTTGCGGGATATAGTGTGTGGTACTTGCCATGAGTGCAGAGGATATGAGGGTTAATGAGAATTTCAGGGTCCCCATGGATTCTCGCCACTGCACAGGAGGACGGCGGGTGATTACAAAGGGCATAGGATGGGTGATGGCGTTGGCACTGCTAGACTGCCAGCGTGCGAGTAAAATGTATCTTATCACCAAGTAGATCGGTACTAGGAGGCAAACCAGTGAACTGGCAATCAATTCCGGGGATGAACCTAGGGAGCTAGGCCCTATTCTTCGATTGGGCTCACTCAGCAGTGAAGCAATCAAAGGATTTAGCACAGTTCTAAAACTAATCTAGGTACCCACTGGCAGATGCACAATCTAGGTACCCACTGGCAGATGCACAATCTAGGTACCCACTGGCAGATGCACAATCTAGGTACCCACTGGCAGATGCACAAGAGCAAACATTCACTGAAACTAGATTTGACACCATTCACTTGTTCGCCATATTTTATCAATAAGTCTGTCTGTGCATATGCCTGGTCAATTCAGCAAAGAATGTGCATTCGGTAAACAAAGGCACGTTACAGGTTGCACAGTCATAGCAGTTCATACCACGCCACAGAGGGTTGCTTCAGTTAAGCTAGAAACACCCTGCCTCACCGCCAATGCAGCCAGGCGTGTTGTGGAAGTTGTCATCTAACAAGTGTGCTGTGGTTCCAAAAGTTGGGGGAAACGCTGGGTTAGAGCACAAAAAGGCTACAAGGTAGTATGAGATTGGCTCCATTTATTCGAGAAAGGGCAAGGAACTGTGCATAGGGTTCTCCTCCTGTTCCCATCCGTGTGCTGGCTCCTGGTATACTTGAGCAGAAGTTTGGAATTGGAAGACTTCTGCCAGGGTGGGGACATCAGCACTGCGAGACAGCCCCCCAGTCAGACGGTGAGGGACCTGCATGCAGTATGGTCATGGAATAAGCAGAATACTGGGGGTGCAGGGCTCCCCTCCCTCACCATAGCGCATTAGAGGGTAGGCCGGTGGGACCCGCAATGCTATAGGCGTTTACACGTGACCACATGTGGGCAGATGGGTACAGTGGCAGGAAACTGCAATAGAGTGGGTTCAATAGGTTTTCCTTTTGTTCATGTCTTTAAAAGACGTGCACCCCGTAAAGCGAGAGGACGAGTAACGGGGTCCTGCAGTTAAGCAAGCCTGGTGGCCATCTAAGGTTGTCACTCCAAACAGGGTGCGGAGACTGCAATAGTGGGCCCAATACAAACATCCCCTCAAACCAGATTTGACACAATTAATGTGTTTGCCATGGTTTAGCAATAAAAGGTCTGTGCACATGTCTGGTCAAATTCTGCTAAGTATGTGCACTCTGGTCCGAGGGCATGGTACAGGTTGCTTCAGTTAAGCAAAAAAATTACCCGTCCTGATAGTCATTGTAGCTAGGCTGGTTGCAGAAGCTGCCATCTAATAAGTGTGCTGCTGTCCCAAAAGATGCGGAAACAATGGGTTAAAACACAAAAGGACTACAATGTATTAAGAACATTTGTCATTACCATTAATCTAGAAAAGGCAGGTATCTGTTCTTATTGTCCCCCCCGTTCCCTCCCACTTGTCTGCTCCATGGTACATATTAGCAGAAGTTGGGAAGTGCACGACTTGCGCTGGGACGGGACATCAGCATGGCGTCACAGCAGCTAAATATCGCAGTCAGAGGGTGGGGGGTTGACATGCAATAGGGATATGTAATGAAGCAGAATACGGGGGGGCATGCGCGATGCTATTGGCATTACATTGGCCATAGCCGGGCAGAAGGGTACAGTGCCAGGAACCCGCAAATAGAGTGGGTTTTTAGAAAGGGGTTGGGTAAGTTTGCCATTCCATAAAAGTGTGTGCTGCGAATGTGGAGAAAGAAGGGTTTGGTGCACAAATGCTGTCAGTTACTAGAACACAGCGTGCATTCAAATTTGGTAGGAGCAAATGCATTTCCACTGCTGGTGCGGTACACGGTTATCAGTTTGCACCCCCATTTTTGGGAATAATTATGTACGGGGGTAAACAAGGGCTTTCTCAATCCTAAATGTAAGGCACATATTGCATGCAGTGCACAATGGATTAAATCAGGCATAACCATGGTTACGAAGGGCAGTAGTTTTGCATTTCCTGTTTGGGTAAGAATTCTGTCCGGTGTGGTAATCCTATACAGGAGGAGGCCAGCTGGCAGAGATAAGGGTATGGTGTTGGCCGCAATCAATAACTTGTTGACAAATGCTGTTGGCCTGGGAGGAAAACTCCAATATGTTTTCCAGCATATTCTGAAATCAGTGACTGAGCGGTGATGGGTAATGCACGACCAGGCAACACCTAACAAGTAGGCTCTTATTGGCACAGTGCACCATAGGGATTTCACCCAAAACTGCGGTTAAAGTAGAGAGCAGTTGTTTCAAGTCCAGGCAGGCCATCGAACATGCCTACAGATGAGTAAAGAAAATTATGGTTAAAAGAGAGAACAGTAGTTCCCAATTTAAGTGGACGCCGTCACACTTGCCTACAATGGAGTAAATGAGCCATGCCCAAGGCCACCAAGCAGGAGGGCTTGATTCAACTTTATTCAAAATCTAATAAAATAAGAAGGGCTTGGTAAATAAAACATGGTCTCTTGAGTGGATGCGCCACTAGGTTTCCCCGATAGGGATGGGGAACACCTGCAGAGGTAGATGGGAACTGTCCAGCTAGAAGGACTGATAACCTTGAGAGGTAGAAGGTAATTGTCTAGCTATGAGGCGGTTTGGAGCCTGCTATGGTGAGGTGGGGGCCCTGGATAAGACTGTGGCCACATCCAGGGCTTTGGCGGACTTACAGGGCAATCCGGAGGCTGATTGGTACGAGGGGTACCCTTTCAGAGGCACAATAAGGGCGCAGTATGCCAAAATCCCAGGAATCTTTACGGCAGGACCCTTGAAAACGAAGGTGCCACGCTAGTCCTTCGGGCGGTTGTAAGCCTGAGCAACCGGGGTATTGCCTTGTTACGCTACACCCCTAAAAAGGCAAGAGTAAATGGTATGGACTGGTGGTCCATGATATGTAAGGGGGATAACCCCCACATAAATGGTAGCACCGATTGGATTGGCCACGGTGCAGTTTGGCTCATCAGGTGGGCAAGGCAGCGTAGGTTAGTCACCACTGCCTGCCCCTGGATCGCCCGTAAGTTAACCCACCAAGTTGGCATGATCCTTGTATGTAATTAACCTGCAGCAAACTGTTTTCCAACAAAAAACTTGGGTTGACTGTGTATTTTGCGCAGCGTGACTAATTACTGCTAAGCGGGGGGTTGCTGATATCGGCACTATGCGGTTGCCTGCAGTGCACGCAGTAGGCCCTGTAAGAGGGCGGCCCCCTTAGTGCCGCTTCAGGCACCTCCCTGCGCCTAGTCACTGGGACCCCCTCCCCTGCGAGTCCCCCCTCGGGTCTGGTGCCTCTGCTGTGTCATTTTCGGGGTGCTGTGGGCTGGGGACAGGTATTATACCTGCTCCCACCCACTGGCTACCCTCTTTATCCCCCGCTAGACACGCTGTCACCTTCCCAACCGCTTACCCTACGTGCCAGCATGAAGGCTGGGCGAATGAATTGAACGTATTAATGTATACATTTGTGTTGCAGGTGCAGTTACAGGGCCATCCGAAGGCTGATTGGTACGAGGGGTACCCTTTCAGAAGCACAATAAGGGTGCATTATGCGAACATCCCATGTGTCTTTACGGCAGGACCCTGGTTGAAAAAGTCAGCGCCCCGCTAGTCCTTCAGCAAGTTGTAAGCTGAGCAACCGGGGGCTTGCCTGTTTATGCCCCGCCCCTAAAAAGGTGTGAGTAAAAGGTATGGACTTTGGGCCACGATATGTAAGGGGGATAACCCCCACATAAATGATAGCAAGACACGACCCCACCAGTCTCACACACCCTGCAAACAAACATACAACAAACCTAATAAACTTTGAAGAACCACGACCCCCACCAGTCTCACACACCCTGCATACAGCCATACAACGAACCAAATAAACTCCAGAGAGCCACGACCCACTCTCCTACACCCTAAAAAAACAAGCATACAACCAACCAAATAAACTCAGAAGAACCACGACCCACCAGCTCACACACACCTTGCAAACAAACAAGAAACAAACCAAATAAACTCCAAAGAACCACAACCCCACTGGTCTCACACACCCTGCAAACAAATATATAACAAACCGCGAAGGACCACAACCCCACCAGTCCCACACACCCTGCAAACAAACAACCAACCAAATAAACTCAGAAGGACCACAACCCCACCAGTCCCATGCACCCTGCAAACAAACATACAACAATTCTAATACATTTCGAAGAACCACGACCCCACCATTCTCACACACCCTGCAAACAAACATACAAAAAAACAAATTAACTCCCAAGAACCACGACCCCACTACTTTCACACATCCTGCAAGCCCAACACACAGATTCACACCCCAGCCTTCCTTGTAGTCTGGTCATTGCATTTCTCTCCCTACCATCCCCACACACCTCACCTACTTCACCTCTTCTTGTCTGCTCATATTAGTTACCTGTAAGTCTTCCTTTAGCTGCACCATCCTTTTTAGGTCTGGCCTACGCAGCGCGCAAGCGCTGCTGTTGGAGTGACGTCTTGGAATCGCTCCGGGCTTTATTGGGAACTCGTGCATGTTTTGCACTGCTCCCAATGAGCCCTCGTGCATGTGTGGCATTTACCTTGCGGGAGCGAGCAGCGGCGCCATCTGTTAGCAATTATCACGATTGCTCCCGTAAGGTAAACGCTTGTCTTTCAGCGCTGCTTGTTAAACAAGGAAAGCCCCTGCCTGTATAAAGTGCGCCTCACTTGCACCGATTTTCTGTCACTTTCAAACACTGTCCTGACTTGCACGAAGTAGCCCTCTCGTCTCATCTGCCCCCTTACATCCCCTGTACTCAAACCGCTCCTTGCCCTGTGTGTTTTTATCACTCCCTACTGTTCCTGTGTGCTCATTTGCCACTAATTGCCACCCCTGCATCCCTCAGCCCTCTACATAACCTGTTTTAATCACCCCTTCCTGCCCCCGAGTTCCACTCATATGTGCACACAACTGCCACCCCAGCATCCTTCTGTTCTCATCCCCTCCTTGCCCTGTATTTTAATCACAACTTCCTGTGTTCCACTCTGTGTGCTCATCTGCCCCCCTGTAGTCATCCCTCTTTTTGCCCTGTTTTCTTCACCCCTTCCTGCCCCCTGTGTTGCACTCTGTGTGCCCATCTGCCACTCCTCGACTCTCCTGCTACCCTCTGTGTTCCTTTCCTTGCCTGGTGTTTTCATTGCCCTTTGTTGCCCCCTGTGTTCCACTTCTCTGGGCACACATCTGCCACCCTCTGTTCTCGCCCTCTCCTTTTCCGGTGTTTTCATCACCCCTTCCTGTCCCATGTTTTCCATTCTTCATGATCATCTGCCACTGCTCGCTGCCCCGCCCTGTTCTCATCCCTGACCTTGCCCAGTGTTTTCATCACCCCTCTTCTTGTTCTGTGTTTTTTCATCACCCCTTCCTGTCCCGTTTCCACTGTGTGCTCATCTGCCACTAACCGCCGCCCCCTGTACCCCTCTGGGCTCATACCTCTCATTGCCGGTGTTTTCATCACCCCTTCCTGTCCCGTTTTCCACTCTGTGCGCTCATCTGCCATTCCTCGCTGCTCCTGCACCCCTCTGTTTTCACCCCTCTTCTTGTCCAGTGTTTTCATCACCCCTTCCTGTCCCGTTTTCCACTCTGTGCGCTCATCTGCCACTCCTCGCTGCTCCTGCACCCCTCTGTTTTCACCCCACTTCTTGTCCTGTATTTTCATCACCCCTTCCTGTCCCGTTTTCCACTCTGTGCGCTCATCTGCCACTCCTGGCTGCTCCTGCACCCCTCTGTTTTCACCCCACTTCTTGTCCTGTATTTTCATAACCCCTTCTTGTCCCGTGTGCTCATCTGCCGCTCTAGTCATCCCTCTTCTTGTCCGGTGTTTTCATCACCCCCTCTGTGCCCCTGCTTTTTCCCACCTACACTAAGCCCTATAGCTGAAACCTCTGACGTCACCATACCTGCTGCACGCGCTTCTAGTTCCTCCCCAAAACTAGCTTGCTTTCATAGACACATTTTTAATTAATAATAAAAAAGCGCCTTGTTCCTCACATTGTAATAAATTGTTTGCTGAGGAAGTGCTGTGAACGTATTGATGTGTCCATGGTTTAATGTATGTGCCTGGAATGGCCGCGGTATGTTCCTTTGTGGTCAGTGTCCTAATTCCGTAAGTGTTTCCAGCGTATATGGTTTATTGTTTTTGGCGATAATGTGCATTCTGTGACGAGCAGTACCTTACATGGGGGCATATCAGCAACAACCGGCGATAATTATCGCTAAGCGCACTTAGCGCTAGGATAATTATCGCCGGCTAACGTGGATTTTCATCGCTGCGATAGCGTACTATTAGCAACGCTTATCTCAACAGCGATAAAAATCCTAGCGCTAACTGCTTAACGTGGAAACCCAGCGATAATCTCACTAAATGTGGCGTTAGCTTGTTGATAGGGCCCCACAAACTTAGCCATGATATCCACCTTCCATAGGATATCATGGCTAAGTCAGTCCTGAAGCAGGCATAAGTAGCGATAACAGGGGTTATCGCTACTTTTCCTGCCACCATTTTGTAGCGGTGAAAGTATGCGGTATCTAGTGCTTCAATGGAAAATAGAAGTGGGGGTACTCTGTATCAGAGTACCTCCTTGTCTCTGAGAAGTGCTGGTGCTCTCTAATTAAAAGCATTACAACTCGCTTGAGAAGTGCAGGTACTCTCCATCTAAAAATAAAAAAAAGTGCCGGTTCTTAGCACCGGACAGTACCGGCCCATTTAAAGCACTGGCGGTATCCGATCCCAGACAGATGTACGTGGTGACAGTAACAAGTGAATGAGGTAGAAACGGAGGCTCAGATTAGTCGTAAGTTTTGTATAGCGCTTAAATGTTTAGTCGTGTGATCAATGAGTTAAAGACACAAGGGAGGGTGATGAAGTTGTGTACTGACGACAACGAACGCGAAGTAAGGAGTTTCTAACTGTTTTTGCTTTTTATACTGTATACAGTGATCGCTTTATATTGCTTTAATTTTTATCATGTAATTTTGTTCATGAGAAATATGTTTATATAATAACATATGTAAATTGATTACACTGCTACAACTTACTGTCGTGCAGTAACACAATAACAAGTCCGTTTATAACAGCATGAACAATACATTCCGAAGAGTTGCACACGTCAATATTATGTGCCAGCCTTACATTGAAGCTGCATTCCTGTCTAATAACATTACTGTTCTCATATCTTGGACTTTTTTTTAAATCGTGCTCGAATGTTGCCATGTCTCAAAGTCCTTGCGTGGTTTTTTAGGGGAGCCCTACGTTTAGTAATGGAGTTGTCGTTACTATAGGGGTTATCGCTGTGCTAGTTGGACAGACCCCTCCAGCACCGTCCTCCCCCCCCCCCCCCCCCAACAATTCCAGACAATCTGCGGGTGAGTAGTAGTTACTTGTAAATAACTTCACGTTTGGAAAAATATCCATTATTTGAAAGCAACTGAAGTTATTGGTCAGAAAACAGTGCTGAGTAATATGGTGAGCCACCACGCACGTTTGTTCAGTATGGAAAGAGTTAATGCACGCGTCACGCACCGCACCACGTGACCACTCACTGAGGCATTCCTGTTCATCACGGATTGACAGTGTGCCGTGAAATGAAAGCTTTTGACTGACTTGAAGGACACACACCACATAATGCAGCGCAGACACGCCGCTGCTGCCTGCATACAGCACACAGAGTAGGCCTCTAGCCGCTAAATACACTCAGATCATAAGCGCCGCACAGGGCAAGTGGAGTCATGCCTGCAGCTCCCCGACACTAGACTAAAACACTGCACCGCATAGGACACCGCATACCACCAGCAGGCCTGAACCCCATTTCCTTACCACCAGTCCCGAACTGGACCCACCCCGAGACCTCCAGCCCCTTTCCTTACCACCCCCTCAGAGTGTCACTCGGACACCACCGCTTACTGGAACCGCCACCACGGCTTACTGGAGGGAGGGCACAGACCCTCGTCTACCCTGGGCGGCAATCTGGCATAGTAAGGACCAGCCAGCAGCCTGTCCCACAAGGATATAAAAACAAGCATTGGCATAGCCAATAGGTCTCGCCTTTGGGACCTTATAAGTGTTTAGCCATGCAACACTTGATGTTGTTGCCCCAAGGATATTGTGCTGGATAACTAAACACTTATAAGGTCCCAAAAGAGAGACCTATTGGCTATACCAATGCTTGTTTCTTCTTCGCATGTTCTTTTCAACCAGTGTCCTCAGTAGCAATTACATGTATTTTCGCTTCTCCAAGCGGGTATATCCAGGCTGCATCTACTTGTGCAGTTTATAGATGAGCTAAGAATGCAGGAATTCTGCTTTCATCCATCCTTTAAGTACATTTACCATCATCACAGATGTCTTTTGGTACTTGAAATGATGGAGGCAAGAGACATAAGTATGTAGGCAGATGCTCACACAAGCAGAAGGGACTGTGCCACCCGGGCAAGCATCACCGCTGTCATGTTCACGGCGCCTGCCGTTTTCCCCGCTTCCCCGCTAACACACACAGAAACGGCCGAGAGACTCACTTCCGGCTGGAAGATGAGTCACGGTCTAGTCTTTGGACAGGCATGGCGGTTCACGGAAGCACTTCCGGGGGAAACGCTTAAACACCGCGTTTCCCGCCGGCTCCGTGCTTCGGATTACGCTAGATGTGCTGAACGACACAAGACGCTGTTCCTGCTGCACGGAAGACTTCAGAAGCGGGCTGTGCCTTCCGGACTGGAGCCCCGCTGTTGGTCTTCGTAATCCCTCAGGGAAACAGTTAAGGTACATTCGTTCTAATACCTGTGGAGTCACCGTAACGCGGCTGCGTTATGGGTGATAAGGAGTAAGATCCGCGCAGGAGCGCTTAGAGTTTATTGATTTTGACTGCGCAGGAGCGCTTTATGGTTCATTTTGCATTTTGTCCGCGCTGAAGCGCCTTATGATGATTTTGTTAAATCCGCGCAGGAGCGCTTAGGGTTATTTTGTTCTTGTTTGTTCTCCTTGGGTTTCCAACATTTGCTTTCCAGGGATGCCAGTATTTTGTTAGGTCCAGACTCGTGAAACTTACGCGCAGGAGCGCTATTCTTTGAGTTCTTTGAGAGCCTAACGCTGCCACCTCGTCTCAGCTGAACCTTCCTTGAAGCTGTATTCAGGGTTCACTAGTTTGCAGCCACTGGTGAGTTTCCAGGTTGGGAACAGGGCTTTTCTGTGTGTGTTTGGCGTATCTTGCATTACGCTGGAGTTTGGGTCCTTCACTGATCTGGGTCTATTTGTTTTCCAGTTGGCTCCGAGACACCCTTCACCTCAACCCCCTGCTTTCGTTCTGGCTCCCTTCCCTGCGTCCATCTCATCCCTGCTGGGTTCTACTGTCCACACGGGTCAGGTGGGTACAGGGGCGGGCGCTCCTGTCGTCTCTGCGGACTTGCTCCACAGGCAGAGGTAAGCATTGTGGGGCACCTGACAACCGCACTGCTGGTACCCGCACAGCTTGCACTGTATGAGCCCTCACAAAGGGGGGTCCCCAGCCACGACAGCCTGCTCACACAGATGGAAAGGGCTGGGCCCACGGACAAGCATCACTGCACATGTAGGAAAGTGCCTCTTTTGGACATGGTTAGCCTCCACGTTTTGCCTGGGAAATGATGTAATTGTGACTGGCAATGCACAGGGTCTGTACCAACCAGGTCTCCTCTGCCAGAACCTCTTTCCCTAAATGTACCTTTTGTTTGCCAATTGGCACAACTTTGATATCCTTTTTTAAAAGTTTTTAAAAAAGTTTTTATATACAGTGAACTCGAACCGAAGGTATCAGAATGCTTAACATGAGCACCAGTTACATTACAGACGGACATATTGATTTTGGTAGGTACGGGGAGATTAAGTGATTTCCCCAGAATCACAGGATGTTTAGCGTCCCTGCCGGGACACAAAACTCGTTCCCCAGCGTCAAAGGCCACCGCTCTAGCCATTAGTCCACATCCTCTCACCTTTTAAGTGCCTAGTAAATGGTACCCCTGGTTCCAAGGGTATTGGCACTGAAGAGGGACCCCAAGGGTAGCAGCACAAATTGTGCCACCCTAGAGATTAAGTGATTTTCCCAGAATCACAGGATGTTTAGCGTCCCTGCTGGGACATGAACCTGATTCCCCAGTGTCGACGGCCACCGCTCTAGCCATTAGTCCACATCCTCTCACCTTTTAAGTGCCTAGTAAATGGTACCCCTGGTTCCAAAGGCATTGGCACTGAAGAGGGACCCCAAGGGTAGCAGCACAAATTGTGCCACCCTAAAGTCCCCTTTCCAAGGCCACACATGCTGCTATTGCAGACTGTGTGCCTTGGTGCTGACAAAACCGAAGAGTCGACATGGCACACATTCCTGTCTGCCATGCACACGGACACTTCATGTGATATAGGTAAGACAACCCTAAAGCAGGCCTTTTAATCCTAAAGCAAGCTGCATTATATTTCCTGTGAGGACATATCTGCATGAGCAGATATGCCCTTGCAATATCCATGTCAATGCGTGGATATTGTAAGTGAACAGGGAAGCCGTTAGGAGTACGTGGGTTGGACACTCGTCATTCTGAGCTCACTAGCTCCATTATGGTTTTGCTGCATTATGGGATGTTTGGTACCAAATATCTCGTCTTAATAAACCTGCACTGATTCAAGTGTCTGATTTTTAAATAATTGCACACAGAGTACCCCTTACAGGGGTACCCTGAAAACAACCAACCTTTAGGGTGGTCACCGATTGGGCTGAACCAGCCTGTCACCAACAGACAGAGTTCTGCCCTCACAGGGTGAGCACCTCCGCGCTTAGAGGTCGAGAACAATGCCTGACCAGGGTGGAGGTGTTCACACTTCCCCCCCGGTCAGGAAGAACAATCTGTGGCGGGAAGCTTCAAAGACCTTGCCGCCATTGAAAGGCAACCCCAGCCTCTCCTGATAGAAGGAGCAGGCTCTCCCTCCTGTCCTCACCCCTTTTGGTGAGAAGACAGGTGGGAAAACCAAGTAAGAATAGGAGGTATGCCCCTGTCTTCCAACTCCACCCCTCAGGTGTTGAAGGCGAGGTGAAGCACGTTATTAGTGACCACCATCTTGAAGATGGGGGAACTTCTCCAATCAGGGCTAAAGCTATGTCCCCCTCCCACAGGACGTGGGTATAATAGAGTGTATAGACGCCCCAGGTAAGGGGCCCATTGGCACCCACCTGACACTACCTTGTAAACTCCCTAAATGTACTATTTAGTTGGAATCCCAGACCCTGAAAATACATTCCACAGACACAAGAAGAAGACGAATGAAGAAACGCTGTTGGACCGAGAACTGAAGACCTTGTGGTGGACTTTGGGTGTAAACTGCTGCCACAGAACTCAACAACCGTTATCCCCCAGCTCGTCTTGTCGCTGTGAGACTTTCACAAACCCCGTAGGGTCCTCAGCACTTCGCAAATCGCCAAAGAACTACCTTGAGATAGAGAAGCTATCTCCCTGCATCCGAAGGGACCAAAAACAGCAAAGTCTGGTCAAGCGTCATCCAACTCCCGAGCCCGACCAATGTCTCCAAGTGCCCACCGAAGGTACGCCTGCTCTGGAGGGTCAGCTTGGCTTCTGCATTAAGTCATGAAGTCCCAGGACCCACTAGAGAGGAACAACATGAATTCCTGAGGTACCAGACCCCTTGCTGCAAAAACATACAAAATTGAGTCCAGTCAGGCTCGAAGCCAGTGATGGAGCAGGTAAAGCAAAAATGTGTATACCTTCTCTATTTTGCATGAAAATACTAATGACGTAATCAATTTATATATTAATTTGAATTAACTGTGTGCTGTGATATATTAATCAACAACATGCATTTTTGATAAACACAAATTACACGCGGGACTCATTGCTATTTGCATGGCAGAATAACTCTAATAACTAATTGTGGTACGCCTATTAACAAAAATAGATGTGGTGATAGAATATTGCATGATTTATGTTGCTTTGGTGACGTTTGCGTTCCTGTTAGGGCCGAATGGGGAGTATTATTGCTTTAATTGTCGCTATAAGCTAGGAAAATACTAATATATAAAGGGGTTAGTGTGGGTTTAACATTAGGATCTTCATTTCCGCATATTAATTATTCTTTTGTGTTTGTTTTGCTTAAGTTGGCATGGAGTTCGGAAGTGGCCACCGTCTTCAGCGCGATGTCTTCAGTGCAGACTCGGATGGCTCCGAAGATCTCCAGGCATCCTCAATTCAGAGCACAGTGTTCCTGGTCAAGGATAGGAACGTGGAGGACTGCCAGATTTCAGTCAGCGAAAATTACCCGGAGAAAACAATAGTCACCTATAATGAAGAATCAACAATGTTGCATGAGCATGACATAAACTAAGTGTTAGACCTGTCAGCCCTTTGGGTGGTCCCTCCTCATCATTATTTATTTTGTCCCACTTTTGCCTCAAACCCTGTTAGTATTTTTCCTTTTTGGGAACCACCAGACTTTTTAGTGTTGATGCAGGGTCAGGGAGCCATTTTCCCTACCCCTGGAACTTCTGTCTGAGGGCCTGAAACACAAAATGGTGGCCACCCATTGTCACCTGAGACATAGCTGGAACCTACTAGTACCTTCCAGAACATTCTAGAACCCTGTGACAGTGTGAGGCAGGTTTAGAATGTTGGGAAGCCAGCTCAGAGTTGGCAGTTGGAGTAGGCAGTTGGCACCTGACTGGAGAGGAGAGAGGACAGAGAAACAGAAGGAGGAAGGAGTAAGGCAGCAGGGGTGGAAACTTGTGCCTGGAGTGGGGTCCAGAAACCCAACCTTGATACTAGTCCCTACTGACCAAGCCCAGCCTGAAGCCCTGTGTGGGATAAGGACCAGAAAATCATCCCAAGGACCTGAACAGCCGGAACAGGCCTTAAAGGAGAAGAACAGCAAGTTTCTGACCTGTTTGGTGGAATCCTCCTGGAGACTCGACGTCGAGAAGCCTGGAGACCTGGAGCCCGAGGTGGAGAAGCGGCGCTGACAGAAGGCAGACGTCGTACCCGGAGCTGCTAGAAGTCGAGTGAGGGCGCCGACGGAGGTCGTGGAGAGACACCGGAGGTCGAGTAGAAGTCACCTGAGGTCGAGGTGAGGCGTCGACGGGGGAGTGAAGTCCGCCCTCCGGAGTCGCCGGAAGCTGAAGTAAAGCGCGCAGGAGGTCGGGAGTGGAGGTCGCACTCCGGAGTCGCCTGAGGTCGAGGCAAAGCGCGCAGGAGGTCGGGAGTGAAGATCGCACTCCGGAGTCGCCGGAACCCGAAGTGGAGCCGACGGAGGTCGGGAGTGGAAGTCGCACTCCGGAGTCGCCCGGAAGCGGGGGAACCGTGACCCTGTGACGCCGGAACACGACATCGAGCCGAGGCCGCCCAGCGACATCCATCCGGAGCCACCTCACGGCATCGACCCGGCGTCAGGTAAAGCAGATCGACGCAACATCGAACCGAGGCCGGCCAGCGACATCGAATCGGAACCGCCCGACGGCATCGACACGGCGTCAAGTGAAACAGATCGACGCGACATCGAACCGGAGCCGCCCAGCGACGTCGACCCGGCGCCGAGCGGAGCCGATCTTCGTGAAAAGGGCAGGAAGTGGTAGAAAGGGCATCTGAGGCCCTGTGGAGCCCTAAAAGACCATTCTTGGGGCTAGAGGGGTGTTAGGATCAACCTGAGAGTGTTAGGGGGTGAACTGAGACTGGTGCAGGGACCTGTGTGAGGGACTGTGTAGTTGGTAGAGCCAGAACCTTAGGTTTCCCTCATTCCACCTCAGCTTAGGCCCCAGTCTTGACCACTCTAAGTGGGGCATCCCCAGGCCACCCCAGTGACTACAAGCTGTACTTGGGCATAGTAAAATCAATCTACCTCATAAATGTGAACTGATTTGCAATTGTTTGATTGCTTATATTATTTATGGAAGGTGTTTTATTTATTGTCTGACCGTATTTATTCCTGCCTTGTATTTATTGTCTGACAGTATTTATTTGCCCTATGTATTTATCGCACCTCTATTTATTCCTTGTGTATTTATGACCTAATCCTATTTATTGCACCTGCAAAGTGTTATTATTTAATTGACCTGCTATTTCTGAAGAAAATCCTTTTGGTATTGTATTTGTGTCATAACCCTGCAACTAAGAGAAAATTAAGATAAACACAGAGATTCTTTCATAAATTTTTACGGTGTAGAGTCGTTTTTGGAACGGATCAACGCATGGTTATTGTGAGGGTGTGACGTACGCTTAACACGGTGCCTTCCTTACCGCTCGAGCCAAGTTACCACAGTGTGTGTTGGGAAAAACCGGGTGACTGCTAACCCGGTTGCCCGGGGTTTTCTAACATAATTGGTGTTCAGCGGTGGGATAGAGCTGTGCTTGCGTCCACTCGACAATAACTGTGGGTAGTCCATAGGCCTACACCGGGAGTTTTCTCAAAGCGGACTTCCTAATTCTGAGTTTTGTTTTCCAAATTTACTTCTGGTGGTGGGAGGAGGTATTACAAAAGGTACCCCCCTGCATAGCTTCTGTAAGGGGAACAACCTTTACAACACAACTTTTACAACGCACTACACTTACAACGCATTTTTTACAACGCACAATCCATTACAACGCATGACATTACAACGCATGACACTACAACGCATTTTTAAAAACTACCTTTACAACGCATTCCATTACAACGCATACTACCATTACAACGCATACCATTACAACGCATAATATTACACTACACTATCCAAAACTTACCCTACTGTTGCACCCCCTGGAGTTAGAATAGTAATTTTTACCCCTATACTATCCAACACTTACCCTACTGTTGCACCCCCTGGAGTTAGAACAGTAATTTTTACCCCTATACTATCCAACACTTACCCTACTGTTGCACCCCCTGGAGTTAGAATAGTAATTTTTACCCCTATACTATCCAACACTTACCCTACTGTTGCACCCCCTGGAGTTAGAATAGTAATTTTTACCCCTATACTATCCAACACTTACCCTACTGTTGCACCCCCGGAGTTAGAATAGTAATTTTAACCCCTATACTATCCAACACTTACCCTACTGTTGCACCCCCTGGAGTTAGAATAGTAATTTTAACCCCTATACTATCCAACACTTTCCCTACTGTTGCACCCCCTGGAGTTAGAATAGTAATTTTTACCCCTATACTATCCAACACTTACCCTACTGTTGCACCCCCTGGAGTTAGAAAAGTAATTTTTACCCCTATACTACCTAATACTTACCTTAAATGCAATTTAATATTATGCGTTGTAATGGTATGCGTTGTAATGGTAGTATGCGTTGTAATGGAATGCGGTGTAAAGGTAGTTTTTAAAAATGCGTTGTAGTGTCATGCGTTGTAATGTCATGCGTTGTAATGGATTGTGCGTTGTAAAAAATGCGTTGTAAGTGCATGCGTTGTAAAAGTGTGCGTTGTAACGACATACATCCCTTCTGTAAACACCTGTCTTCTATTCTGAGTGGGCAAAATGGAGTTTGTGTTGGAAGACCTGGAAACTTATACTGTGGCCCAACTCAGAGAGTTTTGTCAGAGAGAGGGGGTGTATTGTCCCCAAGGTGCCAAGAAGGGTGAACTCCAGACCAGCTTGAGGGCTTGGGGGGAGGCACGACGGGAAAGTAAGGCTGAGCAGGAGGACAGGGATGGAGAGCCTGTTAGCGAGGGGGCTGGGTTGTACCAACCTGAGGTGGGGAACCTGTTAGCGGGGCCCAGAACACTTTCCAGGAAGGGCAGCACTGTCTCTAGCGGTGGCTTATCAGAAGTAGAATTAACTGACCGGAGGGAGAAAAGACAGCTCACATGGAAGTTGGCGGAGCTGGAGAAAGAGAAGGAGGGACAGAGGATGGCTCACGAGTTGAGGCTGAGGGAAATAGATCTCCAGATCCTACAAGTCGGGGCACACACTGTTCCTAATGGTGGCAGCAAAGACAAAGAAATCACCAGGGAACCCAAACCTTATCTGCCAAAAGACATAGTAGCTAGCTATAGTGCAGGGGATGATATTGCCAAGTGGCTAGCGGCCTATGAGGTCTCCTTAAGGGCCCATGGGGTGCCAGAGAAGTACTGGGGAGGGGGATTGTACAAATACATGCCTCCAGCTGGTAGGGATGCATTATTGGCCCTAGAGCAGGATGAGCAGACCCACTACCCCACCATGAAAGTGGCGCTCGTAAGAAAGTTTGGACTAACACCCGAGAAGTACAGACAGAAGTTCTGGGGTAGCCACAAACTGGGCACACAGAATTGGGTGGATTTCCTGGACTATGCAAAGAAGGCATTAGAGGGTTGGATTCAGGGCAGTGAGGTGAGGGACTACGAGGGGTTGTTTGATTTAATGTTGAAGGAACACCTGCTCGAAAAATGTTTCCCTGAACTGCGTCAACACCTGGTGGATAGCAAGCTGACCAATCCCCGGAAGCTTGCTGAGGAGGCGGACATTTGGGCTAGTACCCGGGTGTCCACAAGGGGGACTGGAGGGGATACTCAAAAGGCCGGACAGGGCGCCCCCCAGAAGAAAGAGGGAGGGGAAAAGAAAAAGGAGTACTCTAAAGGCCCCCAAAATAACTTCCAAGGAAAGGGAACAGGATTCACCCCTAGGGTTAACCCACCCAGAAACCCTAATCCTGGCCAGAGTCAGCAGCCAAGGGTTGTCCATTGCTTTGAGTGCGGTGGCGTCGGACACTATAAGGGAGATGCGAAGTGCCCGAAAAGACCACCCCCTCCCATTGGAGGAAAGGCCCCCGGAGTAGCTAGTGTAGTGCTCGGGGAGGAGATGCCCTTAACTAAGGGAAGGGAGTGGGCGGGTGTCACTTTAGTGTCCCTGGGAGAACGGGAGATGGTTCCTAAGATCCAGGTGTCCGCAAATACCATAAAGTATGGGCAGTGGGTCACCATCAACGGCCAAAGAGGGGAGGCTCTGAGAGACACAGGAGCCAGTATGACTATGGTACGTAGCCAACTGGTGTCTCCAGAGCAGGTAATTCCCGATGTACTCCACCCAGCCGCGTTGGCTGACGGCAGAACCGGCCACTATCCGGTGGCCGAGGTTCCCTTTGAATGGGAGGGGGTTGCAGGTTCACTTCGAGTTGCCGTAAGCCCTGCCGTGCCGGTCGATTGTCTACTGGGGAATGACATGGAGCACAATGCTTGGAAGGAGGTGGAATACCGGACTCATGCTGAGATGCTGGGTACACCTGACTGGGCCTGTGTTAGCACAGGGTCCGCGACTACCCGGAGAGGGAGTTTGTTTCGACTGGAGCCTGGAACAAAGGCACAGCCGGCTGCCGACCAAGGGAAGAACCGAGGACAGGAGGAGCCCGCCTCGGCATCCGCGCCCCGTGTGACGGATAGGCCACCGGAGATGGTGGACCAGGAGTCCGCGGTGGGGGATGTTACCAAACTGGAGGACCTACCCATCCCGGCCGAGTGGCACGTGGAGGGAGGGCCGACCAGGGAGGAATTCTGCAAGGGCCAGAGGGAGTGCCCTACCCTTGAGGGACTGAGGCGACAGGCCGAAGCCCAGGCAGCAGGGAACGTTGAGGGGAACTACAACCTTTACTGGGAGGATGGCCTCCTCTACAGTGAACCCAAGGCACCCCTACATGGATCGTCACGAGCCTTAGTAGTCCCTCAACGTTACCGAGCCTTCCTACTGAAATTGGCTCACGAGATCCCCTTGGCAGGACACCTGGGGCAAGACAAGACTTTCGCCCGTCTTGTCCCACACTTTTATTGGCCTCAAATGAAAGTGTCGTCCGACACCTACTGCCGGACATGTGTGTCTTGCCAAGCCAGTGGGAAAACAGGGGTGAAGCTGAAAGCTCCCCTGGAACCACTTCCTGTCGTTAGCACCCCCTTTGAAAGGGTGGGCATCGACATTGTGGGTCCATTAGATCCGCCTACTACAGCTGGTCACAGGTTTATCCTGGTTCTGGTGGATCATGCCACACGGTACCCAGAGGCTATACCTCTAAGGACCATTACAGCACCTGTTGTGGCTAGGGCCCTGATGGGAATCTTTACCCGAGTGGGTTTTCCCAAGGAAGTTGTGTCCGACAGGGGGACCAACTTCATGTCAGCATACATGCGGGCCATGTGGAAGGAGTGTGGAGTGACCTACCGGTTCACAACTCCTTACCACCCCCAGACCAATGGTCTGGTGGAAAGGTTTAACAAAACCTTGAAAGGCATGATCAGAAGTCTGCCTGAAAGCCTGCGGAGGAAATGGGACGTCCTCCTACCCTGTCTATTGTTTTCCTACAGGGAAGTGCCACAGAAGGGAGTGGGCTTCAGCCCCTTTGAGCTTTTGTATGGGCACCCTGTGCGTGGACCTCTCAGCCTGGTGAGAGACGGATGGGAAAGAACTCCCAGAAAGCTTCCCCAGGACGTGGTGAGCTACATGCTGGCCTTCCGGAGCCAAATGGCTAAGTTGTGGAAGCAAGCTTCTGACAACTTGGAAGCCAGCCAAGCAGTAATGAAGGCGTGGTATGACCACAACGCTCACCCGGTGGAATTGGAGCCTGGCCAGAAGGTGTGGGTGATCGAACCAGGAGAGCTTAGCGCCCTCCAGGATCGCTCGTCAGGACCCTTTGAGGTATTGGAGAAGAAGGGTAAGGCTACATACTTGGTGGATCTTAAGACCCCTCGTCAGCCCCTACGGGTGCTGCATGCCAACCGCCTCAAACCCCACCACGAGAGGCCCGAAGTCATTTTGATGATGGTGACTGACGGAGCAGAGGACGTGGAAAACGAGCCTCTCCCCGATTTATTTGCGTCTCAAGAGAAGGATGGGTCGGTGGAGGGAGTGATTCTCTCCCCATCCCTAACTCCTGAACAGCAGGAGGACTGCCGCCAGGTCCTGGGACAGTACTCTTCGTTGTTCTCCCTTGTTCCGGGTAGGACTCACCTGTGCGTCCATGATGTGGACACAGGAGACAGCCCACCTGTGAAGTCCAAGATCTACCGGATGTCAGACAAGGTGAAGGCCAGCATTCACAGTGAAGTCATTAAGATGCTGGAGCTAGGAGTGATCGAACCTTCCAGCAGCCCCTGGTCCAGTCCGGTGGTGCTAGTACCAAAAGCCGCACCACCGGGTGCCCAACCGGAACTGAGGTTCTGTGTGGACTACCGGGGACTGAACTCAGTAACCAAGACTGATGCTCATCCGATCCCAAGGGCGGATGAATTGATTGACCGGCTGGGAGCTGCCCAATATCTAAGTACCTTTGACCTTACTTCTGGGTACTGGCAGATCTCTCTGACTGATGGAGCTATGGAAAGGTCAGCCTTCTCCACACCCAAAGGCCACTACCAGTTCGGTGTGATGCCCTTTGGGCTCAAGAACGCACCTGCCACGTTTCAGCGTCTGGTGAATCAGATCCTCACTGGAATGGAGAGTTTCTCTGCTGCTTATCTGGATGACATAGCCGTCTTCAGTAACAGCTGGGAGGATCACTTGCGTCACCTGCAAGCTGTTCTCCAGGCCCTGAGACAAGCTGGTTTAACGATCAAGGCCAGCAAGTGCCAGATCGGGCAGGGGTCGGTAGTGTATCTTGGACACTTGGTGGGTAGGGGAGCGGTGCAACCCCTCCAGGCGAAGATCGAGGCCATCATGGCCTGGGAACCCCCCAAGACTCAGACTGAGGTCTGAGCTTTTCTGGGCCTCACCGGATATTATCGTCGCTTCGTGAAGGGATACGGTACCATTGTGGCCCCCCTCACGGAGCTTACGTCCAAGAAACAACCTCGATGGGTAGTCTGGACGGAGGCTTGTCAGCAGGCCTTTGTAAAACTGAAGCAAGCCATGTGCGAGGCCCCGGTCCTACGGGCCCCAGACTTTTCCAAGGAGTTCATTGTCCAAACGGATGCATCGGAACATGGCATTGGGGCAGTGTTATCGCAACTCAATGAAGAGGGTCTGGATCAACCCGTGGTCTTCCTATCCCGGAGACTACTTCCCAGGGAACAGAAGTGGAGTGCAATAGAGCGAGAAGCCTTTGCAGTGGTATGGGCTCTGAAGAAGTTGCGGCCATACCTGTTTGGCTCGCACTTCCTGGTTCAGACCGACCACAGACCCCTTCGTTGGCTGATGCAGATGAAGGGGGAGAATCCCAAGTTGTTGAGGTGGTCTATCTCCCTACAGGGAATGGACTTTCAGGTGGAACATCGGCCTGGAGTGGACCACGCCAATGCAGACGGTCTCTCAAGGTATTTCCGCCTTAGTGATGAGAACTCCCAAGGGGTTGGGTAGCTCTCCCCACTTTCAGCTGGGGGGGACGCGTGTTAGACCTGTCAGCCCTTTGGGTGTTCCCTCCTCATCATTATTTATTTTGTCCCACTTTTGCCTCAAACCCTGTTAGTATTTTTCCTTTTTGGGAACCACCAGACTTTTTAGTGTTGATGCAGGGTCAGGGAGCCATTTTCCCTACCCCTGGAACTTCTGTCTGAGGGCCTGAAACACAAAATGGTGGCCACCCATTGTCACCTGAGACATAGCTGGAACCTACTAGTACCTTCCAGAACATTCTAGAACCCTGTGACAGTGTGAGGCAGGTTTAGAATGTTGGGAAGCCAGCTCAGAGTTGGCAGTTGGAGTAGGCAGTTGGCACCTGACTGGAGAGGAGAGAGGACAGAGAAACAGAAGGAGGAAGGAGTAAGGCAGCAGGGGTGGAAACTTGTGCCTGGAGTGGGGTCCAGAAACCCACCCTTGATACTAGTCCCTACTGACCAAGCCCAGCCTGAAGCCCTGTGTGGGATAAGGACCAGAAAATCATCCCAAGGACCTGAACAGCCGGAACAACCCTTAAAGGAGAAGAACAGCAAGTTTCTGACCTGTTTGGTGGAATCCTCCTGGAGACCCGACGTCGAGAAGCCTGGAGACCTGGAGCCCGAGGTGCAGAAGCGGCGCTGACAGAAAGCAGACGTCGTATCCGGAGCCACTAGAGGTCGAGTGAGGGCGCCGACGGAGGTCGTGGAGAGACACCGGAGGTCGAGTAGAAGTCACCTGAGGTCGAGGTGAGGCGTCGACGGGGGAGTGAAGTCCGCCCTCCGGAGTCGCCGGAAGCTGAAGTAAAGCGCGCAGGAGGTCGGGAGTGGAGGTCGCACTCCGGAGTCGCCTGAGGTCGAGGCGAAGCGCGCAGGAGGTCGGGAGTGAAGATCGCACTCCGGAGTCGCCGGAACCCGAAGTGGAGCCGACGGAGGTCGGGAGTGGAGGTCGCACTCCGAGTCGCCCGGAAGCGGGGGAACCGTGACCCTGTGACGCCGGAACACGACATCGAGCCGAGGCCGCCCAGCGACATCCATCCGGAGCCGCCTCACGGCATCGACCCGGCGTCAGGTAAAGCAGATCGACGCAACATCGAACCGAGGCCGGCCAGCGACATCGAATCGGAACCGCCCGACGGCATCGACACGGCGTCAAGTGAAACAGATCGACGCGACATCGAACCGGAGCCGCCCAGCGACGTCGACCCGGCGCCGAGCGGAGCCGATCTTCGTGAAAAGGGCAGTAAGTGGTAGAAAGGGCATCTGAGGCCCTGTGGAGCCCTAAAAGACCATTCTTGGGGCTAGAGGGGTGTTAGGATCAACCTGAGAGTGTTAGGGGGTGAACTGAGACTGGTGCAGGGACCTGTGTGAGGGACTGTGTAGTTGGAAGAGCCAGAACCTTAGGTTTCCCTCATTCCACCTCAGCTTAGGCCCCAGTCTTGACCACTCTAAGTGGGGCATCCCCAGGCCACCCCAGTGACTACAAGCTGTACTTGGGCATAGTAAAATCAATCTACCTCATAAATGTGAACTGATTTGCAATTGTTTGATTGCTTATATTATTTATGGAAGGTGTTTTATTTATTGTCTGACCGTATTTATTCCTGCCTTGTATTTATTGTCTGACAGTATTTATTTGCCCTATGTATTTATCGCACCTCTATTTATTCCTTGTGTATTTATGACCTAATCCTATTTATTGCACCTGCAAAGTGTTATTATTTAATTGACCTGCTATTTCTGAAGAAAATCCTTTTGGTATTGTATTTGTGTCATAACCCTGCAACTAAGAGAAGATTAATATAAACACAGAGATTCTTTTATACATTTTTACGGTGTAGAGTCGTTTTTGGAACGGATGAACGCATGGTTATTGTCAGGGTGTGACGTACGCTTAACACGGTGCCTTCCTTACCGCTCGAGCCAAGCTACCACAGTGTGTGTTGGGAAAAACCGGGTGACTGCTAACCCGGTTGCCCGGGGTTTTCTAACACTAAGGATGTGACCAAGCAAGTTCTCTGAGAACCCAAGACAGTGAGAAAACTGGACCATATAACAATTTTCGCAAGATTGGCCAATCACATTTCTTTCCAGTTCAATAAATGTTTCATGTTACCCAGAATTTTATTATAAAAAGGGTAGTAGAATAGGGAGGGGTAGATGTTAGCTGTATGTTGTTCGAGAGGGCCACCTTAGACAAATTGTGTCCGGAGGAGAGTGTCCAGAACTTGCGTGATCGATTCGCTTGCACGATTGCCTGGTCCTTTGGATATCTTTGGGACTGTGCCGTGCTGAGCGAGAGAACTTTTCGGACTTATTGAGTCTTGGCCTGCTTTCGATTGGGACGATTAAGCAAAAGGATTTGGGTTATGCAGAACCAGTTGAATTAGAAAAAGAACCCAGATAGCAAGAATAGGTAAATATAAAATGTCATGCAATTTGTGTTGATGGATTAGAATTCAAACTTGATTGACCGAAATGCTAATTATAAATTGCAAGCAAGAAATTAGATGAACTAAATATTGATTAACAGATAATGAGTTTGTGGTTCTTCAAGTAGGTTACTAAAAGGATTCTGAAGCTTTAATGTGTTTTAGCTGGTTCTAAATCACCATCAACCAGTCCAACTAATTGGTCCATCGACCAAGTGGTGGAGTGCCTTGATGATAAGGTTAGGATCCTATAGGTGTTGATGTAAATATGTATATTCTGTAACACATCTTCTTCCCTATAGGTAATAAGGTACCCCCCACATGTCCAGCGGATACATCGTCCTCCTGCGTGCGGATTCAGAGTGAGAAACGTGTGACTGTTGATGTTATGGGCCCCACCAATGAATGCGTGCGTGAATGAGCTTGTGTGGTGACGGATCTGTGACGCAGGGAGGATATGTAAATTTGCCCCCTTTCCGCTGGATCAGTTTTTCTGGTAGCAGAGTTATGGTTTTATTGCATTGGTTTGGTGATTATTACTTATTAATTTTTGATTTCTGATTATTGGTTATTGACTGCGGATGTTTGGATGAGTATTGATTTATGTTCTAACATTCTATGTTGAGTCGCGTTGCGTTCTATGTTGTTTCTGAAGACTTCTGGGATGTAGGAAGTTGGATGCCCTGTAGGTACACGGGGAAAACGTGTGGCAAGTGAAGTAGCACGGTGTATTGTCTTGTTGCCCTGTAGATACACGGGGAAAACGTGTGACGAATGGAGCCGCACTACGCATTGTCTGGGTTCGAAATTGGTAACAACGTCGTGTGTTATCGGTAGGGATTTTCTGTGTGAAAGTGGTGTATGGATAGCGAAGGCCACCTGTGAAAGTTCGGTCTTAAGAACAGGAGTCAATTGTGAGCTCTGATTACACTTATCACTAGAAAGGTAATAGGTCTCCCCTAAGCTTGTAAGAAAGGTAAAGTAGAGGGAAGTGCTACTTTATCGGCGAATGAAATAATTCTGTGGAAGGGCAGAGGTAAGCGCTGCTCTCGAGAAATACAGAATTCTTGTACGAATGGACTACATTTTCCGTATGAATGTTCGTAAGTGAAATAGCATTCGGTTTTATCGTGAAACTCTGGCCTTAATTCTCAGGAGCAAGTGTAGTCTACACATGTGTTTTATCTCCAGAGAAACGGTTAACTATTACTTGTTAGAAGGGTAAGGTAGAGGGAAGTGCTACTTTATCGGCGAATGGAATAATTCCGTGGTAGGGCAGAGGTAAGCGCTGTTCTCGAGAAATACGGAATTCTTGTGTAAAAGGTCAAAACTATCTCTTTGGTTAGCGAAGCGGACAATGGTGGTGTTTTTATGTCGTTACTAACAAATATTGAGTAAAAGAGAACTTAAGAGAAAGTTTGCCGATACATTTTGTAAAGGAGGGGTCAGCAGAAGCAGGTGTAGCGAGAAAGCTGACGTCAGAAAGAGCGCGCTGGGATTAGCCAGCCATTAAGAGACGTAAACGCTCCGGATTGGTGCGTTAGTGTAAGTTGCGCTGGGATTGGAGAGTTGCAAAAGTGACATAGACGCTCCTGATTGGTGCATTAGTGTGAGTTGCGCTACGATTGGATAAGACCACAGAATAGTCGTAGAGGAAATCTAGCGATACAGAATAAGGAAAACGATGTATTACGATCCACCAGAAAAAGAGAAAAAGTCACGGTTTGGGAAGATCAAGAATTTATTTTAAAAAGATAAGGCGATTGTGACTAGAGAGGGACAGTTGCTTCCTCCACCGAAATCGCCCGCATCCTTCATGGTTGCGAAATATGGGTATCATACATGTATTTGGCTAGATAATTGGACAAAGTATACAAAAGATGATGGAGTTTTAGCGTTTCCAGAAAATGGTTCATTTAATTTAGCGGTATTAAGGAACTTAAGAGAAAGGATGATGAGATTAAAACCGAGACCTAGACCTACTCAGTTCGAAGCATTAACAGAATGGGAAGATGAGATGTATGAAAGGGAGCGACATCGGAGTGGCGGAAGGTATAAATACATGTTTGGTAGACCGTGCGGACAGGAGAATCATGATGACAGAATGAGGAGATGGCGGAGTGCAAATATGGCTGATGGGATGTTCCCTATAAGAAATGCTGAAGAGACTAGTAGTAGAAAGTGTGCAGAGAAGAGAAACAGTACAGCATCAGAAGGCTACAAGTATGGTGTGAATGAGTCGGAAGATGATGTACTCGAGGACATGTTTTATAAAAATCCTCCCCGTACCAACCAAATTCTACGTTGTTGACACCAAGTGCGCCAGTAAAAGAGGCACCACAAAACATAAAATTTTAGCCAACGCCACCTTAGGTAGGGAAAAATAATCCCTTTAGAGAATCAGAAAATACACAACCCGGTAGAATGACAAATGAAAACTCAGCTGAATTAGCCAGAACTACCCTGGAGTTAACTGAAAAGATTAGGGTATTGACCAAAAATATGGAAGCTGTAACTGTTCCTGTAACAATAGGATCAGTGATGCCTGTCTTTGATAAGCAAAAGGATAGTGAGCATTGTCTAACGATCCCATACAACAGTAATAAACAAGCTGAAATGGAAAAAAGAAATTCAGGAGAAAATCCATGGGGACAATTGGTAGGAACTTCTGGATTAAGTACTCCTGACAGTGAATCAGAGTCCCAGAAATAAAACACTAATGACAACAGAATCAGTACCAGGATCACCAAAGAGTCTAGAACGAGTGAGGAATGAAATAACTCCTGTAGGTCCCACTTCCGATGAACTAAGTGAGTGGTTAAGGAGCTTACAGCGAAAAGATGCCGAACCTCGACCTTTAGATGTGGCAAAATTAAAAATAACTTTGGAAGAATTAATAGTAGGAACTATTCCAACAGAAAAGTCAAAAGCATATCAGGATGAAGAACTAATGTTTCTATGTAAAAGTATAACATGGAGGGCGAGAAATTTGCATGAGAAATTGGAAGAAGTGGCGAGTGAAATGGGTATCGCTTTTGAGAAAATAAAGTCAATACAGAAACCATACAGAGTAGACTTTGCTGAAAAGGACATTGAGAATTTGAATACCGCAGGAAGATTAACTCAAATTAAAGAGCTAATTGTTTTACTAAGAAAATGGGGCGATGTAGATAAATGGAAGAGCAGGTGGTTTCGGAAACGAGACCATGCAACAGACAACACGTTTGCAGCTTTCCCAGTAAGAGAAAAAGAGAAAGCGGTAACTGAGTGTCCCATGAGGGAGATCCCAGGAGGAGGCTATGTGCATGTTCCCTGGACTAGACAAGACATTTTCTCATTTACAAACGACTTCCCCCGTCTTCGTGAGAAGCCGGTGGAATGGTATAGGCAGGTAGACAGGTTTGTAAAATTATCAAAAGTACTGTGGATTGATTTGAACAGTCTATTTGACATAATTGT
This sequence comes from Triturus cristatus, assembly GCF_964204655.1. Lineage (NCBI taxonomy): Eukaryota > Metazoa > Chordata > Amphibia > Caudata > Salamandridae > Triturus > Triturus cristatus. The sequence goes on along the minus strand of NC_140592.1, from coordinate 1,271,929,502 downwards.
GCCAGCAGATCTATGGGCAGAATGTAAAATTACAATAGGTTGGCCTACTCAGGAATACCCTCGAGATCCTAAAACAGGCGCCCCTGATCCAGAGGTAATGAGAAAATACGCACAGGTAGTTACCTTTCTGAAAAATAAAGTACCTCCAAAAGAAACTGATTGGGTAAAGATTGATTAGAACTCACCAAGAAGTAAAATAATCTGTACATGCCTATTATGAGAGATTATTATTGGCTTTTAAACAATACAGTGGAGATGAAAATTTGAGTGAGAAAGATTTAAGTCATTTTGTATATCGATTTGTGTACGGGTTGCGACCTGAAGTAGAGGAGTTGGCCTAACGACTAGGGCGCTCGACTTCAGACCTGGGGAACTGGGTTCGAGTCTCGGTAATGACGCCGAACCTCCTGTGATTCTGGGCAAATCACTTAATCTCCCCGTGCCTAACAAAAAAAATTAATGTGTTTTCCTCATGTAACGTAACTGGTGCTATGTAAAGCGCTCTGATACCTGATTGGATTCGGGTCTAGTTCGCGCTATATAAAACTCTGCAAAAAAAAAAAAAGTACGTGAAATGATTAAAAATGAGATTTAGTTTCAGCTCTCTCTCTCTCTTTCTCTGTATTGAATGATGGATAATTCGGCCCAAAAGCGCAGAGATACTCCAGTCGGAGTCGATTCCAGCGCTATAAAAACCCATAAATAAATAAATTAAACAGCATACTGTGGATTGGCAAAATATAAAGATAGACGAAGTATTGAGGCATGCAAAGTATTTTAGCGATGAGATTGATGCCAAGCAACGTAAGTTAAAAGAAAAGGCCATGTGGGCTCAGGTTAAAGTGGCAGAAAGACAGGAAGCCCAACTGACTGAACAGGCAAATGGCGTGAGCCATGTGAAACAAAAACCCAATATTGGGAAGGGAAAAGGACAGATTAGTATAGAAGAAGCCAAAAAGAAGTGGCCATGTCATAACTGCGGAAAGATAGGGCATTGAAAATCCGAGTGTAAATTACCCCCAAGTGCTAATGGCGATAATGCATCATTAAATCCACAGGTGCAGAATGAGGTGAGTTGTCAACCACAGCGACAGCAGCAGGTTGTTGCCCAACAGTGTCAGGTGCCAAAACCGCCTTTTCCACAGAGAGTAAACCCTCAGAGATACAGTAATGAGACAGGATTCTACACTGAAGAACAGGTAACTAAACTGCCGCGCGCTAGTGCTGTCTCGCAGTATTGGCTGCAACGCGATGAGAGTGAGTCAGAAGAAAGTTATTGACGATGTCGAGGAGAGGAAGAAGAGTGCGTACTTGGCGCAACTCTGGAAGTAGACCAGACAGGCCGTTTTGTGGATGGAAAGATAAATGATGAAAACATTACTTTCCTAGTAGATACTGGTGCTACTCGTTCAACTGTTAGATCAGGTGACGTTAAAAATCTTCCTCTCTCGGATGACACAATCCAAGTAGTTGGAGTCTAAAACAGACAGATAAAAACATATCTTACTGAACCAGTTAAAGTTAAAATAGGGAAATTTTCCGATATGCACCGTTTTGTTGTGTGCGACACCAGCCCTGTAAATTTGTTAGGGAGGGATTTGCTGTGTAAGATGAACTGCACGATTTTCTGTACTCCTGATGGCATAGCCTTTCAGACCCCTGACGAGGATGTACTGTATAAAACGACTATAGCCAATATGGAACCTGAGGTTACTGAGGCATTTGCTGTATTTGACCCAGAGGTATTGCCTCAGGAATTGAAGAACACAGTGAAAACGGAGGTATGGGATTTCACAGGAGAAGATGTGGGACTAATGAGAAATGTAGACCCTGTAAAAATTACTATAAAGGAAGGAGTAAGTTACCCAAATATTCCACAGTATAAATTGACACCCGAGATAATTACAGGAGTTACTCCTATAATAGACAGAATGGTTGAACAAGGTATTTTAAGAGAAATAATGAGTAGTCCATGCAATTTGCCAATTATGGGTCTGAAAAAGCCTAATGGAACTTTCAGAATAGTACAAGACCTGAGAAAAGTGAATAAAATTGTTGTATCATGTTGTCCCATTGTACCAAATCCTTCTGTGATTCTATACCAGATTCCACATGATGCAGAATGGTACACAGTCATTGACCTGTGTCATGCTTTCTTTTCTATTCCATTGCACCCTGATAGCCAACAGAGTTTTGCGTTCCGGTTTGGCGAACGTACTTGGTGCCAAATCCCACAGGGGTATACAGAAAGTCCATCGGTATTTAATCAGATTCTGAAGAAGTCCCTAGAAGATTTAAAAATGGCCGAAAGTTTGGTACTAGTCCAGTATATCGATGACCTATTGGTGGTATTGAGAACCCGAGAAGCCTACGTAGTGGATACTGTTGCATTGCTGAATCATTTAGCAGATGGAGGACTTAAAGTATCCCCATCAAAGTTACAATTTTGTCAAAAGGAAGTACAGTATTTAGGCCATAAAATCGCAAAAGGGCTAAGAAAAGTGACTGCAGATAGGATCAGGATAATCAAAGGAATGAGAGCCCCAATGACTCAAAGAGAGGTGAGAATGTTTCTTGGAATGGTGGGGTATTGCCGTCAGTGAATCAGCAATTTTTCACTGATTGCAAAACCTCTGGTACGCTTGACAAAGAGTGATGTATAAGACCCCATTGAATTGAATGAGGCGGAGTTGAAGGCTTTTAAACAATTGAGTGATGGTTTGTGTGAAGCCCCAGCTCTTGGCATGCCCGACTATGAAAAAGAGTTTGAGCTCTATTGCAGCGAAAGAAATGGATGTGCGCTTTCTGTACTGGTACAGAAACATGGAAAATTGAGACGACCAATTGCATATTTTTCGGCTATACTAGATCCTGTAGCTGTGGCATTACCTGGTTGTTTGAAAGCTGTAGCAGCTACCTGTAAGAGCCTGGAACAGAGTGAAGGAATTGTGATGGGATATCCTCTGAGAGTGTTTGTGCCTCATGACGTGGTGATCCTTTTAACTAGGACTCGCACTCAGTTTATGACGCATAGTCGTCTAACTAAGTATGAGAAGGTCATTTTAGGTGCAACGAATGTGAGCCTTGTGAGATGTCTCAATATGAACCCATCAACATTGTTACCTGATGCTGAGAATGTGGAAGTCAGGGATGACGTGGATCATGAGTGTCTGGAAGTGCTTGATTTTTGTACTAAGCCACGCCCTGATATAAAAGATGTGCCTCTGAAAGAAAGTGACTAGGTGATGTTTGTGGATGGGTCATGCTTGAGAACAGACAAGGGGATTTTGAGTGCAGCGTACGCAGTATGTACTGTAGCAGCTGTACTGGAAACATCTTGTCTAAAAGGAGTGAAATCAGCCCAAGGTGCTGAACTATTTGCATTAATAAGAGCGTGCAAGCTGGGAAAGAATCTGAGAGTCACTGTGATTACCGATAGTCAGTACGACTTTGGTGTGGTGCATGACTTTGGGCAAATTTGGTCCCAAAGAGGATTCTTGACATCGAGTGGAACTCCTATAAGGAATGCTGAAGTGGTTGGAAAATTGCTTGAGGCGATACAGCTGCCTAAGCAATTGGCAGTAGTAAAATGTGCTGCACACTCAAAAACCGCAGTTTATATATCAGCGGGGAACAAGTTGCTAATGGCATGGCACAATATTATGCATGCAACCAGAATTCGGTTAATCGAGGCAGGGAAAAGGAAATGAATTCATGTCCCTTGCTTTTTACTAACACTGTGAATACATGGGAGGAGGTGAGGCAGTTACAAGAAGAATCAGGAGACGAGGAAAGGAAACAGTGGATAAAATCAGGATGTGCACCCCGAGAGACAGATCACGTTTGGGTTTATCGGGATGGAAGACCAGTCATGCCAGATAGCATGGTCTCTGCCATGGCACAGATGTAGCATGGAAAAGCACATGTAGGAAGGGATGCTATGATTAGACTTTTCAAACAGACATGGTATAATGCCAAGTTTAGACTCGTAGCTGAGAGCCTGTGTCAGTGATGCCTTATATGTCAGCAATACAATCCGGGAAGGAAAACAGTGGTAAGCCTAGGAACGATAGGACGGGAAGGAGGGCCTTTCACCAGAATGCAGATTGACTTCATAGAAATGCCACCTGCAATAGAATGAGGTATGTTCTAGTGGTAGTTTGCCTATTTTCACGTTGGGTGGAAGCATTCCCAACTAGAAGGAGTGATGGAATTACTGTAGCAAAACTACTATTGAGAGAATTCATTCCCAGATTTGGTTTTCCAGTCACGATCGAATCAGATAGAGGAAAGCATTTTCATAATGAAATCATGAAACTGATTTGTGAAGCATTGAATGTATAACAGAGACTGCATTGTGCTTATCGCCCACAAGCTTCTGGTGTGGTGGAGCAAGTAAATGGCACCATTAAAAATAGATTGGGAAAAATGTGTTTAGCCACAGGTTTGAAATGTCTTGATGTCTTGCCTTTAGTGCTCATGACTATTAGATCTATCCCTGATAGGAATACTGGATTGAGTCCCCATGAAATAGTAATGGGGAGGGCAATGAGACATGTTTTCATTCCTCACAAACAAAGGAGGGTGTGGGCTATAAATACCGCACCTGACAAGAGAATAGTGTCCTTGTTAACAATTTCTATAGTGCAGAGAACCAGAGAGCACTCCCCTCAAAGCTCCCCACTCAGGAACAAATCCTGTTACAAAGTTCAACACAAAAAGGTTCAGCACTATCCACAAGATTCATAGAAATTTAGACAAAAAAGTCCAAAACATGAATAGGATTTTCTTTGAAAAATTCTTTTCTTTATTTCATTATTTGATGTATATGACGAGTCATAGCCAACGCGTTTCGTCCCTTAAAAAGAGACTTCTTCAGGGCTATTAAGAAAACATATATAAGACAAATTTTAGTTTAAAAACACAACAAGTTTATAAACACAAACCACAAAACATGACATTTAAAAATAGCAAACGCTAAATAGTCATTCATTAAATGATTGACATTTATCTAGAAATACACATTGATTATTAATTAATTTTCATTGGTGGGCCTATATCCTCAAGGAATGCATATTTATACAACCTAGTAAAAGTAACCATTATTTTCACATAACCTAGTACATTGTTTTCATACAGATTAACCATCATCAGTTATTTTAGTGATTGCATATCACATACCTTAAAATGTAAATTATTTCTCTCTGTATTTTGAGTTATTGGTTGAAAATTCAAATATAGCAGTATCCTTCATGTAGGGTAGATTTAATCTAAATTAAAAGAATAAATGTACAACTGAGAGAAGCATTGTCTACTGACATTCACCCAGCATATCACCAAGTAATATTATCAAAACTTTATTAAGACCACAGTATGTGTGTAGAAACACTAAAATGGAAAAAATCGTAAATGTGCGAGTCATGTATATCACTAAGACTTGATAAAATGTCTTCAACTAAAAAGTGAAGAAAACTAGAATAACTTCATAGAGAGCAGAGAACTGAGCAAGTAGGACAATAAGCAAGTCATAGCTAAAAAATGAGTAACCTAGAATAACAGAATAGCAGCTACAAAATATTTTATAAGCGCCATTCAATGCTGTTAATTATGGTCAAAAAAGTTTCAGTGTTGCCAGAAAAGATACCATTATGTAAGGAACTCAACAAAGTAGCATAATGGCCCATGAGATTAACTTCACGATATGTAAATAAATAGGTAAGTTAAAGAGAGCAGAAGTGTTTACGTACCCCGCTCAGCAAGAAGTATAGCCTATTTGCAATACAGCATCATTGTAGATTCAAGACACGAGGTAAAATATATTCTGTGTAGGGATTGTATCTACAAAAACAAGAAACAGATACCCCGTGTATCATGACAACTTCTGTATAAAAAAAAATCAAAAAAAAATCTCGGACGTTACATTTCAGACAATAACCGAGGCCTTAATTATATAAAACATATGCACTATTTTGATCATTAAAGCTAATATGAGATGCACAGTCTTTCAGAGTGCATACGAAGTGAGCCTTGCATACCACCAGACTAGTGCGTGATAGTCTATTGATAAGTATATTATAACACTGAGTAACGGATAATAGGTTTAAAGCAACTCAGATTCTAAACATGGCAAACTGATATGTCACCCGTCTTATATGAAAGTTACTGTGACAAATAAGACAAGAATAATAAGATAAACGAAAACAATAAAGAGACGAAACTCTACTTGAGTGATGTAGAGTCAATTAAAAATACGAATATAAAACAATAACGTGCACAGATGCAAAGTATCTGTTAAGCCAATCCATATATAAATTCAACGCGTAGCTAGCATGAAATATATGACAGCGGGAGCATTTAAGCACTAAGTGCAACACTGAATTGGAGCGGCCATCTTAGAACGAAGTTTTATGCGGTAATTTAAACATATATAGGACAATAGTCAAGGGAAACAATATGACAGCAAAAGCCTAACACAAGGAAGATACACGTTTTGCTCTGAAACATAGAAGGCTAGTAAAAATAATCTATAAACAAAACCACATTGTTTTTTTTTTTTTTTTTTAAAAGATTTTATTGTGCACAAAAAGGGTTACAAACACGGGCCCACAACCACCAGGGCCGGCCGCTAGTAGTCGAAGTGTTCCAGCATATCAGAAAACAATGACTGGCCCACAGGGGCTCCGCACTATCACAGTAGATCAGACTGCACATAAGGGAAATCAGAATACACGCTTTTAGTATAAATAACAACAAAAAAGAAAAATACAAAAATACAACAAACAAGGCAAAACGACTTATGAAGGGCGGCGAACACCAGCCGGGGGAGTCAACACCCAACCACCCGAGGGCGGTCAATAAAAGAAGACCTGAGAGGGAGGGGGGGGCCACGAGAGAACCAAATCTGTACTCCAAAGTACGAGATACACAAGGAACCCTCAAGGATCAGGGGGACGAGGCAACCCCGGATGTATCCACCAAAGGGGGAGCACAGATAGACCCACGATACGCGTTCCGCTGCCCCCAAATTCTACCCCAAGCCCCCGGTTTACCACGAGCCACATACACCGTTTTCTCCCTGAACATGCACCAGTCCATGTTCTCCTTCCAGACGGATACGGTGGGAGGCCGCTGGGAACCCCAAAGCTGTGCAATATCTCTCTTTGCAATCATGTTCCCCAAGGCCGCCCACCGAGCCTGAGCCGCATTGCAGTCATTGGGCTCCCATACATTCAGCACACAACGACGCACCTCCGGCAGCAGAGCGACCCCGGTGACTCGTCTCATAATATCATGCACCCGGCGCCAGTATTCCGCCACCTCGCGGCATTCCCATAGGATATGGAGAAAGGTAGCACTGAGCCCGCAGCCACGCTTACAGAGTCCGTCGTCTGAAAACCCCATCGAGACCAGGCGGGGGCCAGTCACATATACACGATGGAGAATCTTAAGCTGGACCAGGCGGAGACGGGCCGGGATGGCCACCTCCTTAGAGGATGACAGTGCAGTCTGCCAGTACTCATCGTCCAGCTCCACCCCATCTCCCGTCCATGCCTCCCGAAGACGCACCAAGAGGTCAGCCCGATTGTTTATCAGTTTTTTGTAAATCAGGGAGATAGTACTGTCGGGGACGTGACCATCGAGTATGCGGTCCTCGAGAGGCGAAGAAGAAGGGACCGTGGTCCCCTCCCCAAAGACCGAAAGCAGGGCGTGCCGAACCTGTGCATAACGGAAGAACTCTCTGTCACTAAGCTCATACTCGCGCTGAAGCGCCGCGAAGGATTTAACCGCACCTTTAACCCACAGGTCCCCCACTCTGCTGATGCCGATCGTATCCCAGCGCTCGAAGCCTTTCGTTGTCCAGAGGCTTCCCAAGCGGTCTGAGTCGAATAGAGGAGTGGCGCACGTTAAACGCTCACTCCAGCCCATCGCTACGTTAGCCGCCTTCCATACACGGACCGCAATCCTGGTAGGGCCCGTAAGGGCCCTACCAGCAGACCGCGAGTAAAGCGCTCTGTTATAGTTACCGCCGGGGAGCAGGAACTTATCCATCTCATATGCCGGGTTCGAACCAGGAGCGTACGTAGCATGATTAATGGCAGACAGCTGGGAGGCCCAATAGTACCGTCTAATATCAGGAAGCGTGATGCCCCCATCATACCAGGAAAGAGCCAGCTTGGCCAAAGCGATACGCGATCGCCCGTCCCAAACCAGTCTCCTCTGCAAACTCTCCACCTCCCTAAAGTAGGCCGCAGGAATGACATCAAAGGAGTTCTGGAGTGCATAAAGGAATCTGGGAAGGGACATCATTTTAAACAGCGCCGCGCGACCAAGCGGAGACAAGGGCAGCTTACACCACCGCGCCGTATCTGCCCTCAAACGCCGGAGCGGAGACAGGAGATTCTGCTCATAGCGGACCGCCGGATCCAACGACATGTACACCCCCAGGTATTTAAAGCCGGACTGAGATATTTGGAGCAGAAGCCGAGGTGGCAAGAGAGGAAGACCACCAGAGATAGGATACACACAAGATTTGGACCAGTTAATTATCAGACCCGAGTTTTTCCCGAAGGAAGTAAGGACATCAAAGAGAACATTGAGCGACTTCCGCGGTGAGGTGAGATACAAGAGAATATCATCCGCGTACAATGAAACCCGATCCTCGAAGCCCGGGGCCGACCGGAGTCCTTTAATCGAGGGCTCCCAATGGAGCCAGGCAGCGAGCGGTTCCAGGGCGAGAGCAAAGAGCAGCGGGGACAACGGGCACCCCTGCCTAGTTCCCCTCCCGAGAGCGAAAGGCCGAGAAACCCGCCCATTGACAACCACCTGAGCCATTGGTCCAGCATAAAGGAGCTTCACCCAGCTAAGGAACCCCTCCCCAAAACCAAACTTCGCCAAGACGGCCCAAAGAAATGGCCATTCAATGGTATCAAAGGCCATCGTGGCGTCTAGGGAAACCAATATGGCCGGTTCAGCGAAGTACTCAGCCCTAGCGAGGACGCCGTGCAGACGCCGTAAATTGAGAGCGGTATTACGATGTAGGATGAAGCCACATTGATCCGGATGTATCAAGTCACATATAACGCTCAGCAGGCGATTGGCGAGGACCTTAGCAAGGATTTTGGGTTCGGCATTTAGCAGGGAAATAGGCCTATAGGAGGCACAGCGGTCACGTGGCTTACCCTCCTTGGGAATCACCACTATAGTAGCCAGACGCTGGTCGTCAGGAAGGGAACCCCTCTCGAGCGATTCCTGAAACATATGACGGAGGAAAGGCGCGATTTTATCCGGGCGCAACTTATATAGTTCAATCGGCAGACCGTTGGGGCCCATAGCCTTGCCCGAGCGGAGGGAGCGAATCGCAGTAGCTATCTCTTCGACAGACAAAGGGGCATCCATCAGCTCGCGGTCCTCGACGGATAAGCCGGGCAGGGCAATATCCCGAAGCAGAAGACGAGAGTCGTCCTCATCTCTATCAGACACCGGGGAGTACACTGCACGGAGGTGGTCAGCAAAACACTCAACAATCTCACCAGGCTCAGTCACACACACTCCATCCGACACCCGAAGCTCCGGGACCACACGATTCACTCTCTCCTTCTTGTCCAACCAGGCAATCAGCTTACCCGCCTTGTCTCCGGCGTCATACAACCTACCCTGCTGCTCCCTATACATAGTCTTGGCAGCATCAGTGACGAGAGACTTATATTCAAACTGCTTCAGGCTGAGGGCATGCAGCCCATCCGGGGTGACGCCCGCCTCCAAGGCTGCCTCCAGCCCCGATATTTCAGTCTCCAGCGTCACAACCGCCTCTCTCTTAACCCTCTTGGCCTCCACTATCTGGGACAAGGCATGCCCGCGGAGCACAGCTTTGAAAGCTTCCCACAGGGACACCGAGGACAACACCGACCCCTCATTCTCAGAAAAATATTGATCAATCGACTTAATCAGGCTATCACGGATCTTGGGGTCTCGCAGGTACCAAGGGTTAATAGGAGCGATCCGCCCAGCGGACCGCGACCCGGTGTCAAAAAGCAACCACAGTGGGGAATGATCAGAAATACCCCTGGCCAGGTGTTTGACCTCTCGAATCCGAGTAGCCTGGGCCGCGGGCATAAGGAAATAATCCAGTCTGGAGAGACTCCCATGGGCCCCAGAGTGAAAGGTGTACTGACACTGTGTCGGATGCATTAACCTCCAACAGTCCACCAGACCGAAGGTCTCCAGGAGCCCGCCCAGCCACGCCTGGGCAGCAGGGAGGGCCCTGGGCGGATGACGGTCCAGGTCACCCGAGACAACCGAATTAAAGTCCCCACCCATAAGCAAAAGACTGTCAGGAAGCCCAAGCAACATCCGACCCAAGTCTGAGAAGGTGGAGTTCTGGAGGCCCGGGGGAACATAGACCGAGATCAAGGAAAGGGACTGCCCCTCCCACCTCCCAGTCAGAGCCACATAGCGCCCTCTATCGTCTGGGACCACCCTGGTGATCTCCAACGGAAGTGAAACTCGCAAGAGAATGCCCACCCCTCTCGAACCAGTGGTGAAACCAGAGTGGGCCACAAGTCGATATCCCCCCCTGTTCATAGCCCGACAAACATTGCCAACCAGATGCGTCTCCTGTAAGAACACCACATCAGGAGTCAGACGACGCAGATATTGCAGCACAACACCCCGTTTGATATGGTCCCCCAATCCATTGACGTTCCAAGACATCAATCTCAACCCGTCCCTCCCCATCCCCTCCAGTAGATCAAGGGCCCCCTAGCAAAGAGCTCAACACCCAAGGATGAACCATAGCCAATACTTCGCCTTGAAAACAAAAAACACAAATCCAAACAACCCCACCCACCCACCAACCCCCCCCCAACTCCAACACCCCCCACCCTGCACCCCTGCGGTCCAAAAAACCACCCCAACTTGCAGTGTGCCTGTCGCCCTACAAACCCCATTCTACGAAAAGACCCCGGAGGAGGGAAGGGACCCGTCCCCGCCCGCTCCCCACACACAACATAGTGAAACAAAATGCACAAAAGAAGTAGAACCCAGCCGAACAGTACAACATGGCAGAGTCCGGGACCATAAGTCACTCCAAAGGAGACCCGCCACCCTCGGTACCGGCAGAGGGCCCAGTCCGGTCACCCCGGTCCGGCAGCGAATCCAGCCAGTCACTCACAGTCGCAGGAGAGTCAAAAAAGGTAGTCCGATCTTCATGCTCCACTCGGAGCCTTGCAGGATAAAGCATAGAGTACTTGAGACCGAGGTCCCGGAGACGCCGCTTCACCCCCTGGAAGCCCATCCGCTGTTTCTGGACAAGTTGGGTGAAGTCCGGGAAAAAGTTAATGGACGAGTTCTCATGTCGGACCGGGCCATGGACCCGTGAGGCCTGCAGAATCGCGTCTCGGTCTCTGTAATGGAAAAGTCTCGCAACGATAGGCCTCGGGGGGGCACCCGGTCGCGGCCGGCCACCTGGGACTCGATGGGCCCGCTCCACAGCGAAAAACTTACTCAGGCCAGCGGGAGCAAGATGTTCGAGGATGAGCTCCTCGACCAGGAGATCAACCGTGCGGTTATCGGAGGTCTCCGGAACGCCTATGACGCGGATGTTATTGCGGCGGGCCCGTCCCTCGAAGTCTTCCAGCCGCCGGGCCATCAGATCATTGGCCGACTTGAGATCGCCGAGAGTGGCCTGCAGGTCCGACACGTCCGTACCAAGGGAGGACGTCCGCAGATCCAGCGATTGAACCCTCTCGTTAGTCTTAGAGAGATCCGCCCGGATTAGCGTAATGTCAATGGCCACCGTGTCGATTTTACGGGCCAAGGCCTCGTACTGCGTAGCGATGGTCTCTCTGATGCCCTTAATGGCGCCCATGATGTCCCGCAGGGACAGATCCGGAGAAACGGACGGGCCACCACTGGTGTCCTCCGGGGGGACAGTGGCCGTCCCGGGGGATCCTTTACCCTGAGTGTAGCGGTCCATGTTGTTCGTCTGGACCGGTCCCCCACGTAGGGATGTTTTGGTCTTACGCCTCTCGGGGTCCCCCTTGCCTCCCATGAGAACCTCGATCGCCGAAGGGGACCACCGAGGAAGCGTCGAGATGGCACAGGCCAGGCAGACGCGTGTCGCACCACAGGCCGCAATATGGCGGAGCGAAGGGACCCCTGTCAATGAGCACGCTGGCAGCAGACGAAGCCACCGGCATCAAGCGAAGGCAAAATGAGAGCCCAGTCGCACCAAGCAAGTCCACAGTCCAGCCCCTCAAAGACCAAAAGTGAAACCGAAAGTGATGTGACGGCCACTGGCACAGCCCCGCTGCCGTTGTTGTTCAACTACGCCCCGGCTCCACAGATCACCCTTGCATCGGGCACAGCCGTCGGGTGGGCCTCAAAAGTTCAAACCACCATAACTCCGGATTGCCAGGTCCGATTTGATTTCCGAAAGGAGTTTAGTGTTCAGCCAGCATTCGTCTCCCAGATTCCATCAACCAAATCAGGATAGAGTCAGGATAAATTCCGAGGAGCAGCGAGGGTTCGGGGAGCCCTGTGCTCACGCGACCATCTTGGATGCGCGCTAGGCTCAAAACCACATTGTTAATAAATTATAATATGTGTGCTATAGCTAAAGGGACATCAATTACCTAGATAAACTCACCGGATGGGCATGGTAGCCCGTGTTGCTCAGTATCAGCGATTACTTGCAATAAGACGAGTGCATGCAACGGAGCATTTTTAAATAGCCCGCTACACGATGTAAAACACCTGTCAACAAACTACTGCCTATATCTGATGACTTGGTATTGGATTATTGCAAGGCGTTGGCTGATTCCGTTCATTCTGTGTTCCATCAGGTTGGATCGAATGCAACCACTCTTGAAAAGAAGCAAACTCATGATCTAAGTCCAGGAGACTGGGTGAGATTTAATTGCATAGAAGAAGAAATTGTCTGGTCCCACGGTGGGGTAAACCGCGTCAGGTAATCTTGATCACGACGACAGCTGTGAAATGTGCAGGAGTGAAGAATTGGATTCATGCGAGTCTTACCTTGCGAATTCCTAATCCAGTGAGAAACAGTGAAGAAGAATACTTTGAAGAATCAGATACCAGTTCCGAGTCAGATTCAGAAGAAACGAGAACAAGACCAACTCCTGAAAGGGGGTAGTTAGAATCAAGTCCAGTTATAGCACCAGAGAATCTACCATTAAGAAGGAGATTGGAGATTTCTGACACTAGCTCAGAGTCAGATACTGAACAAGTACAAGTACATGAAAGAGTAAAAGAAAACAGTGAAGAGACTGTCAAAGAAATTCTCGATAAAGAAGCTCCGCATGAAAAAACGAGAGAAATTCCACCTGAAATCACAGAAGTAGATGGTGAGGTACTAGATACAGAGAGAGAGGGAAAGATTGTTGCGGAAGAACCCCGAGGAGGTGTACAGAAACCACACATCCAGGTAGAAGAAGGGACAGTTAGTCAGCAGGAAGATTGCGTGGAAGAAACACGAGGAGGGACAGAATTAGATAAGGAAAAGGAAGTTGTGGAAAGAAAAACTACCGAAAGTAAGAGTCAAGCTGGAACTGAATCTGAGGACAGTGACGAAGAAGTACAAGAAGGCCGAGTCCTGAGGAAAAGAGCATGGAAAACTGAGAGAAGTGAAAAAGGAAGTAAGCTGAAAAGGCCAGCAAAGGAGGAAGTTTGGCCAAACAAGATAAAAAGATTAAGATATCGATTAACACGAGAAAAGTCATCTAGAGTTGAACAAGTAAATGAGGTGTCTAGCCAAGAGAAATCAAAAGATATTGATCAGACACCGTTGGTGAAGGGAAAACGGACTAAGAAACCCAACCAGAATGGACATATGTGGCACTTCCTGAAGTACAAGAGGAAGCAGACAGCCAAGGGGATCTAGGGGTGACTATACCAGAAGTGGTTGAGGAAGACGAAGATTCGGAAATCCTGAGAGTTATTTTGTCCGACATCAGAGAAGAGACGGATGTTCAGGAAATTCTGAACCAAGACTGTGAGAGTAAAGTGAAAGACGATCAAATGCCAAATTGAAGAAACCAAGGTGTTCCAGAACAGAACATTTTTTGAAAATACTGAATAAGATACATATCCGAAAGGAACCAAGTAGATGCCTAGAGCCTTGGGTTTAGACAAAACTAGTTGTGAGTAGACGTGGCTAAGTCAAAAGACACTGATCATTTTCCGAAATGGCAAACACAGTAGGTAGAAAATCTACATGTGTGTTCCTTCGAAGATGTGCAAGGTGTGTTGCTGTTGTACAGGATTACTAATGCTTCTGTGGAGTGTATTAGCTTTAATAGTTTCATTTAAAGTAACGTTTGAAACAATAGAGGGTCATAATGAGAATAAGTCTAATGTAGAAAAGATTCATGATATTCATCCAACTAAAGAAATAGATAGAACTTATTTACATAAAGATAGGTCTATAACTGATTTTTCTAACAATGTCTTCTCAAAATTGTTGTATGAATATATAAAAACCATGGATGTGAGAGATTGCTACGTCTGCATGCAGTTACCTGCATCAGTGTCTGAGGGAGTTATATACCACCCCCTTCCAGTGACATATGGAATAACATGTAGTGTATTAGCAAGTTTGTTTTATAAAACAGGGAAACTAGAATATTATTTTTCTGATGTAGATAACATTTTTTCACAAGTACCCGTAGTTCCTGAATTAAGTAGGGTAAAACCTGGTAAAGTTTTAGGTGAATTTTTCCTAGAAACTAGAGAATTAACTTTAGAATCAGTATTTAGGAATAATCTCACTTGTAGTCTGAAGAGGGAAGAAAATACTTTTTTAGATATGGTAGAAGAAAGGAGAATCAAGATGCAAAGGAAGATACCCGAGGGAAAGGAAGAAAAGACAGTCTGGGACGTTGAAAGAGGAAAACATTTGAAAGGAGAAACTAGTCCAGCTATGGCTTTAGATTGGCCTCAGAAAGGGAAATTGTGTATTAGAAGAAATCAAACTGTGTATGATAACTATTTCATAGGTGCAAGTAACTGCCATGATACTTATAGAATCATGGGAGGATGGGGATTTAAAGGAGGAAATGATCCGGTATTCCCTCGATTATATGTTATCTGTGGGAACAAAGCTTATTATCGATTACCGGACCATTGGTATGGCACATGTTACCTAGGCCTGGTCTTCCCAAAGATATTTCATGTGGGAAGGGGAAAAGATGGTGCGCATGAGATAGGTAGACAACTAACACGTAGAAGGAGGGAAAGTTGGTCAGAAATTGTAGGGGATATTTTTGGAGCACTGATACCAGCCGTTGGAATATCTCTAAATGCAAGCAAAATTAGAAAATTGTCTACAGTAGTGGATTGCTTATCGACAAGCACTGCTGGAGGGTTCTTACTGGTAAATACCGAAATGGTTGCCATGAGAGCCATGGTGATGCAAAATCGACTTGCCCTTGATATTATTTTGGCCAAAGAGGGAGGAGTCTGTGGAATGCTGAAGGTGCAACATTGTTGTACTTATATTCCTGACGAAAGTCAAGGTTTAAAAACATATATTAAGAACATAACTGACTTGCACGAGGAGATTGTTCCATTGGAGGTTGAAAGTGTTTGGGAGAAGATTGGAAAAGGGTTTTCTACTATTAAAAACTTTTTAATAAAATTAGGTTGTACATTTATTGGTAAGATTCTAATTCCAGTAACATGTGAGATATTTTTAGTATTAATTCTGAGACTAGGATGTTTATGTAGCAAAAGAAGAAAATTACAA
This sequence comes from Triturus cristatus, assembly GCF_964204655.1. Taxonomy (NCBI): domain Eukaryota; kingdom Metazoa; phylum Chordata; class Amphibia; order Caudata; family Salamandridae; genus Triturus; species Triturus cristatus. Next base: position 1,271,913,739 of record NC_140592.1, on the reverse strand, counting down.
AATCATATGAAAAGAGAAGCTGTTAAGAAAAGAGAGAAAGAAAGAAAGAAAGGAAAGAGAAATGGAAGATATAGAACTAGAAGAATGGAAAGAAAATGTTTATAAGAAAACAAGAGAGGATGAAACAGGGGAAACAATCATGTGACATAACAAAAACTTAAGTGAACTGAATTCATTTCCATAAAAATATTATCAAAATTTAAGGGAATTTGTGGTGTGGATTGATGGAGCAGGTAAAGCAAAAATGTGTATACCTTCTCTATTTTGCATGAAAATACTAATGACATAATCAATTTATATATTCATTTGAATTAACTGTGTGCTGTGATATATTAATCAACAACGTGCATTTTTGATAAACACAAATTACACGCGGGACTCATTGCTATTTGCATGGCAGAATAACTCATTGTGGTACGCCTATTAACAAAAGTAGATGTTGTGATAGAATATTGCATGATTTATGTTGCTTTGGTGTCATTTGCGTTCCTGTTAGGGCCGAATGGTGAGTATTATTGCTTTAATTGTCGCTATAAGCTAGGAAAATACTAATATATAAAGGGGTTAGTGTGGGTTTAACATTAGGATCTTCATTTCCGCATATTAATTATTCTTTTGTGTTTGTTTTGCTTAAGTTGGCATTCAGGCCTACCAAGCCATGACATTCAAAATGGAGTACGGAAGTGGCCACCGTCTTGTGAGCGCGATGTCTTCTGTGCAGACTCGGATGGCTCCGAAGATCTCCAGGCATCCTCAATTCAGAGCACAGTGTTCCTGGTCGAGGATAGGAACATGGAGGATTGCCAGATTTCAGTCAGCGAAAATTACCCGGAGAAAACAATAGTCACCTATAATGAAGAATCACCAATGTTGCATGAGCATGACATAAACTAAGGATGTGACCAAGCAAGTTCTCTGAGAACCCAAGACAGTGAGAAATCCGGACCATAAAACAATTTCTTTCCAGTTCAATAAATGTTTCATGTTACCCAGAATTTTATTATAAAAAGGGTAGGAGAATAGGGAGGGGTAGATGTTAGCTGTATGTCGTTCGAGAGGGCCACCTTAGACAAATTGTGTCCGGAGGAGAGTGTCCAGAACTTGCGTGATCGATTCGCTTGCACGATTGCCTGGTCCTTTGGATATCTTTGGGACTGTGCCGTGCTGAGCGAGAGAACTTTTCGGACTTATTGTGTCTTGGCCTGCTTTCGATTGGGACGATTAAGCAAAAGGATTTGGGTTATGCAGAACCAGTTGAATTAGAAAAAGAACCCCGATAGCAAGAATAGGTAAATATAAAATGTCATGCAATTTTTGTTGATGGATTAGAATTCAAACTTGATTGACCGAAATGCTAATTATAAATTGCAAGCAAGAAATTAGATAAACTAAATATTGATTAACAGATAATGAGTTTGTGGTTCTTCAAGTAGGTTACTAAAAGGATTCTGAAGCTTTAATGTGTTTTAGCTGGTTCTAAATCACCATCAACCAGTCCAACTAATTGGTCCATCGACCAAGTGGTGGAGTGCCTTGATGATAAGGTTAGGATCCTATAGGTGGTGATGTAAATATGTATATTCTGTAACACATCTTCTTCCCTATAGGTAATAAGGTACCCCCCACAAGTCCAGCGGATACATCGTCCTCCTGCGTGCGGATTCAGAGTGAGAAATGTGTGAGTGTTGGTGTTATGGGCCCCACCAATGAATGCGTGCGTGAATGAGCTTGTGTGGTGACGGATCTGTGACGCAGGGAGGATATATAAATTTGCCCCCTTTCCGCTGGATCACCAGAATCCGACGAGGGACTTTAGGACTGCACACACTTGAAATGTGATTTGGGGGTGATACAAGTTGAACGATCCTCTAGCTTATTCTGGGAACATTTTGCTTGACTTAGCTGCTAATTATTTTATTTTAAACTACCGCGTTTTTAACTTCTTCTAATTTTGAAATTAAATGTGTTGAATTTGATTAATACTTAATTGAATTTAAATGCTTTTAACTTAAAACTGAATACTATTTTGCCATTTGCACAAACAGGTAGCGCATAGCCTACCTTCATTGTTTCCCCGCTTTCCTGGGCCAGGCACAGGTTACAGGGACCACTCTCACTGCTGCACTTCCGGTCTTTCAGGAAGGCGCAGGGGCGGGACCTAGAGCGGACGGTAACGGTGGTGGGGGATAAAAGCATAGACGCTGAGCGGCCGCGTGCAGCGGGCGCGCCAAAGGCAAGCTCGTCTGCGCCCGACAGGAGCCAGGATTTCTGCCGGTTTTGATAAATATTCACGCTCCTACACCTCAGAACAGCTAAAAGATTGGATAGGCGCACCCCTGAGTAAGTGCCTACATCATATGTTGCCCGATAGCAATTCTAGCCACTGTCCCCACTGCTTATTTTGATTTTGCCCGAGGATTAGGCCTCTTACAGTGATCAATCACAATATGGGGCTCAAAATGTTCTTATTTAATTGTCGAACCATGCAGAGGCATGCCTTAGAAATTCACCTACTGCTTCAGGAAGAAAGCCCAGAGATGCTGTTTCTAACAGAAACCTGGCTTAGCAATGAGGTTAACTTCTCTACTATCCAAGCACTCCCGTCTGGCTATGTTATTTAGAGGCTCGACAGGGGCACAGGAAGGGGTGGTGGTCTTGCGATTATTCATAAAACTGAATTTGACGGTCGCACCACCCCAAGCCCGCTAACGGATTGCGAAAGCCTTGCCTTCGCAATTCGTATATCCCACGTCTGCACATTTTCGGGGATTCTGATCTATAGACCCCCAGAACCCCTTGATCAATTTCATAAAGAGCTCCTTGAGACAGCAGCCAATCTTGCTAGTGCTAGTGCTAACGTCACGCTGCTTGGGGACCTAAATCTCCATTTTGAGAACGTCCAACAATCAGATGTGCGCGACCTAACTGATGAGCTAGCTGTATTCCAACTCACACAAAAAGAAGCTGGCCCGACCCACACCAAAGGCCACTTACTGGACCCCATTTTCTCCAATTTGGAGAATCTTTTAGTTAGAGACCCCGTTAGGCTGCCGTGGTCCGACCATTTATTAATTCCTTTTACTTGGATTCTGCAAGCTATTTCCACAGCGACCATGGGAAGTAGGAAATGCTCACGTACATGGTCTAAATTACCAATTGAATCAAGGGTAACGACCCTGGAAAATTCCGGACCCATCTCCGACCTTGATCCTGTCATTGCGTACAACAAATTTAACAACTGGGTGGAATCATCACTGAATTCTGTCCTTCCTAAGAAAACGACATTTAACAAGGCAGAAACCAAGCGTAATCTGTAGTATTCCCCGAAACCTCGTGAATTTAAGAAGATTTGCAAGAAAGCCGAAAGGAAATGGAGGAAGGACTTTTCTGCCAGTCATAAACAAACTTATAGAGAGGCCATAAAAACCTATAAATCTGAAATTCAATTGGCCCAAACTCTATACTACGAAGAGAGAATTCTAGCAGCTGCAAATTCCCCTCGCGAAATCTTTCGCATTGCTAAGGGCTCACCCCCTCTCCCCCTACTGTATCGAAGATACTTCTGCGCGATGTAACGCCAAAGCAGATTTCTTCTCCAGTAAAATCCAAACCATGTATTCCTCCTTCCCTCAAATAACATCTCAACTACATATAATCTTTTAGATTTAAGCGCGGTCTTCGATACGGTCAACCACCGGCTGTTGATAAAAAGGCTAAGTGAGGTGGGAATTGCTGGGACCATGCTCAATTGGCTGCAGTCGTTTTTAGAAGACCGATCCTTCGAAGTTCTTGAAGAAGGCATTTCCTCAAAGCCCATACCGCTTAACTGTGGGGGTCCCCCAGGGGTCTTCCCTGAGCCTCACACTTTTTAATGTTTATCTGAGGCCTCTGGCGGAGGTGCTGCTACCTTTCGGGATCCAGATCGTCACGTATGCTGATGACACCGAGTTGGTTGTTTCTTTCAACCAACGAGACCCTTCCAGCTCTGGTCTTGCCCTTTGTTTGGACAAAGTATCAAGGTGGATGGAAGATTCGTTTTTGAAACTCAATGAATCACAAACTGAACTAATGCTCCTAGGGAATAAAGAAAAGACAAATCTTTGGCTACTCTGGCCTAGCTCTTTTGGTCCTGCCCCCTCCCCTACAGACCAAATCAAAAGTCTGGGTGTTTGGCTCAACCGGAACCTTGATTTTAAAGAGCAAGGGCAAAAAGTAGCTGCAAGCTGCTTTGGGATCCTACGAATGGTCCGTGAAGTGCTCCTGCTACTCCCTTTTCCAGCAAGAAGAGTGCTCCAAGATAAATGCACTTTATATTGGAGCTCCTTGCTCCTCGATACGAAAGTTACAAGTTGTTCAAAACTGCGCGGCGCGTATGCTCATGAACATCCCAAAGCGTTCTTCAGCTAAACCAGCTTTGGCATCTCTACACTGGCTCCCCATCCGTGAGCGCATTCAGTTTAAGGCATTATGCATAGCCCACAGGGCACTTGCAGGTAAGAGATCCTTGGTTATTCAGTCCCTTATCCATCTGTACTGCCCAAATAGAACCCTATGGTTGGAAACTATATATTTACTGTCAACACCAAGAATAAAGAGGGCACGGAGTGGGGGCCGCCTCTTTTCTCATAATGTGGCTAAAATCTGGAACAGTCTGCCTTTGCAGATCCGTGCTCAACCTAACTACCTCATCTTCCGGAGACAGATTAAAACACTACTCTTCCCTAAATGAATGGGTCACCGCTCAGTGTGTTAGCAGACATTAGCGTGGGGATGCCAATGGGTAACCAGGCGCTTCAGAAATGCTGTTTTCATATCATTCATTTAATTTCATTCATTTCATTCCAGAGACCCACCGCAGCAGTGGCCCAGCAGCTCTAGAATCATCCCTCCAAGGTGTCAGCCCCAGACCGCGAGGTGTCTCTTTGCGCTCCATTGCCCAGCTGCACATCTTCACTGCACCCAGCCCGCCCGGCCGGGGCATCTTCAATCCAGCTGTGCCCCCGTGGCCCCAGAGCCCTTACAACCTCTACTCTTCCTTCAGAGCCTTCGTACTTCCCTGCAAGTCCTCCTTTGCTTTGCTGTTACAGGTGGCCTCTGGCTTCATTGCGTGCAAGCTACTAAGTCCCTTTACTCTTAGCTCCTAGTAATCCGGGAAGCTCCAGAGAACTCGGCCGTGGCACTTTGGACCGTGGCCTCCGAACCTTCTGATTCTAAAAGGTGAAACCTCAAAAGTATTCATTTTCTCAGTGCCTTTTTCCTTCCATAGGGAATGTATTGTGCGTAATTGCACCCAGCTGTGGATATTGCATTTACTGTGATTTTCTCATATTGTGAAAAGAATTACCTTGAACCCGAAGGTCTTGGTCTAAATAGTTATATAAAACGTACTATTTTTTAAATCTGTTCACGACTTCAGTCATTGAGTGCGTGTCTCATGTATTGCCTCTGTGAGAACAACAAATGCGTAGCACCACCGTCTGATAAGCCTGACTGCTCGCCCACGCTACCACAAAATAGAGCGTTCGTATTATCCACTTTTGCCTCTGTCTACCAATAAGGGTCTCCTCGACCTCTCTGCACAGTGTACCCCATTGTAGTGCACTATATAGAGAGGTGGGGGGTTCCTACATTGGTGGATCAGCGGTAGGGGTCTATGACTTTTCATTTGCTGATCCACCCTGACAAAAAAAGTGACCACACAAGTGAAGTCACAATTACCTCAAGTTAAATTGTATTTTGCAAATTATCTATTTTTCTTAATTTTAAAATGGTGATTAGGGTCCTGGTTAGGTCCCTTTTAGTTCAACTGTTTTAAAATCCAAACCAGTTTAGGTTTTTCTGCCTCTCCAAAGAGGTTCCCAACTTAGTAAAAATAATGAGTACTAGAAACAGTACTCCAGAGGACCTGGTACCAGTGGAGGAACTCTACCTCACACATTATCTGTCCCTGCAAATGAGACACCTTCAAGGCTTGTGTAAAACTTATGCCTCAAGACTGGGTCAGACCCTACCAAGTCACTGCTCCTGGAGCTTTTGGCAGAGTATGACAAAGAGCTTCCGGAGGATGACTCTGATCTTACAGAAGATCAGAATACAGACAATAGGAGTGACAGTGTGACACCTCAAGACAGAGCAGCTCTTCCAGATGAAGAGCTGGCTCTAGAAAGACTAGCGAGAAGGGCAGCTATAGAAGCTCAACTCCTAGCTGTAGAGAAAAAGGGAAAAGAGTTGGGCCTGGGACCCATCTCTGGTGGCTCCACAATAATAACTAGGGAGTAGGAGGATTCTTTTGACCTTAAAATCTTCAAAGGGATTGTCGCAAAATTCTTTGAGGGTGATGATATCACCAAGTGGTTCACTGCTTTTGAGGGCCTGCCCCAGCAGACAGGACAGCAGGAAGCTGTGGAGAGCTATCCTGTGGGAAATGTTCTCAGGAAAGTGCAGGGATAGACTCCTGACACTCAGTTAGAAAAATGCTGAATCTTATGACCTCGTGATGGGTACCGTAATTGAGGGCTTTGGATTCGCCACTGAGGAGTATAGAATCAGGTTCAGGAAATATCGAAAAAACGAGAGCTAGACCTGGGTAGAGTTCGTAGACTACTCCGTGAAATCACTGGGAGGTTGGTCAGAAGGTATCAATGATCATGACTTTGAAGGGCTTTATAATTTAATCTTAAAGGAACATCTTTTAAGTGATTGTTAGCAAGAGACGGTACATCCGTTCCTGGGAAGCCCTAGGTCCACTTACTCCTCAAGGGTTGGGGAAGAAGGAAGACCACTGGGTCAAGACAATGGTGACCAAAACTACCACTGGTGGGGAGACCAAAAGAAAGAGGCCAGAAAGACCCCCCCAAAGGAAAGAGGGCAACTTCTAAAAACAAAGAGTCTTCTTCAGGCTCCCAAAAACAAAACAGTGGACTGAGAGACTCTTCACAGCCAAAGGGTGGGTACCAGATAAAAAACTGGGATTCCTAGAAAATTTGGTGTCAGGACTGTAAAACCATAAGGCACCAAACTGGAGACTCGAGCTGTAAAAACAAGAAAAATGCCTCTAGTCCACCAGTGAATGCAATTGCTAATCTCCACATGGGATCTCAGTGTCAGGCGCTGAATCCAGGCGCCTACGAAACGCGTGGGGAGTACGAACTGCAACTCCCAGAAACCCCGCCGGTAGATGGGCGGGGCGTTCTGGATATTACGCGACCGCGCGATCGTTCCGCGCACGTAATTTGTTGATGTTCGGCCGTGAGGATTCACGGCTTTCGGGTGTTCCGCAAGTGTCGCTGGAGGAGCTACGGTGCCAGTAGCCGCAGGACTGCGGGAAACACTGCTTCGAGGAGACGCGCAAGCAGGAGCGCTGCCGTCTCCATTTGTTGACCACGCACATTCGTGGAGGGTAACGCGTAGGCACTGAAGGAAGCGCTGCGCTGCCCCACCTTTTGGTTCCTCGCTGCTTCGTGGCCCCAGAGGCTGTGTGAGTGCGAAGGACAGTGGAGAGCGCTGAAGGAAGCACGCTCCTGCCCACATCGGGGCTCTGTGGCCAGACTTACTTCCCGTCCTGGGAGCTGACGAAGGGCAGTGGAGAGCGCTGACGTAAGCGCACTCCTGCCCGCCTTTGGATTCTTTGCCGAAGCCTACAGCCCGCCGTGGGAGCAGCCAATCACGGAGCTTCTGCACAGGCAGGGAAGTCCTTCTCTTGGTTTCCTTTTCCCTTACCTTATGTTTTAACTTTGGGCTTCTTGGAATCTCTCGATTCAATGCACTGGGGCTTCCTTGAACTTTCGCATCTCCCCGTGGTCTAGCTTGGCTGACGCTGGTGACCAACGTCAGGGGACGCCCTTAAGGCGTAGGAGACTCACATCGTATGACCTCCCCTTGTTGCACATTTTTAGAGTCAAGCAGGAAAGGAATGAATACGGGTATGTAGGAGAAAGAATGCTTGTACATTTGATTGCTAGCATGCGAGATGTTGGTCTGACCTGTTTGCCTTGTCATTTTAGGGGTGCGGCTATCATATGGGAGAGACGAATCTCTTTGTGGTTGTATGGGACGGCCGAGTACTTGAAGTACGACTCCCCAGGTATAAGACAGGGATAGTGAGATCATATGAGAGTAGCAATAGGGTCTAGGTGTTGTACTAACCGTGTGTTCTTTTGTTAAAGGTCTCCCTTTCCCCGCTGTTCCTACCCTAATTCCTTTCCGTCGCCTGATTGCCTTAATAATCTGTGTTGTATTATTCAGAGCTAGGGACGTCGGGAGGTGGAACCCTTTGTGCTTCGCCCGGATCCTAAGGAGTCACAGCGAACCTGACACTCAGGAGAGCACTGGCCATGTCAGGGAGCTCACTGGGGCTACTCTAGTGGGGGATGTGGCCACATTAGCAGTCTGGCCCACTAATATGCAGCAGTACAGTCAGAATTCTGTTAGTAATGGGGTTACGTTGGAGGCATTAAGAGACACTGGTGCTAGTGTCACCATGGCGACTGCGCAACTAGTGTCCTCTGCACAGTATCTGCCTGCACTATCCAGTCACCAGTGCAGACACTGTGACAAAAATCGATCCCATGGCGATGGTGTCCTTTGACTAGAGAGTTGTTGCTGGCCAAAAAGAGGTAGCAGTGTCTTCATCTATCCCAGTTGACTTTGCTTGGTAATGATTTGGAGTCCTCAGCCTGGGCTGAGGTAGAACTGAGAATCCATGCAGAAGTGCGTTGAATGCATTTAGAAAGGGCTGTGCCCCCGGACAAGCATCACTGCACTGCTGGTACCTGCACGCCGTGCACTATAGAAGGACTCACACAGGGAGTGTCCCCAGCCACAACAGCCTGCTCACACAGATAGAAAGCACTGTGCCCCCGGACACACATCAATGCACTGCCGGTAGCCTCACACAGGAGGTATCCCTAGCCACAACATCACAGCTCACACAGGTAGAAAGGACTGCGCCCCCGGACCCACATCACTCCACTGCCGGTATCCGCACAGCTTGCACTATAGAAGGCATTCCAAAGGGGGCGTCCCCAGCCACGACAGTACAGCACTGGTAGCAAAACACACGAACACAGGACCTCTTCAGATTGATGTGAAGGACAGCCGTCGCAGGAGCAGACGGTGCAGCTTCACCAAGCCTTGCAGGGCACACTGGTCCTGTTTGCTGGTGGGAAGGGGTGGTGTGGAGCATCACTTGTAGTAGACCTCACTGCGCCCAGAGGGTACCAGGAGGGCCGAAGGATTCCACTGCACCATGTGAGGTATCCACATCCGCAGCACAGGCGTCTGGAACGGAGACATTTTAAGGCATGAGCAAAGTGCTGAGGACTCCGCGTCATCTAAAAAGGTACAGACTACAGATAGCTCGGGAGGTCGAGAGCTGCAGTGAGCAGATTGCAGGTCACATGTTCCTATTCTGGTGAGATAGCTCAATGGATTCATGTTCCTGCTGCACATACAGCAGGTATGCCAAACCTGAAACCATACACATAGACAAATAGTGTAAATGCCGACCATAGCCAAGAGTGCAACATTCACCACCCCCACAGCCCCCCTCCTATTTCAAATGACAGATGATAGTTCGGCACAACGTGTCAGTGAGCAGCTTTCACGCTATGTTGTGCTTCCTGCTAAATCAACTGGGTGCATCTAGCGCCGGGACACCCTTTGTGGGTAACAGCAGCGCTTCATACGTACACTTCATCAATCTCCTTACAGTAGTGGTGGATCCCCTGGTTGCAGCCCAGGATTTAAAGCATAGACTGAAACCTAAAGTTAGATTTCTTTTTTTATACAAAGCTTACTTTTATTATTGCACAATCTTCACTAAAGTGCACCCTTCCAAGGTCTGTGATGACCTCTTGCACTGCTGTACGCCAGAGGGGGCCTCTTTTTAACGCTTGAACCGCTCTCCAAGCGGAAGGCGACACTTGCTTGAGCGCCTCATGTCGTTTTGTCGACAGTATTTTGAAACACTACTTCATGTTTTAATCTACTATAAATATTTAGCAGAGTTCAAAAGCAATGTTTAAATGGTTTTACTGGTACAGTCTTCATCTGTGATAAATAATGCGTCTGTTGTGTGATGGATTCATCTTCTCTGTGCCCGAAGTACTAAGGGACGGATGTACTAAACTCTCTAGCAAACCCTCTGATACGCAAAATCACACAGTTTGGCAGTGCAAAAATGTTATGTGCATTTTGTGAGTCGGAAAAGCCTCTCAGACCCGCAGAATGGATTTTGCGATGCCCTCCAAAAGGCAGTTAGGTGCGGACGTGAAAGGTGTGTCCTTTCCACATTGCGAGTCACAGTGTGATGTATCAATGGTTTTTAGTCGCAGTCACAAACCATTGATCAGTTACCGACACCTCAAAGGAGGTTGATCTGAGTTGGAGTGTGGTCCGAGGGGCTACTGTCTGCTCCCCTGATGTACTCCCAAAAATGAAACATTTGCTAAAAATCAGCAAATGGTCCTTTAAGAAACAGAGGCTGCTTTAACAAGCATTTGCAATGCAATAGGTCTCGCATTTGCGAGAGTTGAAGCTATTGGCATTGTAAATGCCAATGCCTTTTATTTATGTTTTAAATACCTACACGTAAATAAAAGGCATGGTCATTTACAATGCCAACAGCTTAAACTCTCGCAAATGCGAGACCTTCAGTCGGCATCGACAGGCAGGGAGAGAGCACCGATAGTTAGAACTTGGGAACACCTCATTTAAATATTGACTGTAATGCAGGCCCCGAGTACCCAGTTACACTACGGATTTATATACAGAGCTAGGGTGCCGCTTTCGAGCCCTTTCTGAATAATATACATTTTCCGTGTTACAGATGCCTGGCAGCGCCCGGACTGAGCTGTCAAAACGTAATCAAAGTTTGCTTTACCCTTATAACATGCTCTCTGTATTTAATGAAAACAGGGCTTCTAAGGGGCCTGAGCCATGCCTGCGTCCAACCCATCCTTGAACATTCCGGTCCCGGTGCGCGCGCCGTGCCCTGGGCGGCGGCCCGCGGCCTGTGACGTAGAGGCCCTACCGCCCGCAGCCGCTCTAGTGCTGCCTGGCGTCTGTACATCACCAGTCCTCCGGGGGCTGCCGTCTGCCCTTCTCTGGGATTTGTGAATGAACACAAGTCACGCAGTCAGGACGGCGGAAGGCTCTATATTACAGGCGATTAAATGCCTTAAATCAAATTTCAGGTTTTGGAATAATTTGGGGTTTTGTGAATTGAGGGATACACAGCGCGGGGATGGTTCACGAACATCATTTTACAGTTGATAATATAATAGTAATGAAATAAGACAATTATTAGTTATCATTGTGCTCTGGCAGCAGGAGACGAAGAGAACATTATAAAAGTAGACTTTACTGTAACCCTTCCCATCGCACAGGCACCAAGATTCTTATATAACGAAAGGGGGAACCCGCTCTGTTCAGCTCTGAACCGATGACCTGAAAGTTTCATAGGTAGGGCAGAGGCACTCAACCCACTTAGCTAAGTTATGCATGTGAAGGCCAGACATACCCTTTCAGCATTGCCATAGGCAGAAAGTATGAAGCATATGTGTGATTTCTACTCAACTGGTTTCAGTAAAACATACCTAGCAAACAACAAACTCAGCCTTTTAGTTGTGAAAGAAATGTGTCAGAAAGACAGACTGAAAAAAATAGAACTAGGCGCGAAAGTGCGCGTGCGCCACAGCGAGCCATGTGGTTTCAATTATCGTGCCCGTGTCTGTGCACGATAATTGAAACCACATGGCAGGTAACCGCCACCAATAGGCCATGGGTGGAGCAATGCACCCGCCTTTGGCCAATTGCGTGCTCCTTTTGTTAAAAAGACGCACGCAAAAGCCAATAGCGTAGGACAAAAGAAAAAGCACACGCACGAGCGTGTGCGAGGGCAGATTTCAAAAGCCCCTACATAAAGTTTTCGCCAGACAGCGCATGCGCGCTGTTACAGGCTCGACCCAAAAACGGAAGTTTCCCGTGTGGAGTGCAGAGAGAAGGGCGCTCTGCCGCTCCTTGCAGGCCACCGTCCCCATTGTAGCCTAGCAGATGGGGTCCTGCCCAATTAATATTCATTAGGAAGGTCGTTCTGCCACGACAGACCCTTTTGTAACCGGACCTGACAGTACACACGTCACTTAGTAAAACCAGAGACAGGTCACCGAAGGTCAGAGCTCAACTCGCGACCACTCTTTGCAACCGGTGTCTTAATACAAAGAGGCACTAACTTTTATGGATTTAAAAAAAAAAATCTATACATTGTGTAAGTCATTACATCGATGAATTTTCTCTAACAACTTAGATTTTTTTAACATCTGAATAATGTTCAAAAGTAATAATTGTTAAATACTTCTGCCGGATTTTTGCTTTTTACATGCAGGCATTTGATGTTCAGAACTATAAACGTGCCTTTTTGAGGTAGTTTTCATTGGATTTTGTAAACCAATATAAAAATGTAATACGTAGCTGACCAAAATGTAAACGAGAACTTTGGTTCTGCCCGCAGAGACGGGTGAGGAGCATCCTTCTGAGGCGTGAACGGTGTGCGGGCATCGGCTTGCTATAGCGCCTCAGGGCTTTAGCGCTCGTTACTCGCTCTCTCTTGTTTCTCTTGCTCTGGGGGTGTGTCGGGGGTCTGGGGCTAAACGAGAGCGTGAAACGTTCAGAGGAACCCTTTCTATGCTGCAAATATTATTCATTTCAGCTGAAACCCAACACAGACACGACTGGGGGGCGAGGAGGGGTGCTGGACCCGAACACCAACATGTGAACAGGTTCATTGGGCGATGGGACCCCACAGTGCCCCCCTTGAAGGCCCCCCTGCATCCCTCATACGTGGCAGACTCCGGCCTTATTGCACCACTGATAATGGCCTCTGTCTCAGTCCTGCAGCCTTCAGTGGAAGATGTTGTTATCACAGGAACTGACAGAGCTGCATCCTCCGGCAGTGGAAGCTTCCAAGAGCCCAAGGCCAACCATGGCGTTCTCTTCACTTGCAGAGGAGCACACAGTGACATCAAGAGTACACTCTAGCCAGGAGCCCGAGCCCATGGCGTCCTCTTCACCTGCAGAAGGGCACACAGTGACATCAAAAGTTCACTCTAGCCAGGAGCCCGAGCCCATGGCGTCCTCTTCACCTGCAGAGGATCACACAGTGACATCAAGAGTACACTCTAGCCAAGAGCCCGAGCCCAAACCCATGGCGTTCTCTTCACCTGCAGAGGAGCACACAGTGACATCAAGAGTACACTCTAGCCAAGAGCCCGAGCCCAAACCCATGGCGTTCTCTTCACTTGCAGAGGAGCACACAGTGACATCAAGAGTACACTCTAGCCAGGAGCCCGAGCCCATGGCGTCCTCTTCACCTGCAGAGGAGCACACAGTGACATCAAGAGTACACTCTAGCCAAGAGCCCGAGCCCAAACCCATGGCGTTCTCTTCACTTGCAGAGGAGCACACAGTGACATCAAGAGTACACTCTAGCCAGGAGCCCGAGCCCATGGCGTCCTCTTCACCTGCAGAGGAGCACACAGTGACATCAAGAGTACACTCTAGCCAAGAGCCCGAGCCCAAACCCATGGCGTTCTCTTCACTTGCAGAGGAACACACAGTGGCATCAATAGTGCACTCTAGCCAAGAGCTTGAGGCCCTGGCGTCCTCTTCACCTGCAGAGGATCACACAGTGACATCAAGAGTACACTCTAGTCAAGAGCCCGAAGCCATGGCGTCCTCTTGACTCGCAGAGGAACACACAGTGGCATCAATAGTGCACTCTAGCCAAGAGCCCGAGGCCCTGGCGTCCTCTTCACTCGCAGAGGAGCACACAGTGACATCAAGAGTACACTCTAGCCAGGAGCCCGAGCCCATGGCGTCCTCTTCACCTGCAGAGGAGCACACAGTGACATCAACAGTACACTCTAGGCAAGAGCCCGAGGCCCTGGCGTCCTCTTTACTCTCAGAGGATCACACAATGACATCAACATTACACTCTAGCCAAGAGCCAGAGCCCATGGCGTTCTCTTCACTTGCAGAGGAGCACACAGTGACATCAACAGTACACTCTAGCCAAGAGCCCGAGCCCGAGCCCATGGCGTTCTCTTCACTTGCAGAGGAGCACACAGTGACATCAACAGTACACTCTAGCCAGGAGCCCGAGCCCATGGCGTCCTCTTCACCTGCAGAGGAGCACACAGTGACATCAACAGTACACTCTAGCCAAGAGCCCGAGCCCAAACCCATGGCGTTCTCTTCACTTGCAGAGGAACACACAGTGACATCAAGAGTACACTCTAGCCAGGAGCCCGAGCCCATGGCGTCCTCTTCACCTGCAGAGGAGCACACAGTGACATCAACAGTACACTCTAGCCAAGAGCCCGAGCCCAAACCCATGGCGTTCTCTTCACTTGCAGAGGAACACACAGTGACATCAAGAGTACACTCTAGCCAGGAGCCCGAGCCCATGGCGTCCTCTTCACCTGCAGAGGAGCACATAGTGACATTGTAGGAGAGTAGGGTCTGCTATCCTATCGTCACCCCAAATGTTTGCTTTTTGCTTCACTGGTTTTTGACATATTGAGGCTGTGGGCCTGCTAATCAGACCCCCAGCCTGCTGTTCTCTCTACTAAATTAACACTATGCACTCTAGGTGCATAACCAATTGGAACTAGATCACCCTGTGAGCCCCTTGTACCAGTGTACACTAGGTACCCAGGGCATTGGTGTATCTAAGGCCTACCAGGGGCTGAAGCATGTATTATGCCACCCCTGGCCTGGCCTAACAATTTGACACAACTGGCTGATTACTCAGCTGGGGTAAGTTGGTGTAATCACCTCTTACTTAGGTGTAGTATACCTATACCTAACCTTAAATGGGACACATATTAACCTATAAGTCACTCCTACGGCAGGCCTTAACAATCCTGAAGGCAGAGTGCTTGGTTTCATGTGAGATGGTGCTCTGGCATGAGCTGAGCCTGTCTGCAGTGATCGGAACCACTCCTTTTACTGTTTCCAGATATCGCCATACCATATACTCTTAAGTGCATTATGAACCTCGCGGTTAAATGCTAACTTTGGTTTGGCTTTATCAAAACATGTCGAGTAAGGTGTCATACGAATTGGAATACTAACCCCTCGCCAATTCTGGCGACGGGGTTAGCATTCCACCCTTCTAGAGGTACACGACATGTACAGTACCTGAAACCCGGGTAAAATCAGACATAGCCTCAGCTCCACAAAATGGATGCTGCCACCACAGACACAAGTCTGCCCTCCTGCTGCTGGGAGTCCTTCCAGCTTGGGAGACGTGGACAAAGGGTTTCCTGCCAGGGGAGGTGCATGCACCACCCCAGACAGGATTTTGTGTATTGGTCAGGTAGGGCTTCAATAGAATCAGACATGCCTGAGGCTCACAAGGAGCCTCGGTGCATATGCCAGTTCAAACCGGTCCTGGGGCACACCAGCCCTGGACCTGGAGCGAGCTGGACAAAGGATTGGGGGTGTAACCACCCCCCTTCCTGGTCCCACCCATAGGGAGGGACCTAGCAGGTAGTCCGGCCCCTAGAATCCGCTTAAAGGTAGGAGCTGTGTCCTAAGACTTCAGACATCCTGGAATCAACTTAACCACAAGAAGAAGACGGGAACTTCAACGCTCTGCTGCACAGAGGACTGAAGGAAATCTCCCCTATGGTCAGGGAGTGACCATCTTGCTAACGCAAGCACCAACCAGCTATTGAACGTCTGCTTTGCCGCCGCCTCCAGCCGGAGCCCGAGCCCAGAGCCCGACAAGAACTGGACCTCCAGACCTCTCACCGCCCGATCCACAGTCCCTGCAAAGAAGGAACCCGTGGAGGCACCGAGACACGTGGAGCCAGCCATCTTGGAAGACCGACGACAAGCTGCAAGCGCAACGACAGAGGCTCCCTCCAAGTTGTGCTTTGGGTCCTGAGAAGCCCAACACCCGAGCAGCATCTGCACCAAAGGTGAGCCCTCCAGCATCTCCACGATCTGTGTGGGGCCCCTCTGCACTTTGCATCTCGACGCGCCTGCCCGGTCCCTGGCCTGTTGGCTAGTGGCCATTTTGGCGACCTATTTGAAAATCAACGATGCTGGTCTGGTTGCTCCAGACTGGCCCTAGCTGCTCTCCAAAAGAGCAGCCCCTCTGACCTTGCTGGTCAGAACAATCAGCTTACATCTTTTTCCACAACTCCTGCCTTTGCCAAGGCTTGTTTGCTTCTTTTGAGTCGCCGACACCGCCGACAGCGAGAGCCTGCGTGGGAAAGCTCGTGAATTGACTCCTGGACGTCGTCGACCTTCAGGGACCACGTGGCTGCGGAGATAAGCTACCCCTCATCACCTGTTTGCACCCGACATCGCCTGGTACCTACCTGGTGCCACGCCGGTCACTGGCTAGTGACTGTGAACACTGTCCCCTCTGCTTTCAGGTCTTCTACAACTCCGATCCACCCTTGGATCCAACGCATCTCTTCCGGACCGACCGCCTGCAGCATCTTTGTCATCAGGCTCCATTGAATCGATAGAAGAAACCCGACGCACTTCGAGACCTATGCACCCGCTTCCTGTGGGTGAGGTAACGCTGGCACTCCGGTGCCCAAGTGTAGAGAAACATCTCTAGTGTCTGTGTTTTGAATCTTGAGATCGTAGTCCATCCAGAAGATCCTTTCTGCAGTAACTTTTAAACTTTTACGCACCCATTGAAAACCTATGGGAGCCCGCGTGTGACTTTACTCACTGCACACGCGACCCGTGGACCTCCTGGTCACTAACTAAAGTTAGCTCCTTGTAGGCCCAGCGATTCTAGAGGCCCTAGGCCTTTCCCCTTTCCTGTTCGTGGTACTTATACCACTATTTTAGTATATGGTTTGAGTAGCCACCAGGGCCCATCCATTAAAGTGCAACTTCTGTGTATTATAACATTGTCTTGTTTAACAATTTGTGCTCCTGTGCTCATAAAGAGTCTAGGGGATACTTTGAGAAATAAATACATATATATTTTGAATATATATCTGTGTGGTGTCCTTTCATTGGTATAAAGGGGGGTTACATTTGGTAAAACAGCCTGCTTAACACGCTTCACAAGTTTAGCCTCAAAGACTGCTTAGCCTACGCTACCACTAGGGCAGCTAGTCCGAAAAGGTTGACTTACAACCACACCATAAGGGTTGCTTGGCATGGTACAAGGTGGTCACTTTAACTAGTGAACAGCATATACCAGGCCAACTTCTCACAGACATCAACAGTACACTCTAGCCAAGGGCCCGAGGCCATGGCGTCCTCTTCACCTGCAGAGGATCACACAGTGGTATCAACAGTACACTCTAGCCAAGAGCCCGAGGCCCTGGCGTCCTCTTCACCTGCAGAGGAGCACATAGTGACATCAACATTACACTCTAGCCAAGAGCCTGAGCCCATGGCGTCCTCTGCACTCGCAGAGGAGCACACAGTGACATCAAGAGTACACTCTACAGCAATAACAAACATGCGTCCGCAGACCTACCACCACTGGGAAGACCCAGAGAGAGGTTTCAGAAGGGCAGCAGCCAGAGTTGTTTCCCACAGACTCGTGATTTAATTAGACATATGTTATGAGGGAAAAGTTAAGACAGAAACAGATACTGTGGGCAACAAACGAAGGAAGTAATAGAATTTGGGCTTCCTTCAGAGTGCCTATAGATAGGGCCCCTGGAATTATGTGACAGGTGAGGGCCAAAGTATGCGGCAGGGTTGAGTAAATTATGCAGCACAAAAAAGGCAAATTATGCAGCATAATGCGGCACATATTGTAAAAGTATTACTTCTTTATTTTTTCATTTTTAAAATTTGTAACACTGTCTGAGCATTGGTTGTAAATCATTACTATCAGTTTAACACTCAAATATAACAATACGCAACAGAAAGGAGAACAGTCGAGCTTTGCAAGGGCATTTCACTTCGCGGCAACATGTGTTGCTGCATTTTTTGTAACTTTTGACTATTTGAGCTCGAAACTAAAATATTTTTGTTACAATCTACAGATTATGCAGAAGATGATGGAGTATGCAGCAACTGTATAATTATGCGAAAATCACTGCAGCCGCACAATCACATAATTTCATTGGCCCTGCCTATAGATCAAGAGATTTGATACGTGCAGTATTGGATATATGGGCCTGTGTGAGACAAACGAACTTGGATGTGCAGAAGTAAACCATCCTTGCATTCATTGCAGTCATACTAGATCCCCCCGTAGAAGTATTTTATGTACATGGGTCGCCCAAGTCTGGGCCTTTCCTTATAGTTCACTTGTGCATGAGATAGGGGCTGCTTGAAGTGTGATGTGATCATGTAACCCCACCTCATGGGGGCTCCTGGGTTGTCATGGATACAAGGCTCCCACTGCTTTGGTCTGGTTCTCTCACAGCGATGCATTCACTCAGGAGGAGGAATGATGACAGGACAGTCAGTCCCTTCAGGGGGACCTCGTTGGGCCCAGGCCTTCTCATCTGTAGTCAGGGATGGGTCCTGGCCAGACTACCGACCCTTCTCATCTGTATTCAAGGAGGGGTCTCAGCCAGACTACCACCCATGTCATCTGTAGTCAGGGAGGAGTCCCAGCTAGACTATGGCCCTCTCATCTGTAGTCAGGGAGGGGTCCTGGACAGATTACAGTGTGGAGATCGAAAATAATTGCTGTTAGCATGAGCTGAAGCCATCTTGTTTGCAGCATCCATTTTGTTAGCCTTGTGATTCTGCCTTCTTCACTGTTGCCTGCTTTTCTATTCTGCTTGAGTCGTCAACCTTAGTTAACTCCTTCTGTACTGAGCCAGAGCAATGTATGAGCTCAGGAAGGCCTGTAGCTGCTAGAATGCACCTGTTTGAGAATGTAACTGTCTATCATATCCTACTGATGTAAGCAGTTCTGTTTCCCCTCCCACTTTGCTGACTAAGTGATATTCATCGGCCCATGTTTGTCAGTATCTATTCCTGTGTAGGCCTGTATCTTCTATTTGTAACTACATGCTTACTCTGAAACAAACTGTGTATAAAAGGCCCATGGTTTCTGTATTCCATGTACTACCTCCTACAGCGCCTGAGGGTGTTGTATTGATGTAGTCCCACTCATGAGTGATTAATAAACTTGTTATTTTGAATTTCAGCTTCAGTGCCAATCTCTTCTTTGTTAGTCTAAGGACCCGTGGACAAACTTAAGGGTGAACCCTGCACCGGTGTGCCCCAGAAAAGGCACATTTCCACAGTTTGGCGCCCGACTTGTGGGGCTCATCAGAGACGCGGCCATCCGAAGGGTGGTCTTGGCGGAGAAATAGAATCTTACTGAGGAGACGTCTTGCACGAGGAGACCTTTTGTCTTTGCAGACCGAAGTGCTTTACCGTTTTTCCCGATTTGACCCTCCAGGTGGTGGCCGGTCCCGACTGAGATCTCCTTTGGCGCAAGTTTTGCAGTGACCATTAGGTCGACCAAGAGATTGGCAGTTGAAGGTTGGAGACGTTTGTTTGGTAAGGTCATTGAAGTGACACTCTTGATTTTGGATTTGCTTGGCCACGATTCTGGTTTTGTTTGTTTGTTTATTGCAATAAATAAAGGCAGGTAATGTGGAGATTTTTCTCTACTTTGATATATCTGGGATAAGTAATATTTTACTACAATTTGGTAGCATGCCTGCTCCTAGCACACTTTGTGGGTTGTGTTGCTGTCTTGGTGGTACCAATATGGATTTAGAAAGTAGTCAGCCGGCTCCCCTAGAGGGGACACCTAATAGGTACATGTATATTAAATATGGTTTTTCTTCCATAATGTATAGTACACTGTGGAACAAATATACGAAAAAGGATCCTTATCTACGATGGCCAGTAAATGGGTCATTTGATTTAAAAAAGATTCAGTATGTTGAGCAGTGTCTGTTCAAATGAAAGAGTCGACAAGATATGTTTGATTGTGTACGAATGTGGGAGAAAAAAGTGCATGAGAGAGTGAGGGAAGAAGAAGCTATAGCAGAAAAAGAACAGCGAAAAACAATATACAAAAAAGCATTGGAATTGAAAAATAAGGAGACGAAGGACATAAAAGAAAAAGTAGATAGGGAGCGTTGTTTAAAGGTAGCTGGACTGTACCCTATTAGGCGCCCCATTTACCCCATACTTAATAGACCTCAAGATGATTCTATTTTGTCAGATCGACCTCCACCCCCCTATAAATTCCCTAGTGACCCTTGGAATGAAGGTTCTGATGAAGAGCATTTGTCTTCAGAAGAAAAAGATTAAGATAAGCAGGACGGGCGGAAGACTCGATCTACTTTGACTACTGAATGCAAGGCCACTCTTAGAGCCGCTGCTCGTAAAGCAGCTCGTGGGAGTGCCTCCGCCCCAGAACTCATAGCAATGGTTCAACAGTGGATAGATTTAGAGCAGTTATATTTTGTAGAGACGTTTACTTGGAAAGTAATATTCAGTTTTAGAAAACATTCTAATGATTTAGAGCCTCTGATATAAATTCTAATTATAAACAATTAAGTGATGGCACCTTTCTTCCTTCACAGGTGCCTGATCTAATTAGGCGAGTCGTTAAATTGCTCACTGACACGTTCCGTCTGCAAGAGGAGAAAAAAGCCGCTGGTAAAACTACAACTGAACAAACAGTTCAGACCCCGGAGCAACAAGAGGAAGCTACGGGGACAGGTAAAGATACTAGTGATATTGAAGCTACTATGAAACCCATGCGTAAAGCAGCACCTCTGTATGTTCCCCCAAAGGGAGCAGGAACGAATGATGATAAAGATTCAGATGATGCAAAGGGATATTTTGTTTATAATTGGGTCTACACTCCTTGGAGTAGAGCAGACGTTATGGCTCTTAAAGCTGATTTGCCTGACCCACGGAAAAACCGTCCACTTTTTATGAAGAATGGAAGGAGCTATTAGCTCCTGTACTATGACTCTGCCAGATAGTGACATCTTTTCTTGGACTTATTTTGCTCCCTGATATGTGGAGATCAATTCAGAAGGTAGATGATAATGAAGCCTATGGTGATACTTGGGTGCATCTAGAGCAAATAGATGCGGCTAGATAGCCTGCGCAGAAAACATGACAGGAGATATTAGATCTTCCCAAAGCTATTGTGATTAAATTGAAAACTCTTATACCCCCTAAGAAAATAGATTGGACTACATTAGCGTCTTGTAAACTGAAAGTGGATGAGACAGTTTCTGATTTTTTTACACAATTTGAAGAGTCATTCCATGATTTTAGTGGGCAGTCATTGACAGATGACACGGGTAAGCATCTGTTCGTTGACAAATTTGTCGCTAATATGTTGCCAGAAATAGCTAGTTGCCTAAAGGCCAGCAAGAGTTTATGGACTACGTCTTCCCCAGTCTCCCTTTTGACCATGGCTCAGTATTATGAGCGACAGGAATTGGAAGCGAAAGACAAGGAGGATAAAAAAGTTAAGGATCTCAAAACAAAAGTTATGTTGGCTCAAGTCTATGGTCCCTCATTTAGAGGTGGTGGTGGAGGTGGACGTGTGATGTATCGCCCTGGTGTACCCCCTTTCCCTCGAGCAACTTTGTC
This sequence comes from Triturus cristatus, assembly GCF_964204655.1. Classification (NCBI taxonomy): domain Eukaryota; kingdom Metazoa; phylum Chordata; class Amphibia; order Caudata; family Salamandridae; genus Triturus; species Triturus cristatus. Next base: position 1,271,892,151 of record NC_140592.1, on the reverse strand, counting down.
TTCTGATCAGTGTGTTTATTGTAAAGGAATTGGACATTGGCGTGCTGCGTGCCCCCTTTTGCAAGGTCAGCAGTATCAGCGGGGTAGAGGAAGTATGAGAAGCCGCCCAGGGAACACAGGGAATAGGGGAGGCATGGATAATCGTACCAGAATTGAGGCAGTTGAACACAATCCAAATTCTTTTAATACCTTTGATAGATGAAACGAATACCAAATGTATGATTATTTGGGTGATGGTCCTAAGGATTCTGATTATGCATAGGAATGCCTAGGATGGGGTAAGGAACCGGTTGAGATCCCAGTAGATCAGAGGGGTCCCTATGTCGATGCAAACATCTTGGGTTCTACTGATCAGTTTCTGGTTGATACAGGAGCTACTCGTAGTGCTCTGTCTAAACAATTGGCTCCTAGGGCTCCCCTGTCTGGCACAATGATAACATCAATAGGGTTCAATGGGACACCTTCCCTTAGCCCACTGTCACAGACACTTGCATTTAGTCTTGATAAATTCACGGCAACATATCCATTTCTGCTTTTCCCTAACAGGCCGGATAACATTGTGGGTATCGATATGCTTAAACATTTTCGTGCTACAATACGTTGTTTCCCAGAGGATGTGCGTGTTATTTTAAACAATAACCATCCAATGGTTGAGAGATCTTGTCTTATTAAAGAAGATATTGCTTTGGCATCGTTACCTAGCACCTTGTGGGCTACATCAGATATCGATGTGGGACAAATGGTTATCCCACCAGTACATATTCAAGTGAAAGAAGGTGCTTCTTTGCCTTGACTGCCCCAATATAAAATATCTCGGGAAGGCAAAGAAGCATTGATACACATTGTTCAGGATTTGATTAAGGTGGGGGTTTTGGAAGAAGTCCCTTACAATACCTGTAATAGCCCTATTCTTATTTTGACAAAATACACTGATTCTAAAATTTATAGATTCATCATTGACTTGCAAGAGGTTAACAAGATCGTAGTGCCCCAATATCCGGTAGTCTCTGACATCACGACACTTCTTACTATGGTTCCTCCCACTGCAAATACATTCCGTGTGATCGATTTGAAGAATGCATTCTTCTCGATATCTATTCATCCTGACAGCCGTTATTTGTTCGGCTTCACTTGAATAATCGATCATTCAGATTTTGTAGAGCTCCACAAGGGTATACAGAGAGTCCTAGCATTTATAGCCAGGCACTGAAAAGGCAGCTTGATTCTTTCCCTGTGCCACAAGGGGTGGCTCTTATTCAATATGTCGGTGACATCTTGTTGGCTGTGTGAAGAAGGAACACTGTTATTGCTATCATTCCTTGCTTCTCATCATCACAAAGTCTCTCGGAAGAAATTGCAATATTGTAGACAGCAGGTTACCTATTTAGGTAACTTCCTGTCTAAGGAGGGATGTGCACTTACACCAGATCGCATTCAAGCTATTTTAGACACGCCTGTGCCCCGTACTCAGAAGGATATTCTGGCACTGATTGGCCTTACTTCTTTCTGTAGGCTGTGGATCCCTAGCTTTTCTCACATTGTTAAACCCTTGTTGGCCCTTTTGACAAAAGACACTCCGATGCACCTCCCATGGACTATTGAATGCCAGCATGCTTTCGAACAGTTGCGTCAAGCTCTTTGTTCTGCACCAGTATTAGGAACTCCAGACTACACTAAGGCTTTCACACTCTCTGTAAACGAGAGGGACGGTTGGGCTCTCTCAGTTTTAACACAGACACACGGTGATAAGCAGCGTCCTTGTGCATATTTCTCAGCTGTCCTTGAACCAGTCACCCGTGCGCTGCCTCAGTGTTTTCGAGCGGTGGCGGCGACAGCTGTGTCCATACGTCAGAGTAAAGGAATAGTTTTGTCACATAGACTGCTTGTGCTAGTACCCCATTCAGTTGATGCTCTTTTAAATCAAACGAAAACACAACATTTGACTAGTGCCCGCTTGACAGGATATGAATTGACACTTTTGGCTCCTCATATCACACTGAAAAGATGGTCGACTCTGAATCGTGCCACATTATTGCCATTTCCAACCACTCAGTCTCAGTCACAGGAGTTACATGATTGTATATCCCTTACTGAAGAACAAACAAAGGGTTGTGTTGACCAACAAGATACACCCCTTTCAAGTGTTGTTGGGGAACTGTGGGTTGATGGGTCCTGCTTGAAGTTGCCTGATGGCACGACTTCCGCTGCCTATGCAATCACAACACTTCAGACAGTAGTTGAGACAGCTCACATTCCACAGAAGTCAGCTCAAGCAGCCGAGTTGATAGCACTGACAAGAGCATGTGAGCTTAGTACAGTTCTGCTCGTTAACATCTACACCGATAGCCGATATGCTTTTGGAGTGGCTCATAATTTTGGGCAACTCTGGAAGGAAAGAGGCTTTCTTACTTCACATGGGACGCAAATAGTGCAAGGGGAATCAGTATACAATCTCCTTACTGCTTAGACATATCCTAAGAAAGTGGCAATTGTTAAGTGTAGCGCACACAAGAAAGTGACTGATATAATAGGAAAAGGCAATGCCTTTGCAGATCACACAGCTCGTGAGACTACAAAGCAGCGAAGTACTACACCCATGTACGTAGATAAGTCACAGGCTGAGCGTTGGCATGATGCCAGGCAAAAGGTATTGGATATGCAACGATCTGCTTCTTTTGAGGAATTAGACCAATGGTCTAAGGAGGGAACATTGGATGATGAGGGCTGTTGGAGGAATAAAGAAATGACAAAATGGAAGTTACCCACAGCCTTTTTAAATCCTATGATTCACATGGCACATGGGCCAGCACATGTTGGAGCGTCCTCAATGGCAAAGCAACTTATGCAGGTTTGGGATCATCCAGATATTGCCGGCACAGCTAAAAAGATAGTCCAGTCTTGTCTGATTTGTCTCCAATATAATCCTGGAAAGGGAACACGAACTCCAGCAGGAGGGTTTGCCATACCTACTGCACCTTTTGAGGTCCTGCAAATGGAATACATACAGTTTGAGCGTTGTAACAACCTACAGTATGTCTTGGTAGTGGTCTGCGTTGCGCCTTCAGTAAATGGGTGGAGGCATAGGCTACGAAAGATAATACAGCTCTTATTACAGCAAAGGTTCTCCTAAAGGAGTTTTTCCCCAGATTCGGCATTTGTCGAGTGTTGTGGAGTGATAACGGACCCCATTTAATTGGGCAAGTTGTTGATTACCTCATGAAAGGGTTAGGAATTAAACAGAAGTTCCATGCTGCTTTTCACCCACATTCAGCAGGGCTAGTAGAATGTTACAATTCTACCCTCAAGCTAAAATTGGCCAAAATACAGGCTTCCACATCTTTGAAATGGCCTGATGCACTGCCATTAGCGTTGCTATCCATTAGATTGATACCGAATACACGATCTGGCCTCACACAGTATGAGGTGGTTTCTGGAAGGCCAATGAATATTTGGGGGATTCCTAAGCCACATCCTATACATGATGTACCCTATGTATTGATGAACGACTATTTGTCTCAGTTGACTGACAGTTTGTCTTCTATTTATCAACAGGTTCGGGAGACTCTTCTAGACAGGTCGCAGGGTGAGGGCCATAATCTACGGCCTGGGGACTTTGGCCTAACAAAGTCCTTTCAGTGGACAAGATCCTTGGAGCTCGTTGGCCTGGCTCTCAGCAGGTGCTCTTGGCTACCAGGACTGCGGTTCGAGTGGCCAACAGGCGCGGTTCGTTCATTGGGGCGTTTGGGCGTTGCCCCCCCGCGCCCGCAGCTCCCTCGGTGTCTCTGAACTTAGTTTACTTAAGTTCAGAGACGCCGAGGGTGGGGAGAACTGACAATGCATGTCAGTCAGCATGACGTCGGACCGTGGGCGGTCCGGCGTCATGTTGACTGACATGCATTGTCAGACAAGCCAGGGATAGGCAGCACAAGTGCGCATGAGTGGGCATGGAGAGTAATTTTTAGCCCGTGCCCAGTCATACGTACTTGTGTTTTTACTGCCTTGTGCATGCCCATTAGGAGCCCCTCGGTTTGCTAATGGGCAGGCGGCGGGCGAGGAGTAGGCTGTGCCCTCAGCCAATCCTGGCGCTGCAGCAGCGCCAGGATTGGCTGAGGGGTTGCCACGCAGTGCTGACGTGCTGTTCCAGTTCGAAGAGGGCAGAGGCGCCAACGCGGACCAAGAGCAGAGGCGGTCAGGTAAGTTTTCCTCTTAATTTTAAATGTATAAGGCTTGTTTGTAGTGTTTATAAAATGTGTCTTTAGTGTTAGACATGGGCGTATTATAGCATTGGTATTTCAAAATATAACGATGTTCGTATGTGTTTTTTGACCTGGTGTTCGCAAACCCTGATCGCTAAACGGCATTTACCTGTCACGTTAACGAGATGGTTAACTGCGGCAGGAACTGTTCCCTTGGCTATTCGGATTTGGGGAAAATGAACCGTTATTTGGGTAAGCTTGCGTTGGTTGCTTGAGCCACGTGTGAGCAGAAGCTATAATGGAAATTAAATTTTTCTGTTCTTCTGAACTTAAAATTCAATTCCCCGCTGGGCCACCTCTCTTATTATCAGGACGATAGAGTATTCTGAAGAAAAAGGACTGCGACGTAGAGTACTCATTAGTGCATGATAACCAGGTTTGCCTGGCACGGGAAAACAGGGTATTTTATTCAAGCATTTCACTATGCCAGCAGAATCTCCTTATCTCTCGTAATTCTAACTTCCTTTAAGAAATATAGTCCAATGCTCACTATTGCTGTTTACTGCAAGCCACGTCTCTTCAGCCCAAACACTATTCTCCCGTGCGACCCCCCCACCAACCCCCGCGCCTGACCCCCCTCGCGACTGCTCACACGTTCGTTTGCTTCCTTTGCAAGCATTTTACGCCCCGCCACTTTCAAATGTCACCAGCCGCCCCTGGTGGCCAACCGGAAGAACTGGGTCCACGCAACCCATTGTCGGAAGGTGTTGCAGGACCTAGTGAGCCCAGCTGTGTTGGCAGATCATCGCAACATCCTGGACACAGAGAAAGGACAAGCCACGTCACGTGAAGGACCTGAGGAAGTCTTCCCGGACCACACAATCCCTTGTACATCTCGATATCAGCTGCGACCCCGGGAGAGAGACACTTTGTTGCTGAAAAAGACTGTTTGAACCACTGTCCTGGGTAGTGAAAGACTGAGTTACAAAGGGGGGTACTCTTTTAGTGGCTACTCGTCTCAACCTCAGCAAAGAAACCAACGTCTGCCCAGGACCTTAGGGCACCATCTGTTCTGTTGTTGAACAGCAAGATGAACATGCCTGCGCAGAAGAAGTCAACTGCTGCAAAAGTTTGTGATCGAAAGAGTATGTTCATTATTGGACTCACTTTGATTTTTGTCATCATTGCTACAATAACATGGGTTGTAGAGGGAGTAGCTCCTGCTCGGCAACTACTGACTGCTACTACTCCTGTCCCCATTGAGCACCGATATTTTACTCATCCCTATCATGAAAAGAAGCACCGAATGTCATATCTCAATAACACTTTCATATAAATGTTGCATCACACCCATAATGCTAAGAACATTACCAACTGTTGGGTGTGTGGAATGATGCCAGCTCATCAGAAAAAGGGAGGAACGCCTTTCATTCCTTTGCCGTTTTCACACAATGGCTCCTGCAGAGCATGGTTTGCACTATTGTGGGCTTCTCATATTGGTAATATTACCAACTTTGATGTAGGAAAACTTAACGCTCAGTTAAATAAAGTCTGTTACCCTGATGAGGAAGGAGATCCACACGCTAAAAGAACTGTATGGGAAATGGAGGAGTATCGCAGAGGGAATTCCTCCACGCACTATGTTTTCCCTAACACTGTCAAGGGTAATGGGCCTCCTGTTATAGCTGTTACTAGAGCTCGAGCAGACCTTTGTGTGAGCAGTATTGGCAGTATCCCTGTGGGAAAACGTGACTGTACTACAGTGCTGAACATTACTGGAATAAACAATAGTAGTTTTCTGTCATCACATAACACCTAGTTCATTTGTGGAAGTAAAGGCTATTCTCACCTACCTATTGGGTGGTCAGGTAGCTGTTTTGTGTCCTTTTTGCTACCACCTGTGTTTTTGGCACCTGCATCCTACCACAAAGACTATAAACTGTTTAATGACATTTCTAAGAGACGATTTAAGAGGACAATAAATCACGATGAGGTGGATCAAACTGATACTGCATTGCAGCAGTATATTGACTTTGATTTAGGACTATTCTTCTTTGTTGGTGCTGCCTTAAACAGCAGAAAAATAAGGCGCTTAACACATGTTGTAGAGGCTGTAACCAATGAGACAGCCATGGCACTTGGAAACATCACGGAAGAACTACAAATTGCGAGAATTGTGGCACTAAAAAAACGGATGGTTTTGGATGTGATCCTGGCAGACTGTGGTGGCGCGTCACATTTAAAAAGAAACTAAAAAAGGAGGCTGTGTGCCTTGGCGTGTGTCACATAGGCTTCTGTTAAGCAATGGAATGAAATAATTGAGGGAATCTGCACACTGTCAGGGGACAATAAACATGAAACGATAAACATGTGGTCACGTAATTTCTGATATACCGGCATACTAAGTCAGTTCACTGCTAGTGAGTGTTACTTTCCCATAAATTCAGAGAGCTGTTTTCTGTTCAATGACTTCCTCTTGAAGTGCCTCAACCCTCCCAGCTACTGATGCTCCTACCCGTCTTCTGGGCACATGGAACTGAGCTATCAGATGAAGGATTAGAGAAAGGACATTGCTCACATATGAGAGGAGATTTCAAATATGTTATTGTACTAACTTCATGAGGATTTTCAGTAAATTCTCTATTAATTATTTTAATTTCTTATGGTGACTTGTTATGTTAGTTTATTATCTTAAATTATCATTTCAAATTCTTGTTTGAGTTTGTTGTATTGGTTTTATTGCAGGTATGGCTGAACAGTTCATGGCTTTGCCTCCACCTTTTTTTTATCCTCACCTGGTGATCCACCAGTGCTATGGAAACAGTGGAAGAAATGATTTCTTACGTATATATTGGCCATTGGTGGAGATCGCTATGGACCCCTTAGGAGACAAGCAATATTACTTCACCATTTAGGCATCGAAGGGAGGAGAATTTATGAGGATTTACCTGAAGTATTGTTGAGTAAGGGGGTCGGTCAACCGAATAACGTTTTCGAAATGTCAATGCAAATGCTTGATATTTAGTTTACCCCTAAGTCTAACCTGTTAATTGTAGACATAATTTTTCTCAAGAGAACAGAGACAAGATGAGGATATAGCGTCCTACATTGCTACATTGAGAGGTTTAGCATTCTCATGCCGCTTTGAACAGTTGAGGGATTCCTTGATTAGGGACCAGATTGTTAGATGCACAAATGAGAAAAGAATTAAAGAGAATTTGTTAATTAAAGATCCTAATCTGGAAGAGACTATCAAGATTGCCAACGGGATGGAGCACACAACGATGTGGTTGAAAGAAATGGATAATACAGGAAATGTGAAGAAAGAGACTAATGTTGATGAAGTGGGGGTGGTGCAATCTAAGGAAAAGTATAATGTTAAGGGTAATAATATAAAGAAGGCTGTTGAAGTAAGGAGCAAAGGAGAGACGGAGACGAAAGAAGGAAATGGTGATTGGAGGGAGTTAAAGTGCTTTCAATGTGGTGCTCCTGGACACATTGCATCAAGTGTACGATGTGCTGCCAGAAGTGCCATTTGCAGAAAATGCGGAAAAGGGGTCATCTTGCAAAAAATGTGCAGGACCAGAATTGAGTTCAGTGGTGCGAGAAGAGTTCAACAAGTTGATCAAGAATTGGATAGTGCTGAAGAATTGATTTCAACTGTTGAAATCATTTCTTTGGTGGTTGGTGAGTTACAGTTTGGAAATAATGGTGGAAAGTTGGATGCGTGTGCCGTAAAATTGGAAAGTACAGATAAACTGGAGAAACCTCATTGTCATGTGCTTCTGGATATGGTGCCTGTGAGACGTTTGGTTGATTCAGGTAATTTGTTCACCTTAATCTCCAAGCAAACATTTGAAAACAATTGGGAGAATATGGATAAGTATCAATTGAGTAAACCAGATATAAAAGCTGTAGGATATGCTGTAAGGAAAATAGAGATTTTAGGTATGATATGGATGACAATTACTTTTAAAGGAAGTAAGGTGCGTGGTAGAGTCTATATTACCGATTATGGTTCAGATTTATTAGGATGACGCCATCAGCGTGATCTAGGGATTGTTATAAATCCCAATGCTGTTGAACCAGTTATGTTGGCAGATCATGATGAAGTGAAGGAAGCTTGTGATGAAAGTCGTGATGATCTTGTGAAGAGATATCCGAAGGTCTTTTCTGACAAGCTGGGCTTACTAAAAAGATTCTCACACAAGATCATATTAAAAGATGGTGTAAAACCTATTGTGCATAAGATGAGAAATGTTTCTAATGCTATGAGAGTGCTCTTAAAAGAAGAACTTGATAAGTTGTTACAACAGTAAATAATCGAGCCCGTCAAAACTTCTGAATGGTTGGCACCCATTGTGGTGGCGCCCAAGGGAGAGGGAAAGATCAGGTTGTGCATTGACTTGCGCGATTTGAATAAAAGTATTTGGGTGGATAGACAACCACTTCCGAACATCTCGGAAATGTTAACAATGGAAAGTGGTGGTGTGGTGTTCAGCGTTTTGGATATGACATCAGCATATCACCAAGTCGATTTACATGCACAATCTAGACATCTAACATCGTTTGTCATTCCCTTGGGTGCAGTCCGCTACAAAAGAATGCCATTTGGGCTTGCATCAGCCTCTGCGGTATTTCAGAGAATTATGAAAAATATATTTGGCGATTTAAAACATGTGTTATGTTTTCAAGATGACACACTCATTGTGGGAAGAAATACCTCTGAACATGACAAATCATTTGAGGAAGTAATGATGGTTTGACTGTAAAAAGGGAGAAGGGTCAAATCCGTATGAGTGAAGTAACTTACTTGGGACATACTATTAACGCTAAAGGTGTCAGTGCAAAAAAGAGCATTGTGTCTGCTATTGAAAAAACGTCTAGACCACAGAATAAGGAGGAATTAAAATCGTTTTTAGGTTTAGCGGAATATTGCGCTAAGTTTGTTAAAGAATTTACAGAAATTGAAGAACCTTTGAGGAGAATATTGAAGAAAGGGGTTGAATTTGAATGGAGTGAGGAGTGTGACGTTGCGTTTTCACATATAAAAAATGTATTATTCATGCTCTAACGTTAGGACACTTTGATGTTTAAGCCAAGACGTATGTGACAACAGATGCTAGCAAGGTTGGCATTGGTGCGGTGTTGACACAAGTCAAGAATGGAGTGGAAAGCATAATTGGTTTCGCGTCTAGGAGGTTACAAGGTGCTGAAACTACGTTTTCTGTAATTGAACGTGAGGCTCTGGCTTGTTGCTGGGGAATACATCGCTTTAGGTTTTATGTATGGGGAATCCCCTTTAAACTCAGAACTGATCACAAGCCTCTAACGTACATTTTCAAAGGTGGAAGAGAACTGGAAGGAAATGTTACGCCAGGCATTACTAGGTGGCTCTTGTACGTGATGGACTATAATTATGAGATAGAATTTGTGAAAGGCAGCAAAAATGTTGTGGCTGATTGCCTTTCAAGGATGCCGGTGGAAGTAGAGTCTGAAGATGTCATTGTTCAGGTAGCACCAAGAGATGGTGTATTTTTGAATGGAGAATTAGCTATTATTGCAGAAGTATGGGTGGCTGCAAAACAAGAAGATGTTGTTATGAAGTAAGTTGAATGGAGAGTTGTGTGTCGTTGGGAAGAGAATGAGAGATTGAGTGGTGATATGCTTGAGTATTTCAAAGTCAGGGAGGAGTTGAGTGTAGCTGGTGATAAGCTTTTGAGAAGAGGTCGTTTGTTCCACCTAAAGGGATTCGGAGGAGAATTCTTGACATTGTTCATGAGGGACATTTAGGCCGGGGAATTGTGCAAAGGAAGGTGAGGCAGTCATTTTGGTGGCCAGGGATGGATCGGGATGTCGAGGAAAGGGTAAAGAATTGTGTAGCTTGTGCTAATAGTGATAAGACCAAAGTGACTAGAGAATCACCGCTAGGGTTTGTGGAGTTTCCTGAAGGACCTTGGGAGAGATTGGCTGTGGATAATTTGGGACCTGTATCCAGGTTAGGGTTAAGGAACAGATTCATCTTAATCTTGGTGGATTACCATACCAAATGGTTTGTGCTCAAAGCTGTTAGTGAGGTAAATTCTTCAAGTGTTATTGAGTTTTTTGAGGAAGTTTTCATGGAGGAAGGTATTTCTAAAAGTATTGTGTCGGATAATGGGGCACAATTTGTTTCAAGAGTGATGGAGAATTATCTTTCTGGCATGGGAATTGTACATGAAAAAGTGGCATCTTTTCAGACCACAAGCTAATGGGTTGGTTGAGAGACTAAATCGATTGGTGATGGATAATATACAGCTTTCACTTGCTAATTATCTTCCGTGGTGAAGGAGTTGAGAAGGATGATGTGGGTGCACAGGAAGACTCCTCATTCTGGGACAGGAGTTTCTCTGTTTGTTTCCCTGAAAGGAAGACAGCCTGATGTCAAAGAGTGTCCTGTATGGTTGAAAGGAAGTGCTGGTGGTGCAATGAGAATTGAGATTGATCGTGAGGAAATCAAAAGGAAAGCTTTGAATTCTCAAAATAGGAATGTAATGTATTACAATCAGAGGAAAGGGGTGAAATATTGTGTGGTGGCACCGGGTGATTGGGTGGTAGTAAACAAAAGAGGATTTGTTTGCAAAGGAGAGAGCAAATATTCAGCTCCATGCAGAGTGAGAGAGGTAAAACATAATGTAGTTTTGGAGAGTGGTGCCATAAGGAGTATGGGTGACCTATGTAAGGTTTAGCATTCTTCAGTGTAATGCAGTATGTACATTTCAAATATGTTATTTTCTGTCATGTTATTTATTGTTCTGTTTAAATTCATAAGAAGGAAGATATGTAATGATCTGTAATGTTGGCAGCATAGAATGCTGTGAGGTCACTGCTGACCTAGTATAGAATGTTGCCAGGGGTTTTGAACAGTTGAGAGCTGGGAAGCGTTGACTAAGCTGGGGATGCTGTATTCAGAATAAAACGTATTCAAACTACTTGAGAAAGTATCATCTTTACACAGTGGTAGCTTGAAATACAAATTTCACTTCAGGCCATTTAAGAATGATAGTCAACCAAGACCAAAGCAAAACGTGAGGGAATTGGTAAAATATTAAATGGTCCAGAGATGTCAAAAGCAACCTTTTTCCAAGGTACTTTAGGCCATTCCACACTTTTCAGAGGAGGAGTATTCACTTTTAACATCTTCTCGCTCGACACGAACACATTACACACTCTAACTGCACTATCAATGAATCTATCCATACCGGGCCACCCAAAATAATTCCATACCAACCTTTTCATGACAGACATACCAGGAGGAGTTTTATGCACGATTTTAAGTATCAACTCTTGTATTCCTTTGGGAGGAATGCACTTAGTCCCTCTGAACAAGTTCCTTTCCATCTCCAGCTCATCTGCAATACTGAATAAAGGTAATAACATAGCATCAACATCTCTCTGCCTAGGCCATCCTTCCAGGACATGTTGTTTTACACTTTCCCAAGAATCTACCTTTTCTTCACTGTCCTTCCATAATTCCTCAGAAATGTCCCCAAACTGCTCAGGAACAATATCATTGATGTTGACCACCATATCATGCTCAGGCTCAAGTTCGGAATTATCTTGTTGACAAGGAAAGCGTGATAAAAAATATGCCAATAAATTTCTCTTCCCTTGCACATACTCAGTCTTAAAATGTTATTCCTGGAGTTTGGCTGTCAATCTTGCAATACGTGCTGCTGAATTCCACCCACGACCAGGTGACAAAATGTCCACCAGTGATTTATGATTGGTTCTTAACATACTTTTGCTGCCCCATATATAGTTACGATAATGTTCAATAGCCCACATGCATGCAAGAAGTTATTTTTCAATAACTGCATACGTGTGCTCAGTTGAGTGTGCGAGAGGCAAATGCAACATTCCATTCTTCATTCCACCTCCTCTGCAACAACCCACCACCAATACCATACAAATTAGCGTCTACCGTGATGATGCATTCTTGCTTGATGCAAAAAGGTTTTAATGTAGGAGCTCTCACAATCTCACCTTTAACTTCCTCAAATGCCTTCTGTTATTCGTGTGACCACACAAATAGAACTTTCTGCCTCATAAGTTTCCTCAATGATTCCATCTTAGTGACAAAATTCTCCACACATTTGCTATAGTATTCACACATACCAGCAAACAATAACAGTTGTTCCTTATTGACTGGAGCAGGGGCATTGACTATAGCTTCTACATCAGGTTTATTTGAACTGCCCCATCTTCAGACAAGGTGTGCCTCAGATACTCTACTGATTTTTCTTAACATTTTACCCTTTTGTGCTTTCAGTGTCAACCCATGTTTTGCCAGTCTGCTACAAACTTCAACAAAATGTTCTTTTTCGTTCTTTCAAAAAATTAATATGTCGTCTTGACATACGGATCCACATCCCTGAATACATGAAACATTGTCCTCGGAAAAACAGAGGCAGTAGAGGCTAGACCAAAAGGCATTCTTGTGTATTGATGTAGCTCCTAAGGAGTGATAAACGTTGTCAATTCTTTCGACTCCTCTGCCAACTTAATCTGATGATAGGCAGATCTCAAATCTAGGGTGGAGAATATTTTCGCCCCTTCCAGCATGGACATCACTTCGTTTATGTTAGGCAATGGAGGACAGTCAACAATAATGCTAGCATTCAAAGCTCTCAAATCCACACACACCCTAAGTTTTTCTATCAGGTGTGCGTACTAAACCAATGGGAGAAACTGTAGGAAACTGGCTCTATATATACTACACCAAAATGAGGCATAGTGTGTATAGAGTCCAGGTGACCCCAGAGGTAGGCAGGGTTAAAGTTAGATAGGACCTTACTCTCTATTTTTGGTAGAGTGGTTGAGAAGTAAGGCAGTATCAGAGGACAGTGTTAAGCATTTCATGTACACACTCAGTCAGCAAATTAATTCACACACTCAAGAACTGAACTCTAGTCCAATTGTTTTTGTATAAAATATATACTGTTGTTTTATTTTTAGAACCAAGCAAGCCTGGCACAGGTAAGCATTAAATACTTTACAGTAATAAGTTGCTGGATGTAGAACCGTTTGAAAACGCAATGGGAATTGTACTTCGTTTGATTTACAGGGGATGCAGTAGGTTGCAGCACTTAGCAAATACAGTACATTGAAATTAATATGCTTTTTCAGTAAATTACAGGTAAGTTACTTTTTATGTTACTTTTCTAACTCAGTGCTGGATACCTAGATTCAGCACTGGGACAAACATTTGAAAACAATGGGGAGAATATGGATAAATATCAATTGACCAAACCAGATATAAAAGTAGTAAGATATGCTGGAAGGAAAATAGAGATGTTAGGTATGATATGGATGACAATTACTTTTAAAGGAAGTAAGGTGCGATATAGAGTCTATATTACTGATTATGGTTCAGATTTATTAGGGTGACGCCATCAGCGTGATCTAGGGATTGTTATACATTTCCTGCAAACAGGTAAGTAAATACGTTTTGGTTATTCGTGCGAGTTTTAAGGAATATTTTTAGATTTCAAAACTTCACACTTAGAAACTATTTGGAAGAAAATTGTCAATGTTATCCTATGGAGGAAAAACAGGTTATCAGTTCACAGGTAAGTTATCGACTGTGGGAGTTCAGGTTCTGGGGTTAGACGCAGGGGTCCCCCAGTGTCAGTGATGCACTCTTGTTGCACCCTCAGCACCACTAGGGCGGCCGGGTGCAGAGTGTTGAGGCCCAGTGTTATCCAATGGGGATAGGGGGCCTCCGGTTGGTGGCTGCTGGCAAGCAGGCAACTGGGTTGTGGGAGCAAAGCTCCTAGGGTTTAGGTCAGGGCAAATGGGGAAACAAAGTAGCATAAAAGGTGCACCCTCAGCAGCACTGGGGCGGCGGGTGCAGAGTGCTGTTTCGATGTCGGGCGCCCTGTTGTTTTTAATGAAGAACCTCCGGTTTGCAAAAGTACTGCAGGCAGGGAGACAAAGGACTTCTGGGTGCGACCACCACTTCGAGAGGTAAATTGGGAAGTTAGGGGTTGGTTAGGCACCGTTGCTTTGGGCACACAGGGCATCGGGTGCAGGGGTGCCTTTTGGGGTCGGATCTTCTTACCAGCTCCGGGTCGCGGTCAGGGGGGCCTTCTGGATTTAGGCTGTAGGGGTTGCCGGATCTCTGTTCAGGATCGCCGGGGGGACCTCCTCGAGGTGTTAGCCCACTAGAGCTTGGGCTGTAGACAGCGGGTGCAGAGTGGGGTGGATTTGTGGTCTCTGGCTGCTGGCAGAGGTTGCAGTTGAACAAATCCGGTGTTCACAGGAGAAGCAGTCTTTGGAAGTGAAGGCAGGAAGGCAGGTCCTCTGGGGTTTTTGAGGTTGCTGGCTGCAGGACACACTGGGATTTTGTAGGAGCAGGTTCGAGGGGAGACAGGCCGGTAGGGCTGGGGCCAAGTTAGTGGGCGTCGTCCTCTTCTTTTCTTCTTGTTGTCAGGCTGGATCTGTGAAAGCAAGGTTCAGTGTGCCCCCTAAATACTAGATTTAGGGGTGTTACAGTTAGGTAAAGGGCAGGGACCCATGGGTCCCTTCCCTGGGGTGGGTACACCCACTATTGTGCCACCCTCCAGTGGAAGGGGGGCAGGAGCTTGTCCCTGGTTGGTTGGGTTCCCTCGTCCTCAAGATGGTGGAGACTCAGAGTTGTGCTTCACCTCGCCTCCCCCACCTGAGGGGTGGAGTTGGCAGAGGTGGGCACACCTCTCTCCCTCACTTGTTTTTCCCGCCAGTTCTCCTGCCCAAAGTGGGGGGTAGAACCAGTGGGGACCAGATGCTGAAAGCAGCAAATGGTCTGGGGAGGCTCACAAAGGCGGCATGCCTTTGATGCTTCCCCCTCGTGAACCCTGCCCATACTAGGGGAGGAGGCTTGGCACCTTGTCCCAGGATGTGCATTGCTTCAGGCCCCAGAGAGCAGCTAGCTCTCGACCCAGGGGTCCAGAAACATGTCTGGTGGTGGCAGTTGAAAGCAGCCACTCAGCCTGGACACTAGTATTGGGTTAGTTTTCAGGGGCATCTCTGAGATGCCCTCTGAGTGCATTTTTCTTTAAATCCCACACTGGCATCAGTGTGGGTTTAATGGGCTGAGTAGTTTGATACCAAACTTCTCAGTCTTCAGTGCAGCCATTATGGTGCTGTGGAGTTCGTAAATACAAGCTCCCAGCACCATATACTCTTAATGGCAGCACTGCACTTACAATGTCTAAGAATGGACTTAGACACTGTAGGGGTACAGGGCTCATGCACCTGTACCCTCACCACTGGCATAGGGCACTCAGCTAGAGAGGCGACTGATCTATACCAGGGCAGTGGGTTGAAGGCATGGCACACAGGCCATGTCGACTCTTCACTTTCTTCTGCACCAAAGCACGCAGCCTGCAAAGGCGGTGTGTGTGTATAAAGGTACAGGGCCTCTAAGGGTGGCACAATAAGGGCTTTAGCCATTTGAGGTCTTCCCTGGTCACAGTGCCCTGGGTACCTGTGGTACCATTTACCAGGGACTGACCTGTGGCCAGAGATGCCAATTGGGTTAGTTTTGGGGAAAGAACACATGCCGTGGGAACCTGATTGGCAGGGACCCAGGGCACACCAACAAAAAGTGCATCAGTAGTCTGGCAAAAAGTGTGTGGGGGGGGGTTACTGCAACAGAAACCCACTTTCCTACAGAAACCCATTTGGCTGACTCAATGTCTTCAAGGATACCTTCATTGACCAGTTCCTTGAGCATATCTCTCAATTCCTCTCACACATTGATGGGTATATCATGTAACTTTTGTTTAACAGGTACAGCATTTCTTTTAGTTTGATTTTACATGTATAATGTTTTATTTTCCTAGTTTGTCTGTGAAAACCACATTGAAACAATCCATAAGGTGTAAATCCCTTTCACAATCTCCAATGCTAGCTATTAGTTTGGGCAACTCCTCATCACTTATGAACTCTGGTTCACTAGAACGGGGATTCAACCCAATACCTAATTCTCTCTGATCTCTCCACCCTAAAACATTCACTCCTTTGACTGCAATTTACAATTTGATTTGGGCGCACCTTCCTCTAAATAACAAAGGAACATTAAGAAATCTATCCATTTCAATGGTGGAACTATCGAAACTCTCTGTCACGATGTCAGAAGGCTGTAAACTTTCATCTTTACATAACTCACTCAGTTTTTCATTGTAATACTGCCTTGTAATGATAGTCCAAGACGACCCTGAATCCACCATAAGTTGTAACTTCACCCCAATCACACTAACTAAACATTTTGGAGCTTTTTTTAACCATTTTTTCACTTGAGTATATTTCTGTGTCTATTATATACAACACAATGCCTTTGCTGTTCTCAACAGGATCTGCACAACAGCACCCAATTCTAATAGTGCATCTTTCAGAAATGCGTGATAGTTTACTTCTCATTTGATTAGTATTTTTTCTTGCATCCCTGCAAACATTTGCAAAATGACGTATTCTACCAGACCTTTTACACTCTCTATTGATAGCTGAGCACCCAAAAAAGTATGCCATGTGTGTTTTGCTGCCAAACCTGTAACACGCATTGTATCACATTTCTCGTACCGTCTGATGTTACCAGCATTGTTTACTCTTGCTCCAGCTTACCCAGAAGGAGAATCCGATTGCAACCCATGTGTATGCTTTATCACACATACTTGCTCGACACTTTCCGCACTCATACTAGTTTTTTTAACAGTTTGCATCCATTTTTTAGACTGTTCCAGTGCCTTTGCAGTTGAGATAGCCTCTGACAATTCGGGATCTCCCATGACCCGTAACTGCTCCTGAGTTTGCTTATTTCTCACATGTACAATAATCTGGTCTCTTATCATTTCATCTGTCATTATTCCAAAATTAGAATACATGCTCAGTGACCTCAAGGCTGTTAGAAAATCATTGAAAGACTTGCCCTCCTTCTGTGGTGCTCTTGTGTAAAATGTGAATCTGTTTAAAGCAATGTTAGTTGTTGGCTTAAACCTTTGTTCCATCCGTAAAATTGCATCTTTGTAAATGTTCATATCATCTTGGCCTTTAAGTGGTACAATTTGTGGAAGAGCTCTACATATGACTTGACCCTCTGAGCCAAGACAATGAAGAAAAATGCTTTTCTTTTTCTTTCTGCCCCCATGTGTTTGCTATCTATTACCATCACGTATGTTAATAACTCCTCTTTCCATCTCATCCAAGGTAAAGGAGGCTCTCCTTTACTTTGTAAAAACTTGACTGGTGATTCAAACTGCAGAGCATCCTTTCTTAAGTAAAAAGAAATCACCAAAGAACTCCATTTTTGTTAAAATGTCTCTTCTTTTAATCATTTTAAAATCTATTGACCTTGAGAGATTTGTGACAAAATGTCTCCTTTGCCGAGTATGAAGGACATTATATATGAAATCAATGCCCCATAAATACCAATAGCAATGAGAATCTCCCCCAGAACAATACTCCTAAACCGTCATTTTACCAGGTATGCCGAGCTTTTGAATGGATAATTTTATGCTGATAACTTTCTCTACATGGTCATGGATGAAGCAATTACTTCTATGTATTACCCGATATGAACTGCACACGTCGCATTGTCCACAGACGCTTCAGCAAGCGTTGCCGGGATACAATGAAATCCGAGACGGCCCCCACTCTGCGTGTGGCGTCAATGTAACTTCACACGTATACTACGCAGCACAGGGTAGCGTATCCCTGAAGGCTTGAGAACTTCCAGGCAGGGGTTTAGAACGCTGGGCTCTTGAGTACGGTAAGATTGTTATTTTATTTTCTTTTACAAAATTGTCCTCAGTGCCACAAAAAATTCCTCAACCCAGGTTAAATTGTAATGAATAATGTCACATGGAGATTTCTTTACGGTTCTCCGCAATAGTTCCACATTCAATGAAGATTAATAAAGAACAAAAATATATTGTTTTCCACCAAAATCCATAGAATGCGCTGCAGGGTTGTAATGAGTTGAAATCCTGTTGGTTCACGCACATGTTAATGTTGTCAATGCATGCGGATGTTCTTGTGCATGTTTTATTGTACTGTGCATGTATTTCCCATTGCTTTAGCATGTGCACCTGTTCCACTGCATGCGCATGCTGTACAGTTGAATTGAATAACAAGTTTACTTTTAATTCTGTATTCACGTGCATTTCTACTCCTATCAAAGCACGAACGACAATAACATTAATTTCCAGTTCGCACTTTGGGCGTAAAAATGCACTCCAGTAGTGTTAGCTTTCTCGCTTAATAAAGCTACTTCAGGCTCACCTCAAGATGTCTCCTCATCATTATGCTGTGGAAACGAGCCTTTCTAGGGGCACACCGGTGCAGGGGTTCACCATTATCTGTCCACGGGTCCTTAGACCAACAAAGAAGAGATTGGCACTGATGCTGGAATTCAAAATAACACGTTTATTCACTCATGAGTAAGACCACCTCCATAAAACACCCTCAAGTGTTTCAGGAGGTAGTGACTTGAATACACAGACCATGGGTTTTATATACTGTGTTTGTTGCGGAGTAAGCATGTAGGCTCAAATAGAAGGTACAAACATAAACAGGAAGAGCTATCGACTAACATGGGCAGATGGATATCACTTAGTCAGCAAAGTGAGAGGGGACAAAGAACGGCTTACATTAGTAGGATATGATAGACAGTTACATTCTCAAACAGGTGCATTCTAGCAGCTACAGGCCTTTCTGAGCTCATACATTGCTTGAGCTTAGAACAGAAGGAGTTAACTAAAGCTGACGACTCAAGCAGAATAGAAAGGCAAGCAACAGTGAAGACGGAAGAATCACATGGCTAACAAAATGAACGCCGAAACCAAGATGGCTTCAGCTCATGCTAACAGATTATTTGCGATTTCCACAGACGGCCCTTTTAGCATTACCTGAAGACATCGCTATGCAATAGAAGAAACATGAAAGTTATCACCTCCTATCTATTAACATCAGTTATCTTATTTCTTGGTCAGTTACTAGTCGGGCATTTACATTCTGAGCATTTCGTTTAGCTGGTATACATGAGGTACAGTTAGAAGCACAAAGGGAACAAAGCATCGGATCGCAACAAATATACATAGGGCTGATAATAGTTTCCAGCCCCAAGCAGTAAGTATTGTCCATAGCCATCCAGTCAAAGTCCATGTTCCTGAATCCTGATGGATTTCAGTGGCTATTTTATGCAGCTTGGAAATTGCCTCAAAAACTGAAGGGGCGTGGTCAGGGATATAGACGCAGCAACTGCTCCCGATGATGCGGCATGCTCCTCCACGGTGCGCAAGGACCATGTCGAGGACCATCCTGTTTTGGAGTGCCACAATCCTCGCAATTTGCAGTTCTTCCGTGATATTCCCAAGGGCCATAGCTGTCTGATTGGTTACAGCCTCTACAACACGTGTCAAGCGTCTGATCTTTCTGCTGTTTAAGGCCGCATCAACGAAGAACAGTGCCAAATTAAAGTCAACATATTGCTGCAGTGCAGTATCAGTCTGATCCACCTCATCATGATTTATTGTTCTCTTTGATCGGCTCTTAGAAATGTCATTGTACAGTTTATAGTCTTTGTGGTAGGATGCAGGAGCCAAAAACACAGGTGGTAGCAAAAAGGACACATAACAGCTTCCAGACCACCCAATAGGTAGGTGGTAATACCCTTTACTGCCACAAATGAAATAGGTTTTATGTGATGACAAAAAACTGCTACTGTTTATTCCAGTAATGTTCAGTGTTCGAATACAGTTACTTTTTCCCACTGGGATGCTACCAATACTCCTTACACAAAGATCTGCTCGAGCTCTAGTAACAGCAATAACAGGAGGCCCATTGCCTTTGACTGTCCGAGTGTTGGAGAAAACATAGCGTGTGGAGGCATTTCCTCTGTGATATGCCTCCATTTCCCATTTAGTTCCTATATCTTGCGGATCTCCTTCCTCATCAGGATAGCAGACTTTATTTAGCTGAGCATTGAGTCCTCCTACATCAGCATCAGTGATATTAGCAATTTGAGAAGCCCATAACGGTGTGAACCAGGCTCTGCAGGAGCCGTTATGTGAAAATGGCAAGAGAATGAAAGGCGTTCCTCCCTTTTTCTGATGAGCTGGCATCATTTCACACACCCAACAGTTGGTGATGTTCGTAGGATTGTGGGTGTGACGCAACATTTGAATTAATGTATTGTTGAGGTAAGACATCCTGTGCTGCTGCTCATGATAGGGAAGAGTGAAATAGTGGTGCTCAATGGGGACAGGAGTAGTAGCAGTCAGTAAGTTTCGAGCAGGAGTTACTCCCTCTACAACCCATGTGATTGTAGCAATCAGAACAATAATTGAAGTGAGTCCAATAATGAACATAGTCTATCGATCACAAAGTCTTGCTGCAATCGATTTATTCTCCGTAGGCATGTTCATCTCGATGTTGAACAACAACACAGATAACACACTAAGGTCCTGGGCAGATGTTGGTTTCTTCACTGAGGTTGAGACGAGTAATCACTACTAGAAGACCCCCATTTGCTACTCAGGCTTTCACTACCCAGGACAGTGACTAAACCAGTCTCTTTCATCAGCAACGAAGTGTCTCTCTTCCGGGGTCACAGCTAATATCGCGATGCACCAGGGATCGTGTGGTCTGGGAAGACTTCCTCAGGTTCTTCAGGTGATGTGGCTTGTCCTTTCTCTGTGTCAGGTTGTCGCGACGATCTGCTAACACAGCTGGGCTCACTAGGTCATGCGGAACCCGCCGACAGTGAGTGGCATGGATCCAGTTCTTCCGGTTGGTTACTCGCACCGCAGTCCTGGTAGCCAAGAACACCTGCTCAGGGCCGCGCCACCTCGGGGATAGGGAACTGGCTCTCTGGAAGGACTTCGTCACCATGTAGTCTCCAGGCCGTAGATCATGGTCCTCACCCTGCGACCTGTCTGGAATCGTTTCCCGAACCTGTTGATAAATAGAAGACAAACTGTGAGTCAACTGAGACAAATAGTCGTTCATCAATACACAAGGTACATCATGTGTAGGGCAGTGTTAGGAATCCCCCAAATATTCATTGGCCTCCCGAAAACCACCTCATACGGTGTGAGGCCTGATCATGTATGTGGTATCGATCTAATGGATGGCAATGCCAAGGGCAGTGTATCAGGCCATTTCAGAGATGTGGAAGCTTGTATTTTGGCCAACTTAAGTTTGAGGGTAGAATTGTATCGTTCCACTAGCCTTGCTGATTGTGGGTGAAAAGCAGCATGGAACTTCTGCTTAGTTCCCAATCCTTTCATGAGGTAATCAACAACTTGCCCAATTAAATGGGGTCCGTTGGGATTCCACAAAACTCAGCAGATGCCAAATCTATGGAAAAACTCTTTTAGGAGTACCTTTGCTGTAGTAAGAGCTGTATTATCTTTCGTAGCGTATGCTTCTATCCATTTACTGAAGGCACATACCACCACTAAGACATACTTTAGATTATGACAGCGTTCAAGCTGGATATAATCAATTTGCAGAACCTCAAAAGGTGCAGTAGGTATTGCAAGCCCTCCTGTTGGAGTTAGTGTTCCCTTTCCAGGATTATACTGGAGACAAATCAGACAAGACTGGACTATCTTTTTAGCTGTGCCGGCAATATCTGGATAATCCCAAACTTGCATAAGTAGCTTTGCTATTGAGGATGCTTCAACATGTGACGGCCCATGTTCCATGTGAATCATGGGATGTAAATAGGCTGCGGGTAATTTCCACTTCGTCATGTCTTTATTCCTCCAACAGCCCTCATCATCCAATGTTCCCTCCTTAGACCATTGATCTAATTCTTCAACAGAGGCAGATTGTTGCATGTCCAGCACCTCTTGCCTGGCATCATTCCAATGTTCAGCCTGTGACTTGACCACATACATAGATGTAGTACTTCGCTGCATTGCAGTCTCACGGGCTGTGTGATCCGCAAAGGCATTGCCTTGCCCTATTTTATCAGTCACTTTGTTATGTGCGTGACACTTAACAATCGTTACTTTCAAGGCAGTAAGGAGGTTATGTACTAATTCCCCATGCACTATTTGTGTCCCATGTGAAGTAAGAAAGCCTCTTTCCTTCCAGAGTTGCCCAAAATCGTGAGCCACTCCAAAAGCATATCGGCTATCGGTGTAAATGTTAACAAACAGATCTGTGCTAAGCTCACATGCTCTTGTTAGCGCTATCAACTCAGCTACCTGACCTGACTTCTGTGGGATGCGAGCTGTCTCAACTACTGTCTGAAGTGTTGTAATTGCATACGCAGCACATGTCGTGCCATCGAGCAACTTCAAGCAGGACCCGTCAACCCACAATTCCCATCAAAAGTAGAAAGGGGCGTATCTTGTTGGTCAACACGACCCTTTGTTTGTTCTTCAGTAAGGGATATACAATCTTGTAACTCCTGTGACTGAGACTAAGTGGCTGGAAATGGAAATAATGGAGCAGGATTCAGAGTCGAGCACCTTTTCAGTGTGATATGAGGAACCAAAAGTGTCAATTCATATCCTGTCAAGCGAGCACTAGTCAAATGTTGTGTTTTCGTTTGATTTAAAAGAGCATCAACTGAATGGGGTACTAGCACAAGCAATCTATGTGACAAAACTATTCCCTCACTCTGACTCGCTGTCGCCGCCACCGCTCGAAAACACCCAGGCAACGCACGAGCGACTGGATCAAGGACAGCTGAAAAATAGGCACAAGGACGCTGCTTATCACCGTGTATCTGGGTTAAAACCGAGAGAGCGTAACCGTCCCTCTCGTGTACATAGAGTGTGAAGGCCTTAGTGTAGTCTGGAGTTCCTAATACTGGTGCAGAACAAAGAGCTGGACACAACTGTTCGCAAGCATGCTGGCATTCAATAGTCCATGGGAGGGGCATCGGAGTGTCTTTTGTCAAAAGGGCCAACAAGGGTTTAACAATGTGAAAAAAGCTAGGGATCCACTGCCTACAGAAAGAAGTAAGGCCAATCAGTGCCCGAATATCCTTCTGAGTACGAGGCACAGGTGTGTCTAAAATAGCTTGAATGCGGTCTGGTGTGAGTGCACGTCTCTCCTTAGACAAGAGGTGACCTAAGTAGGTAACCTGCTGTCTACAATACTGCAATTTCTTACGAGAGACTTTGTGATGATGAGATCCAAGAAATGATAGTAATAACAGTGTTCCTTCTTCACACTGTTCAGTGGTATCAGCAGCCAACAAGATGTCATCAACATATTGAATAAGAGCCACCCCTTTCGGTACAGGGAAAGATTCAAGCTGTCTTTTCAATGCCTGGCTATAAATGCTAGGACTCTCTGTAAAGCCTTGTGGAGCTCTACAAAATCTGAATGAGCGATTATTCAAAGTGAAGCCGAACAAATAATGGCTGTCAGGATGAATAGGTATCGAGAAGAAAGCATTCTTCAAATCGATCACACTGAATGTAGTTGCAGTAGGAGGAACCATAGTAAGAAGTGTTGTGATGTCAGAGACTACTGGATATTGGGGCACTGCTATGTTGTTGACCTCTCTCAAGTCAATAATAAATCTATAAACCTCAGTATCAGTGTCTTTTTTCAAATTGGGAAGAATAGGGCTATTACAGATATTGTAAGGAACTTCTTCCACAAACCCCACTCTGATCAAATCCTGAACAATGTGTATCAATGCTTCTTCACCTTCTCGAGAGGTTTTATATTGGGGCAACGAAGCACCTTCCTTCACTTGAATATGCACTGGTAGGATAACCATTTGACCCACATTGGTGTCTGATGTAGCCCACAAGGTACTAGGTAGTGATGCCAAAGCAATATCCTCTTTAATAAGACAAGACCTCTCAACCATTGGATAGTTGTCATTTAAAATAACACGCACACCCTCTGGGGAACAACGAATTGTAGCACGAAAATGTTTAAGCATATCAATACCCACAATGTTATCCGGTGTGATATCGGAAAACAGAAATGGACATGTTGCAGTGAATTTATCAAGACTAAATGCAAGTGGTTGTGACAGTGGGCTAAGGGAAGGTGTCCCATCGAATCCTATCGATGGTATCGTTGTGCCAGACAGGGGAGCCATACCCACAATGTTATCCGGCGTGATATCGGAAAACAGAAATTGACATGTTGCAGTGAATTTATCAAGACTAAATGCAAGTGGTTGTGACAGTGGGCTAAGGGAAGGTGTCCCATCGAATCCTATCGATGTTATCGTTGTGCCAGACAGGGGAGCCATAGGAACCAATTGTTTAGACAGAGCGCTATGAGTAGATCCTGTATCAACCAGAAAGCGATCAGTAGAACCCAAGACGTTTGCATCGACATAGGGACCCCTCTGATCTACTGGTACCTCAACCAGTTCTTTACCCCATCCTAGGCATTACTATGCATAATCAGAATCCTTAGGACCATCAGCCAAGTAATCAGACATTTGGTATTGGTTGTGCCTATCAAAGGTATTAAAAGAATTAGGATTGTGTTCAACTGCTTCAATTCTAGCACGATTATCCATGCCTCCCCTATTTCCTGTGTTCCCTGGGCAGCCTCTCATACTTCCTCTACCCCGCTGATACTGCTGACCTTGCAAATGGGGGCACTCGGAACGTCAATTTCCAATCTCTCTACAATACGCACACTGATCAGAAGACAAAGTTGCTTGAGGGAAAGGGGGTACACCAGAGCGATACATCGCACGTCCACCTCTACCACTGCCTCTAAATGATGAACCATAGACTTGAGCCAACATAACTTTTGTTTTGAAATCCTTAAGCTTTTTATCCTCCTTGCCTTTTGCTTCCAATTCTTGACGCTCATAATACTGGGCCATAGTCAAAAGGGAGACAGGGGAAGACATAGTCCATGAACTCTCGCTGGCCTTTAGGCGACTAGCTATTTCTGGCAACATGTTAGCGACAAATATGTCGACGAACAGATGCTTACCTGTGTCATCTGTCAACGACTGTCCACTAAAGTCATGGAATGTCTATTAGAATCGTGTAAAGAAATCAGAAACTGACTCATTCACTTTCTGTTTACAAGAGGCTAATGTAGTCCAATCTATTTTCTTAGGGGGTATAAGAGTTTTCAACTTAGTTACAATGGCTTTGGGAAGATCTAATATCACCTGTTGTGGTTTCGGCGCAGGCTCTCTATCAGCATCTATTTTCTCTAAATGCACCCAAGTATCACCATAAGCTACATTATCATCTACCTTCCGAATTGATCTCTACATATCAGGGGGTAAAATAAGGCCAAAAAACATGTCAATATCAGGCAACGTCATAGTGCAGGAGCTAATAGCTCCTTCTACTTCTTCATAAAAAATGGCTGGATTTTTGCGTGGATCAGGCAAAGCAGCTTTAAGAGACATAACGTCTGCTCTATTCCAAGAGGTATGGACCCAATTATAAATAAAATATCCCTTCGCATTATCTGAAGTTTTATCGTCACTTGTGCCCGCTACCTGTGGAGGAACATACAAAGGTGCATCTTCACGCATCCGCTTCACAGTAACTACAGGATTACTAGTGTCTTTATCTGTCCGTGTAGCTTCTGCTTGTCGCGCTGGAATCTGAACTGTTTGCTCAGCTGTAGCTTTACCAACTGCCTTGTTCTCGTCTCGTAGACGGAATGCGTCAACGCGTAATTTAAGCACTTGCCTAATTAGATCGGACACCTGTGAAAAAAGAAAGGTGCCATCACTTAAGTGTTTATAATCAGAATTTATATTAGAGTGCTCTAGAGCACCAGAATGTTTTCTAAAGCTGGTTATTACTTCACAAGTGAACATCTCTAAAAAATATAACTGCTCTAAATCGGACCATTGCTGAACCATTGCTAGAATGTCTGGAGCAGAGGCATCCCCATAAGCTGCTTTACGAACAGCAGATCTAAGAGTGGCTTTATGTTCTGTAGTTAAAGTAGAGCGAGTTGTCCGCCCAAATTTCTTATCTTCATCTTATTCTTCTTAAGAAAAATGCTCCTCATCAGAACCTTCATTCTCAGGGGCACTAGGGAATTTATACGGGGCGGAGGTCTGTCTAACAAAATAAAATCATCTTGAGGTTTATTAAGTATGGGATACATGGGGCGCCTAACAGGGTACTGGCCAGTTACCTCTAAATGACGCTCCCTATCTTCTTTCTCTTTTATTTCCTTATTTTTTAATTCCAATGCTTTTTCATGAATCGATTTGCGCTGTTCTTTTTCTGCTATAGCTTCTTCTCTCCTCACTCTCTCATTCACCTCTTTCTCCCACATTCGTACACAATCAAACATATATTGTCGACTCTTTCTCTGAAACAGACACTGCTCAAAATACTGAATCTTCTTAAAAATCAAATGACCCATTTACTGCCCATTGTAGATCAGGATCCTTTTTCGTATATTTGTTCCATAGTGTACTATACATTATGGTAGAAAAACCATATTTAATATACATAAACCTATTAGGTGTCCCCTCTAGGGGAGCCGGCTGACTACTTTCTAGATCCATATTGGTACCTCCAAGACAGCAACACATTCTATGAAGTGTGCTAGGAGCAGGCATGCCAAAAATATTATAACAAAATATATTATAATTAAATAGGATTTATCCCAAGTACATCAAAAGTAGAGACAAAAATCTCCACGTTACCTGTCACTTCAACGACTTTACCAAACCAAAGTCTCCAACCTTCAACTGCCAAGCTCTGGGTTGACCTAATGGTCACTGCAAAACTTACGCCAAAGGAGATCTCAGTCGGGACCGGCCACCACCTGGAGGGTCAGATTGGGAAAACCGGAAAAACACATCCGTCTGCAAAGACATAGGGTCTCCTCGTGCAGGGTACCTCCTCAGTAAATTCCTGTCCTCCGTAAAGACCACTCCTTCGGACGGTTGCGTCTCCGATGAGCCCTACGAGTCGGACGCCAAACTGTGGAAATTACCCTTTTTAGGGGCCCACCGGTGCAGGGGTCCACCCTTATCTGTCCACGGGTCCTTGGACCAACAAAGAAGAGATTGGAACTGAAGCTGGAATTTAAAATACGTTTATTCACTTATGAGTGAGACCACGTCCATCCAACACCCTAAAGTGTTCCAGGAGGTAGTGACTTGAATACACAGACCATGGGCCTTATATACTGTGTTTGTTGCGGAGTAAGCATGTAGACTCAAATAGAAGGTACAAACATAAACAGGAATAGCTATCGACTAACATGGGCAGATGACTATCACTTAGTCAGCAAAGTGGGAGGGGAGCCAGAACTGCTTACATCAGTAGGATATGATAGACAGTTACATTCTCAAACAGGTGCATTCTAGCAGCTACAGGCCTTTCTGAGCTCATACACTGCTTGAGCTTAGAATAGAAGGAGTTAACTAAAGCTGATGACTCAAGCAGAATAGAAAGGCAAGCAACAGTGAAGACGGAAGAATCACATGGCTAACAAAATGGACGCCACAACCAAGATGGCTTCAGTTTATGCTAACAGATTATCTGTGATTTCCACAATTCGACATCATACTGCACTCTTTTCATCTGGCGACAAGTTTGAAGCTCTCACCACAAAATGTGTGCTTCTTTTGATGCCTTCAACGTTCACGCCAGTTCGCTTCTTCGACAAACTACTCAGTTCGTGACCTGTGATACTTTCTACGGCAGCTCTTTGGATGGCAACGGACCCCGCCCACATCTGCGGCCTCATTTCATACTACGGCAGCTAATTTGCCAAAAAACGGGCCACGCCCACACCTTTCCTATTATCCGGAGCCCCTTTCCAAAACCTTGGTTTGAGGCAGACCGAAATTCATTTCAAACATGCTCTTCAAGCGTGCAACATTTATTTATTCAAATTTACCTCAAAGCATAACCAGCTGTTTGCTCTACACGCCGTTTCTTCAAAGCACTTCGAAACACAAGGTACTGTGTTATTTATTTATTTTATTATTTTTTAACAAGAACATTTATTTGTTCACTTAATGGCTTCCTCTCATCAAATTCTTCAGTTAGACCATTTTCTACCTAAACCAGGCAAACCAAAAGAAACCTGGAAACTATGGTTCCGTTCATTTGAAAATTATTTGGTAGCAATTGATACTGAAAATTACTCACCACAGCGTAAATTGGCTATTCTTTACAATTTTCTGGGAAGCGCAGGACGTGAAACTTTTGACAGTCTTTCTGTTTCTGTACCTCCACCTGGTGAAGGGGATGGCTGCAATGTCTACACTGACGCTGTTCAAAGACTAAACAAAAGATTTCTTGAGCAACCAAGCGTTATGTTGGAAAGATTTAATTTTATGAAAAGGAAGCAGAACTCAGATGAGTCAATTGAGGATTTAATTTCAGCATTAAGAAACTTGGATGCAAACTGCAATTTTGGTGCAGCATTATCAGACAATGATAAATTAGAGTCAGAAGTAGAATTGTTTGAGTTATCAGTAGTTTGAAGACTGCTAACTCTAATCACTTTCCTACTTCTACAAACTGTTTGAAAATGACCTATTTTGTTACAATTATTAAATTTTTTGCCTAAAGAGTACAAACAGGACTATCTCCAAGATGAGATCTGGAACCACACCTGTAACAATATTAATTAGATTTGTTTTGAAAAGGCTTCACATACTTGGGCCTGTAAGAAACATTTTTCTTAAGAAAAGGATCTGGTCGTATCTCACTACACCTCACTCTTCTACAGGTGTTTCTCCCTTCAGACTTCTCAAGAAGAGAGATCCAAATGGTACTCTCTGCCGAGCCTCGCTGAAAGTCTTAAGAAAGGAGGACAATTCATGTTAGGTCTGCAAGGATAAACAAAATATGCTTGAGAATGTTGCTGCTTAACAGCTTATACAAAAAAAAAGGTTTGACACAAAAAGTTGTAACAGTGCACATGAATTTCAGGTTGGTGATTGGGTCATGGTGAAGTCTCCCGACAAGGTATAAAAGGGTCTTTCCAAATTTTCCCTTCCTGTACAAATTCTCAAGCTTGCCAAGGGATCCTTGTTTTTGGACTCTAAAGGCTGGTGGAAGAAAAGAATGTTAGTCAGGTTAACTCCTGATCAAGCTTCTCAAATAAATTTTAGCCAACAAGAGATCTGATTTACATGACGATTTACATTTCTCACATTTTTCTAATGAGTCCTCGTTTGATGAATCCATCACTACCAATGGAGTTGATTCTCAGGGTTCTATTGCTATCTCCACCCCAGGGTCTCCATCCACACCTCATCCAATCAAGCTGGTTTAGATTTGACACCCACTGTAGTCACTTCGAGACCCTCTCGCAATTGCTCTCTTCCCTACAAATTTAGGGTTTTCTATATGACCTAGACCATCCACCTCACGTCACGGTTTATATGCTTCATTGTACATATGTAGTTGTCATTTTCTTTAATAGGGGGAGGGTGATGTAATGAGTTGAATCCTGTTGGTTTGCGTGCATGTTAATGTTGTCAAAGCATGCGTATGTTCTTGTGCATGTTTTATTGTACTGTGCATGTATTTCCCATTGTTTTAGCATGCGCACCTGTTCCACTCCATGCGCATGCTGTACAGTTGAATTGAATAACAAGTTCACTTTTAATTCTGTATTCATGTGCATTTCTACTCCTATCGAAGCACGAACGACAATAGCAGTCATTGCCAGTTCGCACTTCGAGGAGTAAGGATGCACTCCAGTGGTGTTCGCTTTCTCGCTTAATAAAGCTACTTCAGCTCACCTCAAGATGTCTCCTCATCATTATTCGGCATCATTCTGCACTCTTTTCAAGGGTCCAGGAAACACTTCGCTCCTGTGCTGCTGGTCCTAACTGAAGTGTTTCCTCAGCTTGTCGCCAAAATATGTTGCAATTAATCCAGACAAGTGTAGTTTTCTTCTGAGTTTATTTTTTGCAGCACGGCGGTGCGGCTCCCTTCCCCTGCATCTGCAGGGTCTAACTCCCTCAGGATCTGGAACTCGGCTGAGGCACGGTCATACCTGCTACTGATGCAGCGAGGAGAAATTAAAAATGTATGTATATCCTACTCAGATTTTCCCATAACAGGTAACCCTACTAATTGCATGGTTTGCAGTGATCATTTAACCAACATCACATAAACACGTGGGAAAGGCTTTGCAAGTAATCAAATTTATTAACTCATTACCTCATGATGTGACATGCTTGCTCATTATTCTACTTGCAGTAGTGAGAAAAACTCAGTGCATGATGTAACGCATGGAGTGTGTCGCATATTTGCATGGCATGCACATTTTATTTTATTAATAGCTTGAAGAGTGTTGCTTATTTGCTAGATAAAAATATTTGGGGTAGGTATAAGGGAATTAGTCGGGAGGGAAACACAAGGGTTTATTTCAAATTAATTTCATTGCATTAATACTCTTCTGTGTTTGTTTACCGTAGTTTTGGCTGATGGCCATGTCTCAAGATGGCGGATTCCTTACTTCCTGACCTGCGCAATAAGAAATATATGACCTAACGTCTTGGACCAAACCTGCGCATGACTGTTCTACTGTCGTCTGTACTCATGACTCTGCAAAATCCTATTCGTGCTTTAGGGAACGAGTGTTCTTGAATGGAAGCCAGCAGTGTGTCTGCTAAATTAAGTCAGAGTAAAGGGACATCTGAAGATACAAAGTCATATTGTTGCCAGCGGTGAATGAACAATTGAAGTCTCTCAAAGACAAGGACGTGGAATGATAAACTGTATAAATTGCATGAAGGAAAATAATGACTGCCAAAGACATCGTCATACTAAAATATGAAGCAGTAACGCGTGTGAACGGAGGTTTGAAAGTATCGACTAAGTGAAAGTGACAAGTAATGAAATGACCATTATGAATGAACACTGTACTGACAGGTTGAAACCAGACTTTCAAAATTATATTTTTTCCTGGTCACCAGAACCAATCAAATCTTGAGAAATGTAAAGAGTGAAACATTTTAGTGTAGAGAGCCAGAAAACACATTATAACAAGCATTGGCATAGCCAATAGGCCTCGTTTTTGGGACCTTATAAGTATTTTGTTATGCAGCACAATATCCTTGGTGCAGCAACATTAACTGTTGCATGGTTAAACACTTATAAGGCCCCAAGGACGAGACCTATTGGCTATGCCAATGCTTGTTTACCATTTTTCTGTTCTTATGTGGTGTAGTTGATATAATCGGCTTGTCAGCCTATGCACAGTGCACATCCACCTGGTGAAAAATACAGCCATCCACTAAATGACAGTGCCCATATGGTGGGCTAATACCTCTGTATCTCGTTGCATTCCTGTTGGCTTGCTGTCAAGCAACACATACCATTCAGGGTGGCGCTCCGGGTCAGTGTGGCTGTCATCAACTCTGGGCACATCATTTTATGGGCCTTCAGATGATAGTCTCCACTGTATTAAATGGGATTTCTGAACTGTTAGCTTACCGTTGCTTTTGTGGACACACCAGCATAATTAACGTGTCTGTACCTCTTTGTTAAAAACTTTTTTTTATTGCATCCTGCCTCATATTTATTTTAAACTAAACTATTAGATTACATTTTTCAAAACAAATCCGAGTGCCAAGGGCTAGAAAGCTGTTCGAATCGAGCAAACCATTCACATGCAATGATGCATCCAATATCCTGCCCTTGAAGTGTTTCCTTCTGTACTGACAACTGAACAGAAGCTGCCAATATGCAAACTGCCCCCGAATGTTCCTCGGAGAAATTTTCAGTCAACTAAGAAAAATATGATTTTTTCTAAAAACTTATTTTCTGATTCACAAAGCTTTTTTCCGTGAGTTGTTTAGTACTTTTGACTTGGGTGTGACTTAACTCCTTCATTTCCCCAAGTTGTTAATAACTAAAAAAAAAAGCTCTGTGAATTGGATGGTTATTATTTAATTCTGGACAGAGGTAAGCCCCTCCAAAATTCATTTTTTGGTTTTGACCCCATGTCAGCTACAAGATCTTTAGCCCTACCCACCATCCGGTATTTGTATTACAGACAGGGCAGCGCAAGCTGGCCGCCGCCCAGGGCGCCCACCTTTGGAAGGGCGCAGGAGCTGCGCGCAGTAGTCTTCTTCAAGGTGACATGTATTGAAACACTTTCTCGAGGCTCCTGGTGCGGTCTCTGCCTAGTGGCTGCTGCTTTTCCTCTTGTGACACATTTTCTTGCCCCACACACCTGCGCCCTACCATGTGCTCAACTCGCAGAAGGTTCAATATGATGGATGCGGGGGGAGCCACATCTGATTTCGCCGAGCGTGCTTTCGGAGCGAAGGCCAGCTCTGCTTGACCTTGGCGGTGTCCGCCTGCTTCGGCTTCCTCTGAAGCATGTAACGAACAGGCGTGCGCTTGATTGTTAACGTATATTAGCGTGAAGGGACCGCACTGTACTGTCTGCCTCTATTTGAGTCAGCAGTTGTAGTGTTTTGGGAGCATCGCTGGGGTTTTGCGGACTGTGGCATAGCTGGCCTCGGCTGCAACCTACGGCAGCACCTGCAGCAAGTGGCATGTTGAGCCATTGAGCAGCGAAGCCGTCGCAGCCAAACATCTGGCATGGTGTGCCCGTTGCCATGTTGCCATTGTGGGCAGCTTTTCAGTGTCATTTTCCACACACTGTTAAGGTGTGCGCTGTGAGTGTTTCCCTAGGACGTTTAAGGACACTTTTTGTGAAGAAAAAAACAAGAAGCCCGGTGCATTCTTTTGGGGCAGAGTAGACTGCCGAATGTTGTGCAGACCACGCACTGCCCATAGCTCAGGAGGGAGGTCCAGAAGGGAGTTGAGTGTTCCTGTCTGCTGCATTGAAGGAACACCGAGCACGCCGGAAACGCAGAGCTTCGGCGGATAAAATACCCCCAGCCTTACACATTTACCTCTGAATAAACCAAAACCGTCGTTTAAGACCGGCCTAAAAATCCCCTCTCTCCACTAAACAATTCGCCGTGACTCGGGGCGTCGAGTGCCGCCAAATATTCCTACACCGTGAAGCTTGCACGCTGCTGCCTCGGCCCGTACTGTGGCCCCCCTCGCGGCGGCGCAGGGCCCGGGCACGAGCAGCGCGAGCCACGTGCGCGACCTTTAGGCGCAGCTTGGTTTCTGATTCTATTACAGGACCGGACATTATAACATAACATTCCCAGAATGCTTATAGTAAGAAAATAACAACCATAGAGACTAGCTCTATATAACAGTCAGTCAAACCGGAACACTTCCTCCTTCTTTGCTGCTCCTCTCAGAGTTAAGTGTTCGATTTCCTATCTTGCCTTCTCTCGTGCGTGATATCTGTTTCGTGATAGTAGTGCAGCCTTTATTGTGTACTTGGCGATATATATGCAGATTACCTCTTTGTATCGCGCGCGCTGGTGCTGTGTTTCGTGCTCGCGATCATTTGCATTTTGCCAGCGCATTCCTCACGCGCTTCTGCAGCCGATCGGACGGTGACGATTCCGCTGTCAGCGCTCCTCACCGTCCGATCGCGTCTCCTCTGTGCCCCATTTTGTCGCGTTATCGGCGGCAGGCGGTTGCTCTCCCTAATTCGAGCCCGCTGTTTACATTAGAGCCTCGCGTCACGTAGCCTAATTGGGCTCCTTTTGGGCTACACGACGCCTACTTTCGTTTCCTCCTCGCTCCGACGCGTTTTCTGCCTCGCGTCGGAGCTACAGGTTGTCCTGCAAGTGTGCCCTTCAGTTTAAGCCTTCCCAGGCTGCAAAAAATAGTGACAGGCCCCCCCAGCTGTGTGCAGGCTGGTAGGATCATTGAGGCTCTCTATGCCCTTTGGGTATTTGAACTACAGCTTTGCTGAGGAGCATATATAAATACGGTGTTTAAGTGTGTTTGCACCAGGGTGACTCCCCCTTGACTGATCCCTTTGGGATTCATATATATATATTTATATATTTTGAGGTCTTGACGTGCCGCCTTCTCCCGGGTGGACATGAAAGACTGGGCCTACTTTGAGGAGGACGAGTATGGGTACTATGAGGAGGAGCATGCCCCCTCGAGGACAACCTTGTGCAGGCTTAAGACGCCTCTGTGCAGGACTCCGTCACTAAGGCGGTGAGGTGGCGGTCCCTAAGACCATAAATAAAGCATTGACTGCGGCATTAAAGCCCATTACAGCGCAACTGGAAACTTTTGCCAAACCGCATGGACTGTTGCAACAAGATACCGTACAGGCATCTACTTCTTCAGGGGGTAAATCTAAATCTAAATCTTCCAATTGGCCTCATGCCCAAACGATCACCACTCTTCCCCCCCCCTGCGTTCAGGGACCACCCATATTCAGGGGCCCCTAATCCTTTGCCTGCGGCGTCCAGGGTGGTCACAGATACTGATACCGACACGGATACGGATTCCACCAGCCACACTATGTCGCCCAAGAAGAAAAAATCTAAAAAGTCAGGGGTGCGCTCTCAATCGCCCCCGGTCTATCAGCCTTCTACACCCTTTGACTTCAACCCCCAGGATATAGTGCATCCTAGGTCTTCGGATTGGGCGCCTCCGCCGGAGGTGGCGGACTACATCCACCAGAATTCACGTTGTAGTTTCGACAGGGATGTTAGGAACCGCCTAAGGTCAGAATGCCCCCGTCCAGATGTTCCAGACAAGGTCGCAGAGACCCCGGACATAGACCCTAACATGTTAGCGTTCTTAAAAAAGTTTCAGAAGGATCCTAAGAAGGGCATCGACCGCGCTTGGTGCGGATGCCAAGATAAGTTATAAGACACTATTGGCCCGTTATCTAAAATTTTGGAGATGGCTCTGAAAGCCAAAGAGTCTGGGGCATTGATTGACCCTGACATTTTGGCAGGTTGGACCCAACATGCTATCTGCTTCCTAGGCAATGCAAATTTCGCCATTTCTGCCGAGCGCAGGAAATCCCTCCTTATGCGCATGGATACTAACCTGACGGAATTGGCTGGGGCTGAACCAGGCCCCTTGGCGGACGGTTTACTCTTCGGAGACCGTTTTGTGAAAGACGTCTCCAAGTATGTAGGGACATTCACGAGTCTAGACAAAGCCCAGTCAAATATCAAAAGGGTGTTCACCACTGGCCTTTTTGGAAGGGCCAGGCAAGGCAGGGGCCGCTCGTCAGGCCGGCAGTACCATCAGGGTCCCGCGAGAGGTGGTTATGGCCGAGGCCGCGGAGACTTTCAGGATTCTACCAGAGGTGGCACCTTCTACCCTACGAGACGATCCAATCGTCGCGGGTTCCACCGTGGTGGCAACAGAGGAAACTCCCGTCCTCAAATTACAGCAGGTAAGCCCAGTGCCTTTGTCTGTTTATCCTCTGGGGGGTCGGATTCGCCATTTTCTTCAAACAGTGCAAGGTTTTCACATAGATGTTTATCAAACTCCTTTTCAGGAGTCGACTCCCAAACCCCTATTTTTTTCCCAACAAGACATGCATTTTATCGATCTAGAATTAGACGAGCTGCTGCGCAAGCACGCGGTGACCTATTGCGAGGACGACGGTCCCGTAGGCTTCTGCAGCACCGTGTTCCTCGTACAGAAGAGGGGTGGGGGGTTCCGACTGGTTCTCAACCTGAAGGGGTTC
Source organism: Triturus cristatus (assembly GCF_964204655.1). Classification (NCBI taxonomy): domain Eukaryota; kingdom Metazoa; phylum Chordata; class Amphibia; order Caudata; family Salamandridae; genus Triturus; species Triturus cristatus. The sequence continues at coordinate 1,271,856,413 of NC_140592.1, read as the reverse complement.
AATTCCTTTGTCCTTTATCGACATTTCAAGATGGAGGGTATCCATCTTCTGGCGGATCTCTTGAGACAGGGGGACTGGCTAGTCCGCCTCAATCTCAAAGACGCATACCTTACAGTGCCCATTTCCCCCCCCCATCGCAGATTTCTACAGTTTCAGTGGCGCGGCAGGTGCCTGGAATATTTGGTCCTACCTTTTGGTCTTTCCTCGGCTCCGTGATGTTTTACCAAACTCCTGAAGCCAGTGGTAGCGCATCTCAGGGAGCAGGGCATACGCCTTATAATCTATCTCGACGACATTCTGATTATGGCTCCCTCAGCGCACATAGCATCTCTTCACCTGCATCTGGCGATGTCACTATTAGAGAGTCTGGGCTTTGTAGTGAACAGGGAGAAGTCGGTCCTCAGTCCGACGCAATCTCTGGAATTCCTGGGATTTGTGGTCAATACGCAGTCGGCGCAGTTGCTTCTGCCCAAACACAAAATCAGGGACCTGAAGAAAGAATTGAGAAAGGTTCTGGACTTGCAGGTAATGTCTCTGAGGGAGATCGCTCGTCTGGTGAGCCTGCTGGCATCATCCATACAGGCGATCTTCCCGGGCCCTCTACACTATCACGCTTTACAGCGCTTGAAGATCAGACACCTCCAGAAGGGCCTCTCCTATTCAGACCTTGTTCCGCTCTTGGAGGAAGCCCGAGTAGAAATCCAATGGTGGTTGACCCATGTGGAGGCATGGAACGGTTGGGCGATCTTCGGATCTCACCCGGAGGTGATCATAGAATCGGATGCCAGCAGGTCAGGCTGGGGAGCCCGCTGCGGGGAGGTCACAACGGGGGGCAGATGGTCTCGCCAGGAGTTGGAGCTTCATATCAATTGTCTCGAACTCCTGGCGGGCTCGTTTGCGATTCGCACCCTCTCCCCCAGGAAGGTTTCTTGCTGTATTCTGTTGAGAATGGACAACATTTTAGCTGTACGCTATATCAACAAGCTGGGGGGTACCAGGTCCCCGATGTTGGCGGAGATAGCCAAAGACTTTTGGCATTATTGCCTAGCGCATCAGATATCGGTCATTGCGGAGTACCTTCCGGGGCGAGACAATGTGGTGGCGGATTGGCAGTTACGCCACTTGAAGTATTACAGCGATTGGAAACTCCATCCATCCCTGTTCCATCAGATCCAAGCGCTGTGGGGCCCCTTCCACACGGATCTTTTTGCCTCCAGACTGAAATGTCAGCTTGAAGCGTTCTTCAGCTGGAGGCCAGATCCCTTGGCGAAAGCAACAGATGCATTCACTCAGGATTGGTCCCTGAACCTTCAATACGCGTTTCCCCCCTTTCTTCTGATTCCCAGGGTGGCGAATCAAGTTTCTTGGCAGGGAGCGGAGATTGTGCTGATTACTCCTATTTGGAAGTCGCAGCCATGGTTCCCAGTTCTCCTAGAGATGGCGTGCGACTGCCCGCTCCGCCTCCCTTGCTTCCCTCAGATACTCCAGGACCCTCAGGGGGAGCTCCATCCGCTAGTTCTAGCGGGGTAGCTGTCCCTGATGGCCTGGAGGCTTTCCGGCAACAGTGGTCGTTGCCAGGAATTTCGGAGCAAGCTTCCACCTTTATTCAACAAGCTTGGGCCCCTTCTACGAGAAAAAGATACGGATCGGCCTGGAAGGCCTGGTTGGGTTGGTGCTTGGAGAGACATCTGGATCCCGTGGAAGCAGATCTCTCTCACATATTGAATTTTCTATCTCAAAAAGCCGCAGAAGGTCTATCCTACAGATCAGTGAATAATTTTCGTTCCGCCATTTCAGCAGGGCATTCACAACTCGATGGCCGGCCGGTAGGCATGCACCCGGTGGTGTGTAAGCTCCTGAAAGGAATTTGCGTTTCCAATCCACCTAAGGCTAAGTATACTTCTTTGTGGGATGTTTCAAAGGTTTTGACTCTGTGTGATGCATGGCCTAATAATGAATTCTTATCTCGTAAGCAATTGTCAGCTAAGCTTGCCATGTTGTTGTGTTTATCCTCATGCCGCAGGATGTCAGATGTTAAAGTGCTTGATTTGGAGGGTAGGATTTTTTCTCCTGAAGGAGTGTCATTTGTTATCACTGCCCGCACTAAAACTTTTTCCAGGTCTATAGATTACAATATTTTTCCTTTGAATGAAAAACTTTGTGTGGTCAAATGTCTTAAGGTATATGAGGATTGTACACGACCACTTCGTCCTTCTGGTTGTTGCAGGTTGCTTATTGCCTTACAGAAACCGTTTAAACCGGTGACTTCCGCTACTTTTGCCAGATGGCTGAGATTTGTTATGTCAGAAGCAGGCATTGATGTTAATGTGTTTGGGGCACATTCAGTCAGAGGTAATATGGCCTCCAAGTCATTCATGCTGGGTACCAGTATACAAGATATCATGAAAGCGGCCGACTGGTCTTCCAGCTCTACTTTCAAGCAGTTTTACTATAAACCTGTGGGCAATGTTGCCTCTGTGGTATTACATAAGCGTTAAACTAGCATAATCTGAAGCCTCCGGTCCTGTAATAGAATGAAAAATTAGCTAGCATTCGCGCCAAGAATTTTCAATTCTATTATGGACACGGAGGCGAGGATTATCCCGCCCAGGGACAACTGAATAGTGGTGATGATTCATGATTTCATGTTACCCACCCTGATTTATCAGTCGATGACAATTATTACGAGTATGATATTTCTGTTTCAGGCGCTGATCAGAAAGGAGACTAGACCAGATGGTGATCCTCTGGAGAGTGCGTTCCATGCTTTCACTTGCCAGTTCTACGTTTCCTGGGGTTCCAGCCTTTTGGAGCGGTTTGGATGTTTCGCTGTGGTTATCGGACTTATGCTGATGGATTTGGACTCTGCTTGTTGGGCAAAGAAAGAGGAAGTGTTCCGGTATGACTGACTGTTATATAGAGCTAGTCTCTATGGTTGTTATTTTCTTACTATAAGCATTCTGGGAATGTTATGTTATAATGTTATCATGATTCTCATTGGCTGCTGTTGTTTTGCAGTAAATGAAAGAGAAGCATAATCCTCGCCTCTGTGTCCTTAATAGAATTGAAGATTCTTGGCGCGAATGCTAGCTAATTTTTTATTCTTATGTTTTTGTCGCTGGCATGATGGCGGAGTGTCTCTTAGGAGGGGTAGGGGAGACTTTCTATAAACCAGTGCTTCTGAAGTCTGGTTGGGCATCGAGAGACGCCGAGTCAGAATTAAATGTGTGTGTAATTTGGGGAAATTTACAGTGCTGTCAAAAGGCAGGATGATTACACACCAGAACAATAGTGCGTCTCATGTGGGATTTGTTCGTGTGAAAAGCTTTTTGGTAGTGTGGCGTGATGAGACTACGGGGACTCTGCTTCGAAAGTTGTAGAAATAAAAACCTTTTTAGGGGTTCACTAATACACCTGGTCCTTTAAACCAACAAAGAAGAGATTGGCACGGAAGCTGTAATATCAAAGAGAAATATTTATTAACCTTACATGAGGGAGACTGCGTCACACAGTACCCTCAAGTCCCTGTAGGAAACAGTCTAAGGAGTACAGAGAACAGGGGCCTTGTATACCCACACAGGGGCTCAAAAGGAGGCGGTACAAGTACACATGAGAAGAGTTACACACCTAGATGGTCATACAGAAAGTGCACAGTCAACAAGTAGGAGGAGTAATGAGTTGCTGACATCAGTTAAAACAGCCTGACCGTTACAGTCTAAGGCAGGTGCATTCTGGCAGCTACAGGTCTTTCTGAGCATGTGCAAGGCTCTGAAAGAGGGAGAAAGCACATGGTGAGCACATGGCTAACTAAAATGGCTAAAACCAAAGGAAATGATGGACGGAGTGTTGAACATTGCAAGCACTCACCCCCAGTCAACTGATCTGGGTTTAATCCATCACCGTTCTTTAGCCCACTCTGCCACCCCAGTTCAGACATGGCCATATGCAAATCAGTCTGACCCTGTGCCTCATGGGAACAGTCCAGCCCGAACTGCCAAGCCATGTCTTCCCTGGACCGGAAACAAGCTTCCTAGGACCGGTTTCTGGCATTTCAGCCGTCTTCAGCCAGGCTTGCTTGAATCCAGTGGCAAAGTGAGCAAGGGACTCACGTCTGAGCATACCCTGCCAACTTACGGCGAACAAAGCAAAAACCAAAGGAAATGATGGACGGAGTGTTGAACATTGCAAGCACTCACCCCCAGTCAACTGATCTGGGTTTAATCCATCACCGTTCTTTAGCCCACTCTGCCACCCCAGTTCAGACATGCCCATATGCAAATCAGTCTGACCCTGTGCCTCATGGGAACAGTCCAGCCCGAACTGCCAAGCCATGTCTTCCCTGGACCGGAAACAAGCTCCCTAGGACCGGTTTCTGGCATTTCAGCCGTCTTCAGCCAGGCTTGCTTGAATCCAGTGGCAAAGTGAGCAAGGGACTCACGTCTGAGCATACCCTGCCAACTTACGGCGAACAAAGCAAAAACCAAAGGAAATGATGGACGGAGTGTTGAACATTGCAAGCACTCACCCCCAGTCAACTGATCTGGGTTTAATCCATCACCGTTCTTTAGCCCACTCTGCCACCCCAGTTCAGACATGGCCATATGCAAATCAGTCTGACCCTGTGCCTCATGGGAACAGTCCAGCCCGAACTGCCAAGCCATGTCTTCCCTGGACCGGAAACAAGCTTCCTAGGACCGGTTTCTGGCATTTCAGCCGTCTTCAGCCAGGCTTGCTTGAATCCAGTGGCAAAGTGAGCAAGGGACTCACGTCTGAGCATACCCTGCCAACTTACGGCGAACAAAGCAAAAACCAAAGGAAATGATGGACGGAGTGTTGAACATTGCAAGCACTCACCCCCAGTCAACTGATCTGGGTTTAATCCATCACCGTTCTTTAGCCCACTCTGCCACCCCAGTTCAGACATGGCCATATGCAAATCAGTCTGACCCTGTGCCTCATGGGAACAGTCCAGCCCGAACTGCCAAGCCATGTCTTCCCTGGACCGGAAACAAGCTTCCTAGGACCGGTTTCTGGCATTTCAGCCGTCTTCAGCCAGGCTTGCTTGAATCCAGTGGCAAAGTGAGCAAGGGACTCACGTCTGAGCATACCCTGCCAACTTACGGCGAACAAAGCAAAAACCAAAGGAAATGATGGACGGAGTGTTGAACATTGCAAGCACTCACCCCCAGTCAACTGATCTGGGTTTAATCCATCACCGTTCTTTAGCCCACTCTGCCACCCCAGTTCAGACATGGCCATATGCAAATCAGTCTGACCCTGTGCCTCATGGGAACAGTCCAGCCCGAACTGCCAAGCCATGTCTTCCCTGGACCGGAAACAAGCTTCCTAGGACCGGTTTCTGGCATTTCAGCCGTCTTCAGCCAGGCTTGCTTGAATCCAGTGGCAAAGTGAGCAAGGGACTCACGTCTGAGCATACCCTGCCAACTTACGGCGAACAAAGCAAAAACCAAAGGAAATGATGGACGGAGTGTTGAACATTGCAAGCACTCACCCCCAGTCAACTGATCTGGGTTTAATCCATCACCGTTCTTTAGCCCACTCTGCCACCCCAGTTCAGACATGGCCATATGCAAATCAGTCTGACCCTGTGCCTCATGGGAACAGTCCAGCCCGAACTGCCAAGCCATGTCTTCCCTGGACCGGAAACAAGCTTCCTAGGACCGGTTTCTGGCATTTCAGCCGTCTTCAGCCAGGCTTGCTTGAATCCAGTGGCAAAGTGAGCAAGGGACTCACGTCTGAGCATACCCTGCCAACTTACGGCGAACAAAGCAAAAACCAAAGGAAATGATGGACGGAGTGTTGAACATTGCAAGCACTCACCCCCAGTCAACTGATCTGGGTTTAATCCATCACCGTTCTTTAGCCCACTCTGCCACCCCAGTTCAGACATGGCCATATGCAAATCAGTCTGACCCTGTGCCTCATGGGAACAGTCCAGCCCGAACTGCCAAGCCATGTCTTCCCTGGACCGGAAACAAGCTTCCTAAGACCGGTTTCTGGCATTTCAGCCGTCTTCAGCCAGGCTTGCTTGAATCCAGTGGCAAAGTGAGCAAGGGACTCACGTCTGAGCATACCCTGCCAACTTACAGCGAACAAAGCAAAAACCAAAGGAAATGATGGACGGAGTGTTGAACATTGCAAGCACTCACCCCCAGTCAACTGATCTGGGTTTAATCCATCACCGTTCTTTAGCCCACTCTGCCATCCCAGTTCAGACATGGCCATATGCAAATCAGTCTGACCCTGTGCCTCATGGGAACAGTCCAGCCCGAACTGCCAAGCCATGTCTTCCCTGGACCGGAAACAAGCTTCCTAGGACCGGTTTCTGGCATTTCAGCCGTCTTCAGCCAGGCTTGCTTGAATCCAGTGGCAAAGTGAGCAAGGGACTCACGTCTGAGCATACCCTGCCAACTGACGGCGAACAAAGCAAAAACCAAAGGAAATGATGGACGGAGTGTTGAACATTGCAAGCACTCACCCCCAGTCAACTGATCTGGGTTTAATCCATCACCGTTCTTTAGCCCACTCTGCCACCCCAGTTCAGACATGGCCATATGCAAATCAGTCTGACCCTGTGCCTCATGGGAACAGTCCAGCCCGAACTGCCAAGCCATGTCTTCCCTGGACCGGAAACAAGCTTCCTAGGACCGGTTTCTGGCATTTCAGCCGTCTTCAGCCAGGCTTGCTTGAATCCAGTGGCAAAGTGAGCAAGGGACTCACGTCTGAGCATACCCTGCCAACTTACGGCGAACAAAGCAAAAACCAAAGGAAATGATGGACGGAGTGTTGAACATTGCAAGCACTCACCCCCAGTCAACTGATCTGGGTTTAATCCATCACCGTTCTTTAGCCCACTCTGCCACCCCAGTTCAGACATGGCCATATGCAAATCAGTCTGACCCTGTGCCTCATGGGAACAGTCCAGCCCGAACTGCCAAGCCATGTCTTCCCTGGACCGGAAACAAGCTTCCTAGGACCGGTTTCTGGCATTTCAGCCGTCTTCAGCCAGGCTTGCTTGAATCCAGTGGCAAAGTGAGCAAGGGACTCACGTCTGAGCATACCCTGCCAACTTACGGCGAACAAAGCAAAAACCAAAGGAAATGATGGACGGAGTGTTGAACATTGCAAGCACTCACCCCCAGTCAACTGATCTGGGTTTAATCCATCACCGTTCTTTAGCCCACTCTGCCACCCCAGTTCAGACATGGCCATATGCAAATCAGTCTGACCCTGTGCCTCATGGGAACAGTCCAGCCCGAACTGCCAAGCCATGTCTTCCCTGGACCGGAAACAAGCTTCCTAGGACCGGTTTCTGGCATTTCAGCCGTCTTCAGCCAGGCTTGCTTGAATCCAGTGGCAAAGTGAGCAAGGGACTCACGTCTGAGCATACCCTGCCAACTTACGGCGAACAAAGCAAAAACCAAAGGAAATGATGGACGGAGTGTTGAACATTGCAAGCACTCACCCCCAGTCAACTGATCTGGGTTTAATCCATCACCGTTCTTTAGCCCACTCTGCCACCCCAGTTCAGACATGGCCATATGCAAATCAGTCTGACCCTGTGCCTCATGGGAACAGTCCAGCCCGAACTGCCAAGCCATGTCTTCCCTGGACCGGAAACAAGCTTCCTAGGACCGGTTTCTGGCATTTCAGCCGTCTTCAGCCAGGCTTGCGTGAATCCAGTGGCAAAGTGAGCAAGGGACTCACGTCTGAGCATACCCTGCCAACTTACGGCGAACAGGGAAGACATGGCTTGGCAGTTCGGGCTGGACTGTTCCCATGAGGCACAGGGTCAGACTGATTTGCATATGGCCATGTCTGAACTGGGGTGGCAGAGTGGGCTAAAGAACGGTGATGGATTAAACCCAGATCAGTTGACTGGGGGTGAGTGCTTGCAATGTTCAACACTCCGTCCATCATTTCCGTTGGTTTTTGCTTTGTTCGCCATAAGTTGGCAGGGTATGCTCAGACGTAAGTCCCTTGCTCACTTTGCCACTGGATTCAAGCAAGCCTGGCTGAAGACGGCTGAAATGCCAGAAACCGGTCCTAGGAAGCTTGTTTCCGGTCCAGGGAAGACATGGCTTGGCAGTTCGGGCTGGACTGTTCCCATGAGGCACAGGGTCAGACTGATTTGCATATGGCCATGTCTGAACTGGGGTGGCAGAGTGGGCTAAAGAACGGTGATGGATTAAACCCAGATCAGTTGACTGGGGGTGAGTGCTTGCAATGTTCAACACTCCGTCCATCATTTCCTTTGGTTTTTGCTTTGTTTGCCATAAGTTGGCAGGGTATGCTCAGACGTGAGTCCCTTGCTCACTTTGCCACTGGATTCAAGCAAGCCTGGCTGAAGACGGCTGAAATGCCAGAAACCGGTCCTAGGAAGCTTGTTTCCGGTCCAGGGAAGACATGGCTTGGCAGTTCGGGCTGGACTGTTCCCATGAGGCACAGGGTCAGACTGATTTGCATATGGCCATGTCTGAACTGGGGTGGCAGAGTGGGCTAAAGCACGGTGATGGATTAAACCCAGATCAGTTGACTGGGGGTGAGTGCTTGCAATGTTCAACACTCCGTCCATCATTTCCTTTGGTTTTTGCTTTGTTCGCCATAAGTTGGCAGGGTATGCTCAGACGTGAGTCCCTTGCTCACTTTGCCACTGGATTCAAGCAAGCCTGGCTGAAGACGGCTGAAATGCCAGAAAGCGGTCCTAGGAAGCTTGTTTCCGGTCCAGGGAAGACATGGCTTGGCAGTTCGGGCTGGACTGTTCCCATGAGGCACAGGGTCAGACTGATTTGCATATGGCCATGTCTGAACTGGGGTGGCAGAGTGGGCTAAAGAACGGTGATGGATTAAACCCAGATCAGTTGACTGGGGGTGAGTGCTTGCAATGTTCAACACTCCGTCCATCATTTCCTTTGGTTTTTGCTTTGTTCGCCATAAGTTGGCAGGGTATGCTCAGACGTGAGTCCCTTGCTCACTTTGCCACTGGATTCAAGCAAGCCTGGCTGAAGACGGCTGAATTGCCAGAAACCGGTCCTAGGAAGCTAGTTTCCGGTCCAGGGAAGACATGGCTTGGCAGTTCGGGCTGGACTGTTCCCATGAGGCACAGGGTCAGACTGATTTGCATATGGCCATGTCTGAACTGGGGTGGCAGAGTGGGCTAAAGAACGGTGATGGATTAAACCCAGATCAGTTGACTGGGGGTGAGTGCTTGCAATGTTCAACACTCCGTCCATCATTTCCTTTGGTTTTTGCTTTGTTCGCCATAAGTCGGCAGGGTATGCTCAGACGTGAGTCCCTTGCTCACTTTGCCACTGGATTCAAGCAAGCCTGGCTGAAGACGGCTGAAATGCCAGAAACCGGTCCTAGGAAGCTTGTTTCCGGTCCAGGGAAGACATGGCTTGGCAGTTCGGGCTGGACTGTTCCCATGAGGCACAGGGTCAGACTGATTTGCATATGGCCATGTCTGAACTGGGGTGGCAGAGTGGGCTAAAGAACGGTGATGGATTAAACCCAGATCAGTTGACTGGGGGTGAGTGCTTGCAATGTTCAACACTCCGTCCATCATTTCCTTTGGTTTTTGCTTTGTTCGCCATAAGTCGGCAGGGTATGCTCAGACGTGAGTCCCTTGCTCACTTTGCCACTGGATTCAAGCAAGCCTGGCTGAAGACGGCTGAAATGCCAGAAACCGGTCCTAGGAAGCTTGTTTCCGGTCCAGGGAAGACATGGCTTGGCAGTTCGGGCTGGACTGTTCCCATGAGGCACAGGGTCAGACTGATTTGCATATGGCCATGTCTGAACTGGGGTGGCAGAGTGGGCTAAAGAACGGTGATGGATTAAACCCAGATCAGTTGACTGGGGGTGAGTGCTTGCAATGTTCAACACTCCGTCCATCATTTCCTTTGGTTTTTGCTTTGTTCACCATAAGTTGGCAGGGTATGCTCAGACGTGAGTCCCTTGCTCACTTTGCCACTGGATTCAAGCAAGCCTGGCTGAAGACGGCTGAAATGCCAGAAACCGGTCCTAGGAAGCTTGTTTCCGGTCCAGGGAAGACATGGCTTGGCAGTTCGGGCTGGACTGTTCCCATGAGGCACAGGGTCAGACTGATTTGCATATGGCCATGTCTGAACTGGGGTGGCAGAGTGGGCTAAAGAACGGTGATGGATTAAACCCAGATCAGTTGACTGGGGGTGAGTGCTTGCAATGTTCAACACTCCGTCCATCATTTCCTTTGGTTTTTGCTTTGTTCGCCATAAGTTGGCAGGGTATGCTCAGACGTGAGTCCCTTGCTCACTTTGCCACTGGATTCAAGCAAGCCTGGCTGAAGACGGCTGAAATGCCAGAAACCGGTCCTAGGAAGCTTGTTTCCGGTCCAGGGAAGACATGGCTTGGCAGTTCGGGCTGGACTGTTCCCATGAGGCACAGGGTCAGACTGATTTGCATATGGCCATGTCTGAACTGGGGTGGCAGAGTGGGCTAAAGAACGGTGATGGATTAAACCCAGATCAGTTGACTGGGGGTGAGTGCTTGCAATGTTCAACACTCCGTCCATCATTTCCTTTGGTTTTTGCTTTGTTCGCCGTAAGTTGGCAGGGTATGCTCAGACGTGAGTCCCTTGCTCACTTTGCCACTGGATTCAAGCAAGCCTGGCTGAAGACGGCTGAAATGCCAGAAACCGGTCCTAGGAAGCTTGTTTCCGGTCCAGGGAAGACATGGCTTGGCAGTTCGGGCTGGACTGTTCCCATGAGGCACAGGGTCAGACTGATTTGCATATGGCCATGTCTGAACTGGGGTGGCAGAGTGGGCTAAAGAACGGTGATGGATTAAACCCAGATCAGTTGACTGGGGGTGAGTGCTTGCAATGTTCAACACTCCGTCCATCATTTCCTTTGGTTTTTGCTTTGTTCGCCATAAGTTGGCAGGGTATGCTCAGACGTGATTCCCTTGCTCACTTTGCCACTGGATTCAAGCAAGCCTGGCTGAAGACGGCTGAAATGCCAGAAACCGGTCCTAGGAAGCTTGTTTCCGGTCCAGGGAAGACATGGCTTGGCAGTTCGGGCTGGACTGTTCCCATGAGGCACAGGGTCAGACTGATTTGCATATGGCCATGTCTGAACTGGGGTGGCAGAGTGGGCTAAAGAACGGTGATGGATTAAACCCAGATCAGTTGACTGGGGGTGAGTGCTTGCAATGTTCAACACTCCGTCCATCATTTCCTTTGGTTTTAACTAAAATGGCTGCCAGGAACAAAATGGCTTTTAGCTCATGCTAACAGCAATTCCTGCAATCTTTAACAGACGGTCCTTTTAGCATGAGCTAAAGACATTCCTATGATCTAGAAGGAACATAGAAAATATTTTTCACATTTATTCTCATAAATTCATCAATATTCTAATCCATTGCTAGGTGGGCATTTCTCATTCTAAATATTGTTAAGCGTGCATATATAAGGTATAAGCAGGAGTGCAAAGGGAACAGAGCATTGGGTCATACAGATAGCAGGAGAGAGTAATGACTATTATCACAAACAGAACTATCAATATTTTTCCAACCCTAAGCAGAAAGCAAATCCCAAAACTATCTAGTCCAATTCTATTTTTCAGGGCTCCTATGTATTTCAGTTATCATCTATTTCAATTTCAGAATAGCCAACAGCACATATCTAATAAAAACATTTTCAATAGACTTTTTCAATGTTCTTTTCATGAGGGCTAGAATATCACTTAATATACTTTAGGAGGAGGGCAAAGTAACATTTGTCAACTGCTCATAAGAACGTTTCTCTTGCTGAATAAACATTATTCCTAATGCAAATATTAAAGCAGTCAGACATATTATTACAAAAACAATCCTGGCTGCAGGGGACCAGGAGGACCACACAGGGCCATAGGAATTAGGACGAGGAGCCGCAAAGGGCTGCTCCTTCTCAAAAATGTGACGACCAAAGGGGTACATTGCTAACAAAAAGAAGTCCTTGGGAAATTGAAGCCGCTGTACAACCAGCCAGAGAGGAGTCTTCTCCCTGTGTCCGTTTGAGCCTCACAGGCAGGCTATTGTTGTTCCCACGGTGGAGCTGCACAGCTTGCAACTCAAAAAAATAATAATCACAGCCCAGTTTCAAGGGAAAAGTTTCTTCTTTCAGGATAGGGCAATCACCTTCCGGGGCAAATGCCCTCAGCAATCCTGTCCAGTGTCTCAGGCAGTGCACCAGTTTTCTTCATTTTAATCTAACAGGCACCAATGGCACAGCACCTGTACCCTGAACTCAAGTCCTTCCCTAACTCTTGTATTGCTCTGCTGGCACACTGCTCTTTCGTTGGGGCCACAGATTGCATCCAGTGTGCCCAGGTATCCCTTGATCAACAAACACAGGTGTAAACTTTCATTCAGTTTAGGAACAGGATTCAAAGGCCTGAAGCAACCCTTGTTTCAAAGGGGGTCACCTCAAGCAAAAGCCTCCTTGCCATATTATGGTGGTTTGTGGCTCTTAGCTGGGCACCAACAACTGGATCCACAAAGGATCAATTCTCCATTCTGATTTGTGACCCCGTCTTTTGCCCAAGACAGTGGCAGGGGTACACACTTCACATCCCAGTGGTTCCGGCCTTCTACCTTCACTGCCTGTGCTGGTTCCCTTCACCTTGGCTTCAAGCTGGACTGGTGCTGACTCCTCAGGCTGGATCTGATGTCCGGGCCCCTCTGGCAATGGTTGTAAAGCAGCAAATATCTATTGGTGGACAGAACAAAAGGTCTTTAGACAAGGCACAGAAATAATCTATCAACAGAGAGGATAGTCTCAGAATACCTTCTCAGTCTTGGGGTACCCCGTACATTAGCAAGACACCCAAGAACCACTTCATCTATCTAACATTGTATGCTTAGGAGCATGCTCTCATGTTATAGGGGCAGTGGGAAAATCTAAAACTGCTATTTTAACAGGGATTCTTTTTACATAAAGAACTAAAAAACTCAACGTAGTGAGTACATACATTTCTCCAGCAGAACATGTTGTAACAAACAAACTCCTATAAAACAATATTTTCCTTCAAAATTTTTTGCTGAGGATCACATGGGCGTCTTTCCTGCATTCTACTTTTCATGATCCAGACTATGCAACATCATTTTCAAAGGAAAAAAAACGTATTCACCAGCTCTAATAAGGGCTGTCAGCTTATTTACACAGACTAACTAATAACAGACTAGCAATGCCCTTGCACAACTGTGTGTAGCATGAGAATAACATATAGTTTCACCTTAAACGTCAAATAAGGGAACAGCAATCTAGACTACTCATCCTTTCATAATTTCATCAGACAGGATGGGCAGTAACATGACGTATTTTGTATTCATTTTATTAATTCTAACAATTTGAAAACAGTATTATTGAATAGCCAATTAAATGTCTCATGGCCGTTTCGTAGACAGCTTAGACAGGCTCAAAAGAGAGTGAGAAAAAGAGAGAGAAAACATAAATTTGCTTAACCTTAATTTGCAGCGGAGCTAACCTCCTTTGCCCCATTTCGACAGTAGGAAACCTGAAACAGGTTAACTTCTGTCGACACTATCTATCCCTATTTTTGGCAGCTGAGCACAAACAAACTTGTAGGAGGTAAATAGCACATTGAGCTAGCTAGAAAACATAAATAACCAACTACCAATTCCTTTAGCAATTGTACTAGTGTAACATGAGAGCAAATGAATGCAAACTGAATTTCATTGCCTCCTTATTGTAGCCCTTGCACAGTAATCTTTAAACTAAAAGCATTAGTGCTATATACATGGCAGAGCTATTCTCTGCAAATGACCTACAAACGCTGCTATCCCTTGATAATGTTATCCAATAGGATAAACCCCACCTGCTTATCTCCTACACTTGTATTATGGCTCAAGAAAACAGTGATATCCCCATGTGCTCCTAACAGAATATGCAATATTTCCTGTAGCTAATGTTACCAAAAACAGATCTGTAGTGCTTTACCCTACAATGCGAGAATCAGGACTTTCACAGTGGCTCCCTGCGTGGAAATTTCACGTTCGTTAGGGCTGGTCAGTTTCTAAAAATAGACCTTGGCCTTTGACCCTTAAACCTGTTGTCCCCTGTCAGTAAAGCTATTCCATGCGGTCTTTCCAATTCAAAGCAACTCTGAAGAATTACAGCTGAAAGGCAGTCCTGTTCCGTACCCGTGGTCTAACAATTTTAAAGGTAGGATAATAACTTCTGTAGCTTTCTTTATACTTATTTTCATTTGTGTGCCGTGTGTGGTGTGCCTTCTAGCAGTTTAGAGGTCGGCTGCTTGTTCTATACTTGCATGTGTGCATTACTGAAGCCTGAGATCAGTTTAAAAACTGCCCGAAGTGGCAGAACTGCTTTTAAAAAGTAAATGTTGCCCAAATTCGACTTTGGTGCTAGGGGCACTAAAAAATGAATAACCTACAATGTGTTGGCATATTAGGGACCCCCAAAGTGTCCTTTAGATATCCCAGGAATGGGGGATCAGAAATGTATAAGGTACACCCTTAACAAATGAGTTTTTATACGCCTGGGTAAAGTGAAATTTCACATTTTACTCCCCCCATTGTTGTAAAGCACTTCTCAAATTTAAACTTTGATGCTAGAAGCTTATATTTTTCACCGTATGATTATTGGACATTACAAAGAAAAACAAACTTAGTGCAATTATTTTTAATAATTTATTTTTCATATAGTCACATTTAAAAATAAAAAAATTAAATAATTATCACCAACCCTTTTGATGTTTCCACATATGAAAAGCAAGCCTCATTCCTTTCATATCACCTTTAAATGCATTCATTTATAACACTAAGCACAAAAGCTTTACTGAAACATGAAAAGACTGCGTCACTTTTAAAGGACAGTAATTATTTAACATCAGAACCACAGATGTGCTTATGTCCCTACTTTTAATCTTTTTCTCTGTTATCCAAAATAATGAAACTGTCTTTCCTAACTTTTAAAATCAGCAGTTTTCAATGCACACTTTCAAACCATGTTTGCACTAACTTAAGATCTAGTTGACCCAGCATTTTCCCTCAGTGGCCTGTGGTCAGGAATAGCCATGTGTTATTGACTCATCTTAAACATAGCTGTTTGAAAGCTCTTTTCCTAGTGCAGGAAATTTAATCACGGTTCAATCTATTTAAAAGTCAGGCATTGCAAGCCAGTCAAAATCTATCGTTCTGAATGTTTGTACACAAGAGGCGCTTCTATTTAACCAGCAACTAATTACTCAGATAATGTGAATTCCTTTTAATGTCTAATACAATGTATCTAAGGAGAATGCTGTAACATTTTATATTGAGTCCTAGGTGTGTAAAGCACACAATTTTGTTTTTTCCTTCCTTTCTATAAGGCCTATTTTATTCCTATTGATTGTGAATTCTAATTTATCTTTAGCATTGTGGCAATTTGCACACATGTATAGTTTCTTACTCTTTCAATTTCAATGATAGCGTGCAGCTATTTAGCATATGTTACATAATTAATTTCTGGAATTTTTTATGTAATTCTTTCAATGACATTTGCATAACAAAATGATAACAAAAAACACATTGAGCTCATTCCAGACATTTTCAGAAGGGGGTCATACACTCAGAACACACAATACAGGGCTCTTAAGGCTAGCCTTTCTTACACAAAGAGCGCAATCGCTAGTCACTCACACAAGTACCATTGGTGTCAAACCTACAAACCATATAGACATTCAAACACATAATCAACCCACAAATCAACACTTAGGACAAGAACAAGAGACAGCCCACAGACTGTACTCAAACCAAACCATTTGTAAATACTAATTGTAAGTCATATTTACAAGAAAAGCTCTCAAAAGTAGTTTAAAAGACTGCACCAAAACAGCCCAAAGACTGTTCCATGTTCAAGAAGCCAAAATACACCAAATTTGCCAGTTTGGCTGGCAGAACACTCAAAAAGCGCTCTGCATATCACCACTTATGAATGTTACTAAGTGCATGTGAGAAAGTGCCATCTTTCTTGCCTGGTATGCCCCCACTTTTTGCTGAATTGCTGAATGTACTTTGACTAAGTGTACCCTGGACTCCTGCCAATCAGGTGCCCAGGGCCTATGTTCCTTCCCTAAAACACACAAACTCCCAATTGGCAAACCCTGGCCACATGTCAGCCCCTGGTAAATGGTACCCTAGGTACCCAGGGCCTTGTGACCATGGAAGGCCTCTAAGGGCTGCAGCACTCACTGTGCCACCCTTAGAGGCCCTGTACCCTTACACACACACACTGCCTTTGCAGGCTGGGTGTCTGGGTGCAGGACAAAACAAAGAGTCGACATGGCACACATCTCTGTGTACCATGCCCATCACCAACACTGCCAAGGCATATATCAGCCACCCCTCTGGCTGGGTGCCTTATGCCAATGGTGTGGGCACAGGAGCAGGAGCCCTGTGCCCCTACAGTACCCATGTCCATTCCTGGGCACTGTAAGTGCAGTGCTGCCATTTAAGAGTACATGGTGCTGAGAGCTCGTCAAACACGAACTCCACAGTACCATAATGGCAACACTGAAGACTGGGAAGTTTGGTTTCAAACTTCTCAGCACATTAAACCCACACTGATGCCAGTGTGGAATTTAATGTACCAAGCACCCCAGAGGGCATCTTAGAGATGCCCCCTTACAACTAACCTAAAATCCACGTCTGCTCTGAGGCTGCCCAGGCTGCCACACAGCAGACACGTTGCTGGACCCCTGGGTGGGAGAGCCCCTGCTCTCCTGGGCCTGCAACAATGCACATCCTGGGCGAGGTGATAAATCTCCTCCCCCAGGATGAGCAAAGGGAAGCTTCAAAGGCATGCCGCCTCTGTGAGCTTCCCCAGGCCACTGCAACCCCCCACTCTGGCGGGAAGCTTGGCCGGAAACCCCAAACAAGGACAGGGGATGTGCCAGCCTGCCCACCCCACCCCTCAGGTGGGGGAGGCGAGGTGAAGCACATCTCCGGGCTCTCGCCATCTTGAAGATGGGAGGCCCTACCCTATCAGGACTAGGCTACTGCCCCCCTCCCACAGGAGAGAGGCAGGATAGGGGGTGTACCCACCCCAGGACAGGGACCCATTGGTCCCTGGCCTTCACCTACCTGTAACGCCCCTAAATCTAGTATTTAGGGGCACCCTGAACCTTCCTTCCCCAGATTCCAGATTCGAAACTACAAGAAGAGCAAGAAGAACAAAGACCTGCCCTGCAGCTGCTAAAAAGAGGAAGACACCAACTGCTTTGGCCCCAGCCCTACTGGCCTGTCGACCCTTGAACCTGCTCCTGCTCCAGCGCGGCATCTCTCGTGGCCAGCAACCTCACCAACCCCGGAGGACCTGGCTACCTTTTGGCTCTAAGCCCCTGGGACTCCCATGAGTAGAGGCTCTACTCGAAACCTATCTCTAACCCCTGGCAGCAACCCGGAACCCGCGAACCCAGCACACTCTGCACCAGCCGAGCCTGGCCAGTGCCGGAGTGAACAAAGACCCTGAGGACGACCCCACGGCGACTGTGACCCCGAGTCCGGCACCCAAGGACCTCCCTCGACATTCCTGAAGAAGCCTGCAGCCTCAGAACCAGATGCCCCCCCAACCGCGATCAACTGAGGGTAAGTTTTCCCGACACCTAAAGGCACCCCTGCACGCGGCGCCCCACGGCCCCCTGTATCCAACCCCGGGGTACCTACCTATCCTCCAACTACCCAACTTACCTCTCGAAGTGGTGGTGGCACCTGAAGAGTCCTCGTCCCCGAGCTTGCAGTCTTTTTCCTAACCGGAGATTTCCCATTGACAGCCATTGAGCGCCCGAAGGCTCAAAAGCACTCTGCACCCAGCCGCCAGAGTGGCCCTGGCAGTGAAACTCTACTCCTTCCTACTTCCCCACTTGCCCTGAGTAAGTGACCAGGAGCCCAGCTCCCACAGCCGCGTGGCTTGCCAGTCAGCAGCCACCAAACAATGCCCCCCTATCCCTCGTAGGATAACATTGGGCCTAACTCTCTCTGCACCCGGCCGCCCTAGAGCCGCTGAGGGTGAACCAACTGTACCTACCTGACCCTGGGAGACCCCTGAGTCTGTGCCCAGAACCTCAACTCTGCCAGTCGAGTACTTACCCTTAAACCGCAAACTCTATTTTCCTCATATGGTAACATTGACTGGCTTTTTCCTGAAATTTCTTCTAAGTGTGGACTTTTCAAATCTTCAAATATTCACCAAAAATCAGCCGAGTGACAAAAACGAATTTACTCACCTGTTCCTAGGTGAACTCCCAGTGCTGGATCTTGATGCCCAGCACTGACTCTGAAAAATCTCTACAACTGTACTTACCCGTAACCCAATTTTCTTCCATAGGAAACCATTGACTGTTTTTCTGTGAAATTTCTTCTAAGTGTCGATTTCTGCAATCTTTAAATATTCTTCAAAAATCGTATAATATCTGAAAACATAATTGCTTACCTGTTTTGGATAAAGGTCCCAGTACTGAGTCTAGGCACCCAGTACTGGATTACAGAAGTAACGAGAACATACTGTACCTGTAACCTGCATTTTCTTCCATAGGGAATCATTGATTGTTTTCTCTGAAATATTTTCCAAGTGTCAACTTTTAAAATAGCTAAATATTAGTTAAAAATCATTACAGTACTTAAGTCGGCTTTCATCACTTGATTCTGAGAACTGACCCAGGACTGAATCTAGGATCCAGTCCTGGAATTCCAAAAGTAATCTAAAAAGTAATCTGTTGCAAATAACTTGAATTTACCATTGAGCTCAATGTATTGTTGTGTTTAAAAATAGAGTTGCCTACTGCAACCTCTTGTAACTGTTTACTGAAATCTATTGCATATTGCAAAAGTATTTATATGAAACATCTACTGTTGAGAAAGTATATTTTAACCCAAAGTGTTGGTTCTAGAATAAAACAAGCATATCTTTTTTTATATATAAACCATTGGCCTAGAGTTCAGTTATTGAGTGTGTGAAACCATTTGCTGACTGAGTGTGTACAACAAATGCTTTACACTGTCCTCTGGTACTGCCTTACTGCTCGACCAAGCTACCACTTCAGAGAGTAAGGTTATACCTAACTTTAACCTCTGTCAAACCCTGGGGGACTGTGGACTCTGTACACCCTGTACCTATTAAGGAACAGTATATACAGAGCCACTTTCTCACATTGGTGGATCAGCGGTGGGATACAAACTTGCATTTGTTGGACTACTTGGTTACCATCTGATCACACGACAGAACTCTTAAAAATTGCCTTTAGAATTCTGATTGGTCTTTTCCAAAATTACTAAAAGTCTTGCTAGGGCCTTGCTTAAGTCCCATTAGAATTTTAGAAAAATAAAAGTCACTACAGTCAGGGTAGAGGGTTAGAACTGTCAGGTTAGAATTTCTCAAACAAACCCAGCTGTTAGTGATAATAATAACATGGACCTAGTGGAGGAGCTCGACCTCACACCTTACTTACACTTGTCTTTCCAGGAATTGAGGTCCTTATGCAAACTTAAAAATTTAACAATGGGCCTGCATCCAACCAAACTAGGGCTCCAGGAGCTCTTGGCTGAGTATGCTAAGGACCACCCATCTGAACATGGTGATGGCCAGTCAGATGAGGAAAGGGAAGCAGAGGAGGTTGACAATAACCCCCCCATGCTATTCCCTAGGGAGGAGAAGGCACCCATACCCTCCAATCCAAGGATTAGCATCTGGGCACCTAGAGACTACACAGGTGGCTCTGGTACCAGAGAGAACACTGGGGGACCCACCAGTGAAGAGGACAGCCTTTTGAGGCTGGCCAAAAGACTAGAGCTAGAGTCCAGACTCCAGGCTCTAGAAAAAGAAAGGAGAGAGATGGGTTTAGCACCCATCAATGGTGGCAGCAATAATAAAAATAAGGATAGGGAGGAATCTTCTGACCTTAAAATCCCCAAAGGGATTGTCTCTAAATTTGAGGAAGGTGATGATATCACCAAATGGTTCACAGCCTTTGAGAGGGCTTGTGATAACAGAAAAGTAAAGAAACCTCTCTGGGGGGCACTCCTGTGGGACCTGTTTTCTGGTAACTGCAGAGACAGGCTTCTGACCCTTTCTGAGCCAGAAGCAAGATCCTATGACCTCATGAAGAGAGCTCTGATTGAGGGATTTGGATTCACCACTGAGGAGTATAGAATTACATTCAGGGGGGCTCACAAAACCCAGACCCAGTCCTGGATTGATTTTGTAGACTTCTCAGTGAAGACACTGGATGGTTGGTTAGCTGGACATGGTATGCAGGATTTTACTGGATTGTATAATTTATTCATGAAAGAACATATATTGAGTAACTACACAAATGAAAAGTTGCATCAGCATTTGGTAGACCTAGGTCTAATTTCTCCCCAAGAATTGGGAAAGAAGGCAGACCACTGGGTCAAGACTAGGGTGACCAAGACAGCCACTGGGGGTGACCAAAAGAGAGTGGTCCCAAAACCTCCCCAGGGCAAAGGTGGTGAGAATCCCCAAGATAAAAAGTCTGAGTCTTCCAAAGAGCCCCAAAAACCTGTTCAGGTGGGTGGGACCCAAACTACTCCCTATGTGCCCCAACCATAGAGGGGGAAGAACTTTGATCCCTTAAAGGCCTGGTGTAATTACTGTAAGAAGCAAGGACACCTAACTGTAGCTTGCCCCCAAAACAAAGCCCCTAAGGCACCCAGTACAGCTACTCCTGGGGCAGCAAGCATACAAATGGGATCAGAGGTGTACCCTGAGCGAATCTGGGAACACACTGAAGCAAGTCTAGTCTCCTTGGGAGAAGTGGAGTTTGCCACTGTAGCTGTGTGGCCCCCCAACTTAAAGAAATACTTACAGTACCCCTGGGTGAATGGAACTAAGGTAGAAGCTCTGAGGGATACAGGTGCCAGTGTCACTATGGTGAAAGACACACTGGTTTCCCCTGAGCAATACTTGATTGGGAAGTCTTACCCAGTCACCAACGCTGACAGTGTCACTACTAGTCATCCCATGGCCATGGTAACATTAGGCTGGGGGGGGGGGGGTTACTGGCCTGAAACAGGTAGTGGTCTCTCCAATGTTGCCAGCTGCCTGTCTGCTTGGAAATGATCTGGAAACTTCAGCCTGGGCTGAGGTTGAGTTAAAGGCCCATGCAGCCATGCTGGACATCCCTGAATTGGTGTGTGTGCAAACCAGAGCACAGAGCAAGAGGAAGGGTGACAAAGTAGGTCTGGAGCCTGAAATAATGGCCCAGCCAACCAAGAGAAAAGGAAAGAAGACTGGGGAACCAGCGTCTACACAGAAAAACATTCAGGACCCCTCTCCCCAGGAAGAGGATTTGGATACCCCTGAGGGAACTGAGTCCATGGAGCTTGACCCTTACCAGGTTGAACTCTTGGGCCCAGGGGGACCCTCTAGGGAAGAGCTGTGCCAGGGTCAGCGAGACTGTCCCACTCTTGAAAGCCTGAGGCAGCAAGCTGTTTCAGAAGCAAGGGGAGATGTCAGTGGTACTCACAGAGATTATTGGGAAGAGGGATTACTGTATGCTGAGGCAAGAAACCCCACTCCTGGAGCCACCAGGAGGGTGGTAGTGCCACAGAAATACAGGGAGTTCCTCCTAACTTTGGCTCATGACATCCCCCTAGCTGGACATCTGGGGCAATCCAAAACTTGGGAAAGGCTAGTAAGTCACTTTTACTGGCCCCAGATGCACCAAAAGGTGAAGGAGTTTGTCAGCTCCTGTGTTACCTGTCAGGCCAGTGGCAAGACAGGTGGCCACCCAAAGGCCCCCCTCATCCCACTACCAGTGGTGGGGGTCCCCTTTGAAAGGGTAGGAGTGGACATTGTTTATTCTAGTGGTAGTGGATAATGCCACTAGGTACACTGAAGCAATTCCACTTAGGACTACTACAGCTCCTGCAGTAGCCAAGGCCCTCCTGGGTGTCTTCACCAGGGTGGGTTTTCCTAAGGAGGTGGTTTCAGACAGAGGTTCCAACTTCATGTCTGCTTACCTAACACACATGTGGAAAGGATGTGGGGTGCAGTATAAGTTTACTACCCCCTACCACCCACAAACCAATGGCCTTGTTAAGAGATTCAACAAGACATTGAAAGGTATGATCATGGGGCTCCCTGACAAACTCAAAAGGAGATGGGATGTCCTGTTACCATGCCTGCTTTTCGCTTACAGGGAAGTACCACAGAAGGGAGTAGGTTTCTCACCCTTTGAACTTCAGTTTGGTCATCCTGTGAGGGTGTAACGACCTGAACGTCTCAGGATCGTTTAACAGACACGACAATGAGGACGCAACCATTGTGAAGGGTTAGTTCTTTTAATGAAGGCAAATAAAATACAAAGAACAAACAAAAGTTATAGTCACTGGAATCCTCCAGGCTAAGTACGTTACCAGCCCACAGCACGGATGGTCCTAACCGTCCTCTGCATATACGCCGATCCCGGCGTATGCCAACAGAGGGCAGAAATGAAATGGCCGACAATGCCAATCGGTAGGCTGTGAGGGGCACGAAGAGTGTTGGGGAGAATCGAGGAGTCAGGGAAACACCCAGCCGGGGTCTCTACCTGAAGGGAGCAGCCGCTCAACCTCTTCCTCAGACTGCACCGGGACGAGGAGTCACCTCCTGGTGATGCGTCACCGATACCCCAATCACAAGCAAGAAGACTGAACCGAGAGCAGCCGCTCGATCGATCCTGTGGACTTTCGAGTCTGTAACGCGGCAAACACCTCCTGGTGTGCGTTACAGCTGGCAGTCCCTGTGTCTCTGGTCGGGCTGGGAGTTACGACTCCAACCAGCAAAAGCGCCACTGCGCTTGGACTCAGCCGAGTCAAAAAGCGAAGCTCAATGGTTGACCGGTAGAGCTTCCGGGTCCTTCACAGGTGACGGTGGGGCAAGACACGGCCCAGGGAGTAACGACTCGACCTACCTCCGTTCTTGCCTTACTGGAGCACCACTCCGGAACACTGCTCTTCACGAAGCAGGTACGTCGGTGTAAACACAATATCCGACAGCCTTGTACCTCCCGGTTCCTCCCTTTATAGGGCGTGTTTTCCTTGAGTTATGTAACAGCTCTCCTGTTTACATAAGGGTGTGTTTCCCTTGAGTTATGTAACAGCTCCCCTGTTTACATAAGGGCGTGTTTCCCTTGAGTTATGTAACAGCTCTCCTGTTTACATAAGGGCGTGTTTCCCTTGAGTTATGTAACAGCTCTCCTGTTTACATAAGGGCGTGTTTCCCTTGAGTTATGTAACAGCTCTCCTGTTTACATAAGGGCGTGTTTCCCTTGAGTTATGTAACAGCTCTCCTGTTTACATAAGGGCGTGTTTCCCTTGTATGACAGGAATTCTTGACAGTACATCCTCCCTCTCAGCGGCTCCCCACGGGTCCAGCGCTGGCAGGAAAACGCCGATGGAACAAGGAGACCAAGCGCGGAGCATGAACCCCTTCAGCCGGTTCCCATGAATGCTCCTCCGGGCCATAGCCTTTCCACGCAACCAGGTACCACAGCTTCCCCCTGCGCCATTTGGACGCCCGTATGCCCGACACTTCATACTCCACCTCCGACTCCACGCATACCGGCCTAGGTGTCCCAGACGGCTTGGAGGGTGCTGGTTTGAGCAATGATACATGAAAGACAGGGTGTATCCGCAATGACTGGGGCAAGCACACCTTCACGTTCACGGGACCCATACACTTGGTAATTCGATAGGGGCCCATGTACTTGGGATGGAACACACTGTTCTTTCGAAACCTCATGTTTCTTGTGGATATCCAGACGTAGTCTCCAGTGCGGTACAGTGGCCCGGGCCTTCTCTTCCTATCTGCCGCAGCCTTGTATCTTTTCTTGGCCTCTATTAGGACAGCCCTTGAGCGCATCAACGTGTCTTTTATGTGTGCCACCCTGTCCGCTGTGGCGGGAATCCTGTCCTCTCTGAACGGATGTAGAAATGGCAAGAACCTGGGATGTTGGCCATAGTTGCTATAGAACGGAGATGACTGTGTGGAGCTGTGAGTGGCGTTGTTATAGGCTATCTCTGCAACCCATAGCAAGTCGACCCATTCTTCCCTGCCCTGGTCCACAAAACATCGCAGATACTGTTTGAGCGTTTGGTTCAGGCGCTCGGTTTGGCCGTCCGTTTGAGGGTGGTAGCTGGTGGACAGGGCGGTCTTAACATGCAGCGCAGTGCACCAAGTCTTCCAGAATTGCGCAGTAAACTGCGACCCCCGGTCCGACACGATCACCCCAGGTAATCCATGCAGTCGTACCACATTCTTTAGGAGTAGTGACGCCAATTCCCCGGCCGTAGGGACTCTCTTGCAGGGGATGAAGTGCCCCATTTTCGTCAAGTAATCCACCACCACCAGTATTGCCGTCATCCCCTGGTCTACCGGTAGGCCCACCACGAAGTCCAGTGATATGCTATCCCATGGTCTATCCGGGGTCGGAAGTGGATGTAAGAGCCCTTGGGTTCGGCCATGGTCGGCCTTCATGGTAGCACACGTAGGACACTCCTGTCCCCACCTCCTGACATCCACTCTCATGGTTGGCCACCAGAAATGCCGTCCCATGCTAGCCACCGTTTTTTCAAAGCCCAAATGACCTGCGCATGGAGAGTCATGGCACCAGATGAATGCTTGTTTCCTTAGCCTAGGCGTGGGTATCAATAGGCACCTGCCCTTCAGGGGTATCCCGTCCTTCAGCTGCCATTCTCTGTGACTGAGGAGCCACCTCCGCCATGCGAATGACCTGATCCCTCTCTTTATTCCCCTCAGGAAAGTATCCGGTTGGATAACCCCCAATACCATCCTCGGGGAAATGATGGAACGCTCGGTTGCAGGCAATGGTTCCTTAACTGCAGATTGACGGGACAGGGCGTCCGCCTTCCGGTTTTCCGTCCCCGGCCGATATGTGATGCGGAAGTTGAACCCCGCAAAGAAGATCATCCACCGCAGCTGCCTGGGAGAAAGGTGTCTAGTGGCCGTCATGAACTGTAGGTTCCGATGGTCCGTGTACACCGATACCACATGTCTTGCCCCCATCAACCAATGCCTCCATTCGGTGAAGGCGTCCTTGATTGCGAGAAGCTCCTTCTCCGCAATATGGTAGTTGCGTTCGGCGTCGTTGAGTTTGCGGGACATGTACGCAACGGGATGAAGCACCCCTGTGTCGTGGTTGCGTTGGGACAAGATAGCCCCCAGCGCCACATCCGACGCGTCCGCTTCCACCACGTAGGGGAGATCCGGATCGGGGTGAGCCAACACCGGCGCCTTACCAAAGGCGCTTTTCAGGGCCTCAAAGGCTTTGTTCGCTTCAGGGGACCAGACAAACTCCTTGGACTTCCTCAGTAGCTGTGTGATTGGGGCCACCACTCCTGAAAATCCATCTATAAACCGCCTGTAAAAGTTGGCGAAGCCAATGAAACTTTGGACGTCCTTCACGCTTTGGGGCACCGGCCATTCTTTCACCGCCTTGATCTTTCGTTCTGCCATCTCCTGTCCCTCTGGACTCAGCATCACTCCGAGAAATTCCACGGATGTGACGTGGAAGTCACACTTGCTGAGTTTACAAAACAGCATGTTTTCCCTCAGCTTTTGGAGCACAGCTTTGACGTGGTGTACGTGCTCCTCCACACTGGACGAATAGATGAGGATGTCGTCGATATATACGACCACGTAGATATCCAACTCCTCTCTGAATACCTCATTCAAAAAGTACTGAAAGGCTGCCGGGGCGTTGCACAGACCGAACGGCATGACGAGGTACTCAAAAAGGCCGAACCTGGTCTTAAAGGCGGTCTTCCACTCGTCTCCGTCCCTCATGCGCACCAGATGGTATGCCCCTTTCAAATCCAACTTGGTGTAGATACGAGCTTTCTTGACCTGTTCCAGAAGTACACTGATGAGAGGCAAGGGGTACCGATTTTTTATGGTTATCGCATTCAATGCCCTAAAGTCCACACAGGCTCTCAGCTCCCCATTAGCCTTCGGGATGAAGAAGAGTGGCGAGGCGGCCGGAGACTTGGACGGGCGGATGAATCCTAGCTTGAGGAGTTTATCCAGGTACCCCCGGAGATGCACGTTTTCAGGCTCCGTCAGGGCATACAGCCTGCCGCTGGGAACGCTGGCCCCTGGCACCAGGTCGATCTGGCAGTCAAACTGTCTATGTGGTGGTAGCACTTCCGCCTTCACCTCATCAAATACATCCTCAAAACTGTGATAAGCCTGGGGGAGAGCCACATCTTTTTCTGCCGCTGTAGCCACCGTCTGACTCCCGCTCTCATCTGCGTCAAGGGATTCCGTTCTTATTCCACAATGCAGGATGCAATACGGTGACGTCATTTCGATGCGATGTGTTGGCCAATCCACAAAGGGGTTGTGTTTCTGTAGCCACGGCAATCCCAATATGACGCCATATTGGGGCGCTCGGATGATGTTAAAATCGATTTGTTCCAAATGGTTCCTCCCATATCTCATCGGAAGGACCCCCGTGTGCTGTCCGATGGGCCCCGTCACCAATCGCCTTCCGTCTACCGCATAGACGTCTTCGGGTACTGCTTTGGGAAGAAGCACTAGCCCTAGCCTGCATGCCTCGTTGTGGTCCATAAACATGCCAGTGGCCCCTGAATCCACCATGGCCACAACGGGTATCCACTGGTCATGCACTCCCACGTGCACCGTGATAAACAGGTGTCGTTGTCCCTTAGTGACCGAGTTGGAAAGTGAAGGGATGGATGAGTGACTCCGAGATGCCCCTTCTCTGGTCTTGGAGTCCTCTAGTTTTCCGCCGGTATGTCCACCACGGCTGTTACCGACCGGTTGGCCCGATAACGTGACGTCTTCGGTTTGGCAGGGCATTCACGTACGTAGTGGCCTTTTTTGCCACAATATAGGCACAATCCTTGTTTACGGCGTGACTCTTTCTCCGTGGCTGTGAGGCTCGCTCGTATTGCGCTGATGTCCATGGGTTCTCCCTTGGATGCGGTGGAAGTTTCAGGACTTCTCACCGTCACATAGGATGGAAGGGATTTTCCTTTTCTCCCATGATCCCCCTTTCTTTCACTTAGCCTATGTTCCAGCCGTAATACCAGGTTGATAAGGCCCTCACATGTCTTGGGTTGAGGGTCAATATGAGCCACGGCGTCCTTGAGCTCATCGCACAGCCCTTGATGGAAGAGCGCCGTCTGTTTAGCAACAGGCCACTTGGTTTCCGCAACCAGCCTTCGGAACGCGTTGAGATACTGCACCAGGTCGTTGGATCCCTGTCTCAACTCAAGCATTTCACGGTCCGCCGTGTACGTGTCAGCCCTTCTGTCGAATACCTTCAGGAATTCCTCGCGAAAAGCACCCCAATCACATAAGAGGGGGTCGTCCCTGCTCACCAGAGGTACGGCCCATTGTGCTGCGTTTCCAGCCAAATAGGATATAAGGAAAGCCACACGAGCCTGACTCATGGGGAACGCCTTTGGTTTGCACGATAAATGTAGCGCCACTTGTGTGAGGAATACCTGCACTGTGTTAGGATCCCCACTGTACCTCTCTGGTGTTGCCAAGGGGATGGCTACCGGCATTTCCACTACTACCGCAGGGGTCTGGTTCGTGAGGGAGGTGCTGGGCGTGAGCGGGTCCAATTGGATAGCATCCAGTCTGGCTTTTACATCGGCTGTTTCTTGCCTAGAGGCAGCCACTTCAACTTGCATGGCCGCTAAAGCAGCCAGCACATCATCAAGTGTTGCCATGTCTGTTATCGACCGGGAGACAGTTAGTGTTATTAAGGTCGGATATTTTGTAACGCCCTGAACGTCTCAGGATCGTTTAACAGACACGACAATGAGGACGCAACCACTTGTGAAGGGTTAGTTCTTTTAATGAAGGCAAATAAAATACAAAGAACAAACAAAAGTTATAGTCACTGGAATCCTCCAGGCTAAGTACGTTACCAGCCCACAGCACGGATGGTCCTAACCGTCCTCTGCATATACGCCGATCCCGGCGTATGCCAACAGAGGGCAGAAATGAAATGGCCGACAATGCCAATCGGTAGGCTGTGAGGGGCACGAAGAGTGTTGGGGAGAATCGAGGAGTCAGGGAAACACCCAGCCGGGGTCTCTACCTGAAGGGAGCAGCCGCTCAACCTCTTCCTCAGACTGCACCGGGACGCGGAGTCACCTCCTGGTGATGCGTCACCGATACCCCAATCACAAGCAAGAAGACTGAACCGAGAGCAGCCGCTCGATCGATCCTGTGGACTTTCGAGTCTGTAACGCGGCAAACACCTCCTGGTGTGCGTTACAGCTGGCAGTCCCTGTGTCTCTGGTCGGGCTGGGAGTTACGACTCCAACCAGCAAAAGCGCCACTGCGCTTGGACTCAGCCGAGTCAAAAAGCGAAGCTCAATGGTTGACCGGTAGAGCTTCCGGGTCCTTCACAGGTGACGGTGGGGCAAGACACGGCCCAGGGAGTAACGACTCGACCTACCTCCGTTCTTGCCTTACTGGAGCACCATTCCGGAACACTGCTCTTCACGAAGCAGGTACGTCGGTGTAAACACAATATCCGACAGCCTTGTACCTCCCGGTTCCTCCCTTTATAGGGCGTGTTTTCCTTGAGTTATGTAACAGCTCTCCTGTTTACATAAGGGCGTGTTTCCCTTGAGTTATGTAACAGCTCTCCTGTTTACATAAGGGCGTGTTTCCCTTGAGTTATGTAACAGCTCTCCTGTTTACATAAGGGCGTGTTTCCCTTGAGTTATGTAACAGCTCTCCTGTTTACATAAGGGCGTGTTTCCCTTGAGTTATGTAACAGCTCTCCTGTTTACATAAGGGCGTGTTTCCCTTGAGTTATGTAACAGCTCTCCTGTTTACATAAGGGCGTGTTTCCCTTGTATGACAGGAATTCTTGACAGAGGGGACCACTTTGTCTTGTAAAAGAGGGCTGGGAGAGGCCTCTTCAAGAGCCCAAACAAGACATAGTGGACTATGTGCTCGGCCTAAGGTCCAGAATGGCTGAGTACATGGAAAAAGCATCCAAGAACCTTGAGGCCAGCTAGGAGCTCCAGAAGCACTGGTATGACCAAAAAGTTGCACTGGTTGAATTTCAACCTGGGCAACAGGTGTGGGTTTTGGAGCCAGTGGCACCAAGGGCTCTCCAAGATAAATGGAGTGTCCCTTACCCTATCCTAGAAAGAAAGAGTGAGGTCACCTACTTAGTTGACCTGGGCACTAGCAGGACACCCAAAAGGGTTATCCATGTGAACCGCCTCAAGCTCTACAATGACAGGGCTGACATCACCATGCTGATGCTGACTGATGAGGAGCAGGAAGCAGAAAGTGAACCTCTCCCTGACCTCCTCTCCTACAGCCCAAAAGATGGATCAGTAGATGGTGTGGTCTTCTCAGACACCCTCTCTGCCCAACAGCAAACTGACTGCAAGCAAGTCTTGCAGCAGTATGCTAGACTCTTTTCCCTGACCCCTGGTCTGACAAACTGGTGTACCCATGATGTGGACACTGGTGACAGTGCACCTGTCAAAAACAAAATCTATCGACAGTCAGACCAAGTCAAGGAGAGCATCAAAGCTGAGGTCAGCAAGATGCTGGAGTTAGGGGTCATTGAACCCTCTGAGAGCCCCTGGGCCAGCCCAGTGGTTCTAGTTCCCAAACCTCATCAACAAGGTGAAAAGAGAGAGATGAGGTTCTGTGTGGACTATAGAGGGCTCATCTCTGTCACTAAGACAGATGCTCACCCTATCCCAAGAGCAGATGAGCTGATAGATAAATTAGGGGCTGCCCAATTCCTCAGTACCTTTGACTTAACTGCAGGGTACTGGCAGATTGGCATGGCCCCAGGAGCAAAAGAAAAGACAGCATTCTCCACCCCTGATGGGCATTACCAGTTTACTGTGATGCCCTTTGGGTTAAAGAATGCCCCTGCCACTTTCCAGAGGCTGGTGAACCATGTCCTGGCTGGGCTGGAGTCCTTTAGTGCAGCTTATCTTGATGATATTGCTGTCTTTAGCTCCACCTGGCAGGATCACCTGATCCACCTTGGGAAAGTTTTAGAGGCTCTCCACAATGCAGGTCTCACTATCAAGGCATCCAAATGCCAGATAGGGCAGGGCACTGTGGTGTACTTGGGCCACCTTGTAGGTGGAGGCCAGGTACAGCCCTTACAACCCAAGATCCAGGCCATCATGGACTGGATAGCTCCAACAACCCAGACCCAAGTCAGGGCATTCCTTGGCTTGACTGGGTACTACAGGAGGTTTGTGAAGCGGTATGGGTCCATTGTGACCCCCCTCACAGAACTCACCTCCAAGAAAATGCCCAAGAAAGTGAACTGGACAGTTAGTTGCCAAAAGGCTTTTGACACCCTAAAAGAAGCAATGTGCTCAGCACCAATTCTAAAAGCTCCAGATTATGCCAAGCAGTTCATAGTGCCGACTGATGCCTCTGAGCTAGGGATAGGAGCGGTCCTATCCCAGACCAATGATGAAGGCCAAGACCAACCTGTTGCTTTTATAAGCAGGAGGCTACTCCCCAGAGAGCAGCGTTGGAGTGCCATTGAGAGGGAGGCCTTTGCTGTGGTTTGGTCCCTGAAGAAGTTGAGGCCCTACCTGTTTGGTACTCACTTCCTGGTTCAAACTGATCACAGACCTCTCAGATGGCTAATGCAGATGAAAGGGGAAAATCCAAAACTACTAAGGTGGTCCATCTCCCTACAGGTAATGGACTTTGAAGTGGAACACAGACCAGGGACTGCCCATGCCAATGCAGATGGACTTTCCAGGTTCTTCCACTGAAGACTCCATAGGGCAAGGTTAGTCTCATCACCTTTCGTTTGGGGGGGGGGGGGGGTGTGAGAAAGTGCCATCTTTCTTGCCTGGTATGCCCCCACTTTTTGCTGAATTGCTGAATGTACTTTGACTGAGTGTACCCTGGACTCCTGCCAATCAGGTGCCCAGGGCCTATGTTCCTTCCCTAAAACACACAAACTCCCAATTGGCAAACCCTGGCCACATGTCAGTCCCTGGTAAATGGTACCCTAGGTACCCAGAGCCTTGTGACCATGGAAGGCCTCTAAGGGCTGCAGCACTCATTGTGCCACCCTTAGAGGCCCTGTACCCTTACACACACACACTGCCTTTGCAGGCTGGGTGTCTGGGTGCAGGACAAAACAAAGAGTCGACATGGCACACATCTCTGTGTACCATGCCCATCACCAACACTGCCAAGGCATATATCAGCCACCCCTCTGGCTGGGTGCCTTATGCCAATGGTGTGGGCACAGGAGCAGGAGCCCTGTGCCCCTACAGTACCCATGTCCATTCCTGGGCACTGTAAGTGCAGTGCTGCCATTTAGGAGTACATGGTGCTGAGAGCTCGTCAAACACGAACTCCACAGTACCATAATGGCAACACTGAAGACTGGGAAGTTTGGTTTCAAACTTCTCAGCACATTAAACCCACACTGATGCCAGTGTGGAATTTAATGTACCAAGCACCCCAGAGGGCATCTTAGAGATGCCCCCTTACAACTAACCTAAAATCCATGTCTGCTCTGAGGCTGCCCAGGCTGCCACACAGCAGACACGTTGCTGGACCCCTGGGTGGGAGAGCCCCTGCTCTCCTGGGCCTGCAACAATGCACATCCTGGGCGAGGTGATAAATCTCCTCCCCCAGGATGAGCAAAGGGAAGCTTCAAAGGCATGCCGCCTCTGTGAGCTTCCCCAGGCCACTGCAACCCCCCACTCTGGCGGGAAGCTTGGCCGGAAACCCCAAACAAGGACAGGGGATGTGCCAGCCTGCCCACCCCACCCCTCAGGTGGGGGAGGCGAGGTGAAGCACATCTCCGGGCTCTCGCCATCTTGAAGATGGGAGGCCCTACCCTATCAGGACTAGGCTACTGCCCCCCTCCCACAGGAGAGAGGCAGGATAGGGGGTGTACCCACCCCAGGACAGGGACCCATTGGTCCCTGGCCTTCACCTACCTGTAACGCCCCTAAATCTAGTATTTAGGGGCACCCTGAACCTTCCTTCCCCAGATTCCAGATTCAAAACTACAAGAAGAGCAAGAAGAACAAAGACCTGCCCTGCAGCTGCTAAAAAGAGGAAGACACCAACTGCTTTGGCCCCAGCCCTACTGGCCTGTCGACCCTTGAACCTGCTCCTGCTCCAGCGCGGCATCTCTCGTGGCCAGCAACCTCACCAACCCCGGAGGACCTGGCTACCTTTTGGCTCTAAGCCCCTGGGACTCCCATGAGTAGAGGCTCTACTCGAAACCTATCTCTAACCCCTGGCAGCAGCCCGGAACCGCGAACCCAGCACACTCTGCACCAGCCGAGCCTGGCCAGTGCCGGAGTGAACAAAGACCCTGAGGACGACCCCACGGCGACTGTGACCCCGAGTCCGGCACCCAAGGACCTCCCTCGACATTCCTGAAGAAGCCTGCAGCCTCAGAACCAGATGCCCCCCCAACCGCGATCAACTGAGGGTAAGTTTTCCCGACACCTAAAGGCACCCCTGCACGCGGCGCCCCACGGCCCCCTGTATCCAACCCCGGGGTACCTACCTATCCTCCAACTACCCAACTTACCTCTCGAAGTGGTGGTGGCACCTGTAGAGTCCTCGTCCCCGAGCTTGCAGTCTTTTTCCTAACCGGAGATTTCCCATTGACAGCCATTGAGCGCCCGAAGGCTCAAAAGCACTCTGCACCCAGCCGCCAGAGTGGCCCTGGCAGTGAAACTCTACTCCTTCCTACTTCCCCACTTGCCCTGAGTAAGTGACCAGGAGCCCAGCTCCCACAGCCGCGTGGCTTGCCAGTCAGCAGCCACCAAACAATGCCCCCCTATCCCTCGTAGGATAACATTGGGCCTAACTCTCTCTGCACCCGGCCGCCCTAGAGCCGCTGAGGGTGAACCAACTGTGCCTACCTGACCCTGGGAGACCCCTGAGTCTGTGCCCAGAACCTCAACTCTGCCAGTCGAGTACTTACCCTTAAACCGCAAACTCTATTTTCCTCATAGGGTAACATTGACTGGCTTTTTCCTGAAATTTCTTCTAAGTGTGGACTTTTCAAATCTTCAAATATTCACCAAAAATCAGCCGAGTTGTGGTAAATATTTAAATTACCTGTACTATTTTTTATGCGGAAAAGTCTAGTAAGAATAACTCAGTCAAAATAAGAGGCAGAATCCGTGGTATTAGAGGTTCTGAAAAGGGCTTTATTCCTTACAAAGGAATTATGGTTCGAACCAGGCAATCTTATTCCATCACCACGAAGGTTCAGGAAGGGATAGGCAATACATTATTGACAAGTAACAATATATATATGAAATGCATTGCATTAAGACAGATGCAGGAGGCGTAACAGCTGATAATACAGATAAGAATACACATACGTAATGAAAATAGGCGTAATAACAGGCGTATACCAGAAACGTCATTTAAAATGATGTCACAAGTGGGTGGATCCATAAGAGAATCCTGCAGTGTCAGCAGAAATATTTGGCAGAGATGCGCGCGCAGCCGCATGACGTGTGATTGACGTGCAACTAGAGGGTGAAGGGGAATTGACATTTAGCTCTACATGTGGAGACAGAAGTCTACCTAATCCCAAATCGTATCTAATATCTTTGTTTAAGGAACTGTTTTATCCAAAAGGAAAGGTCTCTCGGACGGAATCTATTCTATACTGACTGTTAGTGCATGTACAAGCGTCTATGTGTCTACATGGGATGCGAGGGGGCAGGAATCTTCCATGGTAACAGGGGTTATGAATTACTTGCATAAAGACAGCGAGGCCGGGCTCTTTGCTCGGTAGCTGGAAGGATGTTTACCTAAACTACTAGACAGGAATGCATTGGATGAGGAGCGGAGCAGATAACTTGAAGGCTAAATACAGTTTTTGGCAGGCAACAGTCCGCGTCAGGCACCGTTAGCCGCGCAGGGAGTAGGACAAAGTTCATGGATACGGATGCAGGTCCAAGCTGGAGCATTTCAGAGGCAGAAGCAGGAAAAGGCTTGATGACAGAATTCAGGGCCTACTCGCCTGAACTGTAAAACGTGAAAAGTGAACCATATAAAGTCGGTGGCCAATCATACTTAGGAATGGAATATTCGACCCATTCATGGCGGATCTGAAAGAGGACAGGTTGACGTTGGACGCACATGTATTTGCGTCTTCATAGCTGAAACTGGAGGGAACATACATGTACTTGTAGCATGTACATGGAGCCGTTGGGGTCTAAGATAGGGGACACAATTGACCATAAAAATTCATATTTCCTCATTCCCTCCTTGTCCCCTACGGACCCTTATGAAATATCTATCTTCATCAATCCATCAATCTGTTCATATAGCATCATTTGTTCTTCTTTCTTCTTCCGGGATCTTGAATGAAAATTCGAAGGCGGGATACACGATGTGACACACAGACCACAAATCGCTGGCCCACATTGTAGACACAAGCAGCAACTGAATAGAATGAGAAAGCCAATACCTAGGAAGGATAGGATCCTCCATCCCCAGGCTGACAACACGCTCCAGAACCAACCGGACCAAGTCCAGGTGCCTGGATTTTGGTGTATCTGGCTTGCGATCTTATGAAGTCGAGTTATGGCTTTATATACTGACGGCGCGTTTTCTGGTATGAAAACACAGCAACTTGATCCGATGACCCTACAAGCTCCGCCCCTATCGGCCAGGATGACGTCAAGGACAAGACGATTTTGAAGAACAACAATCCGCATCGCAGACTGCTCCTCTGTTATGTTGCCTAATGCGGAAGTAGTTTCATTCACTACTGCTTCAAGGGTTCTAGTTAATCTACGTATCAGCTTACTATTAGTGACTGTACCTATGTAGGGAAAGAAACCTTTATTGAAATCTGTGTATTGCTCCCATGCTGTTTCGGTGTAGTCGACAATCGGGAGATCTCTCTGCTGTCTATTGTGTACTAAATGGGTATTCCTATGGTAATCAGGCGGGGATAGGAAAACAGGTGGCAGAAGGAATGCAATGTAACAGGTACCATCCCAATCTAGGGGTAGGCGTATATATGCGGTGTGACCACAGATGAAGTAGGAGTGACGAGAAGCTCTAAATGTAGACTTGCCTTTATCACTGAATTCTATTACAGTGGTACATTTACTATGGCCCATGTGTATTGAACCATTCTTTCTTACACATAATTCGCCTCTAACTGGAAATACTGACATAGCGGGCAAGATTGGTGTAGCTTCGGATTCAACATTCAGGATCATGAGATTAAGTGTAAAGTTACCTAATCCATATACTTCATTTTCTAGATCAGTTCCTGTTCTTTTGGGAAGTCCCTCCTTGTATGGGTAGCAGACTTTAAGTAAAACTAGGTTCAGGTTTCCCCAAACCCAGTTGTTTTGATAAACTACTGAATTTGAATCTAGGGAATTAATCAAACTAAACCATGCTCCACAGGAGCCATTGTGTGTGAATGGATACGGAAAGAGAGGCAGAACTCCCTTGTATTTCTGATAGGGAGGGAGTCGGCCACATATCCAACAATTTGTAGCATTGCTGGTCTGATGAGAATGATGTAACATACTAATGAATGTGTTGTTGCGCAGCGCGAATCTATAGGACAACTCATGCGGGGGTAATTCGCTAAAAGAATGTTCGGCAGTAGCATTGAAAGCACGCTTGGAAATAGGGTAATACATGTGTAATAATATACTGGCAATGATAATCAGAAGACTTAGGAAAAACATAATTAACAATGTCACTATGCAGTGACTACGAAGTGATTTACAGTACGCATGTTTCTTGAGCTGTTTCTGTCTATTTCTCTCTCTATTTCGGTCTAGAGGATACATGTCAGAGACAAATTCAACCGATTCACCTTGGAGAGGACTTAAACAATCAAATTGTCTGACTTGCTAGACCTTAGTTTCAGTTTATAGTTTTCTTTTTCTGTCTTGTCAACCAGGGGAAGTTTTGAGTCAGTCTGTGAGGGAATGCAGGGCTGAAAATTCAAGTCGGATGATAGTCCATGAAATTTTTTGATATGGCTCGAGTGCAACCACCCTTTACGTCCCTCAATCTTCACGGCTGTCCTTGTGGTCAATAAGACGAGTTTAGGCGACTGCCAGCGAGGCTCCAGCGGGTTCCTTCTGTCGAAGTTCCTTACAAGTACAAGATCTCCCGGAACCACATCATGGGGCTTCACCTCAGTGTTATCGGGAAAAGCTGCAGCTACCTGTGAACGACAAGATTGTAGTGCAGACATCAAGGAAGCCAGGTAATCTGTCAGCATATTACAATCAACATCAGTTATCTTACGAGGTATAGGCGTCCCCCACATATTTGGTGGTCTACCGAAGATCACCTCATACGGGGATAGCCCTGTTCGAGAGTGTGCTACCATTCTCATGTAAAAGAGCGCAACTGGTAAAGCTACTATCCAGTCGACACCTTTTTCTCTACATACTTTGGACAGTCTAATTTTCAAAGTTTGATTATGCCGCTCCACGAGACCTGCTGCCTCGGGATGTCGGACACAGTGGAATTTCCATTGATAGCCTAACAGAAGTGAAACATGTTTCATTAGCTCGGATGAGAATGGCTGGCCATTGTCTGAGTACACGATACGGGGCAAACCATACCGTGGGAAGAATTCTCGAACTAACTGTTTGGCAGTAGTCGGGGCAGTGTAATCTGAGACGGGATACGCCTCTGTCCACCGGGAAAGAGCGCATACAACTACGAGGACATATTTGAATCCTCGACATCGTTCCATCTGGATATAATCCATCTGGAGGACTTCAAAAGGGTGATCGGGGGGTTGAAATCCACCCTGCTCTACAGGTACGCCTTTTCCTGGATTGAACTGACAACAAATCATGCAGGTACGTACTTTCTGTTTAGCTGCTGCTCGCAAGTGTTTATTGAACCAAATGTGTTGAATACTGTCTAGCATAGCTTTCTCTCCTAGGTGCGCTGGACTATGGATTGTGTTAATGATGACTTGAACCATTGAGTCGGGGAGAAACCATATAGATTTTCCCTTCGTCATCCATCCTTGATCCGTTTGGATCCCTCCTAATTCAGTCCATCTCTTTATTTCTTCTGGTGTAGCATGTGTTTGTATGTCAATTACATCAAGGGCGGGATCCTTAACTGTCATGCAGTGTGTTGGTGTCGGAACTATTGTCTTTGTCGTGTCAGTTGGATGAGTCTGATTCTGAGCAGTCTGTTTAGCTGTTCTGTCAGCTAGGTCGTTACCCTGAGAAATAATATCAGTCACTTTTGTATGGGCTTTACACTTCATAATCGATATTGCAGTCGGCAGATGTATTGCATCTAACAGAGCTTGAATAAGGGGACCGTGCTGGATGTGGGCACCGTGAGAAGTTAAATAACCTCTCTCTCGCCAAAGCACGCCGAAGTCATGGACGACTCCGAATGCATAACGTGAATCTGTGTATATGTTGACTTTCTTATTTTTGGCTTGAATACAGGCTTGTGTCAGAGCGATGAGCTCTGCTGCTTGAGCTGACAAGGTATCGATACAATTTGTTTCAATAATTTCAGTGTCTGTTGTGACTGCATAAGCGGCCACTAACTCTCCTGTACTTGTTCTCATGCATGAACCATCTACATATAATGTCAGGTCTGGATCTGATAATGGAATATCTGTCAAGTCTTGTCTGGGTTTCGTCGTAATAGTGATAACTTCAATACAATCATGTGCCAATGGGTCTGTTCCACTTAATGGCAAAAGTGTGGCAGGATTTAATGTACTACAACGTCTGATTTCTATGTGTGGCTGGAACAATGTCAATTCATAACCCGTCAGTCTTGCTATAGTCAAGTGTTGTGTTTGGGTCCGGTTCAAGAGAACCTCTACTGCGTGTGGTACTTGTACTGTCAATTGATGTCCTAACACTATGGCATCGCTTTGTCTGATTGCTAAAGCTGTTGCCGCGACTGATTTCAGGCACGCAGGAAGAGCCTGAGCTACGGGATCTAATGTACTGGAAAAGTAAGCACATGGCTTGTGTGATCCTGCTTGTTCCTGCGTGAGTACTGACAAAGCAGTACCTTCACGTTCTGTAACAAAAAGTGTAA
Organism: Triturus cristatus; assembly: GCF_964204655.1. Taxonomy (NCBI): domain Eukaryota; kingdom Metazoa; phylum Chordata; class Amphibia; order Caudata; family Salamandridae; genus Triturus; species Triturus cristatus. The sequence goes on along the minus strand of NC_140592.1, from coordinate 1,271,818,270 downwards.
AACGTTTGCTGTAACATGGTGTTGCTAAAACAGGTGCTTGGCATAAAGCTTTCTTTAAGCTTTCAAAAGCTTGTGTATGTTCCTGAGTCCAAGGGAGGACAGTCGATGTCGCTGCCTCCTGTGTTGTCAACTGAATGAGTGGTTTTGCTAGAAATGCATATTGAGGGATCCACTGCCTACAGTACGAAGTGAGGCCTATGAATGCCCGTACCTCCTTTTGTGTCTTGGGTGTCGGCATGTTAACAATTAACTGGATACGGTCGGGTGTAAGCTGTCTTCCCCCCTTGGACAGCAAGTGCCCAAGGTACACAACTTGCTGGACACAGAATTGCAGCTTTGAAGGAGACACTTTGTGCCACTTGTCGGCTAAGAAATGTAAAACCGTCAGTAATGCTTTCTCACATTCAGGTTCGCTTCGGGCGGTGATCAGCAGATCATCGACGTATTGAAGCAAAGCAGTGTTAGCTGGCATATGGATACTGTCAAGTTCTCTTTTCAGTGCTTGGCTATAGATACTGGGGCTTTCTGTGAATCCTTGAGGTGCGCGTGCGAATTTAAAACTTCGTCCATTTAAACTGAATCCGAACAAATATTGGCTTTCCGGATCGATTGGGACGCTAAAGAAAGCGTTCTTGAGATCAATTACAGTAAAGAACGTTGCTTCTGAATCTATGGCTGTTAGCAATGAAGAGATATCTGGGACCACGGGGTATTGTGGTACAATGCATTTATTTAATTCTCGCAGATCAATAACTAATCGATATACTGGTGGTGCTTTTGGATCAGTTCGTTTAAGAATCGGAATTATCGGGGAATTACATACATTGGAGTCCGTTTCTACAACCACTCCTGGTGCAATGAGCTCGTCAATGATTTGCAGTAAAGCCACTACAGCATCTGGGGGTAACTTGTATTGTCGTATTCGTGGTAATACTACTCCTGTTTTGAGTGTGACTCGATATGGTGTAATGTGCATACAACCAACATCAGTGGGGCCTTGCGCCCATAAATGTGTGGGTAAATTCTGTAACCGGTGATCCATGTCTCTGGACACATAGTGACCTTTAAAGTCACGCAAAAATAGTCGTACTCCTTCCGGAGAACAACATATTACAGCTCCTAGAGCCTTCAATGTTTTTATACCTAACAAGTTTTCTGGGCATGATTTCGTAAGCAATAGATCTGTAGTCCGTGTTAATGGACCGACTGTGAATGCAAGCGGTTGCGATACTTCGTTAATAGTGGGCTTTCCTGAAAAACCAAGGGAAATATTTTGTGAGCCTGAGAGGGTTGCCCCTGGGACTTCGCTGTGACTGATAGTGGTTCTGCTTGCCCCTGTATCGAGTAGAAACTTTCTGTCTTTCCCTAATACTTGACTCTGTACGTAAGGACCTTCTTGATCTACGGGAACCTCAATAAGGGGTAGGCCAACTTCCCTCTCTAGGCTATTTCATGTGTAGCGCTGATACTCTGGATAGTCATTTTGTGCATACTGGTACATCTGTTGTGTCGTGTTTTGTGTTGCAGCAATAGGCTGTGGCTGTTGTTGTGGTTGTGGTGCGGTCTGTTGTACAGCTGGCATAGGCTGTATATTCTGAGGTACTTGTTGTTGGATCTGATCCTGTCTAGGCGGACGTGGTCTCTCTTTCGTTATACCCGTAGAGATATTATGTTTCAGAACTGCGCAATCGTGTATATAATGACCTGGCTGTTTACAATAGTTGCATGTCCCTCTAACAGGACCTACTGAATCATTGGACTGTGTCGTACTCTTCTTATGACCGTCAGCTGGAACTGACTGAGCAACAAGCATTTTCATTTTCGTGTCTTTCATACGTCTTTGTTCATTTTCTTGTTCTTCTCTAATTCTATTGTGATGATATTGTAACATTTGTAACATCTGTGACGGTGTGTTACCTTGCCAGGTACTCTCGAATTTTAATACTCTATTCTTAACTTGGGGCAGGGAATTCTCAACTAATTTTGTTACAAACAGATGTGGATACGACTCACTACTTGCTTTTATGCCACTATTAATACCAAAACATTTTTCAAATCGGGAACAGAAATCACTAGTGTCTTCATCTTGTTTTTGTTTACAGGCTGAAATTGCACCCCAATCTTCCTTTTTCGTAGTTAATAAACGTGGTAGTACCTGCACTAATAATCCTGGTAATGCTGTAGTCTTTTCCCCAAGTCCTGAACCTGCAGCTCGGGCTTTTTCTTCGTTTTCTAATGCTGTCCACTCTATCTTTTGGTCTCCCACCTCCCATTCCTTTTCTTTGAGTTTCTCGTAAATACCGGCAGGCAATAAAACTTTCAATATTTTCATAATGTCAGGATAAGTATACTCTCCCATCAGTAACATGTCTTTTATTTCACGGTGGAAACCTGCTGGGTCTTTGTCATGGCTGGGTACTACTTTCTTCATTTCTAATAATTCAATTTTAGTTATGGGCGTGTACACAAACACACGCTTAAAAGTATTGTCCTCACCTCTGATCGGGTGCACTTCGCGTAAGGGATTCTGTCTGTCTATGTGATACGTTTTTCTTTCCTTGGGGGGAACTGAAACATGTTCTGGGCATACGAAGACAATGTACTGGTGTCGATATTCTAGAATTTCTTTAATTAAATCAGTACCTGAACCTCTCCATTTATTCGTGAGTAATTCTATCAGTATATCAGGTAGGGGACCAGGATCGGAGTGTTGGCTTCTATATAATATAACGAGGTGTTGTATCATGTATATACCAGCTAAACGCTGTTCGTCTGGGGTAAGATTCAAAAACGTGTGTGCTAACGCATCATCACTGTATTTTTCAGAACTGTCAGCCCATTGTACTGCTGACCTGGCTAATTCTTGTTCATCCATAGAATCGAGCATATGATACCCCCTTCGGTCTCGGAGTAGTTTATCAGCAGCCTGGAATAAGTGTTCAGGGGACTTCGTATTTAGTATAGGGGCTTGAAAATGTCTGTTACATTCTGGACGTATCGGACGTATCGGGTCATTAAAGTATCTGGTATTGTTACAAGGTCTTCCCCTACCTACATAAGCTATCGTTTCTAACTGTCCTGTGGGCATTTCTGATTCTTCCTCCTCCTCTCCCTCTGATTCAGTTTTGTCTGCCTCCAATCTGGCTTTATGTATTCGTTCTACTTCTTTGCGGATCTTTCGGCACATAGCTACTATACATGTCTGTTTATCATGTTTTCCCTCTGATATATTCTGACCCCATCTGATAAGTACTTGCATTTCATCCTGGTCTACCTCGGACCTATCTCTGTCTCTGATCAAGCAGTTTATGAAGAAGCGTAACAGTAATCTCTGTATATCCACTTTCTGGTATTCCATGGCTTCGTCAATACTTTCAGGGCCTTGCCCTGTTTGGACAAAGCGATATATATTGTCTAAATGTTTAATCATTCCTGGTAGTGTCGTTAAATACATTGAAGCTCGTCGTATACGTAGTGATGATAGCAGCATTCTATCATTTTTACCGGGCACTGGATCATATCTACAATCTACAAGATGTTCCTTAAACATGTCGGACGTTGCTATTTGGGGTGTACGTTGGTTTGCTAAATCTCTAAGAGACGATTTACTTCGTAATGGTGGCGTGGCGAAAATTGCTGCCGCACCTCCTGTCGCACCTTCTGAGGTGCTAGGCATAAAAGGATTTGTGGGATGTAAGGTAGAAACTGTGGATGCAGGAAAAGTTGGATTGTGCGGAGGAGTTTGTGGTTGCGGAGTTGGGGGCGGATGATCTCGAGGTTGAGCACCATCGACAGGTGGCGTGTGTGGTGGAACATTAACATACTCGGGAGCTACATCGTCTAAATAGGAGGAAAGGAAAATATCTTTTGCGGTCTTGGGATGTGCTTTAATCGGGAGTAATGGAGGTGGCAAATCTTTCGGTATTTCCGGGGTGGCCTTAGGTAAACCTTCGGCCAAAAGAGGATACATACCATTCATAAGAGTGTTTCGTTGTCTGTCTACTTGTTCTGCTTTTACTCGGGTACCTTCCTTAATTAATATATTTTCTCGGGCTTTATTTGAGTTCTCCCTATTTTTCTCTTCCTGTCTGAGCGCTTTCTCCGTGCGCCTATGCGATTCTTTACGCCATGACTCAATGGCATCTTTCTGTGACTGTCTGACTTTCTTTTTCCATAATTCTTCTTCTACTCTCATGATGCAATCTGCATCCCATGTCCCAGCTGCGGGCCACCTCTGACTTTCTGCTAGATCCTTGGTGTAGTCTACCCATAAATCAAGATATAGTACGGCATCTAGGCCATGTTTATGATACATAAAATACCCTGGAGTGTCCCTAGGTGGAATGGGAACAGCTTCTTCGAGAACTCCTTTTCTAGTTTTGATCTGTCTTAATTTTGAAAAGAACGGCATCTTTAAACCTTGCTACTTGATTCTTACTTGAACTGGATTTGAACACAATTAATACGATAAACACAATAATGAACACTCATTCATACCACAATTTTAAACACTGTAAACATTTAACATTTAACATTTAACGAACAATGATAATTAGAAGAAAACTAGTTACTGACATAATACTAATACTAGATAATACTGAAGTATATACAACACATACTGGATATACTGCTAAACAGTACAGAAACACTGCTAAAACAGTGCAGACCGGATCTGTGTACCCAAACCCGTCAGGACCGGCACAAATTAATGTGCACGTCTAACTGCCTCCCCAGCAACGGTACTCACCGGGTAGCACGGAACGGAAGGCCTCGGAACTGAACTGAACTGGACCGGACTGGACTCGACTCGACTCGGAAACTTCGGAACCTGGTGGGCCTCTGTATACCTCGGATCTTGCTCTCTCAGCTAGGCTCTGGTCGGGATACTTCGCACTTCTCACCGCCTCGTCTGGGTGTTGATCGCAGCCTCAGTCACCCCCGCTTGGCCGGAGGGAGATACAGGAAATCCTGCGGGTACGCGTTTTTGTCCGTTCAGCTGTGGCAGGGGACCGGGCCTGCAACGCACCTCCGGCGCGTGAGATGAGAAAGTGTCCCTGTTCGGGCGCCAATTTATGTGGTAAATATTTAAATTACCTGTACTATTTTTTATGCGGAAAAGTCTAGTAAGAATAACTCAGTCAAAATAAGAGGCAGAATCCGTGGTATTAGAGGTTCTGAAAAGGGCTTTATTCCTTACAAAGGAATTATGGTTCGAACCAGGCAATCTTATTCCATCACCACGAAGGTTCAGGAAGGGATAGGCAATACATTATTGACAAGTAACAATATATATATGAAAAGCATTGCATTAAGACAGATGCAGGAGGCGTAACAGCTGATAATACAGATAAGAATACACATACGTAATGAAAATAGGCGTAATAACAGGCGTATACCAGAAACGTCATTTAAAATGATGTCACAAGTGGGTGGATCCATAAGAGAATCCTGCAGTGTCAGCAGAAATAGTTGGCAGAGATGCGCGCGCAGCCGCATGACGTGTGATTGACGTGCAACTAGAGGGTGAAGGGGAATTGACATTTAGCTCTACATGTGGAGACAGAAGTCTGGGGGTCAGGTCAACCTAATCCCAAATCGTATCTAATATCTTTGTTTAAGGAACTGTTTTATCCAAAAGGAAAGGTCTCTCGGACGGAATCTATTCTATACTGACTGTTAGTGCATGTACAAGCGTCTATGTGTCTACATGGGATGCGAGGGGGCAGGAATCTTCCATGGTAACAGGGGTTATGAATTACTTGCATAAAGACAGCGAGGCCGGGCTCTTTGCTCGGTAGCTGGAAGGATGTTTACCTAAACTACTAGACAGGAATGCATTGGATGAGGAGCGGAGCAGATAACTTGAAGGCTAAATACAGTTTTTGGCAGGCAACAGTCCACGTCAGGCACCGTTAGCCGCGCAGGGAGTAGGACAAAGTTCATGGATACGGATGCAGGTCCAAGCTGGAGCATTTCAGAGGCAGAAGCAGGAAAAGGCTTGATGACAGAATTCAGGGCCTACTCGCCTGAACTGTAAAACGTGAAAAGTGAACCATATAAAGTCGGTGGCCAATCATACTTAGGAATGGAATATTCGACCCATTCATGGCGGATCTGAAAGAGGACAGGTTGACGTTGGACGCACATGTATTTGCGTCTTCATAGCTGAAACTGAAGGGAACATACATGTACTTGTAGCATGTACATGGAGCCGTTGGGGTCTAAGATAGGGGACACAATTGACCATAAAAATTCATATTTCCTCAGAGTGACAAAAACGAATTTACTCACCTGTTCCTAGGTGAACTCCCAGTGCTGGATCTTGATGCCCAGCACTGACTCTGAAAAATCTCTACAACTGTACTTACCCGTAACCCAATTTTCTTCCATAGGAAACCATTGACTGTTTTTCTGTGAAATTTCTTCTAAGTGTCGATTTCTGCAATCTTTAAATATTCTTCAAAAATCGTATAATATCTGAAAACATAATTGCTTACCTGTTTTGGATAAAGGTCCCAGTACTGAGTCTAGGCACGCAGTACTGGATTACAGAAGTAACGAGAACATACTGTACCTGTAACCTGCATTTTCTTCCATAGGGAATCATTGATTGTTTTCTCTGAAATATTTTCCAAGTGTCAACTTTTAAAATAGCTAAATATTAGTTAAAAATCATTACAGTACTTAAGTCGGCTTTCATCACTTGATTCTGAGAACTGACCCAGGACTGAATCTAGGATCCAGTCCTGGAATTCCAAAAGTAATCTAAAAAGTAATCTGTTGCAAATAACTTGAATTTACCATTGAGCTCAATGTATTGTTGTGTTTAAAAATAGAGTTGCCTACTGCAACCTCTTGTAACTGTTTACTGAAATCTATTGCATATTGCAAAAGTATTTATATGAAACATCTACTGTTGAGAAAGTATATTTTAACCCAAAGTGTTGGTTCTAGAATAAAACAAGCATATCTTTTTTTATATATGAACCATTGGCCTAGAGTTCAGTTATTGAGTGTGTGAAACCATTTGCTGACTGAGTGTGTACAACAAATGCTTTACACGGTCCTCTGGTACTGCCTTACTGCTCGACCAAGCTACCACTTCAGAGAGAAAGGTTATACCTAACTTTAACCTCTGTCAAACCCTGGGGGACTGTGGACTCTGTACACCCTGTACCTATTAAGGAACAGTATATACAGAGCCACTTTCTCACAGTGCACAGATCCGGATCCGTTGTATAGATATATTTAGTTCCATGATGTACTTAGTCACCAGGGAGGAAATACCATTTTTTTTAATATACCTAAACCTATTTCGGTATCCCCTCTGAGGGGAGTCAGCTGAGTACTTTTAAGATTCACATTGGCACCTCCAAGAAAGCAGCACATTCTACGAAGTGCGCTTGAAACAGGCATGCCAAGAATATGGTAAGATATACAATATTATACAGAAAGTAGCACTTAACTCAAAGTGTGCCTTTCAAGTTTTCAAAGTTTCTCATTACCTGCCTATATAAATTGCAATTTGCATATTTCCAAACAAGTCAAAATTTTGGCGAAACAAGCAAAAAAATGTTGACGACCTTACCAAGCACAAATCTCCAACCTCTCACTGCCAAGTTCTGAGTGACCTAACGGTCGTTTTAGAATACTCACGCCAAAGAAGGTCTCAGTCGGGAGCGGCTAACACCTGGAGAACCAGATCAGGGAAACCAAAACCACATTGGTCTGTAAAGACAAAGAATCCATGCACAGGGTGCCTCCTCAATAAATTCCTGTCCTGTCCTCCTCAGTAGATTCCTGTCTCCTATCAAGACCACTCCCTTGGATAGCCACTTCTCCGATGAGGTCCACGTTGGGGTGCCATTTGTAGAAATAAAAACCTTTTTAGGGGTTCACTGATACACCTGGTCCTTTAAACCAACAAAGAAGAGATTGGCACGGAAGCTGTAATATCAAAGAGAAATATTTATTAACCTCACATGAGGGAGACTGCGTCACACAGTACCCTCAGGCCACTGTATGAGAAAGTCTAATGAGTACAGAGAACAGGGGCCTTATATACCCACACAGGGGCTCAATAGGAGGCGGTACAAGTACACATGAGAAGAGTTACACACATAGATGGTCATACAGAAAATGCACAGTCAACAAGTAGGAGGAGTAATGAGTTGCTGACATCAGTTAGAACAGTCTGACAGTTACAGTCTAAGGCAGGTGCATTCTGGCAGCTTGAGGTCTTTCTGAGCATGTGCACGGCTCTGGAAGAGGGAGAAAGCACATGTTGAGCACATGGCTAACTAAAATGGCTGCCAGGAACAAAATGGCTTTTAGCTCATGCTAACAGCAATTCCTGCAATCTTTAACTAAGTGGTGCGCGCGCGAGCGAAAGTGAAAGCAGCGTGTTTGCACATATGTTTGCAATTAACGCGAGACGTGGCGGGGGAAGGGTGGAGGAGCGTTGAGAGAGCAATCATGTGAAAGGAAAGCCAGATGACGCCTGATCGGGCGCTGAAAGCTGGTGGCTGCGCATGTGCTCGCGTGCGTAACCGCCAGCGCTAGGCCAGCAAAAGCGTGTGGCAGCACTTTTAAAAGCCACTGACTAAATGTTTCGCAGTGCAGCGCATGCGCTGGCTGAGGCGACACCTAAAAACTGGACTAAAAGGGGCGGGGATATGTTCAGTTGCCGAATCTATGCCGAGAAGAGGTGATGCTGATATGCTGTTGGATGCTACCTGTTCTAGGAGGATTACTGTAGAAGACCCCTAAGGTTCGAGACCTTTCGCGACACCAGCCTGGGTGGAATTTTTGCGACAAGGAGGCCAGGGTAAGAAAGTTAGAGGGTTTTGAATGTAGTTTATGTTGGGCAGTTTAGTTTGGGAGATTTAGGAACCTTTCCTTTGGTTCATGTTTTGCTTTCTTTCCTAAAATTATATCAATGGTTGGACTTCATGGCCAGGGGTTTAGGGCCATATGCATGAACACATTTTCCCATAGACACAGAATGGGCAAAACCCTTTGATGCATCTGGCCCTTAGCCTTTTTCTGATTCTTTGATAATATAGAACGTTCAAATGAAATGTCAAACTGTAGCACTAATTAATCTGCAAATTTCTATGAATTTTGTGACTATTACCACTGAATAAAATTGCTTAAAGATATATGATTTTGCATAAACTTATATAAATAATCTTAACAAAATCCACTGTTTCTGTGATTCTTTAGAGTCTAATAATTTCTTAAAATTACAATGATAAGTTGTTAGTGATAATTTCAAGCTGGACTTGAGGTTTCCTCACCATCAACTGTTCAACTAATTTGGTCCATCGACCTGATTAGCGGAGTACCGTGATGTGTAGCTTAAATATAAAATAAGCTTGAAGCTGTTCAAATGTTGTGTTATTAAAAGCTAAGCAGCAGGGTACTTAAACAGATGTAAATCCGACAGCTCATTGTCTTCTTCATTAGTAAGCTAAGGGTTCGGTTAAAGGTGATTTTGGTAAGTGTAAGTATATGAATGAGTGACTTCAGTGCTATGGGCCCCACTGGAGTATCCCGGCCCTAAGGTTATTAGGGATTTACACCTTGACGCTGGAGCAATTATCTGGTTCGCAGAGGATGGTTAATTTTTGATCAGTTTGGTGATCTAAGGTATATAAATTGTCTGGTAGTTTAGTGTATATAGATCCGCTTATATCTGTAAATGCATGTCTAATATTTTATGTAGAGTCCGTATTGTGTTTAAAGGAAACTTCCGGGAAGTAGGAAGTTGGTTGCCCTGTAGGTAGACAGGGAAATGTTTTGCAAGTGAAGTCTCACAGTGCATTGCCAAGTTTCTAAGTGATAACATCGTCGTATGTTATCTGTAGGGAAATTTTCCATATGAGAGAAGTGAATAAATGTTTAACGAAGGTCACCTGTGAAATTCTAGACTTAAGAACAGGAGTTAATTGAGTACTCTGAATACACTTATTTCTGGGAAAATAGCAGGTTCCCCCTGAGTTTGTGTGAAGGGTAGAGTAGAGGGAAGTGCTACTTTACTAGCGAAACAGAATGCTGTGACAGGGTAGAGGTAAGCGCTGCCTGTCAGAATAGAACAGAATTGGTTGTGACTGTGTATTTTCTATTTCTTTTGTTAGGGAAACAGGCAATGGTTTGTCTATATTTGTAAGTAACTAACAAATTATTGTAAGAAATTTTAGTTAAAAACGTATTTTACCGGTACACATACTCGTATTGGGGCTGCTGCTATTGCGGGTTACGTCATAGTGGCTGCGCTGGGATTGGTCAGGTAGTGAGAAATTGGAAGCCTTCTGATTGGTGTGTTAGTGTGAGCCGCGCTGGTATTGGTCAGGGGAAAAACTGATCGAAGAGATTCTTTTGAGTTTGCTGGAAGTGATTATTGCTAGCGAGAGCTCTATTGTAAGGAATAATGTTTTACCCAGAGTATGAAAGAAAGAAAGTTTCATGGTTTGGGAAAATAAAAAGTGGTTCATAAGGGACAAACCTATAGTGACGCGGGAAGGAGAAATAATTCCTCCACCGCAAACGCCTGCAGCTTTCATGTTAATGAAATATGGGTATCACGTATGTTTATGGATAGAAAATTGGAGAGAGCATACGAAAGTTGATGGGGCACTTGCATTTCCGCCTGATGGTTCTTTTAATTTGGGAGTTTTGAGGCATTTACGCAAAACAATGCAGAAGCTCGAACCGAAACCTAGACCGGCACAATTTGAGTCATTAACGGAATGGGAAGAGGAAGCATATGAGCGGGAGAGACACCGCCCAGGAAAGGGGTATTGTTTTAGTAGTTATCATCATGAGAGTCATGGTGACAGGATGTATAGATGGAGACAGGCAAATCTGCAGAATGGTTTGTTCCCAGTTAGGACAGTAGGAGAGTCAGCTGGAGGTAAAAGTAAAGAGAAAAAGAAGAATCAAAAGAGTTTGAATTACCCAAATTATATGATTCATGATGTTGGGGATGAGGATGAGTTGCTGGATGACATTCTAAATAATTACCAACCACCCCCACCCCCGTATCAAGGAGAATGTGCGGCATAGGCACCTAGTGTGTCGCAAGTAGAGACTCCTTAATTAATACCTATTCCTACGAGCAGTAGTACAATGGGCAGAGTAGAATCAGTCTAAATTAGCAAACCGATAGTGAGAAAAGAAATGACTGAATCTAGTGGCTTTACAAATTCCAGTAAAAATTCTGAATTAAATAGGTCAAATGGAAAAGAAGGAGATGAATTAGAAGCTCAAACAAAGAAATTAGCAGAAAGATTAAAAGAGCTGACCACAAATATGGAAACCTTAACGGTTCCTGTAACAATAGGTCCAGTAATTCCCATTTGCAATAATAAAATATCTTTTGAAACTACATTGACTATTCCTATGAAATCAGCAATGCCCGATCCTAGGAGGAAGTTGTTTTATGAGAAGGGCAGTGATGAAATGCCGAGTTTGTCTGAAATACTTTCCCCAACCAAACAGAAACAAGTATTGAATATCGCAAATATGTCTCAAGAAGTGACTGTAGGATCTACAGGATGTATGCATGGGATAAAACCTCGAGAAAAACAGCTGAGGTCACAATAGGACCGAGTGGTGATGAGTTGGCTGAGTGGGTTAAGAGTCTGCAAATGAAAGATTCAGAGCCACAACTTTTGGATGTTGCAAGATTAAAGGTAGATATGGAAGAATTGATTGCTGGGACAATTGGTACAGACAGGTTAAAGGGTTATCAGGATGATGAGCTTGTGTTTATGTGTAAGAGTGTGACTTGGAGAGCAAAGAGTTTGCATGAGAAACTGGAAGAATTAGCTTTAGAAATGGGGGAAGATATGATAAAACATTGAGTTTTGCAGAAATCCTATAGAGTAGATTTTACAGAAAAAGACATTGAGAGTCTAAACGCGGCAGGGAAAAAGACACAGATAAAGGAACTATTAGTGCTGTTGAGGAAATGGGGTGACGTGGATAGGTGGAGAAGTAGGTGGACTAGGAAGAAGGAACCAACGGTTAATAAAAGTACATTAGCATTTGCTGTAAGGGGCGAAGAGGAGCCAGTATTTGAGGCTCCAATGAGAGAAGTCACTGGTGGAAATTATGTTCATGTTCCTTGGACCAGACAGGATATATTGTCATTTACGAAGGATTTCCCAAAATTAAGAGAGAAACCAGTAGAATGGTACAGGCAAGTGGAAAGGTTTGTGAAGGTTTCAAAGGTCCTGTTAAAGGATTTAGATGGAGGTTGTTTGACATTGTCGTGCCTGCTGATTTATGGACTGAATGTAAAATTACGGTTGGGTGGCCGACAGATGAGTACCCGAGAGACAAAAAGGCAGGAGTCCCTAATCCAGAAGTCATGAAAAAATATGAACAGGTGATCAACTTTTTGAAAAACAAAATACCCCCTAAAGAAACTGATTGGGTGAAAATAGACAGAACTATTCAGGAACCTAAGGAGTCTGTGCATGCGTACTATGAAAGACTTTTACAAGCTTTCAAACAGTACAGTGGATTTGAAAATCTGAGTGAGCAAGAGATGAGTCATTTTGTGTACAGATTTGTGTATGGGCTGAGAGCGGATATTAGTCAAATGAAACAACACCATCTTTTGTGTTGGCAGAGCAAACCGATTGATGATGTTTTGCGTTATGCCAGATATTGTAGTGATGACATAGATGCAAGACACCGTCAATTGAAAGAGCGTACAATGTGGGCTCAGGTGAAGGTAGCTGAACAACAAGAGAATCATTCTAAGAAGGAAGGGAGTGGTGGAAACTAGAATGGGTTGAAACCAAATATTGGGAAAGGAAAGGGACAGATTAGTATTGAAGAAGCAAAAAAGAAATGGCCTTGTCACAATTGCGGCCAGATAGGGCATTGGAAGAACGAGTATAAGGCTCCACTAATAATGAAATTTTGGTTCCAACTCCACAGGTGCGGAGTGAGGAGGGTGTTCGGTCGCAGCAGTCGCTGCAGCAATCTGCTGGTCATCAATACCGGGTTCCGCAGCCACCCTTCCAAAAAGCACGGGTGTGCAAAGGTTTAGTCCTGAAACAGGATTCTATTCACCAAATCAGGTAACAGAAGGAAGTAGATTAATAAAGACACCGCAGTTTTTCCTGAGGTGTGACGAGAATAGCTACATGCCAAGTGATTGATGGTGCCTGAGGGGGGAGGAAGAGTGCATACTTGGCGCCACTCTTGAGGTAGATCAGTCAGGTCCATTCATAGATGGAAATGTGGGAGGTAATGATATTACATTCCTAGTGGACACTGGTGCTACCCGTTCTACTGTAAGATCAGTGGAAATTCCACACCTACCCCTCTCTGGAGAATTCATACAAGTTGTTGGTGTTTCAAACAAGCAGATTAGAGCTTCTCTTACCAAGCCAATGGAGGTCCAAATAGGCACCTTCAAGGATGTACATAGTTCTGTTGTATGTGATTCTAGTCCAGTAAATTTGTTAGGGAGGGACTTGGTGTGCAAAATGAATTGCATTTCAAACACCAGATGAAGACATTATGTACAAAATGATGTTGGTAAATCAAATAATAGAAGCCAATGAAATGTTTCCTGTTTTTGACTTAAGGAAGTTGCCTGAGGAGCTAAAGGAAACTGTAGACATAAAAGTTTGGGATTACACTGGTCAGGATGTAGGATTAATGAAAAACATAGACCCAGTTAAAATCACAGTGAAGGAAGGAGCAACACTCTCAAATGTTCCACAATATAAATTGACACCTGACCTAATTCAAGAAATTACACCTGAAATTGACAAAATGATCGAGCAAGGAATTTTAAGAGAAATAATGACCAGTTCTTGCAATTCCCCTATAATGGGAATCAAGAAACCGAATGGGACATATAGAATAGTGCAGAATCTGCGAAGGGTAAACAAGATTGTTATGCCCTGCTGTCCCATTGTCCTGAATCCCGCTGTCATTCTTTATCAAATCCCGCATGATGCTGAATGGTTCACAGTGATTGATTTGTGTCATGCATTCTTTTCAATACCATTGCATCCTGACAGCCAGCCATTATTTGCGTTCAAATTCAAAGAGCGTATTTTGGCATGGTGTCGGGTACACCGAGAGTCCATCTATCTTTAATCAACTATTGAAGAAATGGTTGGGACAGTTGAGAATGCCACAGAAATCAGTTTTGGTGCAATATATAGACAACTTGTTAGTGGCGTCAAAGACTAGAGAGGCTTCTGTAACTGATACCATTGCCCTATTGAATCATCTTGCAGAAGGAAGACATAAAGTGTCCCCATCAAAATTGCAATTTTGTCAAAAATACATTCACTATCTGGGTCACAAAATTGAGAAAGGAGAAAGAAAAGTCACTGCAGAGAGAATAAGAATAATCAGAGAGATGAGAGTCCCAACAACTCAGCAGGAAATTAGGATGTTCCTTGTCATGGTAGGTTATTGCCGTCAGTGGATCAGTGGGTTCTCATTGACCGCTAAACCTCTACTACTCTTAACTAGGAATGATGTGAGTGATCCAATTGTGCTAAATGACGAAGAAATTGAGGCTAAGAAACTGTCTGTGCGAGGCTCCGGCTTTGGGAATGCCCGACTATGAAAAGGATTTTGAGCTGTACTGCAGTGAGAGAAATGGGTGTGCTTTGGCCGTGCTAATACAAAAGCATGGGAACGCAAGAAGGCCTGTGGCCTATTATTCTTCGGTATTGGATCCAGTGGCCGCTGCTCTGCCTGGATGTTTGAAGGCAGTAGCTGCAACAAGTGCAAGTTTGGAGCAGAGTGAATGTATTGTGATGGGTTATCCTTTGAAGGTGTTTGTGCCTCATTCTGTAGAGAACCTTTTGACAAAAACAAGGACTCAGCACATGAAGCACAACAGATTGACTCAGTATGAAAGAATAATTCTGGGTGCAAGTAATGTGTCTGTGTTCAGATGCAACTCTGTGAATCCTGCCACATTATTGCCTGATGCACAAAATCCAGAAGTGATTGATGATAATGACCATGACTATCTGAATGTGCTGGAATTCTGTACTAGACTTCGGGATGACATTAATGATCAACCTCTGTTAAAGTCAGATCATGTGATCTTTGTGGATGGATCTTGTGTGAGAATGAAAACTAGAGAATTAAGTGCAGCATATTCTGTATCTACAGTATCTGAAATTTGGGAAGCTTTAAGTTTGGATGGTGTGCGATCTGCCCAGGTGGCTGAACTGATTGCCTTAGTGAGAGCCTGCTGATTGGGAAACGACCTGAGAGTGACTGTGTTCACCGACAGCCGGTATGGCTTCGGTGTTGTGCATGATTTTGCAATGCTTTGGTTGCAGAGGGGATTCTTGACCTCTTCAGTAACTCCCATTCGAAATGGCCAGTATGTGAGGAAGCTTTTGGAAGCTTTGCAAATGCCAAATGAAATTGCGGTGGCAAAATGTGCTGCTCACAAAAAAAGGTGGTGACTATGTCACAAGGGGAAATGGCTATGCAGATGAAGTAGCTCGATTCTGCGCTGAAGGCAAATGTTCTATCAATCGGGTAAAAGCATGTGAAGACCCAACTGTTCAATACATAATGCTAACTAATGAAGTTGAAACTTTAGAAGAATTGAGGCAGTTACAAGAAGAAGTAAGTGAGGAGGAAAAAGAAACCTGGAGGAAAGCAGGCTGTGTCCCACGAGAAAATGATGACATTTGGGTTTATCGGGATGGAAGAACAGTCATGCCAGATAGTATGATTTCACATTTTGCCAGAATGTATCATGGACTTGCACATGTAGGTAGAGATACCATGATTAGATTATTCAGGCAGACATGGTACAACCCCAAGTTCCGGGTGATAGCTGAAAACTATTGTCAGAGGTGTCTTACCTGCCAAATAATGAACCCTAGAAGAAGGACAGTTGTGAGTATGGGTAAGATTGGGCAAGAGGGAGGACCTTTCACTAGATTACAAGTAGATTTTATTGAGCTACCACCTGTAGGAAAACTGAGATACGTACTAGTGATTGTCTGTTCGTTCTCACGATGGGTAGAAGCTTACCCCACCAGAAGAAGTGATGGTTTGACGGTTGCAAAGCTCCTGTTGAGGGAATTTATTCCACGATTTGGTTTCCCAGTAACGTTAGAAAGTGATAGGGGTACACATTTTGTAAATGATGTGATCAGGCAGATTTGTGAGGCACTCCAAATTGAGCAAAAGAAACACTGTGCCTACCGTCCAGAAGCTTCAGGAGTAGTGGAATAGGTGAATGGTACCATTAAGACCAGGTTAGCGAAAATGTGTGATTCAACTAATTTAAAATGGCCAGATGCTTTACCTCTGGTCCCAATGTCAATGAGAAGTACCCCTGATGCGAACACTGGATTGAGGCCCCATGAAATTGTAATGGGTCGAGCTATGAGACATGCCTACATACCTGTGTACTAATTAATGAATATTACTGATGATGTCATACTTGACTACTGTCAAGGTCTAGCTGATGTGGTGCATTCTGTGTTTCATCAGGTTGGATCGGATGCAACCACCACCAAGAAAAAACCGACGCATGATTTGATTCCTGGAAACTGGATATATATGAAGTTGCATCGGAGAAAGAATAGCCTGAAACCTCGATGGGATGGACCCCACCTGGTGGTACTGACTACAACAACGGCTGTGAAGTGCAAAGGTTTACCGCACTGGATTCATGCCAGCCATACCTGTCGACCCAATGTGAAACCAGTAAACGTACCGGTGAGCAGACATCTGGAAATATCTGACACCATTTCCGAATCAGGAGGTGAACAACAAGAGGCTGTTATAAGACGGGAGGCTGACTCTGAGACTGGTGAGTCTATGCCAGAAATATCGAATGTGATACAGCCTGACGAAAACCTTGTTGAAACTCCACCTGACAGCAGTTTGGAAAGCATTGGTGAAAGTCCCGATGAGCCTGAAATAATAGAAGTTAGGATTCGAGAAAGAGGAGTACTACCCAAACAAAAGACTGTTAAAGAAAGTGACCAGAGTAGGAAGGGCGCCAAGAAAAGGGCAAGAGAAACAGAAGGTGAACCAGAAAGTGAGTCAAACAAAAGGCCAAAAAAGGGGGACTATTGGCCCAGTGGTGTCAAAAGGCTCAAATATAAGATTTTAAGGAAACATTTGGAAGATTTAAAGGAGCAAAACAATGAAGTAACTAGCCGGACAGATACAGAGGGGTTGGAACAAGAACAAATATTACCTTCCACTTCCAAAACTGTTGAATAACCAAGAGAGAAACAGTCTGAAGGAGGTGTCAAACGATCAAAAATGACCAGAAAGCCAAACAAAACGTATAGTGCTCCTGACTGGACGTATGTAATTCTAGAAGACATTGAAGAAGCTGATACCACTCATGATACAAATGTTAACGAAGATAGTGAGGGTGAGGACGGAAGCGATCTGAGACCTCCCTAAGGTTTATCTTGAAAGTAGTACTGGTTTCTAGACTATTGGATTTTGATTGATCAAATATTAAGGATTTGACGAACTTTACACGGATGTGACAATTTTTCTGGAGGAGATGATTAAAAAAGAAATATAAAAAATATAATAGTAGCAGGAGAAGTTGTACATTGTAGCTTATTTAGGTTCATTATAGAAGGGGTAGAAAAACACCACAAGTAGAAATGGATAACACAAGTAGTAGATGCAGTTTCTTAAAACGTTGGTGCAAAATGTGTTTCTGTTGTATAGTCTTCTTATTAGTATTATGGATTGTGGTAATGGTTCTGATTCCTATAAGCTTAAATCACAAAGATCCCTTGATTCCTATAAACCTCTCAAGCCCTGTAGATAAGGGAGTATTGCACAAACAACTGCTTCAGTAGATAACACCATTCTTCACCAGGATAAATCCATTTTAGATTATTCCTTGAATGTCTTTACTAGGCTTTTGTATGAATATGTAGAAACAATGGAAGTAGAAGATTGTTATGTCTGCATGAAGTTACCTGCATCTGTTTCTGAGGGTGTTACTTATCACCATCTTCAATTGACATATGGCATCACCTGTAGTGTGTTAGCAAGTCTATTCTACAAAACTGGCAAAATAGAATATTATTACTCCAATCTAGATACTATGTTTGTACATTTTCCAGTAGTAACTGAGCTTAACAAAGTGAAACCTGGAAAACATTTAGGTGAATTTTTCCTGCAAAAACACCCTTTGACTTCTGAGTATGCTTACAAATATAATTTAACATGTAGAATGCGGAAAGAGGAAAAGGTTTTCCTGAATATGGTTGAGGAAAGAAGAGTGAAATTATAAAAAGAAAGTCAATAGTTGATAGGATGAAAAACCCTCCGTGGTCTTTCACAGAAGGAGATTATGGAAAGGGAGAAAAGTATGCTGCAATGGCTTTAGATTGGGCACAACAAGGAAAGTTATGCATTTTTAGAAACAAATCTGAGTATGATAATTATTTCATAGGTTCCAGTGAGTGTAGGGATTCCTACCAAATTAAAGGAGGATGGGAATTCAAAGGGGGAAAAGATCCAGTTTTTCCAGGGGTCTATTTTGTTTGTGAGGACAAAGCATATTATAGATTGCCAGACCACTGGTATGGCACATGTTATTTGGGAATTGTTTTTCCGAAGATCTACCATGTAGATCGAGGGGTAAATGGAATACATGAAAAAAGTCAAACTCGTAACAAAAGATCTAGTTTTGTAGAAATTATAGGTGATATTTTTGGTGCACTAATATCTGCTTTAGGATTTTCACTAAATGCACATCGAATTCGCAAGTTGTCCACAGTGGTTGATCATTTAGCAACAAATACTGATGGTGGATTTTTGATGATTAACACTGAACTGGTTGCTGTGAGGGCTATGGTGATGCAGAATCACCTTGCTCTTGATATTTTATTAGCAAAAGAGGGCGGGGTCTGTGGAATGCTGAAAGTCCAACATTGTTGTACGTATATCCCTGACAAAAGTCAGAATATTGAACGGTATATTAAAAACATTACCGAACTGCACAGGGAATTGGTTCCACTTGAGAAGTAGGGTGCTTGGGAGAAAATAGTCAAAGGTTTCTCTACTGTAACTAACTGGATTTCTTCTTTTGGAAAAACAATATTGGGAAAGGTAGTGATCCTAATAATTTTCATCATTACACTAGTTTTAATGATAAGAGTAGGCTATCAGTGTGCTAAGAGAAAAAGAAAAAATATAAGAAAAGGTGAAGAAAATAAAGGCAACTTAGAACAGGAGAAGAAAACTAGAAGTGATAAAGAAATTGAGTTAGAAGAGTTGAAAGAGAGATTTCACATTGAAGATCAAGGAGAAATTGATGAAACAAAACTATAATGACTAACAAAGTATTGAAGAGTTGTGTCTGTTCATGAAAAATTATAGTTGGGAATAAAATTATAGGCGGTGTGATGATGATTTTAGAAAATCATCAGAGGGGGGGATTGATGCAGCGAGGAGAAATTAAAAATGTATGTATATCCTACTCAGATTTTCCCATAACAGGTAACCCTACTAATTGCATGGTTTGCAGTGATCATTTAATCAACATCACATAAACACGTGGGAAAGGCTTTGCAAGTAATCAAATTTATTAACTCATTACCTCATGGTGTGACATGCTTGCTCATTATTCTACTTGCAGTAGTGAGAAAAACTTAGTGCATGATGTAACACATGGAGTGTGTCGCATATTTGCATGGCATGCACATTTTATTTTATTAATAGCTTGCAGAGTGTTGCTTATTTGCTAGATAAAAATATTTGGGGTAGGTACAAGGGAATTAGTTGGGAGGGAAACACAAGGGTTTATTTCAAATTAATTTCATTGCATTAATACTCTTCTGTGTTTGTTTACCATAGTTTTGGCTGATGGCCATGTCTCAAGATGGCTGATTCCTTACTTCCTGACCTGAGCAATAAGAAATATATGACCTAACGTCTTGGACCAAACCTGCGCATGACTGTTCTACTGTCGTCTGTACTCATGACTCTGCAAAATCCTATTCGTGCTTTAGGAAACGAGTATTCTTGAATGGAAGCCAGCAGTGTGTCTGCTAAATTAAGTCAGAGTAAAGGGACATCTGAAGATACAAAGTCATATTGTTGCCAGCGGTGAATGAACAATTGAAGTCTCTCAAAGACAAGGACGTGGAATGATAAACTGTATAAATTGCATGAAGGAAAATAATGACTGCCAAAGACATCGTCATACTAAAATATGAAGCAGTAACGCGTGTGAACGGAGGTTTGAAAGTATCGACTAAGTGAAAGTGACAAAAGTGACAAGTAATGAAATGACCATTATGAATGAACACTGTACTGACAGGTTGAAACCAGACTTTCAAAATTATATTTTTTCCTGGTCACCAGAACCAATCAAATCTTGAGAAATGTAAAGAGTGAAACATTTTAGTTTAGAGAGCCAGAAAACACATTATAAAAACTGGACTAAAAGGGGCGGGGATATGTTCAGTTGCTGAATCTATGCCTAGAGGAGGTGATGCTGCTATGCTGTTGGATGCTACTGATCCAGCGCGAGGGGCAAATTCACATATTGTCCCTATGTCACAGATTCATAATCACAACAACTCATCCATACATTAATTTATTTGTGGGGCCCCTAACACCATCACACACTCCTCTCACCCAAATCTGTGCACAGGAGAAAAGACCCCGGACATATGGTTACCTTATTACCCATCAGGATTACATTTCTTTACATTACATACATTATATACACGTGCACTTATAGGATCATGACTTTAACATCAAGGCACTCCACCCACTTGGTCGATGGACCAATTAGTTGGACTGGTTGATGGTGAATTAGAACCAGCTAAAACACAATTAAAGCCTAGGAAACATTTAATTATTTTCTGTAATCAAATCAAAGAACCACAAACTCTTTCTTATTCATTCAAAATTAGTTTATCTAATAATACATTTCTCCTTCTTAGCATTTATGCACTACAGGTCAATTTGGTTATTTAAAGAGAAAATTAAACATCTAGTAAATAAGCATGAATTTTGAAAGTGCATTTAATAATTACCAAATGTTAAACGTTGGCAACCCTCTGAGCAATCAAAGAATTATCCGCATTCTCTGGTACATTCTCCGGAAAAATGTTCAACTCACAGCAAGGATGAAACCATCAGATGAAATAACTTCCCGAAATCAAAGAAACCCAAGGCAAACCATGGAAATCTTCATCAGCTCAATGCAAACCCAACGTCATGAAAGATCCACCCAAATGAACCACCCCCCTTTGGCAGATGAGGGAATTTTATGCCCTTTTTCCCTCTTACTTCAGTTTAACATGCAACATTTTAGGGGTAGAGAAATGTTCTGATTGGACAATCCGGGGTCAACTTGTAATTTCTCAAAAGTTTCCCAGGACCAACTGGTTTTCCATGAGACTTGGCATAGCAAAGCGCAAATTTTATATTATCCATTCGGTTCACAGGCGAAAGTTCCGAAAGTAACTTTTGGTGGAAGAGAAAGCCTTCCAGTAGAGTTTCTACATTGTCCCCTTTGTGGTTCACACCGTCCATCAGTTGGCAAGCCAGCACACTCATATCCTTGACAACGAACATGGTGTCACAGAGCTGAGGTCACTTGGAGATCGCCAGAGCCATCCGATTCTGCGCAGAAGTCATCGCGCTCACATGACGGCGACTGCATAGGACCTCCATTTTAGGTACTGCGGCCTAGTAGGCCCGTATGCCAACTTAAGCAAAAACAGACATAATAATAATTAAAATATAGAAATGGAGATTCTAATGTTTAGACCCACAATAATCCCAATGTATATTAGTATTTGCCTAGCTTGTAGCAACATTTAAAGTAATAATACTCACCATTCTGCAGTATTGAAAGCACAAACCATCACAAAAGCAACATAAATCATTCAATATTCTACTTCACCACAAATCTAAAGTTAGTTTGCGTACCATAGTTAATTAATTAATTGTTCTGCCATCCAATTAGCATTTAGTCCCATGTGTATTTCATGTTTATCAATGTCAGGGCGCAGCGTAGGCGATAGCTGAAGCGCAGCGTAGGCTTGAGCCCGACTAGAAACTACACTTCCCAGACTCCTCGGGTGAGTCGCGCGGGGCCTTTATAAGCTCCGCCTACCTGCAACGCGGGGCTTGTCACTTTGAGTACTTCCGGGTCTCAGACGGAGATCCCTTTGACTGGCCTCGTTGCTACGGAGCGAGAAGTTCGGCTCGAACCTTCCCACTTCCCGGATCCATCACGGGCGTTGGCCCGTGCTCACCACTGCCGCCCTTCCAGAGCGCGGCAAGGAACGAAAAACCCTCGAGCCCAGCTGAGGTGAGCGCTGCTCCCTTTCCCGGAGAGAAGGGCGGGTGCGTGGTACATACTCGCCTACCTGGTGGTGACGCGCTCTACGCGTTACCCGGTTCTATGGTGTTTTGCTACAGGAATATAAACCGCTACTCCCCCTTTGCTTCGCGGTGACGACCGCACACCCCCCAACTTACCGCGAAAGCGCGGCTCTCTGTTCCCTTCCGCCCTACCCTCTCGGTGACGTGCATCCCTACCTGGCCGACTCCCCAAGGACACCCGGGAGACGCCGGTAGCTGGGCATGCCGAGATTCAGGAAGACTTCCTGGTGAAGTAACCAAGGAAGATCCAGTATTCCCGCACTGCAGATAAGTACTATTAACATTCCTACCATTGAGTACCATTGAGTACTGTACGGAGACGTTTGTTTCTTCAACCTGCAGACTTAAGGGAAAAGCATAAACTGGCCAAAGTAAGTGTATAGCAGGGAGGGGAGCTAGAGAAGGGGGGGTTAGGAGCAGAGCGCGCGTCTGATGTGTTGTGTGCTTCTGTCCCACCTGCAGGGCTTCTTGGGGTGGACCTTCCCAGAGAAAGAGTATCTAGCAAGGACCTCCCGTGCCTGAGCCTGCCAGCAGTAGATTATTTCGTTTTTGTTCTTTTCTCCCTTTTTACCCTTCCCCCTAGAAGGGTGACATACATGCGGTGTTTTATGAGCACGCAGGGGTGTCACCCCTGTGGGGAGAGGGCCTCTTAGCAACGCATCGTTCCTGCTGTACCCTGCTGACGGTGAGTCAAGACTCTTCCTTCGCGACAGAGTGACAAGCCCACGTTTTAGTACAGCCCGAACGATGGATACTAACACCGTACTTAGTTCGGTGTTAGAAACGATAACAGCCTTACGGCTGGAAGTAGACGCCTTTCGCGGGGAGAATCTAGACCTCCGTAATGAGATGAGCACAATGAGAAGAGAGGTCGCAGGGATATCTCGTCAGGGGGTTAGCGATAAGCGAGGGTCCCAATACATCAAACCGTGGACACTACCTCCACCCACTCAGCAAGGGATGGGAGGAGGAGCGACAGGAGGGAGTGCGAGTTCTTCGACGGTCCAGGTCCTCCATCCCCCATACCTGCCTCTGGCACCTCCCGAACGATATTATGGCGACCCAAAGAAATTCGGCATTTTCCTGGGGCAGTGCAAATTACACTTTCTATGTAAACCCGAGATCTTCCATAATGATCAAACCAAGACTGCATTCGTCATGTCCTATCTGGGTGGGAATGCTGCTAGTTGGTCCTTTCCCCTTATTGAAAGAAACGACCCGATCCTGAGAGACTTCGACACCTTCTGTGACGAGATGCGTAAACTATTTGATAGGAAGGCGCACCTCCTTTCCTTGGACAGAGAATTACTCACCTTAAAACAAGGAAGTCAAGACTTGCTTACATATATAACGACGTTTAACAGACTTGTGTCCGAAACAGACTGGCCTATTGAAAAACGGTCATCTCTGTATTACCAAGGATTGAGAAGTGAGCTAAAGGATGTGTTGGCCCAGGTAATACATTTACCCTCCGAATGTGACGAGTTAATAGATCTCACGGTACAGCTCGATCATCGACTCCTAGATAGAAAGGGGGATAAACCGCGCCCAGAGATCCGATTCTCAACGCCCCGCGCCCGCGTTCCCAACGAGAGTCCTACCCTTGGCACCGATGGAAGCGAACCCATGCAAATAGGAGGGATCAGAGGACCCCTGACCTCGGACGAAAGAGAGAAGAGAAGGAAGCAACGGCTCTGTCTCTATTGTGGGAAGCCTGGTCATTTCATCAAGGAATGCAAAGCAAGAGTCCGGCTTCCGTCTCGAGACAGCAAGGGAGAACAGAAAGTGCCTGCGATGGCCTACTCCCCCGAATCACCGGAAAACTAGAAGGCCCAAACACGATTCAGACCCCTTGTTTGTGGCCCCTTGAGAAGGAGGTCTGCCACGCGGCGATCAACACCGTCCAGAACGCGGTTGCCCATATCAACATCTATGTGACCTTGGACGTTCCTGATATCGGCCTGAGATCGGTGCATGCGTTGCTGGACTCCGGCGCAACAGGCAACTTTATTGACCAAACATATGCTAGAGCCATAGGTCTACCAGGGGTGAAGAAGAAAATACCTGAGATGGTCAAGGCGGTGGACGGGTCTGAACTAACATCAGGGCCCATACGATATCATTATTATTATTATTATTAGGAGTTTTATATCGCGCACGGTTACCCTTGGGCATCCCAGCGCTTGCATTGGGAACCCGTCCTGGTTTTTCCCTGTGAGATAATCCATACTGGGCATCCCCAAGGTGAAAGCCAGGCATCCCGCCGCGGGGGGGCCGTTGTGGAGATTAAGCAAGCTAGTTGCCCAGAGCTGCCTAGTGTGAACTCATGCTTAGAGTAGGCACCGAAGCGAGAATTATCAAGTCCGTGGACAATTGGGCTCCAGACCCTGCCGCGTCGGGAATCGAACCCTGGTCCCGGGTCTGACCTCTGCTTCAGGGTATGCCTGCTCTAACCAGTGAGCTACACTTCTCCACATACACCTACAATTCAGATGATAATCGGAGCCCACCACCAAGAAGCCATTCGCTTTGATTTTATTGACGCACCCCAGTTTACACTGATATTAGGCATGCCTTGGCTCACGCTCCACGACCCCTTAATACAGTGGACCGCTCGGTCGGTTACGCTGAATTCTCCTTATTGTAAGGAGCATTGTGCCAGAGTAACGGGACCATCACCACCGCTCACAAGCAACCCCGCTGGGTTTCTGGCCAACAGTGAGGTACCCGCCAGCGTGAACTGTACAACAACTCTACCCCACGTATACCTCAAATACCAAAAGGTGTTCAGTGAACAAGAGGCGAACACCCTCCCGCCTCATCGGGAATATGATTGTGTCATTGACATTGAACCAGGCGCCAGCATTCCCTGTAGTCGCATATACGCCCTCACCGAAGCCGAAACGGAATATCTGCAGCAATATCTCAAAACCCTCACGGCCAATGGCTTCATAAGACATTCTACCTCCCCAGCGTCATCTCCTCTTTTTTTTATACCAAAACGCGAGGGAGGATTAAGAGCGTGTATCGATTATAGAGCCCTCAACCGCATCACAAAGAAGAACAGATATCCTCTCCCCCTGATCCCGGTCCTGTTAGATCAATTGAAAGGGGCGACAGTGTTCACGAAATTGGACCTTCGGGGAGCATATCATTTGGTACGAGTGCGGCGGGGGGATGAATGGAAGACGGCCTTCAGAACCAAATTCGGCCTATATGAATATCAGGTGATGCCATTTGGTCTCTGCAACGCCCCCGCCGCCTTCCAGTACTTTATGGACGAGGTGTTGAGGGGCCTATTGGACGTCTTCTGCATCGTCTACATTGACGATATTTTAGTGTATTCCACCTCCTTGACGGACCATGTTACCCATGTTTCTGCGGTACTGGAGAGACTCCAACAACATTCTCTCTATGCGAAGCTCGAAAAATGCCTGTTCCATTCCCCAGAAGTGGAGTTCCTGGGGTATGTCATAGGCCCTAAGGGACTCTGTATGGATGCTAAGAAGACCTTGGCCATTCGGGAATGGATGTCGCCGTCTTGTGTAAAGGCCCTGCAAAGCTTCTTGGGGTTTGCCAACTTTTATCGGCGCTTTATTCAGGACTTCTCGAAAATCATTCAGCCCATGACTCTTCTTTTGAAAAAAGGGGCGGCATTCCACTGGTCTCCTTTAGCAGAAAAGGCCTTTCAAGAGCTAAAACAACGCTTTGTCAGCGCCCCGGTATTGCGACATCCGGACGCCTCGCTGCCATTCATTCTGGAAACGGATGCCTCGTATTACGCCATAGGAGGTGTATTGTCACAACGTCACCCAGGAACCGGACAACTCCATCCCGTCGCGTTCTATTCTAAAAAGCTAACTCCGTGCGAAATCAACTACACTATTTCAGACAAGGAGCTGTTAGCCATTAAAAGAGCCTGCGAAGAGTGGCGTCATCATCTGTTGGGAGCCCGACACACCGTGGAAATATACACGGACCATCGCAACCTACTCTTTCTGAAAAGTGCCCGAGCCCTGACACCTCGACAACTCAGATGGTCGCTATTTTTTGCGGACTTTGATTTCGTGATCAAGTACCGGCCAGGCCCCCAGAACGGAAAGGCAGACGCCTTGTCGCGACCCCCGGTGGCAGAACCCCTGGCTCCCCAAGAAGACGAAGAACCTCCTGTGATCCTGCAAAGGGCGTCCTTTCCCGAAGAGACAGTGGCAATACTGTCGTCTCACGACTTCTGTACCGAACTACAGGAATACTCCGCCTCAGTCGATCCCCATACCTGGATCCAAGAAGCCCCCCAACAACGACATATGAAGGAGGGATACCTGTTCCATGAAAACAAAATCCTGTTGCCTACCGAGAACCTCCAACAACAGGCGTTGCAGTGGATCCACGACTCCCCCTTGGGAGGACATCTGGGAATACAGAAAACAGAACTGACGCTAGCCAGATATTTTTGGTGGGCATCATTACGAAAGGATGTAGCAGCATATGTGGCCCGATGCTCCATCTGTTCTCAAGCTAAGGCGCAACACCAAAGACCCAGTGGATTGCTAAGACCTATACCCACTCCACCAACACCATGGCACACTGTATCAATGGATTTTATAGTAGAGATGCCCATTAGTCAAGGGTATGACACCATCCTAGTAGTGATTGACCATTTAACCAAGATGGGGCACTTCTTGGCTCTTACCAAATTACCAAATTCCAGCACCACAGCCATGGTCTTCCTACAAAACATTGTGAAATTGCACGGAGTGCCATCCATCCTCATCACCGACAGGGGAACCCAATTTACATCAAAATTTTGGAGGCACCTGTGTGCCTGTATGAAGATCGATGCTCGTCTCTCTTCCAGCTATCATCCCCAGACGGATGGGAAAACGGAGAGACTTAACCAAACACTAGAGCAGTATCTTCGGTGCTTTACGCTTCAACATCAGGATGAATGGAGCAGCTTACTGTGGTCCGCCGAGTTTGCCTACAATAATACTACCCATTCCTCCTTAGGATGTTCCCCGTTTTACTGTCTCCAAGGGTTTCATCCCAACATGTTGCCTTTCGCTCAGCCCGGAACCTCCTCGCACCCTTCTATACAAGAACACCATGCGCACCTCAAACAGACCTTGGACGCAGCCACGAACCAGTTGAAAGAAGCTCAAGAGCGAGACAAGAAACAGGCAGACAAAAAGAGAAACCCTGAACCAGAATATCAAGTTGGAGACCGAGTGTGGCTTAGTACCAAACATTTACGACTCAAGGGCAACACCCGCTTACAGCCAAAATACCTGGGCCCCTATCTGATTGCCAAAATCATTAACCCTGTAGCCATGAAGCTCACACTGCCACCTCAGTGGCGCATACACCCAGTATTCCATGTCTCCTTACTCAAACCCTGTCACCCAGACACGCGGGTCCCGGTCCGCCCCTCAGTCATCGAGGTAGAAGGAGAAGAGGAGTACGAAGTGCAGAGTATCCTAGATTCTAAAGTCATCAGGGGGTGGGTATACTATTTAGTGGACTGGAAAGGGTACGGCCCCGAGGAGCGGTCCTGGGAACCCAAGTCCAATCTCCACTGCCCCTTGTTGTTGCAGCAGTTTCATTCCCGTCACCCCCTGAAGCCAGGCAGGCCGTCGAGACGCCGGACCTGGGGAGGGGGTACTGTCAGGGCGCAGCGTAGGCGATAGCTGAAGCGCAGCGTAGGCTTGAGCCCGACTAGAAACTACACTTCCCAGACTCCTCGGGTGAGTCGCGCGGGGCCTTTATAAGCTCCGCCTACCTGCAACGCGGGGCTTGTCACTTTGAGTACTTCCGGGTCTCAGACGGAGATCCC
The DNA here is from genome assembly GCF_964204655.1 of Triturus cristatus. NCBI lineage: Eukaryota > Metazoa > Chordata > Amphibia > Caudata > Salamandridae > Triturus > Triturus cristatus. Next base: position 1,271,790,021 of record NC_140592.1, on the reverse strand, counting down.
TTTGACTGGCCTCGTTGCTACGGAGCGAGAAGTTCGGCTCGAACCTCCCCACTTCCCGGATCCATCACGGGCGTTGGCCCGTGCTCACCACTGCCGCCCTTCCAGAGCGCGGCAAGGAACGAAAAACCCTCGAGCCCAGCTGAGGTGAGCGCTGCTCCCTTTCCCGGAGAGAAGGGCGGGTGCGTGGTACATACTCGCCTACCTGGTGGTGACGCGCTCTACGCGTTACCCGGTTCTATGGTGTTTTGCTACAGGAATATAAACCGCTACTCCCCCTTTGCTTCGCGGTGACGACCGCACACCCCCCAACTTACCGCGAAAGCGCGGCTCTCTGTTCCCTTCCGCCCTACCCTCTCGGTGACGTGCATCCCTACCTGGCCGACTCCCCAAGGACACCCGGGAGACGCCGGTAGCTGGGCATGCCGAGATTCAGGAAGACTTCCTGGTGAAGTAACCAAGGAAGATCCAGTATTCCCGCACTGCAGATAAGTACTATTAACATTCCTACCATTGAGTACCATTGAGTACTGTACGGAGACGTTTGTTTCTTCAACCTGCAGACTTAAGGGAAAAGCATAAACTGGCCAAAGTAAGTGTATAGCAGGGAGGGGAGCTAGAGAAGGGGGGGTTAGGAGCAGAGCGCGCGTCTGATGTGTTGTGTGCTTCTGTCCCACCTGCAGGGCTTCTTGGGGTGGACCTTCCCAGAGAAAGAGTATCTAGCAAGGACCTCCCGTGCCTGAGCCTGCCAGCAGTAGATTATTTCGTTTTTGTTCTTTTCTCCCTTTTTACCCTTCCCCCTAGAAGGGTGACATACATGCGGTGTTTTATGAGCACGCAGGGGTGTCACCCCTGTGGGGAGAGGGCCTCTTAGCAACGCATCGTTCCTGCTGTACCCTGCTGACGGTGAGTCAAGACTCTTCCTTCGCGACAATCAAGGTGTAAATGTTGGTTAGTAATATTTCACTTCAAACCAATCAGTACGAGTTAAAATTAAAAATGATTACATAATTAATTTCATGCAAATCAGAGGAGGTATACAAAATGTTGCTTCACCTGCTCCATCAATCCCCCCTTTGGTGATTATTATCACCATGAATTACCAAATTTTCTAAATTTCTCTACGGAAATGGTTTTATTCAGTCTCTTGCATTTGATAGGTCACATCATAGTGTTTCCCATATCGCTCTCTTTTGTTTTCATTTACATATTTTCTTGTAATTCTTCTAGTTCTATCTCTCTTTCTCTTATTTCTTTCCCTTTCCTTTTCTTATCTTCTTTTTTTATTTAGCAATTTTCTTCTTTTTATGCACACACATCCTAATCTCAATATTAACACTGAAATAATCACAAATGTTACTGGTATCAGTATTTTACCCACAAAGAACTACCTAGTTTTGTTAATAAATTCTTAATAGTGGAAAAACCCTTACCAAGTTTCTCCCAAACACCTTCAACCTCCAGTGGAACAATTTCTTCATGTAAATCAGTTATATTCTTTATGTATTTCTTTAAGTTCTGACTTTCATCAGGAATGTAAGTACAGCAATGTTGTACCTTCAGCATTCCACAGACTCCTCCCTCTTTGGCCAATATAATATCAAGGGCAAGTCGATTTTGCATAATCATCGCTCTCATAGCAAACATTTCGGTATTTACCATTAAGAACCCTCCAGCTGTGCTAGTTGATAAACGATCCACAACTGTAGACAATTTTCTAATTTTTTGTGCATTCAGAGATATTCCAACTGCTGGTATCAGTGCTCCAAAAATATCACCTATAATTTCTGACCAACTTTCCCTCCTTCTACGTGTTAGTTGCCTACCTATTTCGTGCAAACCATCATCTCCCCTTTCCATATGAAAGATTTTTGGAAAGACCAGGCCTACATAACAAGTCCCGTACCAGTGGTCCGGCAACCTATAATAAGCTCTGTTCCTACAAATGAAATATATTCCAGGGAATACTGGATCTTTTCCTCCTTTAAATCCCCATCCTCCTATTATTCTATATAAGTCATGGCATTCACTTGCACCTACAAAATAATTATCATATACAGTATTATCCATACGTATGCATAACTTCCCTTTCTGGGGCCAATCCAAAGCCATTGTTGGATTTGTGTCTCCCTTTAAATGATTTTCTTTTCCAACATCCCAAAATGTTGTTTCATCTTTTCCCCAGACGCCTTCCTTTGCATCTTAACTCTCCTCTCCTCTACCATGTTCAGGAACGTTTTCTCTTCTTTTCTCAAACTACAAGTAAGGTTATTCTTAAACACTTCTTCTACAGTTAATTCTCTTTTTTCTAAGAAACATTCGCCAAGAGTTTTACCAGGCTTTACCATATTTAATTCAGGAACTACATGAATCTGTGAAAAAATATTATCTACTTCAGTGTAATAGTAATCTAATTTCCCTGTTTTATAAAACAAACTAGCTAAGACACTACAAGTTATCCCATATGTCAAAGGAAGGTGATGATAAGTAACACCTTCTGATACAGATGCAGGTAACTGCATGCAAATGTAGCAGTCTCTAACCTCCATAGTTTTTACATACTCATACAACAACTTTGAAAAAACATTATTAGAAAAATTATTTATGGACTTATCTTTATGAAGTTCTGTTCTATCTACCAGTTTGGTAACATGACTTTCATCAACCTTTTCCTTATTAGTTCCATTTACTGAGTGCTCTATATTTTCAAATGTTACTCTAAATGAAATTGTTACTGCCAATATGATCCAGACAAGCATCAGTAATCCTGTACAACAAAAACACATTTTACACCATCTTCGGAGAAACCCACATGTGGGATGTCTATTTTCTCTGTTTGCCATTTCGGTAATGAACAGTGTCTTTTGACTTAGCCTCTTTTCTTCAACAATTTACCTTTGTTAAAACCTAAGGCTCTGGTTGCCTATTTGGTTCTTTTTCTGGTCATGTGTCTTGTCCAAGTTTCCCCTTTATTCAGAACTTCCTGATCATCCGTTTCTTCTCTGGTATCAGACAAGATAACTCTCAGGATTTCCGAATCTTCCTCTCCTTCATCCACTTCCTGCACTCTTAGACCTTCTTGGCAATCAGCTTCCTCTTGTATATCAGGAAGTGCCACATATGTCCATTCCGGTAAATTGTACTTCTGGTTTGTTTCTTTATCCTCTTTACTGTTTGCAAGTGTTTCTGGTCAGTGTCTTCTTGTTTTTCCTGACTAGACACTTCATTCACTTGTTCAGCATTGGCAGATTTTATTCTGGTTAGTCGGTATCTCAAAGTCTTTTGATTTTGTTGGGCAAATATCTTCTTTTAACGGCCTTTTTAATTTTGTTCCTTTCCCTTCTCGCTGTTTTCCAAGCTCTTTTCCTCAAAGTTCTTCCACCTTTGCTTTCCTCTTCACTTTCTTCAGATTCTGTATCTGTCTGGACTTTACTTTCTTTGGATTTTATCCTCAAGACTTCAGGTTCACTGTCTGCATCTGTCCCTCCTCGTGTTTCTTCCATGCAATCTTCCTGCTGACTAACTGTCCATTTTTCTACCTCGGTGTGTTGTGTCCCTACACCTCCTCGGGGGTCCTCCGCAATCACCTCACCATCTCTCTCTGTATCTAATTCCTCACCTTCTATTTCTATGATTTCGGTCGGAATTTCTCTTGTACTTGTACTCAGGACTTCCTTTCCAAAGATTATTTGTTCCGTTTTTCCAGTAATTTCATTTATTCTTTCTTGTATTCCCACTGGTTCTGTCTCTGATTCAGAACTGGTTTTAGAAATTTCAAGTCGCCTTCTTAGTGGTATATTTTCTTGCCCAACAATTTGACTTAAACTCATTTCTCCTGCTTCTGGGTTTTGTTTTGTACTTGTTTCTTCTGATTCGGAACTGGTATCTGATGCGTCTTGTTGTTCCTCTTCGGATTGATCTTCCGGATTGGGAACCCGAAGAGTGTGACTGTCATGAATCCAGTTCTTCACTCCTGCACACTTCACAGCAGTCGTTGTTGTCAGAATCACTTGTCGTGGTCTTCCCCAGCGTGGAACCAGACAATTTCTCCTTCTGTGTACTTTGGTGCGTACCCAATCTCCAGGACTTAAGTCATGAGCTGGCTTCTTTTCAAGAGTGGTTGCATCTGGTCTAACCTGATGAAACACAGAATGTACCATATCAGCCAATCCTTTGCAATAATCCAAGACAAAGTCATCCGATATAGGCACCAGTTTGTTGACAGGAATGAAAACATTTCTCATTGCTCTGCCCATGATAATTTCATGGGGACTCAGACCAGTCTTCCTATCAGGAATTGACCTTATTGTCATGAGGACAAGAGGGAAGACATCTGGCCATTTTAGACCTGTGGCCAAACACATTTTTCCCAACCTGTTCTTTATGGTGCCATTTATTTGCTCCACCACTCCAGAAGCCTCTGGTCGGTAGGCACAATGCAATTTCTGTTGTACATTCAATGCTTCGCAAATCAATTTTATAATTTTGTTCTGGAAATGTGTTCCTCTATCTGTTTCAATCGTTACTGGGAAACCAAATAGGAATTAACACTCTCAGTAGGAGTTTTGCTACAGTAACTCCATCATTCCTTCGGGTCGGGTAAGCCTCCACCCAACGTGAAAACAGACAGACAATCACCAGTACACATCTTAGCCTGTTACATGAGGGCATTTCAATGAAATCAAGCTGCATTTGAGTGAAAGGACCTCCCTCCTGTCCTATGGTCCCCAAGCTCACTACAGTTTTCTTTCCTGGATTATATTGCTGGTATATAAGGCATCTCTGACAAAGGCTCTCAGCTATAAGCCGAAACTTTGCATTATACCAGGTCTGTTTAAAAAGTCTAATCATGGCATCCCTACCTATGTGAGCCTGTCCATGGTACATCCGTGCCATGGTAGAGATCATGCTATTAGGAATTACTGGTCTTCCATCGCGGTAAACCCAAACTCTGTCTGACTCTCGTGGTGCTCTTCCTGATTTTATCCACTGTTTCTTCTCCTCTTCCCCTGCCTCTTCCTGTAACTGTCTCACTTCATCCCATGTACTTACAGTGTTAGTTAAAAGCAAGGGACATAAACCCATTTCCTTCTCCCTATTACGATTCAAGGAAGTTTGGTTTTGTGCACAATACTGTGCTATGTCATTGGCAAACTCATTGCCGACTGATACATAGTCAGTTCCCTTTTTATGTGCAGCACACTTCACAACAGCGATCTGTTTTGGCAGCTGTATCGCCTCAAGTAATTTTCCAACTACTTCTGCATTTCTGATTGGAGTTCCACTCGACGTCACGAAACCTCTTTGGGACCAAATCTGCCCAAAGTCATGCACCACTCCAAACCCATACTGACTATCAGTAATTACAGTGACTCGCAAATTCTTTCCCAACTTGCATGCTCTAATCAATGCAAACAACTCAGCAACTTGAGCAGATCGCACTCCTCTCAAACAAGATGCTTCCAACACAGTCGCTACGGTACACACAGCATAGGCAACGCTTAAATCCCTTCTCCAGTTCTTAGGCAAGACCCATCCACAAACATCACATAGTCACTCTCTTTCAGAGGCACATCATTTATGTCAGGACGCGGTTTGGTGCAAAAATCAAGCACTTCCGTACAATCATGATCAACTTCATCTTTCACCTCTGCATTCACCGCATCAGGTAGTAATGTAGATGGGTTCACATTAGTGCATCTTACAAGACTCACATTTGTAGCACCCAAAATCACCTTTTCATATTTAGTTAAACGACTATGCGTCATGAACTGTGTTTTACTCCTTATCAAAAGGATTGCCACATCATGGGGCACAAAAACTCTCACAGGGTATCCCATTACAATTCCTTCACTCTGTTCCAAACTTTTGCATGTGGCGGCTACTGCTTTCAAACAACCAGGCAACGCTACAGCCACCGGATCTAATACAGCTGAAAAATACGCAATCGGTCGTCTCAATCATCCATGTCTCTGCACTAATACGGAAAGGGCATACCCATCTCTCTCACTGCAATAGTGTTTGAATTCCTTTTCGTATTCCGGCATTCCAAGAGCTGGTGCTTCACACAAGCTGTCTCTCAGTTGTTTAAAAGCGTTCATCTCTTTTTTATTCAGCTCAAGGGGATCTTTCACATCACTTTTTGTTAGGCGTACCAGTGTTTTTGCAATCAGCGAAAAGTTGCTGATCCACTGTCGACAATATCCTACCATCCCAAGAAACATTCTGACTTCTCTCTGTGTCATTGGTGCTCTCATTCCTTTTATTATTTTAATTCTGTCCACAGTCACCTTTCTCAGGCCCTTTTCAATCTTATGACCTAAGTATTGTACTTCCTTCTGACAAAACTGTAATTTTGATGGGGATACTTTGAGTCCTCCATCGGCCAAATGATTCAACAGGCCAACTGTGTCCACCACGCATGCCTCTCGCGTCTTAGATGCCACCAATATTTCATCGATGTATTGCACCAGCACTGAACTTTCGGGCATTTTTAAATCGTCCAGTGACTTCTTTAGAATCTGGTTAAATATTGATGGACTTTCTGTTTACCCTTGAGGGATACGGCACCATGCCAAAATACGCTCACCGAACTGGAACGCAAAAATGTGTTGGCTATCAGGGTGCAATGGAGTAGAAAAGAAATCATGACACAAGTCAATGACTGTGTACCATTCTGCATCATGGGGAATCTGATATAGAATTACTGAAGGGTTTGGCACAATGGGACAGCAAGGAACAACAATTTTATTCACTTTTCTCAAATCCTGTACTGTCCTAAAGGTCCCATTTGTTTTTTTCAAACCCATGATCGGAGAGTTACATGGACTGCTCATTATCTCTCTCAGAATTCCTTGTTCAATCATTCTGTCTATTATAGGCGTTACTCCTGCAAATCTCTGGTGTTAATTTATACTGAGGAATATTCGGGTAATTTACTCATTCGTTTACAGGTATTTTTACAGGATCTACCTTTTTCATTAATCCAACATCCCCTCCTGTGAAATCCCACACTTTGGTTTTCACTGTTTCCTTCAACTCTTGAGGCAATCCTTCCGGATCAAATACAACAAATGCCTCGGTAATTTCAGTTTCTAAGTTTGCCATTGTCATTCTATACAGTACGTCTTCATCAGGAGTTTCAAAAGTTATACCATCAGGGGTACAGGAGATGGTGCAATTCATTTTGCACAACAAATATCTCCCCAACAGATTTACAGGACTAGTGTCACACACGACAAAACAATGCATGTCAGTGAATTTCCCTATTTTAACTTTTACAGGCTCAGTAAGAAAAGCTTTCAGCTGTCTATTTGAGACCCCAACTACTTGGATTGTTTCACCCGAGAGAGGAAGATTTTTCACTTCAGCTGATCTAACAGTTGAACGAGTAGCACCAGTATCCACTAGGAAAGTAATGTTTGCTTCATTCACCTTTCCATCCACAAAGGGTTCTGTCTGGTCTACCTCTAGAGTTGCGCCAAGTACCCACTCCTCTTCCTCTCCTAGGCACCGTCAATAACTCTCTTCTGACTCACTCTCATCATGTTGCAGCCAATACTGCGAAACGGCACCAGCGCGCGGTAGCGTTGTTACCTGTTCTTCGGTGTAGAATCCTGTCTCATTACTGGATCTCTGTGGATTTACGTGCTGTGGTAAAGGTGGCTTTGGCACCTGACACTGTTGGGCAACAACCTGCTGCTGTCGCGGCGGTTGGCAACTCACCTAATTCTGCACCTGTGGATTCAATGATGAATTATCAGCATTAGCTCTCGGTGGCAATTTACACTTGGATTTCCAATGCCCTAATTTTCCGCAATTATGACATGGCCATTTCTTTTTAGCTTCTTCTATACTGATCTGTCCTTTTCCTTTTCCAATATTAGGTTTTTGTTTTTCTTGGTCCATACCATTAGCTTGCTTGATCAACTGGGCTGCTTGTCGCTCAGCTACCTTAACCTGTGCCCACATCGCCTTTTCTTTCAGTCTATGCTGTTTAGCTTCAATTTCATCACTAAAATGTTTTGCATGTTGTAACACTTCATCTACCTTTTTGTTCTGCCAATCTACTGTATGCTGGTTAATCATTTCACTAACTTCAGGCCTTAAACCATAGACAAATCTGTACGCAAAATGAGACAAATCCTTTTCACTTAATTTCTCATCACCACTGTATTCTTTAAAAGCCAACAATAACCTCTCGTAATACGTATGTACAGATTCTTTAGCCTCCTTATGAGTTCTGTCAATCTTTACCCAGTCAGTTTCTTTTGGGGGCACTTTATTTTTCAAAAAAGTAATTACTTGATTGTATTTTTTCATTACTTACGAATCAGCGGCTCCTGTCTTAGGATCCCTAGGATGCTCTTGCGTTGGCCAATCTATTGTAATTTTACATTCTGCCCATAAATCTGCAGGTACAATTATATCAAAAAGACCGTTGAGAACTATCCACAACACCTTTGAAAGTTTGACAAACCTTTTTACCTGTCGATACCATTCAACTGGCTTTTCTCTTAACCTGGGAAAATCATTGGTAAATGACAAAACATCCTGTCTAGTCCATGGAACATGCACATATCCTCCTCCAGGAATTTCTCTCATATGACATTTGGTTACCACTGGCTCTTTTTCTCTCACTGGGAATGATGAGAAGGACTTATCTGTAGTTTCCTCTCTCTTTCTGAACCATCTACTTTTCCATCGATCCACATCACCCCATTTCCTTAGTAATGCAAGTAGTTCTATAATTTGGATCAACCTCCCTGTTGTGTTCAAGTTTTCAATATCCTTCTCAGAAAAATCTACCCTTAAGGCTTTTCTAATGACCGTATTTTCTCAAAATCGATTCCCATTTCACTCGCTGTCTCTTCTAATTTTTCATGCAAAGTCCTTTCTTATCTTATCTTAGGTGCAATTTGTAAAGCACACTGACGCCGAAGCTTCCTGGCGCTGATAGACAGAATGAGAGAGGAGGGAGCATGAATGGCGGGATTCTAGCTAGGGGGAGGGAAGAGGTGAGTTTTTAGCAATTTCCTGAAGTTCAGAAGGGAAGAGGAGGATTTTATTGAAAGAGGAAGGAGATTCCAAAGCACGGGAGCCAGGTAGGAGATACGGCGACCGCCGAATTTCTTGGTTTTATTTTTAGGAGTGACTAGCAGATGACGGTGAGCTGATCGGAGGTTACGTATTGGACAATGAGGACGGATGAGAGATTTGAGGAACGCGGGGCCAGAGCAGTGAAGGGCTTTGAAAGTGAGGCATGCCACCTTGAAGGCTGCCCTTTGATCTATTGGGAGCCAATGAAGGCTATGGAGCAAAGGCTTGGCTGATTGCTATCTGGGGGTTCCATGAATTAAGCGGGCCGCTTGATTCTGGAACGACTTGGAGGCGATGTAGCAAGAATTGTGGGAGACCATGGTAAATGGAATTGGAGAAGTCCAGACGGGAGAGCACAAGTGAGATGACAGTTTGGGTAAGTGCCGCAGGAGGAAGAAGGTGGCGGACTTTGCGGATCCTCCGAAGTTGGTACATGCAGGATGAGACTGCCGCTCCAACTTGGGCTCTAAGGGAGAGTTCGGCGTCAATGATTACACCCAAGCTCTTTACTGTTTTTGCCGGGACAGGGGGAGAGCCAAGCTCTGGAGGCCAGAACTGCGGGCCCCAGTGGGCGTGACTGAGTCCAGGGAGAAGGAGCTCAGTTTTACCGGGGTTCAACTTCAATTGGTTCTGGTTCATCCAGAGTTGGATGTGAATCATGGCTGCGTGGAACGTATTGATGGCATGTGGTGAGTTGAGTGATAGGATGATTTGTAGATCGTCGGCGTAATTATAGACGATAATATCCCATTTCAAAAGAGATTGAATCAGTGGCCGGAGATATAGATTAAATAGAAGCGGGGAAAAGGAGGGGCCTTGGGGAACTCCGCAAGACGTATTTTTTTGGCAGTGTAGGGACCCAGGCGGACCGCCTGTGTTCTTCCAGTGAGGAAGGACCTGACCCACTCAAGAGCAGTACCCTGGATGCCTGCCTGCTCGACACGGTGGAGAAGGATGTTATGATCCACCGTGTCGAATGCGGCCGACAAGTCCAGGAGAACGAGGGCTTGGGGGAGCCGCGCGTCCACGTTGCTCCTGAGTGTGTCAAGGACTGCCAGGATGACGGCCTCTGTAGAGTGGGCAGGTCTGAAGCCGGCCTGATTAGGCTCAAGATGACAGGAAGATTCAATAAAGTTTGACAGGCACCGGGTTACGTGGGCCTCCATTAGTTTAGAGAAGTATGGGAGGAGGGAGATGGGGCGATAATTCGACAGCTCCGCAGGGTCGGCCCCGGGTTTTTTGAGGAGGGGCACTAGGATGGCCTCCTTGAAGGAAGTAGGAAAGATGCCACTGCTAAGAGACCTGTTAAGTAAATGTAGGATACAATCTGGCAAGTTAAGGCATATACTCCGCAAGACGGACGGTGGACAGCAGTCGTTCGGGGAGCCAGATTTCACGCGGGTGGCAAGTTCCGGTAGGGAAGTAGGGTCTAAGGCGGGGAAAGTGGTAAAAGTCGAGGAGTTATTAGAGGAGATATCCAGTGAATGTGACTGGGGAAGGGGGGGGGGGGGATAGATTTTTTAATTTTTGTGATCTTTTCCAAGAAGAAAGAGTTGAGGGTGTCACAAGCCTCCTGAGTGGGGGTCTGGGCTGGGAGGGTTCTGTCATCTGTAGTTAGCTCATTCAAGACTCTGAACACCTCCTGGATTTGTCGACCGCCGAAGAGATCCTGTTGGAAAAGTGTTCCATCTTAGCTAAACTGATGGCTGCTTTATAATCTTTACGCGCGGCCAGATAGGACTGTCTGGCTGAATCGGAATAATCGCGTCTCCAGGTGCATTCTAACTGGCGCGTTTTTGATTTCTGAGCCTTGAGGTCGTCAGAGAACCACCTATGGGAGTTCCGATGCCTGGTGCGGGGGAATTTGACTAGGGGAGCAAACAGGTCGCTGGCCGATTCTAACCAGGAGCAGATGTCTTGTTCTAGTTCATCGATGTCGTTAGAAGGGGGAGAGGCTGGGCGGGTGTCGGCCAGGGCAGTGAGGAATCCCTGAGAGTCGTATGTGCTCCATTTCCGTGAGAAGCCACCAGCCATCAGGGGGGCAGAAATCTGACCGGCAACTGTGATGGTGGTGTCAACTAGGTAATGGTCGGACCAGACGCAGGGGAGTATGTCTGGTGGGGACAGGGCCAGATTGCAAGTCCAGATCTGGTCCAGGATGTGTCCCTTGATATGGGTGGGTTGGGTGACCTGTTGAGTGAGATTCAGACTTTTAAGAGTCTCGAAGAGCTCTGTGGCATGGGGGCCGGCATTGGTGTCGTTAAACCAATAGTTTAGGTCGCCAAAGATGGCGAAACTGGAGTGCAGCGTTAAGAGTGTGGCCAGTTGTTCACTCATAATGGAGGAGAAGGATGACATGGAATGGGGAGGCCGGTATAAGAGGAGGAAAGTAAGGGTGCCGATGTCCGTTTGCACACTGATGAGTAAGTTCTCCACTTCCGGGAGGGGAAGAGAGTGAGAGGAGATAGAGTTCAGGTGTTTAGATATGTTGGCTGCCACCCCACCCCCGGGCCGATCACCGGGGCGATCAGCGTGGAGGATGTAATAATCAGGGGGGAGGGCAGCCAGGATATCTGGGAGGGACTCTGATGTTAGCCAAGTTTCCGTAAGCAGGAGCATGTCAGGATTGGTGTTGGATAACAAGATGAAAATGTCCTCGGAGTGTTTCACTAACGAACGAGTGTTCAAATATAACACCCTGATGGACGTGGTATTCCTAATCGGCATAGCTGAAGGTGTGCGTCCGCATGGATGGAGTTGGTCAGGGTGCATAAGGCCAGCAGTGACTATGCGGCGAGTGGCCGTTGGGGATGGCATGGTGGTAGTATGTTGTAGATCTCTGAGTAATTGGGGTGAATACGTGATAAGATGGTCAGCGTGGCGTGCCCTAGGGCCCGTCCTGGCGCGGACGGGCGCAGACGGGCTTGCCTTAGGCACGCCTTCGGCGCGCAAACGGCGCTCCCGCTGCGCTCGTCCGCTGCGCGTCCTGAAACGGCACATGATTTATAGAGAGAGGGCGGGGAAAGAAGAGGGCGTGGCCTCACTGAGGGGCGTGGCCTCGGCGAGCGCCGGTGATGGCGCCAAGAGTATCCCGGGTCGACTACCGCAGCAGCGCTGGATCCGCTGCGCGGCGTGGTCGGGTGATTAAGTTACCGAAGAGGAGCTGGGAGGGAGCTGAGTGAGTAGTAAAAACACAGAGAATAGTGACACTCAAATTTTTTAAAATAGCACGAATCACGCTCCCGGCTTTCCGCCTCAGGAGATACAATCTCTCCAAGTTATACTTTTGCAGAGGGACATTAACTCCTCATCCTGATATGCTTTTAATTTTTCAGGTGGAATAATTCCTACGATTAACTCTTCTAATGTTACCTTTAATTTTGCTACATCTAAAGGTTGTGGTTCTGTATCTTTTCTCTGTAAACTTCTTAACCAGTCACTTAATTCTTCCGATGTTGGTCCTACAGGGGTAGTCTTGGTTCTTATTTTATCTATTATTCTCTCTGGGGTTTCGGTTGCTGATTCTGTTGTCATAGGTGCCTTACTCGCTGGACTTTGATTTACAGTTACATTATTAGGGGTACTTAATCCTGATGTTCCTGCCATAATTTTCCATTCTTTTTCTCCAGATCCACTCCTTTCTTTTTCCTTTTGCCCACTGCAATTATATGGGACTGTTAAGCAAGGCTCACTATCCTTTTGTTTATCAAAAACAGGTATGACTGGTCCTATAGTTACAGGTACTGTCACTGCTTCCATATTCTTAGTTAATTCTCTAATTTTGTCAGTTAATTCCAGTGCAGTTCTTGCTAACTCTGCTGAATTTTCATTTCCAGTTCTAACGGGTTGTGACATTTCAGAATCTTTAAATGGATTAAATGTTCCCAAACTAGTTTGTATTTGCTCAAAATTTGTATTCATTACAGTCTCTTTTGCCGGTGCACTCGGCATCATTAACGTGGAATTTGGTTGATATGGGGGTGGGTTTTTATAAAACATGTCTTCCAGCACTTCATTTTCTGATTCACTCACTCCATATCTGTAACCTTCTGACCCTGTGTTATTTCTCTTTTCTGTACATTTCCTGCCACTCGACTCTTCAGCATTTCTCAAAGGAAACATATCTTCAGTCATATTCACATTCCGCCATCTTCTCATTCTGTCATCATGACTTTCTTGACCACAATGTCTACCAAACAATACCTTCTCCCACTCCGATGCCTTTCCTATCATACATCTCTTCTTCCCATTCAGTCAAAGCCTCGAATTGGGTAGGTCTGGGTTTTGGTTCTAACCTCATCATCCTGTCTCTTAAATTTCGTAATACTGCCAAACTAAATGAACCATTTTCTGGAAATGCTAGTACTCCATCATCTTTGGTATACTTTGCCGAATTCTCCAACCAGATACATGTATGATAACCATATTTCGCTACCATAAAAGATGCAGGCGATTTCGGTGGAGGAAGTATCTGTCCTTCCCTAGTCACAATCCGCTGATCCTTTTTAAATAAGCCTTTGATTTTACCAAACCATGATTTTTTCTGTCTCAGGTGGATCGTAGTACATCATTTTTAGTTTTCAAAGTTCTTAATCAACTAAGCTTTGCAAATCACTTCCTTCATGGCTTCTCCGTATTCTGTCCAATCCTAGCGCGACTCACACTAACGCACCAATCCTGGGTGTCTACGTCACTCCAGTAATTCTCCACTCACATCGCGTCTTACACTAACGCACCAATCAATGAAAGCTTTGTCTTTCTAAAACTGACCAATCCCAGCACGGTCTTTTCTGACGTCAGCCTTTCTCGCTACTCCTGCTCTTGCTGACCCCTCCTTTACAAAAAATTTCGACAAAGCTTTTCTTTGCGTTTTCTTTAATCAAAATCCGTTAGTAACAACATAAAACATTTCCATTGCCTGTTTCGCTAATCCAGAGAGATAGTTTTGTTCATTTACACAAGAATTCTGTAGTTCCAGTAGGCAGCGTTTACCTCTACCCTACCACAGAATTTTTCTGTTACGCCGATAAAGTAGCACTTCCCTCTACCTTACCGTTCTAACAATCAAGAGGCAAACTATTTCTCTGGGGATAAAACTCATGTGGAGACTACAATGCTCCTGAGAATTAAGGCCAGAGTTTCACAAGAAAGCCTATTGCTATTTCACTCACACACATTAATGCGGAAAATGTCCCTAAAGATAACACACAACGATGTTACCGCTTTGAAATCAGACAATGCACTGTGCGACTTCACTTGCCACACATTTCTCCCTGCCTGCATACAAGGCAACCAACTTCCTACTTCCCGGAAGCTTCAAATTTCCGACTACATGTAACGTAGACAATACTCAACATAAAGTGTTAAACATAAATCGATAATCACCAAACCAATGCAATAAAACCATCAATCTGCTACCAAGAAATCTGATCCAGCGCTAGGGGCAAATTGACATATTCACCCTATGTCACAGATACGTAATCCCAACTACTCATCCATACATTCATTAATTTGTGGGACCCATAACACCAACACACACTCGTCTCGCCCAAATCTGTGCACAGGAGAAAAGACGCCGGACATGTGGGTACCTTATTACCGATCAGGATTACATTTCTTTACATTATGTACATTATATACACGTGCACTTATAGGATCCTGACTTTAACATCAAGGTACTGCACCCACTTGGTCGATGGACCAATTAGTTGGACTGGTTGATGGTGAATTAGAACCAGCTAAAACACAATTAAAGCCTAGGAAACATTTAATTATTTTCTGTAATCAAATCAAAGAACGACAAACTCTTTCTTATTAATTCAAAATGTGTTTATCTAATAATAAATGTTTCCTTCTTAGCATTTATGCACTACAGGTCATAGTATAAATTTGGTTATTTAAAGAGAAAATCAAACATCTAGTAAATAAGCATGAATTTAGAAAGTGCATTTAATAATTACCAAATGTTAAACGTTGGCAACCCTCTGAGCAATCAAAGAGTAATCCGCATTCTCTGGTACAATCTCCGGAAAAATGTTCAACCCACAGCAAGGATGAAACCATCAGATGAAATAACTTCCCGAAATCAAAGAAACCCAAGGCAAACCATGGAAATCTTCATCAGCTCAATGCAAACCGAACGCCATGAAAGATCCACCCAAATGAACCACCCTCCCTTTGGCGGATGAGGGTATTTTATACCCTTTTTCCCTCTTACTTCAGTTTAACATGCAACATTTTAGGGGTAGAGAAATGTTCTGATTGGACAATCCGGGGTCAACTTATAATTTCTCAAAAGTTTCCCAGGACCAACTGGTTTTCCATGAGACTTGGCATAGCAAAGCGCAAATTTTATATTAACCATTCGGTTCACAGGCGAAAGTTCCGAAAGTAACTTTTGGTGGAAGAGAAAGCCTCCAAGTAGAATTTCTGCATTGTCCCCTTTGTGGTTCACATCGTCCATCTGTTGGCAAGCCACCACGCTCATATCCTTGACAAGGAACACGGTGTCGCAGAGCTGAGGTCACTTGGAGAACCCCAGAGCCATCCGATTCTGCGCAGAAGTCATGGCGCTCACATGACGGCGACTGCATAGGACCTCCATTTTAGGTACTGCGGCCTAGTAGGCCCGAATGCCAACTTACACAAAAACAGACATAACAATAATTAAAATATAGAAATGGAGATTCTAATGTTTAGACCCACATTAATCCCAATGTATATTAGTATATACCTTGCTTGTAGCAACATTTAAAGCAATAATATTCACCATTCTGCAGTACTGAAAGCACAAACCATCACAAAAGCAACATAAATCATTCAATATTCTACTTCACCACAAATCTAAAGTTAGTTTGCGTACCATAGTTAATTAATTAATTGTTCTGCCATCCAATTAGCATTTAGCCCCACCTGTATTTCGTGTTTATCAAGGTGTAAATGTTGGTTAGTGTTTTTTCACTTCAAACCAATTAAAATTAAAAATGATTACGTAATTAATTTCATGCAAATCAGAGGAGGTATATTCAACAGGTTCTCATAAAATATATGATAACATTTTTTTTTAAACAAGGTGCTTTAGTGCCTTCAATCTTGTGATTTTAAGTCCAGCTGTTAAGTGCATTATTTTATAGGTAGAATGCAAAATAATTGGCTACACATTGTCACTGTACTTGCTTTGCCGGTGCAGACTCTCTATCGCTCTTTTCAAGTTCAGTTGCAGCTATACTCAAAAACTGTATTGCTTTGCATGCCAGTTGTGTTGTTGAACCTCCTAAGCATTTTATTACAGCAGATCTACAAGTCCTTATTTGTTCTCTTTTCAATATTGCCCGCAACTGTTCTTTTCGTTTGAGTAATAATACTGGACAGATGCAAAGTAAGTGGAGTAACGTTTCATCTCTTTGCCCACAGAGACGACAGACCATTGAGGGCCAAGTCCGTTTCCATTTTGGGATTAGGTCTTTAGTTGAATAAACTCCCATTCTCAATAAAATCAGCTGCTGCTTCATGCGATTTGCGAAATGGTCGAACAGGTATGGTTGAGGCTTTAACGTTTTGTATGTTGGCAACACGATCCATGCATTGGTTTTTGTAGTCAATGACGCTTTATCCATTTCCTGAGATGTCAGATTGATCTTTTTGTTGACTGTGCGTTTAAACTCCTGGTAGGATAGGATTGTGTGCCAAGCTTCCTCTAACTTTAAAGCTTCGATCGATTGCCTTAGAGATGGATAAACAGAGTTGTTCAATCTAGATTGCCTTTCAACCTCCAGCCAGCAGTAGTGTGCCAAAGACTCTTCCTCTGCTGCCCGCATTCTCCAATAGTATTTTACCAGCCCTCCTTGTCTTGACGGGATCTGGTTTTTTAACCCAAATTCTAGTCTAATCCGTGCTTGAGAAATGTGGCATGGAATTTTAAATAGTTTTTTGAAGATACTAGTTTGTGCGATGTTCAGTTTTGTTGCATCCTTTGTGTTTAGGAGTTCTGAGCTGTATGCGATCGAGGGTAAATGTTTTGCCGCCACGACCTTTAATAGGTGGGACGTCGAGCAGTCACTGAGTTTATTTTGCAGGGTTTTAAATGCAAATAATAGCTGTTTAGCTTTTGTTTTCCGCTGATCTAAATGTTGCTTATAATTAAGGTGGCGATCCAAAGTTATTCCCAAGTATTTATATGTTCCCTCCTGGTCCAGGCAACTGTTTTTAATCGTCCATTTGAATTTTGGTATCATTTTTTGTGAGTTCGCAAAACACATGACCTTTGTTTTTTAAGATTTATGTCCAATTGATTTGAGACTATGTATGCTGCTAGTTGGTTTATCAAACGTTGGAGGCCGCAGGGCGTTTGGGATAACAGCACAATGTCATCGGCATATTGCAGACTTACTATTCTCACGTCCCCCAATTTTGGGGGGTCCCCTAGTGTCGAGCGTAAATTGTTATCTAAATCAGCTGTATATATGTTAAATAAACAGGGGGCTAGAACGCAACCCTGTTTTAGGCCATTGGTAGTGGTAATTTTGTTTGTTGAGGATCGGCCGTCTCCCATTTTTATTTGAACCCATGTTTTAGAGTAAAGGTTAATGATTGCGTTCATGCATACAGAACTTTGGAGTTGGCGATGGCTTGATTGGCCAATAACGTGATGGCAGATACATTTATTAAAGTGCCCATTCCAGCTCGAAAGCCTGTTTGTGCATTGGGGATTAGTTTGATGCTGTCAACCCAGTCCTCCAGGTCTTTCAGCAAATTTGCGGCGTAAATTTTTGCCTCAACGTCGATGAGGGCTATTAGCCTATAATTGGAAGGATTCGAGCGGGCCCCTGATTTAAATACTGGTTGTAATATACTTCCTCGCCAAGAGTCTGGGATTGAGTGGGATTCCAAGATATTTGCGAACAGTAATGATAGGTGATGTGACCAAAATGCTGGATCTTTTTTAAATAAGGCGTTGGGCAAGCCATTTAGTCCCAGCGCGCCGTCAGACCTTTGTTTTTTTATGACGTACAGTACTTGTTTTTGTGTAATCTGTAAGTCAGGACTTGTTTGATCTAGCCCTAGTATTTCGGGTAGTTCTCGCTGAGGTTTACCTTCTAGTTGTTTCACTTGGGGGTTATTATGATCGTTCGAGTTTAATTTGCAAGTGGTGGAATCTAGGGCCTGGAAGATTGGTTTTGGTGTGTCGGCCGTCCGATGTTCTATAATAAAAATATCACTAGAGATACTGGCGCTGACTCTTTCCGCCTCCAGTGTGTCATTTTTTACAGTGGTCCCAAGGGCTTTCAGAGTGTTAAACGTAGCCTCAATATGGGCTCTCCATGCATGCTCGGTTATATCGGAGTTATGATGTCGATTTTTTCCATTTAATATAACGTTGATTTGGGCCCAAAACTCTTTTGAGTTTTGTTGTCGGCTGACGTTAAGCATTTTTGTCCAAAGTTGTTCATTGTGTGTGCATTTCGCTGCACGAATCTCTTTTTTAAGTCACTTCTCATTTGTTTGATTGTAATCAGAGCCTGCCGGGAAGGTTGTTGACCAGGAGTTCGCGTTTGTCTAAGAACTTTATTTAGTTGTCTTTTTTTTATCCTTAGGGCGTGAGTATACCATGCTGACCCACTGGTACCGGCCAAATTTTTGTTTCTAGCACTTTGTGAGAACTTTCTGTTCAGGCTGATAATAAGTTACTCCCAGGCCTCAATCCTTAGTGGATTTGAATCGGTGGCGGCAAATGAAGCAGAGCAGTGCTCCATAATTGCTACTACGGTGTTGTTATTCCATGTTAATCGCTTTAAATTGTGCAATTTGGTAAATTGTGTGAGACCAGTAATTGACCGGGGCTTTACACGAATATTGATTAATATAAAGGATTGAGGATAGTGATCGCTGTCTGCTCTTTCTATTATTTGAAGGTTTGTGATGAGTGGAAATAGGTCTGGGTCTGCTAGAGTGAAGTCGATGGTTGCTCCTGATTTTGCCGTCACTCTAGTAAAAGCTGCCGGACTGTCTTGGGGGCCTCGACCGTTTAGTGTATACAGTGATTGGTTGTTTAGTAATGCGGCGCATTTCTTACCCAAATTGTCGCGCCTAGTTGTGTTTGCATTCATAACCTTTATATTAGGGGGTAGGTATTTCTCTTGGACTTGTATCAGATTCATGTTGAAATCCCCAGATAATATTATGGTGGCGTGTGGGTAAATTAGTTTTAAGGTTTTAATGGCTGCAACCAATAGCTGGATATCTCTCCCCTGTTGCTTGTAATCTGGGTGCATGTAAATATTCAGAATTAGCAGGGTGCAGGTAGTTGAAACTGTAAGTTTGAGACATTGCATCCAGCTAGAGTCTAAATCGAGGTTTTCTTCTTCCCATAAAATTTCTGTTGAGATATAAATTGATAGGCCACCTTTGGCTCTTCCTTATATTGACTCCTTTTTAGCTGGGATGAGATGTTCTTTATAACCTACAATTGGTGTGGGTATTATCTGCCAAGTTTCTTGCAGTAACAGTATATCAAACTGTAGGATGAAGTTAGCAAAGTCGATATTATGTATTTTAGAGGCTAGGCCGTTCACATTCCAGGAGCAGATTTTGCAGTTCTGCAAAGTGTTTGGATATTTATAGATTTTTTTTCTTCATGCTGCTCCTTGATGTGTGTTTGGAGATCTCCAAAGCTGACTGTCCTTTTTACTAGCTGTTTCTGAGTGTAAAATTGTAATTGTGAGTTGTCTTATAGATTGAGCATCATCCTGCGTTTGGTCCGAATTCTCAGGGCCTTTTGCTCCTTTTAGTACACCCTCTGTGCTGTGGGGATGTTGTAGGGGGCTAGGATAGCGGGGAGGTTCCACCTTTTTTAATTCTATTCCCCATGATGCAAATATCTCCTTGTGTCTCAAGATCTGATCGATGATGGAGTAATTTATCCAAGTGGCTATTGTTATTTCGGGCCCTGTTTGGTTAGGGTTGGGTTTAAATTCAATTCTTTCCAAGTCCCTAGATGTGATATGTCTCAGGGTAGGGAGTGATTTGAGTAACCTTATTAAAGCGGTTCGGTTCAGTATGTCGTGGGCTCCCCTTGATTTATAGTGTGGGACCAGTTCTAGCTGGCATTGAGCGGTAAACGGTTGTGTAGTTATGTAGTCATTCGGGGTCCCTTTTGATGCTTCTGTTGGATCTAAATGATGTGTTTCGTCATGGTGGGTGTGTTTGGCTTGATCTTGTTGTGTACTTTCAATGAGCTCTCTCGACCTCTGGGACTGTGGGTTAATTTTGAATTCGTTATTAACCGTTCCCACCTGTATAGCTCCTTTCCCACTTGATGCTACATCCGATCTACTTGTCTTTATCTTTGAATCCTGTGATGTTTGGGTTGTGTCTATTTTTACAGTTTCTTTACTTAAAACAATATTTTGTTCCTTCTTGATCAAGGGTTTAAATATGTCATATAGTTTGCTTATTGATGAGTTTTCCTTTTTTTGGACATCGTGGTTTGTTGAAGTGGCAGCCTCGTTTATTGCCGGGTTGTAATGGTCCGGTGTGCTAACAATGTCGCTGATGCTTTTGTCATCTTTGTCTTGTCTTATCTGAATGGATATCAGCGATGCGTGTGGAATGGCTTTGTTTAATTTACTTTTCCTTGCTTTCCTCAGGAGTTTCCAATCCCGCTTGGTAAGGGATGTTTTCAAGCTTATTTGTTCCTTAGTTTCTACAACTTCCTTTGATAAGTTGCTTAAGTTAAGAGTTGATGGTGAACTTGCTAAGTGTGGCTGTTCTAGTTGTTCAGGCCGTAAAGCGACAAGTGAATTACTACATTCGCCTTCTTGATTATTCGTTTCTTCTTTTTTTGATAATTTATTATTTATATTGGATATGTCCCCGCTAATTCTGTCTATTTCCTGGGGATCCCTTTCTACTGGTGTTGTGGAGTTGGGTTGTGTTCCCCTTACTGCTCCCAGTAGCTCTGTCATTATTTCTGGGACAGTTGCAAGCTTATCAATTATTTGATGACAGTGGCACGTGTGGTATGTGATGTTCTCTGCATGTTGTACCTTTGTTATCATGGTATTTAGATTGTGCAGTTTTTGTTCTATTCCCTGAACATACAGTGCTAAGACGTTTAAGGGTTCTACTTGAGTGTCCAGCTTATCAGCATGATAAGTCATAGCTGATCCGATCGTTTTCATAATGCCTAATAACTGATTCCAAAATGGTCCTATTGGTGTCCCTTCTTGTTGTTCCGTTGGGTGTTGTCCGCCTTGGTTGTTAGTGCTTTGGTGTTGTGCAGGTGAATTTTGTGTTTCTGGGTGGTTAACTAGGTTGAATTGTTTGGCCGCATAGGAGTCATAGGGCACTGGCTTCTTTTCCTTTTGTTGAGATAGTGCCTGCTCCGATTGAAGCGTGATTTAAATTTGGTTAATTGGTGTTTTCAAGTTGATGGAGGGTTCAAATTTTGCGAACATACGTGACAAGAATTTTCAATTCTATTATGGACACGGAGGCGAGGATTATGCTTCTCATTTTTTAACTAGAATTTGCTCAGCAGCCAATCATATTACAATAAATAAAAAACTAAGACTACAATACCCATGAAAACACTGGGTATGACGTAATAACCATAGAGTATGTTCGTATAAAAGGTCACCAAGAGAATACCACATCCTCTTTCTTTGGTAGTAGAACAGTTAGAGGAAGAAAAAAGTTCAACATCTGGAAAGAGCTGGGAAGAAAACCAACGTAGCTCGATCACTGCAACAAGATACCAACAGGACGGAACAGCTGACTTGATGCTTGAGTCGACATCCCAAAACCGGAACCAGCAGGTATCCAAAAGTTAAACGAAGAAAGATAGAGGAGTGCAACTCACTTTGGATCAGAACCTGAAAAAAGATATAAAGTCATAATATACCATTCCTAAATGAAAGAAAAAGGCATAGATACTAAGGGGAGGGAAGAAAAAACAAGGAATTCATCCAATTACATTATAACAATACACAAGAAATATAGAATGGAAAAATTACCATATGCAAGGAAATATAAGCAAATATCATGACAGAAAAAACTGGGTGGGATAATCCTCGCCTCCGTGTCCTTAATAGAATTGAACATTTTTGTCACGTATGTTCGCAAATTTTGAATTCTATGTCAGGACCGGAGGCTCCGATTATGCTTGTTCAAAGCTGCGCCACCACAACAGAAGCAATATCCAAGATAGGTTTATAATAAAAAGTTTTAAACATAGAGTCAGTTGACCAATCAGCTGCTTTCATAATATCCATTAAGGTCACTCCCATAGAAAAGGCCTTGGAAGCCATTGCTCCACGAGCTGAATGCGCACCAAAAGTTGTAATATCAATACCTGCCTCACCCATGAGCCATCTGACCCATCTTGCTAAAGTAGCCGGGGTCACAGGGCGAAAAGGTTTTTGCAACGCAATCAACAATTGACCATGCATATCTTGTCGAAATTGAGCAGTACTTACCTCATAATCCTTAATACATTGCACTACACAAAGTTTTGGATTATTGGGAAAACTTGGGTAAGTGACTGAGGCAGTATTACACTTAGTACGTCCGGAAATAGAAAAAGTAACTCCTTCAGGTGAAAAGGTACGACCTGCAAGATCTAGCGCGCGAACATCAGAGACACGTTTGCAAGAGACTAGACATAACAACATAGTTAACTTTGCAGATAATTGCTTGTGGGATAAGGAATCGTTGGAGGGCCAAGCCTCCAAAAAACGTAAGACAATGGACACATCCCATAAAGCAACATATTTCGGACAAGGAGGTTTAACCAACCTGATACCTCTGAGTAATTTAGAAACCAAAGGATGTTCACCCGCAGGTTTACCATTAATAGGAATATGTCCTGCAGAGATGGCAGAGCGAAAATTATTGACAGTCCAATATGCAAGCCCGGAGGAGGCAATAGATGCTAAACAATTTACAATCAAAGTGACATCTGGTAAGAGGGATCCACTTCCCGTTGAGCGCACCAATCACACCAACGTTTCCATGCTGCGGCATAACGTTTGTGTGTGTTGGGAGACCAAGCTTCGTTGATAAATCTGGAAGCGTCTCGCGAAAGGCCTGAGATTTGCCAGCGATCCCCGAAACCCGCCATGCCACCAGAAAGAGTTGACCCGACTCTATTAGAGGATGAGTATTGCTGAGAGGATCCAATAACAGATTCCACAACTGGGGAAGAAGAAGTGGCACTGCACAAGACATCTGCAGAAGAACTGGGAACCAAGCCTGAGCCCTCCAGAGAGGGGTGATCAGAATCAACTCCGTCTGATAAAATTTCATGCGTGCCAGAACCCTGGATATCATGACAAACGGGGGAAAGGCATAACACAGAAGAGACGGCCATGTTTGTAGAAATGCATCCGTGGCTAGAGCCTCCGGATCCGGACGCCAACTGAAAAACCGAGGAAGTTGAGTGTTGAGTCGAGAGGCAAAAAGATCGATCTGGCAGGGGCCCCACATTCGAGACAGGGATCTGAACACCCGAGGGTGAAGTCGCCAGTCGCTGAAATCCCTAAGATGACGAGAATTCCAATCCGCCACCAGATTGCTGTGACCCGGCAAGTACTCTGCAATCACCGTGATGTTTCTCTGAAGACAGAAGTGCCAAAATTCCTTGGCTATCTCTGCTAGAATCCTGGAACGTGTCCCCCCTAACTTGTTGACATATCGATCCGCTGAGACATTGTCCATGCGCAGCAGAATGCAACAGTTCGTCATGCGTGGAGACAGACAACGGATCGCAAACGACCCCGCCAGAAGCTCCAGACAATTGATATGGAGAGATAATTCCTCCGAAGACCACCGGCCTCCCGTGGATATTGGACCGCAACGGGCTCCCCATCCCCACCGACTGGCGTTGGATTCTATAACCACCTCCGGGGACACTCCGAATAGGGCTCGGCCATTCCAGGACTCCATGTGTTCCAACCACCACAACATCTCCCACCTCGCTTCCTCTTAAAGAGGAATCTGATCCGAATACCGGAGGCCTTTCTGGAGATGACAGATTTTGAGTCGCTGGAGCGCCCGATAATGGAGAGGGCCCGGGAAGATGGCCTGAATTGATGAAGCTAACAGACTGACAATCCGAGCTATAGATCTCAAAGACACAAGCTGTTTGTGTAAAATCAATTTCAACTCCCGTTTGATCGTTCTGATCTTCTGAAGGGGCAAGAGCAGTTGGCAAGAGAGGGAATTGATCAGAAAACCCAGAAATTCCATCGACTGCGAGGGACGGAAAATAGACTTCTGAGGATTCACTAGAAATCTGAGTGACTGTAAGAGAGCTATAGACCATTCCAAATGGAGCATTAACAGACGGGGACAGTGAGCCATGATAAGAATGTCGTCCAGATAAATTATCAGACGAACTCCCCGAGCTCGCAGTGACTCTAGCACAGGCCTCAGAAGCTTCGTGAAGCACCAAGGTGCTGACGAGAGGCCGAACGGGAGAACCTTGAACTCGAACCAGACACCCTGCCATTGGAATTGGAGAAACCGGCGAAGAGGACCGTAAATGGGAATCGACAAATACGCATCCTTCAGATCGAAACGGACCACCCAGTCCCCTTCCTGAAGAAGATCCCTCAAAAGATGGATGCCCTCCATCTTGAAGTGGCGATAGACAATCCAGCCGTTGAACTCTTTCAGGTTGAGAACTAACCTGGAACCGCCTCCTTTTTTCTGAACTAGAAAGACGTTGCTTGAAAAACCCTGAGGATGAGGGTAAGACCGGACAATAGCCCCTCTCCTCAGGAGGGAGTCTATTTCCGTTGAAATGATCGCCTGATCGTGAAGGGAAAAAATTAAGGGAGAAGGAGGGAAAGGTTGACTTGGGCAACTGAAAAACTCTATTCTGAAACCTTTGACAGTCTCCAACACCCATGCATCGCTGGAGATCAAAAGCCAATTGGGAAGAAAAAACTGAATCCTGCCCCCCAACACGACTTCTGTAGCCGAGAGCAAGCTCACCTGAAGCGGAGGAATCGTGATGTCCTCCTTGATTACCGCCATAACGTCCTTTCCAGAATTGGTGTCGACCTCTACGGGAAGGGTAGAAGGAAGGCTTGTTGGTGGTGTAGTTGGGATCTTGACCTCCTCCACGGTGGGAATGGAAACCACGTTGGATGGATTGGGTAAAACCTCGGCCGAACGATCGTCCCCTATATCGTCCAGCCCTTTCAAGAACCGGGCGAAAAGCCCATCTAATAGAAGCTTGAACCTTGTCAAGCTGTCACGATCAGGCTGGATACCTGCGCAGAGAGTCGAGTCCGCCAGAAACCAGGAAGAACTACAAATCCCAGACGCCCCGGCAGTCCACGAGTCACGTTGTGGGTGTGCCATGGGAAGTACAAATACACGTCTTCTCCCTCACGACCAGGCCGATTATTCCCGGACGTATCCAGAAGAGCTGCAGCAGTACGGGGTCTCCCGTGAACTCGTCTTTGTGCCCTGCAACTGGGATACGCCGCTTCGACCTTTTGAATCTCCCGCCTTTCCCGGCGTCCGCCCACATCCCTCGGAACAGACCGGAGAAAGGTTTCCTGTTCTTGGCTCCCGTCTCCTCTGAGAGTCCGGAGTGGAGGCATCTTCCATCGGTGCCCTTCGTCACCCACGGAGTACCGGAACAGGTACTTCCGCCTTGGCTCTCCACGCCTCCCGGCTCCTCCGCGAGATGAGGCGTAGCGCCAAGAGACCACCAGCGCCCAAGGATTCCGGGCGAATCAGCCAATGAGGTAATTCTTGTTCGCAGACCTGCCCAAGGATTTCCGGGCATTCTCAGTCAGTAGGTATCGCGCTCCTCGGCTCAAGGATTCGGAGCCTGGCAGTAGTAGCGCCTTCACCTACCTACACATACTACCGCGCCAATTGGGCGCCATTTCAGTGAGCTGGAAGACAGGCTCTTGGGGATTACCAGAGACCTCTTGGTCCCGCTCACCTCACTCACCGAGCACTCACCTACCCTGGGGGTTGCCCCCGCTAGGCGGAACTTACCGGACTCCTGTGTTGGAGATACTTAGCCTACGCAGCGCCCCATCACTTCACCGCCCCGCACCTCAGTAAGGTGGGAGGAGACAGCAGGTAAGCGACTCACACCATAGGGGAAACAAATAAGGGGGAGCTCGAACCAGTCGGCTATCACTCATCGTGTGTTTGTTTCCTTTTAGATCTCCGTCCCCACCGTTCCTGTCTCACTTCCCCCACTCACCTGCCTCCTCCGTCCGAGTGTGTAACACGTCCTCCGGACTAGGGGCAGATGGGAGGTGGACCCCATATAGCATCAGCGACAGAATAATCAGCCCACGAACATATCTCCTCCCGATCACGCTGATCAGGTCATGGCTACTTTCGAAGACTTGTTAGCCTCGCTAGCCCTGATGCAGGCGGAATTAACCGCTTCCCGGTCAGAAACGGCCGCCTTGCACGCACGTATTGATAGACTGCAACGAAACCCCTTCGATGCCGGGGCCCAGTTTTCCTCACAGACCCCTCAGGTAGTGGTAGAAATGCCTGCCCAGGTCCCGTTGGCCCCCCCCTGAAAGGTTTCATGGGGACATACACAAGGTACAGGTGTTCATGACACAAGTCATGCTACACTTCCACTGTAAGCCGAAGCTGTTTCTCACCAATCAGGCCCGGGTGGCCTTCTTGATTTCCTACCTGGCAGGAGACGCGTCTCAATGGGCCGTTCCCATCGTCCGCAGGGACGAAGCCTTACTGTATGATTGGGATGCTTTCCGCAGCGCATTCGAAGGCACCTTCGATCGCAGGGCCGACACCTTTGCGGCTGACCGCGACCTGCTAGCCCTCCGGCAAAAACCAAATGACTTTCTGGGCGATATGAACAGCTTTCGTCGGTTGGGGGCAGAAACCGACTGGCCGGAAACCAAGCAGTCGGCTATCTTTTATCAAGGGCTCACAGACGAGCTGAAAGATGTCGTTGCCCAGATTGACCCACAACCCCAGACCTGCGTCGCGATGATAGAACTGGCCTCCAGGTTGGAGCATCGTCTCCGCGAACGAAAAGGGGATCCCAGAAGAAGAGAGAAGACGTCCGGCTCCTATGACAACACCCGATCTCCTGACCACGCGAGTCCCAAATCGGAACCCATGGAAATAGGGACCGTGAGGGCCTCGT
Source organism: Triturus cristatus (assembly GCF_964204655.1). NCBI lineage: Eukaryota > Metazoa > Chordata > Amphibia > Caudata > Salamandridae > Triturus > Triturus cristatus. Next base: position 1,271,762,762 of record NC_140592.1, on the reverse strand, counting down.
TGACCCTAAGTGAACGCGACCATCGCCGCAAACAGGGACTCTGTCTGTACTGCGGCAAGAAGGGGCACTTCCTACGCGAGTGCCCAGTTAGGCCTAAGACGAACAGACCACGGTCCGGACAAGCCGCCCTCGCCATAGACGAAAGGTCACCGAGAAACGACAGAGCTTGAAGGACCAAGGAGGGAAGCCTTCAAGCCCTCACTTCATCCCTTCAATGGAATCCACCCTAGGCCAAGAGCCGGATCACTTCTTTATCTCGCTAACCACTGTCATCGACCAACGGAACAGATCCATACAAGCTATGATAGACTCCGGAGCCACTGGGTGTTTTTTGGATAAAGAAGAAGCCGACCGGCTCGGAATCCAGCTCACACGCAAGGAGCCTCCTGAGCTCGTGTACGCGGTGGATGCAAAAGAACTGGAGTCGGGGCCCATAAGGTATGTGACTCCGTCTCTTTGGGTATCCATAGGAAACGACCATGGAGAGTGGCTGCAGTTCAACATCATTCAAGCCCCGCGATGCCGACTCATTCTAGGGCTACCCTGGTTACGGAAGCATGAACCAACCATAGAATGGTCCACCAATACCATCTCGTTCAACTCTGCCTTTTGTAACCACCACTGTATCCAAACGGCCCACCAGCAACTCGCTGGTCCATCTACTGCTCAACACATCGCCACAGCCGCAGAGAAGGATGTTACGCTTCCCACCTGGTACACGTCCTATCAAGATGTGTTCAGCGTCCAAAAGGCAGAAGAGCTACCCCCTCACCGAGAGTACGACTGCCGCATTGACCTGGTACCTGGTGAGGTGATCCCGTGTGGACGCATCTACGCCCTCACAGGGCCGGAGACCACCCACCTGCGAGAATATCTGGACACATACCTGAAGTTGGGGTTCATACGTCCCTCGCGGTCCCCGGCCGCGTCGCCCCTCTTCTTTATACCGAAGACTAACGGCGAACTGCGCTGTTGCATTGATTACCGCACCCTCAACGCCTTGACGATAAAAAACAGGTACCCGTTGCCCTTGATCCCGGTCTTGTTGGAACAAGTACGGGAGGCCCGTTTGTATACCAAGTTGGACCTCCGAGGGGCGTACCACCTGGTCAGAATGAAGGATGGCGACGAGTGGAAGACCGCATTTAGAACTCGGTTTGGGCTTTATGAATACCTGGTGATGCCCTTTGGCCTTTGTAACGCCCCGGCGGCCTTCCAGTTTTTCCTCAATGAGGTGCTACGAGAATTTCTGGATAGGTTCGTCGTGGTATACATCGACGACATCCTGATCTTTTCCAACAACCAAGAAGACCATGTCGTCCATGTGAGGCGGGTATTACAAGCCTTGCGGAACCACAGACTGTACTGTAAACTCACAAAATGTGAGTTCCATGTGACCACCGTGGAGTTCCTCGGAGTCCATCTAACTCCCACCGGACAGGTGATGTCCACCCGAAAGGTACAGGCGGTACAACAGTGGCCACCACCTCGAACCATCAAGGAGATCCAGAGCTTCCTTGGCTTTGCGAACTTTTACCGCCGGTTCATCCACCACTTTTCCCAGATGGTGTCACCGCTCACCAGATTGACGCGGAAGAACGTTCCGTTCCTCTGGTCGTCCGAAGCCCAAAGGTCCTTCGACCAACTCAAGGAGGCCTTCACGTCTGCTCCCATCCTGCGGCACGCCAACCCCGGCCTTCCCTTCTCAGTGAAAACCGACGCCTCCGACATAGCCGTAGGGGCGGTTCTTTCTCAACGACATCCAGATACAGGCATTCTTCACCCAGTGGCCTACATGTCCCGGAAGCTGAGCACCGCCGAACAAAACTACGCGGTTTCCGAAAAAGAACTCCTCGCCATAAGAGAAGCGTTCCTGGAATGGCGACACTGGCTACTGGGGGCGCAACACCAAGTCACTGTCTTCACCGACCACAGAAACCTCCAGTTCCTGCAATCGGCGAGGCATCTCACTCCGCGGCAGAGACGATGGATGCTCTTCTTCGCCGAATATCACTTCCTCGTGACCTACCTTCCCGGCTCGCAAAACCTAAAGGCTGACGCCTTGTCACGACAAGAGGTGCACCGGCTCCCGGCGGTGGAACCCAAGCAAGCGATCCTATCTCCCGGGCAAGTCATAGGACTAACAGAAACGGAGTCCTTCCTACACGACGTCAAGCGAGGGATCTCCTCGTTTTCATGGATAGCCTGGTTGAAGAGGCACCAGGACTGGCGCCTTCGAAGCGGCATCCCCATGCGAGGCGCACAGGTTCTGGTCCCCTCTCTCAAGTTGCGGCAGCTCGTTTTTCGTTGGTGTCACGAGCTTCCTAGTGCCGGGCACATGGGAGGAACAAAGACCCTAGAGAAAGTTCTTAGACACTTCTGGTGGCCCTCGGTCAGACCGGACATTTTGCGATGGGTCAGTCATTGCACCGTTTGCTCCCAAATGAAGGCCGATCATCGCAAACAGCAGGGCCTCTTGCGTCCACTACCAACCCCCTGTAATCCCTGGGAGAGGATATCGGTGGATTTCATCGTGGGTTTACCTAAGGACCAGAATTGCACCGCCATCGTGGTAGTGGTTGACTACCTGACCAAGATGGGACACTTCCTAGCCTGTGAACAAATCCCAACCGCTGGAGCCCTTGCAAAACTTCTGTTGATCAATGTCGTCAGGCTACATGGCCTTCCGCTTGGTATAGTGTCGGACAGGGGGTCTCAGTTTACAGCACGGTTTTGGAAGGTATGGTGTGCCGAACTGGGAATCCAATCCTCCTTATCCACCAGCTTCCATCCCCAGACCGATGGACAGACCGAGAGGCTCAATCAGACGCTGAAGCAGTATCTCTGGTGTTATGTGGACCAAGCATCCAACGCTTGGGTAGACTGGTTGTGGGTCGCGGAGGTGGCATATAACGATTCCATGCATACCTCTACACAACACACCCCTTTTTTTCTTTCTGCAGGGTTCCATCCTAGGTTCACACCTTTCGTGCTCCCGCACACCAATCTCAGCATCCCTGACGTACAAGACAGGCTATCCTCAATAAGTGCAACCCTCACCCAGACCCGCAAAACACTTCTAATAGCCAAATCCAGATACAAACATCAGGCAGATAAACATCGCAGACCCAATCCAGTGTACCACAAGGGGGATAGAGTATGGCTGTCCACGAAACACATCCGCTTCAGACGCCCTAGTGTCTTTAACCCTAAATTCATAGGCCCGTACCCAGTTGTCAGGCACGTGAACCCCATGGCCGTCCAACTGAAGCTCCCGGCACGTTTACGCATCCACTCGGTGTTCCACGTCTCCTTGCTCAAACCCTCCCTTGGCCCCAGCAGGAGATGGCCGGCCCCCGTATGGGTCCGCCACGAGAAGGAATACGTGGTTCAACGGGTGTTGGACTCAAAGACGGTGCGAGGGAAACTCTGGTATCTCCTGGCCTGGAAAGGGTATGGGCCGGAGGAGAACTCCTGGGAGCCCGCAATGGCGCTCCACGCAGACCGTCTTGAGGCGGCTTTCCATCGCCGGTGTCCGGACAAGCCTGGCCCCCCACTCGTCGCGCCCCTTGAGGGGTGAGAGGGGATGTGCTGTCACGATCAGGCTGGATACCTGCGCAGAGAGTCGAGTCCGCCAGAAACCAGGAAGAACTACAAATCCCAGACGCCCCGGCAGTCCACGAGTCACGTTGTGGGTGTGCCATGGGAAGTACAAATACACGTCTTCTCCTTCACGACCAGGCCGATTATTCCTGGACGTATCCAGAAGAGCTGCAGCAGTACGGGGTCTCCCGTGAACTCGTCTTTGTGCCCTGCAACTGGGATACGACGCTTCGACCTTTTGAATCTCCCGCCTTTCCCGGCGTCCGCCCACGTCCCTCGGAACAGACCGGAGAAAGGTTTCCTGTTCTTGGCTCCCGTCTCCTCTGAGAGTCCGGAGTGGAGGCATCTTCCATCGGTGCCCTTCGTCACCCGCGGAGTACCGGAACAGGTACTTCCGCCTTGGCTCTCCACGCCTCCCGGCTCCTCCGCGAGATGAGGCGTAGCGCCAAGAGACCACCAGCGCCCAAGGATTCCGGGCGAATCAGCCAATGAGGTAATTCTTGTTCGCAGACCTGCCCAAGGATTTCCGGGCATTCTCAGTCAGTAGGTATCGCGCTCCTTGGCTCAAGGATTCGGAGCCTGGCAGTAGTAGCACCTTCACCTACCTACACATACTACCGCGCCAATTGGGCGCCATTTCAGGGAGCTGGAAGACAGGCTCTTGGGGATTACCAGAGACCTCTTGGTCCCGCTCACCTCACTCACCGAGCACTCACCTACCCTGGGGGTTGCCCCCGCTAGGCGGAACTTACCGGACTCCTGTGTTGGAGATACTTAGCCTACGCAGAGCCCCATCACTTCACCGCCCCGCACCTCAGTAAGGTGGGAGGAGACAGCAGGTAAGCGACTCACACCATAGGGGAAACACAGAAGGGGGAGCTTGAACCAGTCGGCTATCACTCATCGTGTGTTTGTTTCCTTTTAGATCTCCGTCCCCACCGTTCCTGTCTCACTTCCCCCACTCACCTGCCTCCTCCGTCCGAGTGTGTAACACGTCCTCCGGACTAGGGGCAGATGGGAGGTGGACCCCATATAGCATCAGCGTCATTCCGAGGAGAGGAAACCCGCGGGTACGCGACACAAGACCACTGAAAGTGGCCACAAATTTTGTTAGTTCCTTAAGGAAAGGATGCCCGAACAATAAACCCTGTGCCAAAGGACCGGATTCAGAAGTAGAGAGTTCAGCCAACTTAGGGTCCAATTTTAATAATATAGAACGTCTGCGTTCAGAGGACATGGCACAATTGGCATTTCCCAACTGGCAAATAGCCCTTTGAGCCCAACCAATCAGGTCATCTGGGTCAATGGCGGAGGAAGACTGCTTGGCCCGAAAGCCTAAATCCAAAATTTTGGTGAGAGGTCCCAGTAAGTCCAATAACTTATCTTGACAAGAGCGCCATGCTCTATCAATGCCTCTTTTTGGGTCCTTGGCATATTTTTTAAGATATGTCACCATAGTGGGATCCACCTCAGAAGTGTCCGCCAATTTGTCTGCTAAATCAGGCCGCGGACACTCAGATCTGAGACGGGTACGCACATCCTTGTCAAAAGGTTGACGAATGTGTGTCTGGACGTACTCCGCCACTTCCTGAGACGGGAGCCAAGAAGAATTAGGATGCATGATGTGGGAAGGTTCAAAGGTAAGAACCTGGGGACGCGACGGCGCATCAACAAAATGCTCCTTCCGAGCCCTCTTACAAGGAGGAGGGGAAGCAACCTCATGGTCAGAGGAGGAAGAAGGAGAGGTACCATCATCGTCTGTCTGGCGAGCTGGAGGGGACGAAGGCTCCCTGGAAGGCTGACCATAGGAATGCTCAGAAGAGACAGCCTTAGCAAGCTTTACAAAATCAGACTTATGCGGATTAGCCATTTTGGAAGATTTAGAAGACCTGAAGGACTGTGAAGATTTTGAAGATTTAGGCAGCCAACGCTGCTGCACCGCATATTGGGACAAATGACGTTTTAATGGTGTAATAGCGCGAAGCAGCGCTTTATTCACAGACTTTTGAACACCCACGTCAAGAGCCTCTACTAAATCCTGTTCCATAGAGCCAGAGGCTTCGTCATCATCATAATAATAGTAATCATCTTCCTCAAAATATGCAGCCATGGCAGTACCTGGCGTAAATAAAGCCCACAAGAGGAAGTAATAACAACAGGAAAATCAATATGCCAAAGCACAATAAAGGGGGAGCGGCAGAACCCAGTACGCAAGACCAAACAACAGGTGAAATAACCTGAAATATTTAAATGTGGAGGGAGGGCTTGCCAATAATTATAAGCCACTCTAGGCAGCGCCTATGCAATATTATCCAGCCCCAACTGTGTCAGAAATACAGCAGGACGTCAATAGGGGCAAGAAAAACAGGCTATGGGCATACGAGCAAAAGAAGCACTGCTCTCGCGCTGAATTTCCGTGGAGAAACAGTGTTTACAAACACAGAAAATGGCCACCGCGCATGCGCGGTAACCGCCGCCTGAATTCATACAAGAAAAGAACTACGCGACACGCGTGTAGCCTTTCAGCCCCGTTTTTTCCCGCTCCACTTGCTTAATGAGGCGCGGGCGCACAGCGCCCGACCCGGGAAGGCAGACACACGCTACCTGCAACGCTAAAGCGAATATTGTAACGTCAGTCAAACACGCGACCAGATAACGAAAAACGAAATGCACACAGCGCTAGTGCTGCAAAAAACACAACCTTAAATACAATAATAGCAATGCCGCTACAACAACGAAATTGTCACGTTTCGGCATAGGTAGTGGGGGGGAAATCGACAAGTATGAGTGTCCGTATGAATGCTGCTCCTCTCCGGACTCCATCTCCCATAAGGCCAAGCGGCCATCACGTAACACAGGCATCGGAAGGGTATATAAGCACCTCCCTCCCCCTTGAACGGTGCTTGTCAATCAAAGCTCCCGAGCATTTTCCCCGAGGCTCTGTACCTCTCCGTTTCCTGGCTACGAACGATTCCTTACCTTGGAGTGTCTGAATCCTTCCTTGAAGTACCGAGGCGCGCTCCGAGAGTGGGCGTCACTGAACCTTGCCGACTGCCATTCCGAACGCACGGAACCGTGCGAGAGACCCGAACCCGCTGCTGCTGCTGCTACCGTGCAGCCCTCACGTACCGTGCTGTAGCACACGGCGAACGCTGTTCCTTTCCCGGTCTACGGGTGCGAGTCCGCAGTGGTACTCCCCGAGAACCGGCCACGTTATTTTCCTTCACGAGCAACGGCTCGTCGGCGAGCCGCTTGAAGGGCTCGGATCCCGTGACCCGTTACTTCCTTCATTTTCTTTCGTAGAGGCTGGACACAAAGGCGTGGTGCTTGAGTAAAGGCGCTGGGTGCCTGTAGGACTACGGAGACCGTTCTGCACGGACACTGTGTCAGAGAACTCCGGGACTGCCGTCCGTCAGCTAAGTGCCTTCTTTTGTTTGATGCTGAACATAGATAATGACGTGCTGCTGAAAGCATAAGTCAGGACAAGTGTCTATGATAAGCTGTGTGGGCTCTAAGGTGTCTAACATTCCTCCTCCGTGAGCTCGAGTCTCAGACTGGGTTGCCTGCAATTGCCTGTCCCGTAAGTGATCTGCCACCTAGTAGACTTATGTATGTGTCATTACCCCTGCGTGCCAAATAAGATCTTTGAGTGACTGTGCTTCTTTCTCTGCAGGGAAAAACAGGGCTAGCTGGCAGGGGCTCCCGACACCTACGGAGGTTCGCTTCATTCCCATCCTGGAGTGGGACTTAGTAGCTGCACCTTTTTTTTCTTCTTTCCTTTGTCCCGTTTTATCCCTTTCCCCCGTGCGGAGTCGTTCCTTGAGGGGTGTTCGAAACCTCGGGGGCGTTTCCGTGGTGGGGGACGGGGTTATCTAGCATCATCCATTGTTCCTGCTGCATTCGGAGAGACAGGTTAGTGGGTTGCCTGTTTACAACCTGACAGATTGACAAGCCCACGATTGCTTGCAGCCTGAGCGATGGATCCATCCACGATTCTTTTGTCCGTTCTAGAAACCCTGACTGCCTTGCGTTTAGAGGTAGATGCATTCAGAGGAGAGAATCAGGAGTTACGAAATGAAATGGGATCCATGAGAAGGGAGGTAGCTGGGCTCACTAGAACCACCCCTACAGGGGGTAGAGGGAATGGTTCCTACATCAGGGATTGGACTTTACCACCCCCAGTGACAGATCGCACTCAGGCCACTAGAACCATACCGCACACACAAGGAGGGGGGACACAGGGTGCGGGAATCCCCTCGGTGCATGTGATACAGCCAATGCATTTGCCTTTGGCGCCTCCTGAACGGTTCTATGGGGACCCAAAGAAATTCGGTATTTTTCTGGGTCAGTGCCGACTACATTTCATGTGCAAACCTGCGGTATTTCCCACCGACCAAGCCAAGACGGCCTTTATCATGTCCTACTTAGGGGGCAATGCTGCAAATTGGGCCCTTCCACTAATAGAAAGAGACGATCCTGTCTTGTATAACTATTCGGACTTCTGTGATGACATACGTAAGCTGTTTGACCGCAAGGCACACCACCTATCGTTGGACAAGGAATTGCTCACCCTTAAACAGGGATCACAAGACCTCCTCACTTATATCACCAATTTCAACCGACTCCTGGTTGAAACAAATTGGCCTGTGGAAAAAAGATCGTCCATGTTCTATCAAGGGCTTAAGGGTGAACTAAAGGACGTGCTCGCACAAGTAGTACAGATGCCAGAGTCATGTGAAGAACTGATTGACCTCACAGTGCAGTTGTACCATAGGCTCCAGGAGCGGAAAGGGGACAGGTATCGTTCCGAAGCAAGAACCTACGTGCCCCGACCTAAACCTGTAACGGATGAACGATCCACCGCCAACGATGGCGCCGAACCCATGCAAATCGGTGGAGTCCGAGGTCCCTTAAGTCAGGAAGAAAGAGAACAACGACGAAAGCAGAGGTTATGTCTGTACTGCGGGAAACCCGGCCATTTCATTAAAGAATGCAAGGCTCGCTCTCGGCTCACCAAGAGAACAACCCCGACAGATCGAACTCTCTCAGTGGTGGAATATACAGCAGAAGAGTCGGAAAACTGACGCTCTCAAACGAGATAGAGACCCCTTGTTTGAGACCCCCTGAAGAAGAGGTCTCTCCTTCGGTGGCCAACACGGTCCAGTATATGGTGGCCCATATGAATTTATGCGTGACCTTGGAACTACCTTCAGGAACACTCATAGTTGTCCATGCCCTGTTGGATTCCGGGGCCACGGGTAATTTTATCGACCAACAGTACGCCGACGAAATCTGTGTCCCTTGTATGAAAAAGGAACATCCCGAAACCGTGAAGGCAGTGGATGGGTCCGCGTTGACCTCAGGATTGATACGTTTCCATACTCAACCTTTACTGATGCAAATAGGGGAACAGCACTTTGAATACATCCAATTTGACTTGATTGATGCCCCCCAATTCAAGTTAATACTGGGGATGCCTTGGTTGACCTACCATGACCCCTTGATACAATGGGCAGCACGTTCTGTCTCAATGAATTCGACGTTCTGCAAAGAGCACTGCACAAGACAAACAGTCATGAGCACCAAAAACCCGGAACGCCCCGCCAAGCTACTTGCGTTAGGACGCCACACCCAGACAGTATGTTATACCTCCACTCTACCGCCCGAATATCTACAGTTCCAAGCAGTGTTCAGCAAACAAGAGGCAGGGAAGTTGCCTCCACACAGGAACTATGACTGCGTGATTGAACTAGAACCAGGAGCACTAATACCATGCAGTCGGGTATATGCTCTCACGGAAGCGGAAACAACGTATTTACAGCAGTATCTAGCCGAAATGTTGTCTAACGGATTCATTCGTCCCTCATCCTCTCCAGCCTCCTCCCCCCTCTTTCTTATACCTAAGAAAGAGGGAGGCTTGCGGGCGTGCATAGACTACAGAGCCATCAACAAGGTGACTATAAAGAATAGATACCCCTTACCCTTGATACCCGTCTTACTAGATCAACTTAAAGGAGCCACTATCTTTACCAAGTTGGACCTAAGGGGAGCCTACCATCTGGTGCGGGTGCGACGCGGAGACGAATGGAAGACCGCCTTCCGAACAAAGTTTGGGCTTTATGAATATCAGGTCATGCCTTTCGGTCTCTGCAACGCACCCGCATCCTTTCAATATTTTATGGATGAGGTGTTGCGAGGACTCCTAGACATTTCATGCATAGTCTACATTGACGACATCCTTGTTTACTCTTCTTCAAAGGAAGAACATGTACGTCATGTGGCAGAAGTACTGGAACGACTACAGAGGTATGCTCTGTACGCTAAGCTGGAAAAGTGTCTTTTTCACGCCGAGGAAGTGGAATTTCTAGGGTACATCATAGGACCCCATGGCCTGTGTATGGACAGTAAAAAGACCCAAGCCATAGTGCAGTGGGAATCCCCTACTACGGTCAAGGCTCTGCAAAGTTTCCTGGTATTCGCGAATTTCTATCGCAGGTTCATCAAGGAATTCTCTCGCATTATCCAACCCCTCACGCTTCTACTCCGGAAAGGAGCCAGATTTCTATGGACAGAAGCAGCAGAACACGCCTTCCAGGAACTTAAACTATGTTTCACCCAAGCCCCAGTATTAAGACACCCGGATACGGCTCTTCCTTTTGTGGTGGAAACAGACGCCTCACATTACGCCATAGGGGGCATTCTCTCTCAACGGCATCCTAGTACAGGTCAACTCCACCCGGTGGCCTTTTATTCTAAAAAACTCACTCCTTGCGAGGTCAACTATAGCATCACTGACAAGGAGCTGCTAGCAATAAAAAGAGCCTGCGAAGAGTGGAGACACTACCTGTTAGGAGCTAAGCACACCGTGGAGATCTTTACGGACCATAGAAACCTGTTGTTCCTAAAGACTGCCAGAGCACTGACGCCGAGACAGCTCCGTTGGTCATTGTTCTTCGCCGACTACAACTTCGTAATCAAGTACCGACCTGGGCCACAAAACGGCAAGGCTGATGCCCTATCGCGGCAAACTCCGCCACCAGAAGTGAATCTAGTGCCACAAGAAGAACCCCCAGTAATCCTACACCACGCTTCCTTTCCAGACACGTTCCTGGCTTCCACGACCCACCACGCCTTTCTAGAGCGAGTAAAGGATCATGTCCTGAAACTTGATGCCCAAGCATGGATCGACGAAGCACCAGGAAGACGAACAAGTAGAAATGGACTGCTGTACCAGGACGACAACTTATTTGTGCCTGACGGGCCTTTACAGCAACAAGCTATGCAATGGATACACGACTCACCTTTGGGAGGACATTTGGGAATCCACAAAACCATGCAAGCAATGAAGAGACACTTTTGGTGGCCAATCTTGTCAGCGGATACCACTTCCTATGTCTCCGAATGTGCGGTTTGCGCTCAAGGAAAAGCCCTACATCAAAGACCTAGTGGGCTCTTGCGGCCCATTCCCATACCTCCAACACCCTGGCACACATTGTCAATGGACTTCATCGTCGACATGCCACCCAGTAAAGGGCAGACCACCATATTGGTAGTAGTCGATCACCTTACTAAGATGGGTCACTTCATCGCCCTCCCCAAGGTGCCCTCTGCAGCGGAATTGGCTCAAGTGTTTCTTCAACATATTGTACGTCTCCACGGGATGCCAGCGGTCCTCATCACCGATAGGGGGACTCAGTTCACGTCCAGATTCTGGAAGGCCTTTTGCGAATCCATGAAAATTGATGCCCGGTTATCAACGAGTTACCATCCGCAAACAGATGGCAAAACCGAAAGACTGAACCAAACATTGGAACAGTACCTCAGGTTCTTCACCCTACAACACGAAGAGGAATGGAGTACACTTCTCTGGACTGCGGAATTCGCTTACAACAATGCCAACCATTCCTCTTTAGGGTGTGCACCATTCTTCTGCTTACAAGGTCACCATCCGAATATGTTACCCTTCGAGTGACCTGCTCAGTCAAAACACCCTACCATTCAGGAGCATCATGCGCACCTCCGTAAGGTCTTACACTCCGCTAGAACACAACTAAGCACCGCCCAATCCCGTGACAAGGCCAATGCAGACCAGAAACGTTCCGCAGAACCATCGTATGGAGTGGGGGATAGGGTATGGCTGGCTACAAAACATTTAAAACTCAGGGGAAGTAATAGGCTAAAGCCGAAATACGTGGGTCCCTATGTAGTGGATAAAGTAATCAACCCTGTAGCCATGAAATTAAAACTCCCCCATTCGTGGCATATACATCCTGTCTTCCACGTTTCCCTGCTACGGCCCTGCCTTCCCAGCACAAGACTACCTCCTCGGCCGCAGCCTGTAGAGATAGATGGGGAAGAAGAATACGAAGTTAGACGCATTCTCGATTCCAAGGTGCAGCGGGGGAGGGTCTATTATCTCATTGACTGGAAAGGGTACGGTCCGGAGGACCGTTCCTGGGAACCCAAGAGCAATTTACATTGTCCTGTACTAATTCGGCGCTTCCATGCGCGCTTCCCTTCCAAACCTGGCGGACCGGCGGGTCGCCGGTCGTTGAGAGGGGGTACTGTCACGTTTCGGCATAGGTAGTGGGGGGAAATCGACAAGTATGAGTGTCCGTATGAATGCTGCTCCTCTCCGGACTCCATCTCCCATAAGGCCAAGCGGCCATCACGTAACACAGGCATCGGAAGGGTATATAAGCACCTCCCTCCCCCTTGAACGGTGCTTGTCAATCAAAGCTCCTGAGCATTTTCCCCGAGGCTCTGTACCTCTCCGTTTCCTGGCTACGAATGATTCCTTACCTTGGAGTGTCTGAATCCTTCCTTGAAGTACCGAGGCGCGCTCCGAGAGTGGGCGTCACTGAACCTTGCCGACTGCCATTCCGAATGCACGGAACCGTGCGAGAGACCCGAACCCGCTGCCGCTGCTGCTACCGTGCAGCCCTCACGTACCGTGCTGTAGCACACGGCGAACGCTGTTCCTTTCCCGGTCTACGGGTGCGAGTCCGCAGTGGTACTCCCCGAGAACCGGCCACGTTATTTTCCTTCACGAGCAACGGCTCGTCGGCGAGCCGCTTGAAAGGCTCGGATCCCGTGACCCGTTACTTCCTTCATTTTCTTTCGTAGAGGCTGGACACAAAGGCGTGGTGCTTGAGTAAAGGCGCTGGGTGCCTGTAGGACTACGGAGACCGTTCTGCACGGACACTGTGTCAGAGAACTCCGGGACTGCCGTCCGTCAGCTAAGTGCCTTCTTTTGTTTGATGCTGAACATAGATAATGACGTGCTGCTGAAAGCATAAGTCAGGACAAGTGTCTATGATAAGCTGTGTGGGCTCTAAGGTGTCTAACATTCCTCCTCCGTGAGCTCGAGTCTCAGACTGGGTTGCCTGCAATTGCCTGTCCCGTAAGTGATCTGCCACCTAGTAGACTTATGTATGTGTCATTACCCCTGCGTGCCAAATAAGATCTTTGAGTGACTGTGCTTCTTTCTCTGCAGGGAAAAACAGGGCTAGCTGGCAGGGGCTCCCGACACCTACGGAGGTTCGCTTCATTCCCATCCTGGAGTGGGACTTAGTAGCTGCACCTTTTTTTTCTTCTTTCCTTTGTCCCGTTTTATCCCTTTCCCCCGTGCGGAGTCGTTCCTTGAGGGGTGTTCGAAACCTCGGGGGCGTTTCCGTGGTAGGGGACGGGGTTATCTAGCATCATCCATCGTTCCTGCTGCATTCGGAGAGACAGGTTAGTGGGTTGCCTGTTTACAACCTGACAGAAATACAGAGAAATTGCATTAGAATAGAAATAGAAATGCACTTAACTGGCTGCGGAGCAGCAAAGAAAGAGGATGTGGTATTCTCTTGGTGACCTTTTATACGAACATACTCTATGGTTATTACGTCATACCCAGTGTTTTCATGGGTATTGTAGTCTTAATTTTTTATTTATTGTAATATGATTGGCTGCTGAGCAATTTCTAGTAAAGAAATGAGAAGCATAATCGGAGCCTCCGGTCCAGACATAGAATTGATCTTGCCCATGCACTGTTTGTCCCACAGACTGGTCAGCAGGTTCAGGGTCTGCCAATAAATATGGTGATGTGCGGGGGCTTTCGATGCAGTTCTGCCAGAGTGCCAAGTAATCCTCCGGGCTCATCACTTCAGGGCACTGTTGGGTGTTTTGTGGTTGCTGATGGCATTGAACCTGGCAAGTCCTTTGGAGGTATACAAAATTTTGCTTTACCTGCTCCATCACTACCTATTCTAGGATTACTGTAGAAGACCCCTAAGGTTCGAGACCTTTCGCGACACCAGCCTGGGTGGAGTTTTTGCGACGAGGAGGCCAGGGTAAGAAAGTTAGAGGGCTTTGAGAGTACTTTATTGTCGTATCGTGGTGGTGAAGTACGACAGGAGTCGGTTTCCGTGTTCAGGTATCTTTATTCATTCTTACAGTACAAGCTCATGCATCCTGCCTCGTCCCTGGTCTTCCCTTGTCTGCCCGTCCCCCACCCCTTGACCGGAAGTGGTGTCCGGTTCCTTGTCCATTTCCCCACACAGTCGGGTCCAGGGTCCTAGTGCCCTGTGCCCAGGTCACGACATCTCCCCCTTTGTCGCAGAAATGACAGAGATATAGTAGAGAGAGAGAGAGAGAGAGAGAGAGAGAGAGAGAGAGAGCCCTCCTTACATTTCTTCAATCAGTCTCTTTGGTCTTTTGCCCTCTCTTCTTTGGCGTGTTTCTCCTTTGTCCATCTGCTCGTCTTCATCCTGTCTCGTGCCTGCGTCTCCTGTTGCAACATCTTTTCCGTCTTCGTCCATGATCTTTAGTTCCTTGAAGTGTGAGCTGTTTCGTGTGATATGGTAACGTCCTGCTGATGCTGTTACCATGGGCCCTTTTACCTCTGTCACCGTCAACGGCTCCTTTGAGAACGGGCTGTCCGATTTTCTTAACTGTCGCTGGCGCACCACCACGGTATCGCCCTGCTTGAGATGCGCAGGAGTGGCATGTCTCCGTGCGTCGGCATATGTCTTCATTTTATCCTTGGCCTCTTTGTCTTTGATGGCGATGCTGCTGTGCTCTGACATTGTTGTTGCTTCCATCTGCGGTAGCCTCGTCTTGTTTCATCTGCCGAGAACTAGCTCGGCGGGACACCGTCCTGTGGAGCTGTGAGGAGTGTTCCGATAGTCCCTTAGTACTTGACACAGAGCCTGTCCTATTGATATCTGCGCCAGCTTTGCTCTTTGGACAGCCTTCTTTATGTTCCCCATAAATCTTTCCACCATGCCATTTGCTTGTGGCCACAGCGGCGTTATTTGCCTGTGGTGGATCCCTAAATAGTCCATAAATTTTCGAAATTCTTCTCCTGAGAATGGTGGACCATTGTCTGTCTTTAATGTTTGTGGGGATCCCCACGCCGCAAATATGTCGTCCAGAGTGGGCAGCGTTGCGCTTGCTGATGTTGACGATACTTGTCGCACGATGGGAAATCTGGAGAATTCATCAATTATCACGAGCAGGTAGTTGCCCGTTTCCAGAGGCCCATAGAAGTCTGCTGCCAGTTCGGTCCACACTGCCTGCGGTAGTTTTGACATTTGTAATGGTTCTGGTTTTGCTGGCTGCCCCGTCGTTTGGCAGATGTGGCAGTTTGTGATGGTGGCCTCCACCATATTGTCCAAACCCAGGAACCACACTTTCTCCCGTAGTAGTTTCTTTGTTGCCACCATGCCTCTGTGTGATTCGTGCGCCAAGTTTACAGTCTGTCTCCGCAGAGCTCTTGGCATCACTATTCTTGTTCCTCGCATTATTATGCCATTTTTGGTCTCTGATAGCTCTTCATTAATCTTTTTGAACGCCAACATTTCTTCTTTCATCACTCCGTTTTCCATGATACTGTTGTTGTTGACATGCCTCCATCTCTGTTGTCTGGTTACCATTTTGACAGCCTGCATTGTGGTGTCCCGCCCTGTTTCGAGCTCCAACTCTGCCATCGTTATTGATGCTGGCGTGTTTTGTTTAAGTACAAAGTTCAGGTATTCTTCCGCTATTGATGTTGTTTCAGTTGTCTGTGGCAAAGGGTGCCTCGACATGTAGTCCGCCGGGTTATGCTCTTTCCCTTGTTTGTGCACAATCTTGAAGTTGTAGTCCATTAGCCTTATGCCCCATCTTTCTATTCTAGGTGGTATTTTCGCGTTGGGATTTCCATAGATCGTTACTAGGGCCTGATGATCCGTTATGATGGTGAATGGTTTCCCATATATGAACATGTGATAGTGTTCACATGCCCATACTACGGCGAGGCTTTCTTTTTCTGGCTGTGAGTATGCCTTCTCGATTTCAGACAGGCTTTTGCTTGCGTATGCCACTATGTTTCTTGGGGACTCTTTACCTGGTCTATGTTGTGCCAGGATCGCTCCTAACCCCACCGGGCTGGCGTCCACCGTCAATTCTGTGCACAGCAGGGGGTCGAAGTATGCCAGATGGTCCACCGCTACCACTGCATGTCTGATGGCCTCAAATGCTTTGTTGCAGTCTTCGGTCCACATGAATGTCTGGCCTTGTTTCGTTAATTCTCTCAACGGTGTGCTTACCGTGGCAAAGTCTTTTATGTACCTCGCACAGTAACTGGCAAGCCCCAGAAATGACCTCACTTCTGCAGCATCGCTCAGAGGTTTTGCTTTTTCCAGCGTCTCCACTTTGCTGCGATCTGGTCGCATCCCTTTTTTTGAGAAGATGTGTCCGAAGAACACCAGTTCATTTCTTCCTATTTCGCACTTGTCTTCGTTCAGTGATAGACCTGACTGTTGCAGTTCGGAGCATACGTCCCGCAATGCTTTATCATGCTCGTCATCTGTTCGACCAAATACCAAAATGTCATCACTGTAGTTGAGGCTGTTTTTTACCGGCCTTATGACTTGCCGTATTGTTTCTTGAAAGATTTCTGCCGCCGATGAGATGCCGAAACTCAGCCGCTTGTACCGAAATAGACCCATGTGTGTGGAGAATGTCGTAATGTATCTTGACTGTGGGTCAAGCTCTAGCTGATGATATCCTTTGCACAGGTCCAGCTTTGAGAATCGGCATGTGCCAGTGAGGCAGCTGATCATGTCATTTAGGTGTGGTCCAGGGTGTCTTTCTCGTTCAATTGCTGTGTTTGGTATCCTCATATCTAGACAGATGCGAATTTTTGATGTGTTCTTTTTTGGGACTGCCACTATCGGGGACACCCATGGCGTTGGTCCGTCCGCCGGCTCTATGATGTCTTGACTTAGTAATGCTTGTATTTCTTCCTCGACTTGCGGTTGCAGGTGTATCGGTACTCGCCTGTGATGTTGAGCTACTGGTTTTACTGCTTCATTGATGTGCAGTGTTATTTGTCGTCCTTTCAGTTTTCCTAGTCCATGTAGGATCCTTGGATAGTCTCTCAGGATGTTTTTCTTCTCTGACATGTGGTATGTCATTGCGAGGAGGCCCATCATCTGTGCTGTAACGTTACTTAGTAAGCATGGTGCTGGTACGTCACCTTTTAGTACATGTATGTCTTCTTTTCTTGATCTGTCTTTGTATATGAGTGTCTCTGTGAATTTCCCCATGTTGATCACTGGTTTTTTTTTATCCCCACGTGAATACGTCAACCGTGGATGGCACTAGCGCCGGCTTTATCTCCATCTTTTCATATTCTGATGCACACATGATGTTGCATGTGGCGCCGCTGTCTAACACGAAGCATGTTTTGTGTTGTCCCACATCTATGTTCACCGTTGCTGTCTTTTGTACTTGATCTTTCTTTATTAGGTGGATGCTTTCTCGCCCTTTGTCTTCTTCAGCAGAGGCACCTTCGGACATCAAGTATAGTCGTCCTACGTTTTCTTGCACCACCTCTCCATCAGATTCAGTTGACGAGCTGCGGTTTGCCGTCTCCATGTGCCTGGCATATCTGTTTGTCGTCATTCGTTGTCTTCCCCGTCGTCCTCTCTCACTTCTGAACTCACTTCTGAATTGTGTGCCCAAACACGCACTAGCAAAATGATTGCTCCTGTTGCATTTTCTGCATGTCTGACCCATTGCCGGGCACACGCTGGTGTGTGGGAACTCAAGTCCGCATCTGTAGCATGTTTTTTCATTTTGTTTCCTTGGCGGTTGCTCATTGTTCTCTTTCTTCCAATTATTCGCGCGGCTGCTTCCTACCATGCGGTTTGCTTGCTCCATTCGCCTCTCTTTGCCCAGCTCCATCTGCTTTGCTTGTGCCGTCGCCCTCGCTTCCGCCCTGCCCATCGTTAGAATTTTCTCCAGCGAAGTCTGCTCTTTCAGAATTCGTGTGCGAAATTCCATTGACCTACATCCCTCAATGATGCGCAAACGAATTGCTTGTCCGTTGTCGAACTTGTCGAATTCGCAGTGTGTGACCAATTTGCGCAGTCTTGTCGCGAAGTCATCAAGGGACTCGTCTGTGTGCTGAAATGCAATTACGAAGGTGTATCTTTCGAAATCAATGTTTCTTTGTGGATCAAATCTGTCTGAGAGGCACTTTATTAGCCCTTTGTATGTTGCCGTTTGGTCATCAGGGAATGTGACTAGTAGGTCATCTACTTCGTCCCCTACGAGATTTAAAAATAGATCCAACTGCTTAGCGTCTGTTACGTCCGTGGCGCGCATGTATCGTTCGAACTTGCGAACCCATCGCTCCCATCTTATGCCTACTTGTGGTTCTGAAAGGTTGAATGGAAGCGGTCTACGGTATTGAGCGCTGGGTTTGTCACTCGCTTGTTCAGTCATTATTGTCTCTTTGTTTTTTCGCAGCTTTTCTTCTTCTTTCTGCTTTCTTTCTGCGGTTGCCGCACTTTTACTTCTTTTCTGTAGTTTTGTTTTACTCTAAATTGCTTTATTCCCCTTTTTCTTTATCTATTTCTTTTGTTGATGCACTTTTTCTTCTTCTTTAGTCCTTACAGTCTCTTTTCCCACTTTATTTTCTGTTTTTCATTTATTTCCTGACTTTAAAATGGCTGCCAGGCCTTTCTCGCTCCTTATTCGTTAATTTTGCCTGTTTTCAAAATGGCCGCCAAGTCTCGCGAGATCGCGGGGACCTTATGAGTTCCCGCCTGACTCTAAGATGGCCGCCGGGCCTTCCGCGGCGCTGATTGGCCACTTTCGCCTGACTCTGAAATGGCTGCCTTCTCACGAGATTTTCTTTCGTTTGCTCACGCGCGCGCTTCTTCTTGTTGTCCTTACCGGCTTGCAGTCACGGCCGGGTCACATCTTTCTTTCCTCTGTTCACTCTAGTTGTTACGGCCGGGGTGGGCTCCCGCGCCGTTTCTCCGCTCCGTTGATTATTGCATTTGACCCAGGGTGGGCTCCTGGCGTCTTCTGGGCGCAATGGACACACGCGCCGATGATCGCACCTTCTGTCGCCAGTTGTCGTATCGTGGTGGTGAAGTACGACAGGAGTCGGTTTCCGTGTTCAGGTATCTTTATTCTTTCTTACAGTACAAGCTCATGCGTCCTGCCTCGTCCCTGGTCTTCCCTTGTCTGCCCGTCCCCCACCCCTTGACCGGATGTGGTGTCCGGTTCCTTGTCCATTTCCCCACACAGTCGGGTCCAGGGTCCTAGTGCTCTGTGCCCAGGTCACGACATCTATGTTAGGCAGTTTAGTGTGGAAGATTTCGGAACATTTCCTTTGATTCACGTTTTGCTTTCTTTCCTAAAATTATATCAATGGTTGGACTTCATGGCCAGGGGTTTAGCCTTTTTTTGATTCTTTGATAATATAGAACGTTCAAATGAAATTTCAAACTGTAGCACTAATTAATCTGCAAATTTCTATGAATTTTGTGACTATTACCGCTGAATAAAATTGCTTAAAGATATATGATTTTTGCATAAACTTATATAAATAAACTTAACAAAACCCACTGTTTCTGTGATTCTTTAAAGTCTAATAATTTCTTAAAATTACAATAAATTGTTAGTGATAATTTCAAGCTGGACTTGAGGTTTCTTCACCCATCAACTGTTCAACTAATTTGGTCCATCGACCTGATTAGCGGAGTACCTTGATGTGTAGCTTAACCCCTTGAGTGCCCCGCCCTTTCCACGCCCTGTGCCGGGCGTTTCATTAGCGGGCGGGGCTCATGACGAGATAGTCTCGTCATGGGCACAGCGCAACCGCGGCCCATGATGAGACCATCTCGTCATGGGCACTCAAGGGGTTAAATAGAAAATAAGCCTGAAGCTGTTCAAATGTTGTGTTAAAAGCTAAGCAGCAGGGTACTTAAACAGATGTAAATCCGGCAGCTCATTGTTTTCTTCATTAGTAAGCTAAGGGTTCGGGTAAAGGTGATTTTGGTAAGTGTAAGTATATGAATGAGTGACTTCAGTGCTATGGGCCCCACTGGAGTATCCCGGACCTAAGGTTATTGGGATTTACATCTTGACGCTGAGCATTACATACAAATAAGAATATGCAGGAGCAATTTACATACATAGAGGAAGATGCACGCACTGACACAGCACACATAACAATAAATGAGTCCTCGCCTAGTTACTACATTGGCGAGTATTTACCAAAGTAAATAGACAATAACCGACGTGCTCCCACGAAACGAAAGGCCGTTGGAATGACGTCACCGTTTAGTATGACACTCGCCTCGAGCTAAAGCCATTTACTAACCGTACTTTCTATGATAACGAGGGACAGCGCTCCCATGCGAAGATGGCCGCCGTATGTAATGTGGGGTGGTCTAAGCGCACCGCGTGCTCGGACAAAACACCAAAGTGCTTAGTCCGCCCTCTCTGTCCTTGGTGCCGACCACCGGCTGTCACAGGTCGGCCCCCTCGTTCCCGCCAGCCTGTGAACCTTCAAAGAGGGACCTAGCAAGGCCACTCCCCTCAGCTTAATACGTAATTAGCCTTTCCCCGCTCGACATCTCCGCATGCGCACAGTCAGTCAAGCAGCCGTGCTCACGCGCAGACTGACGACAGCGGCCGCGCCGCGTTGTTTTCTCCGTGGTGCGCAGCCGCATAGCGGCGTCACCCGCCTCCTTGCCTCTTTGACAGTAGAGCGCGTGCGCAGTGCGAGTGCGCGCGGGTGTGAGCGGCTCGAGTACGGACGCATGCGCAGTGAGTCCGCGGCGCGCGGACCTAGCAGGGCCGCCACCGATCCCCGCCCGCTGCACCATGCCGTTCCTCCACCGCAAACCCTTCGAGCGGAAGAGGCCCCCGGCCGACCTGCGGCCCGACGAGCACTTCTTCTACTGCCGCGTCACCAACGAGATATTCCGCGACTACGAGTGAGCTATGAGGGGCTTTCGGGGATAAAGTGGATGGGGAGGGGGCTCTGGGATGGGGGGGGCCTTCATGGCGACCAGGTGCCACTTGTGTTCACTTGTAGTTGTTTTGTCTCTTAACCCTTGTACTTTTCAGCGCATCAGCTGCGCCCACCCCCTCTCTAGTTAATTCTCCCACCCCTGATTCCCCCACCACCCCCTCTGGCCCCTGTCACCCTCAGCCCCCACCTCTCCGGGTCTGCCGTGGACACCCCCGTCCGGTGCCTCCCACGGCGGGCCCTCGGGTGCTGCGAGAACCCTCGCCCCCTCTCTATCTCTTTTGTCTCAGTGGCACCAGAGCATCTTGAGTGCTGGGCAGAGTGATGGGCCCCTCCCCGCAGGACTCCCGGGCCAGGGTCACTTCTGTTAAGGGGTATCTTTGTGCAGTGCCAGCTACCTTGAGCACCCATGTGCAAGACCTCAGTTCCCAAGGACACCCCTGTGCTGGATTTTCTGGGGGGGAGGGGGGTACCCGAATGTAACTCACAAGGGCACCCTGTGCTGGGCAGTCTGTGAGTGGCACCTCCGTGAAGGACCCCCACCTCACAAATGCACCCTGTGCTGGACAGTCTCGGGGGGGGGGGGTGGGGAAGGGTACCTGAATGTAGCTCACAAGGGCACCCTGTGCTGGGCATTCTGTGAGTGGCCCATCTCTGTAGGACCCCAGCTCACAACAACACCCTGTGCTGGGGGGCACACTTGGGTAGGACCCCCCAGCTCACAAGGGCACACTCCGCGGTACAGTGAGGGGTACACCTGTGTAGCACACTCGGCTCACAAGTGCATCCTGTGTTGAACATTCTGTGAGGGCAACCCCCGTGTAGGACCCCCAACACGCAAAGGCCCTGTGTGCTGAGGAGCACCCTGTGTATGAGTCCCAGCTCACAAGGGCACCCTTTACTGGACAGTCTGTGAGGCGCACCCTGTGAGGAGTGCAGGCCTGTTTGTGGGTGCCCCCATGTGCATACCTGTTTGTGTGGGGTGCCCCCCATGTGCATACCCGTTTGTGTGGGGTGCCCCCCATGTGCATACCCGTTTGTGTGGGGTGCCCCCCATGTGCATACCGGTTGTGTGGGGTGCCCCCCATGTGCATACCTGTTGTGTGGGGTGCCCCCCATGTGCATACCGGTTGTGTGGGGTGCCCCCATGTGCATACCGGTTTGTGTGGGGTGCCCCCATGTGCATACCGGTTTGTGTGGGGTGCCCCCCATGTGCATACCGGTTTGTGTGGGGTGCCCCCATGTGCATACCGGTTTGTGGGGGTGTGGTAAACAAAAATCTTCTTTACCGGACTGAATTTCATACGGGATCTTAAAATAAAATAGCTCAGAATAACAAGAGGCAGAATCCGTGGTATAAGAGTTTCTAAATGGGCTTTATTCCATCAAAAAAATGGCCGACTCGAGTCGCGGCCTTCAGGTTCCGTCACCACGAGGGTTCAGGAAGTGAAGTACAATACTTTATTGACAGACATGCATTTTTATAATAAGTACATTACAATGAAACGAATGTAGAAGGCGTAACATTTGATAAGAAAAGTGACAAAACAGGTACGTAATCGAAACTAGGCGTAATAAGGAATAAAAGAAACATGATTGGTTAGGATTATCAGACATAGGTGGATCTATAAGATAATACTTGGCATAGATGCGCGCGCAGCAGCATGACGTGTGATTGACGTGCAACTAGGGGGTGAAGGGGACTTGACATTTAGCTCTACATGTGGAGACGAGAAGTCTGGGGGGTCAAGTCAACCTAATCCCAAATCATATCTAACATCCTATGTTTAAAGAACTATGTTATCCACAAGGAAGGACTCTCGGACAGAATCTAGTCTATACTGACTGTGTGCGTGCACAAACGCCTAAGTGTCTATATGAGATGCGAGGGGCAGAAAACTTTCCATGGCAGCAGGGCTATGAATCACTTGCAGGAGGACGGAAAGGCTGAGTCCTTTGCTTGTGAGCTAAAGGAAATGTTTACCTAAATCACTAGACAGGAATGCATCGGCTGAAGAGCAAAATAGATAATTCGAAGGTGAAATACAGCTTCTTGGCAGGCAGGCGAAAACTGGCCGAGGCAGGCACCGTTAGCTGCACAGGGAGTAGGGCAAAGTTCATGGATACAGATGCGAGCTCAAGCTGAAGCTGTCAAAGACAGAGAGCAGGGAAAGGCTTTGAGGACAGAATCGGGCCTACTTGCCTGAACTGTAAAAATGGAGTAACTTAGCCATATAAAGTCGGTGGCCTTTCATACTTAGGAATCGAATATCCAGCCCATCGATGGCGGATCTGACAGAGAACATGTCGACGGTAGACACACATATGTTTGCGTCTTAGAAACTGGAACTAGAGGGAACATACATGTACTTGTAACATGCATATAGAACCGTTGGGGTCCAAGATAGGGGACATAACTGATCAGGAAAATCCACATTTCCACATTCCCTCCTTGTCCCCTACTTGCCCTTCAAGAGATATCAATCTTCATCATTCCATCGATTTGCTCATGGAGCATCATTTCTTCTTCCTTCTTCTTCCGGCATTTTGAACGAGAACTGTGATATGGAATGCATGATGTGGCACACAGACCACAAATCGCTGGTCCACATTGTAGGCATAAACAACAACTGAAGAGCATAAGAAGGCCAATACCTAGGAAGGATAGAACTCTCCATCCCCAGGCTGATATCACACTCCAAAACCACCCGGACCACGTCCAAGTGCCTGGATTTTCGTGTATCTGGCTTACAATCTTATGAAGGCGTGTTATAGCTTTATATACAGATGGCGAATTTTCTGGTATGAATATGCAGCAGCTGGATCCGATGACCCTGCAAGCTCCGCCCCTATCGGCCAGGATGACGTCAAGGACAAGACGATTCTGGAGAACAACAATTCTCATCACTGATTGTTCCTCTGTCAGATTGCCTAGGGCGGCTATAGTCTCATTTACTACAGCTTCAAGAGTCTTGGTGAGTCTACGTATCAGCTTACTATTTGATATTGTACCTATATAGGGAAAGATACCTTTATTGAAATCTGCATACTTGTCCCATGCCGTCTCAGTATAATCGACAACTGGGAGATCTCTTCGCTCTCTATTGTGTACTAAATGAACATTTCGATAATAATCAGGGGGAGCTAGAAAAACAGGTGGCAGAAGGAAAGCTATGTAACAGGTACCATCCCAATCTTCCTTTTTTGTAGTTAATAAACGTGGCAGTACCTGTACTAGTAAACCTGGTAACAGTTTAACTTTATCCCCGAGCCCTGAACCTGCAGTTCGGCCCCTTTCTTCCTCTGCTAATGCTGTCCAGTCTATCTTTTGGTCACCCACTTCCCACTCTTTTTCTTTCAGTTTTTCATAAATGCCAGCAGGCAAAAGCACCTTTAATATCGTCATAATATCAGGAAAGGTGTACTCTCCCATTAGTAACATGTCTTTAATTTCTCGGTGGAAACCCGCTGGGTCTTTGTCATGACTAGGTACTACTTTCTTCATTTCCAATAATTCCATTTTTGATATGGGTGTGTAAACAAATACACGGTGAAACTCATTGTCTTCGCCTTTTATTGGGTGCACTTCTCGTAGGGGATTTTGTCTATCCATATAGTACGGCGCTCTTTCTCTGCGGGGCAGCGAGAGAGAATCCGGACTTACAAAAAGGACATACTGCTTACGTGACACTAATATCTCTTTAATTAGCTTGTTACTAGAACCTCTCCATCTGTTTGTGAGTAGTTCCGTTAATATATCAGGTAAAGGACCAGGGTCAGCATGTTGGCTCTTATATAATATGAGGAGTTGCTGAATCATATAGATTCCAGCTAAACGTTGTTCATCTGTACTGAGATTAAAAAACGTGTGTGCTACGGTCTCATCACCGTATTTTTCAGGACTGTCAATCCAGTGAACGGCTGATCTGGCTAACTCTTGCTCATCCATGGAATCGAGGAAGTGGTAACCCCTTCGTTCTCGTAATATTTTATCTGCGGCTTGAAACGAATGTTCAGGAGACTTCAGATTTATTATAGGCGTCGGATACGTTCTGCTATTATTTGGGCATACTGAGTGTATGGGATCAGAAAAACATCTAGTATTTTCACAGGATCTTCCTCTGCCTACATAAGCTATGGTCTCTGACTGTCTTGCGGAATTCCCTGATTCGGACATTTCATCTTGCTCAAACTCGTCTGTTCCCAATCTCTCTTCATGAATACGCTCTATTTCTTTACGGATTTTTCGGCACATGGCTATTATACAATTTTGCTTATCGTGTCTCCCTTCTGATATATTCTGACTCCATTTTGTAAGAATAAGCATTGCATTCGGGTCTACCCCCGGGCGGTCTTGATTTCTGATCACACAGTTTATGAGGAAACGTAACAGTTCCCCCTGTATTTCTACTTTCTGGAATTCCATAGCTCTGTTAATACATCCTGGATCTCGTCCTGTTTGAACAAAATGATATATGTTATCTAGATGCGTAGTCATTCCTGGTAACCTTGCTAAATACTCTGCGGCTCGCCTGATACGTAATGATGCCAGGACCATTTCGTCCTCTTTACCAACCTCTGGGTCATATCTACAGTTTACAAGGAGTTCCTTAAGCGTACGTTCACTTACGAATTTAGGTGTACGTGAATGTGCTGACTCTTGAAAAACAAGTTTATTTATTCTGGGTGGTGTAAAGGTAATGCTAGCACCTCCCGTGGCCCCATCTGGGGCGTCGGGTGTGAATGGGTTCGTTGAACGTGACACAGCAACTATGGGTGTCGATACCCCTGTAGAATCGACTGCGGAGACAGATGCGGAAACAGATGTGCTTGCTGACGCTTGCGTCGGGACTTGCTGTTGCACGGGGACAGATACCTGATCCTGACGTTGAACCCCTACACCAGACGGTCTATGTGGTGCGGCGTTAGCATATTCGGGAGCTGCGTCGTCTAGATATGAGGAAAGAAAAACATCTTCTGCGGTTCTGGGATGCCCTTTTGGATGTACCTTAATTGGAAATAATGGGGGTGGCAAGTCTTTTGGCATTTCTGGAGCAGCCTTAGGTAGTCCTTCGGCTAGAAGGGGATACATACCATTCATAAGAGCATTTCTTTGTCTATTTACTTGTTCTGATTTCACTCGGATACCTTCCTCAATTAATAGACTTTCTTGAGCTTTATTTGAACTTTCTTTACTCCTCTCTTCTTGTCTACGTGCTTTTTCTGTTCGTCTATGAGATTCTTTACGCCATAACTCAACAGCGTCTTTCTGTGACTGTCTGACCTTTCTTTTCCATAACTCTTCCTCCACTTTCATGATGCACTCTGCATTCCAGGTTCCCGCTACGGGCCACCTTTGACTTTCCGGCAATCCCTTGGTATAGTCTACCCATAGATCAAGAAACAATATGGCATCTAAGCCATGCTTATGGTACATAAAATGCCCTGGAGTGTCCCTAGGAGGAATAGGAACTGCTTCTTCAAGCACCCCTTTTCTGGTAGTAATCTGTCTTAACTTCGAGAAGAGCGGCATATTGACAACTGATCTGATACTTACTCTTGAACTCACTTAATACGAAAAACACAATAATGAACAGTGAACAATGAACACTCATTCATACCACAATATTTGAACACTTTAAACATTAAACATTAAACATTTTAACAACGACCGACAATGATGACAGTCTGCCTAACTAATCACCACGCTGAATTCTTGACAATAACTGCATACTTCGGAATACTTGATATACTGCTAAACAGTACATATACACTGCTAAACAGTGCAGACCGGATTTGTGTACCCAAATCCGTCTTGACCGGCACAACCTATGTGCGCGTCAACACGCCTCCCCGGCGATGGTACTCACCGAGTAGCTCCTTGAAACGGAAGGCCTCAGAGAAAGGACAGGACTCGATGACTGCGGACAGCGGACCCTCTGGACATCGGGGTTTCGAAATAACTGGTGGGCCTCTGTATACCTCGGATCTTGCTCTCTCAGCTAGGCTCTGGTCGGGATACTTCGCACTTCTCACCGCCTCGTCTGGGTTGATCGCAGCCTCAGTCGCCCCCGCTTGACCGGAGGGAGCTTACAGGAAATCCTGCTGGTACGCGTTTATGGTCCGTCCAGCTGTGGCAGGAGACCGGGCTTGCAACGCACCGCCGGCGCGTGAGATGAGAAAGTGTCCCTATTCGGGCGCCATTATGTGGTAAACAAAAATCTTCTTTACCGGACTGAATTTCATACGGGATCTTGAAATAAAATAAAATAGCTCAGAATAACAAGAGGCAGAATCCGTGGTATAAGAGTTTCTAAATGGGCTTTATTCCATCAAAAAAATGGCCGACTCGAGTCGCGGCCTTCAGGTTCCGTCACCACGAGGGTTCAGGAAGTGAAGTACAATACTTTATTGACAGACATGCATTTTTATAATAAGTACATTACAATGAAACGAATGTAGAAGGCGTAACATTTGATAAGAAAAGTGACAAAACAGGTACGTAATCGAAACTAGGCGTAATAAGGAATAAAAGAAACATGATTGGTTAGGATTATCAGACATAGGTGGATCTATAAGATAATACTTGGCATAGATGCGCGCGCAGCAGCATGACGTGTGATTGACGTGCAACTAGGGGGTGAAGGGGACTTGACATTTAGCTCTACATGTGGAGACGAGAAGTCTGGGGGGTCAAGTCAACCTAATCCCAAATCATATCTAACATCCTATGTTTAAAGAACTATGTTATCCACAAGGAAGGACTCTCGGACAGAATCTAGTCTATACTGACTGTGTGCGTGCACAAACGCCTAAGTGTCTATATGAGATGCGAGGGGCAGAAAACTTTCCATGGCAGCAGGGCTATGAATCACTTGCAGGAGGACGGAAAGGCTGAGTCCTTTGCTTGTGAGCTAAAGGAAATGTTTACCTAAATCACTAGACAGGAATGCATCGGCTGAAGAGCAAAATAGATAATTCGAAGGTGAAATACAGCTTCTTGGCAGGCAGGCGAAAACTGGCCGAGGCAGGCACCGTTAGCTGCACAGGGAGTAGGGCAAAGTTCATGGATACAGATGCGAGCTCAAGCTGTCAAAGACAGAGAGCAGGGAAAGGCTTTGAGGACAGAATCGGGCCTACTTGCCTGAACTGTAAAAATGGAGTAACTTAGCCATATAAAGTCGGTGGCCTTTCATACTTAGGAATCGAATATCCAGCCCATCGATGGCGGATCTGACAGAGAACATGTCGACGGTAGACACACATATGTTTGCGTCTTAGAAACTGGAACTAGAGGGAACATACATGTACTTGTAACATGCATATAGAACCGTTGGGGTCCAAGATAGGGGACATAACTGATCAGGAAAATCCACATTTCCACAGGGGGGGCCCATGTGCATACCAGTTTGTGGGGCCTCATGTGCATACCAGTTTGTGTGGGGGGGCCCATGTGCATACCAGTTTGTGTGGGGGGGCCCATGTGCATACCCATTTGTGTGGGGTGCCCCCATGTGCATACCAGTTTGTGTGGGGGGGCCCCCATGTGCATACCAGTTTGTGTGGGGGGGCCAGCATGTGCATACCAGATTGTGTGGGGGGCCCCATGTGCATACCCGTTTGTGGGATAGTGCCCCCCATGTGCAGGCTCGTTTGTGGGGTATGGACCCCCCCATGTGCAGGCCTGCCTGTTGGAAGAAGGGCGCCGCATGTGCAGCTGGCCAGTCTGTGGGGGGGTGGGCACGGCAGGTGCAGCTGGCCCGTCTGTCGGTTGAGACTGCATTTGTAGGCCCGTCTGGGCGGGACCCAATGTGCAGGGTCATGTGTGGGGGGCACCCTCTGCAGGACCTGTGCTAAGCTGGCTGCAGCATGGAAGCCGGAGTGCAGGAGGATGAAAAGGATGTAGTGCTGGGAGAGCGAGGGTCGTCTCTATGGAGACAAGTCTGCGCGTGCTGCAGCACGAGAGCCGGAGGACAAAAAGACGCAGTGACCGCAAAACGAGGGCTGTCCCTACGGAGAAAAGTCTGCACCTGCTGGCTGCAGCACGGGTGCCGGGGCAAAGGAGAATGAAAAGGATGCAGTGCCCAGGGAGTGAGGGCTGTCTGTTCGGAGACAAGTCTGCACCTACCAGCTGGCTGTAGCACGGCAGCCGGGGTGCAGGAGAATGACAAAAACGCAGTTCCTGGAGAGCTGTCTGTATGGAGACAAGTCTCCACCGGTCGGCCGGCTGCAGCACAGGAGCCGCAGCACAGGGGAATGAAAAGGACACAGTGCCTGGAGAGCGAGCGATGTCTGTATGGGGACAAGTCTACCTACCGGTTGGCTGCAGCACAGGAGCCTTTTCATCAGCAGGGTACGGAGGTTAGAGGGTGCCCACCCTTTCCTTACGTTGGTTTATGGACAAGCCCAGGGTTTGCTCCCAAATTCTGCTGACTCCAGCCTTCCTCTGCATGCCCTTGTTCACCTGAAGGCTTCCTTCCAGGAGCTGGTGTCCATCCCGTGCCGCACCTTGAGGACATGCTACTTCAGTCTCTGGACACACCTGTGAGAGGCGGGAAGGGGGCTTCCTTATTTCAGACTCTTGCTGGGCCTATAATAAAGGCTTACTTTGAGTGGTCATCAGACCTCCTTTTGTGCGAGTCTCCTGGCTGGGAGCAATCGGAAGCCTCGCACTTAGGTGCAAATGAAGCGGAGGGGAAACAAAGGCTCACGCCTTGTTAGCACTTCATACATACTTAAGACAGGCAGCTTTTTACTTTGTTCAGTTCTTGTTTACAAGCTATGCATAAGAATGTCAGGTGTGTTGGTCTTTCCCAGTATTTATTCAAAATAAATAGCATTTATATGGTGCTTACTACCTGTGAGGAGGCGTTGAAATAATTTAAATATCACTTTTTTTCTTGTATAGCTCTACTCATCCCAATGTAGGATCTCAGACCACTTTACATCATATGGATATATTACATATACAATAAATCATATAGTTTGTAAATCAATGTACAGGATGTGTTACATAAAATAGCTCACTGCTGTATTAGGATTGCAGTGGAACTGCAAGTGACATAAGGATCTCTGTGTTAAAAGCAGTAACCACTTACCTAGCTACATAAAATAAAATTTAATTTGCATGTTATATGATGTGCTTTGCTGGAGGCACATTAACCCTGTGTGCTACTTTGAGTCATTACTGAGGCTAGACAAAACACTTATCTTCCAGCAAGTGCATTAACCTCCAGAGTTATCTTCCCATTATTATTCACTCAGATTTACTGGGAACACACAGATCTCTACAGCAGTGGCCTTAACCCCTTAAGGCCCACTCTTGCCTTTGTATCAGTCCTGATCTTCAGCTCCAGAAGCCTTTTAAGGTTTGCCCAGGGTGTGGGGTTAAAATTCCAGAGTTGCTCTTTCACACCTTAGATATCTCTAGAACTTATGCAGCAAAGATAGAGAGGGACATGGGTACATCCACTTGGAAATGTGCCCTCATGAACGTGAGATCATTGATTAAACACAGTACAGTGTGCTTTATTTATAGAGGATGAAAACCTAAAGATTGCTTTCATCACAGAATCCTGGACCGATAATGCATCAGGCCAGGACTTAGTTAAGGCGACGCCTCCTAACTATGTATGTTATACTCTGCACAGGCCCATTAGAAGAGGAAGCGGATTAGCGGTCATCTACCATTCCTCTCTTATCTCTACATTTAATCCTGGAGAGGTGGAAGTCTGCGAGGCTTTAGACTTCTCCTTTCGCTTATCTCCTCATTATACCTTTCAAGGCTCTCATTTACAGACCACCAGGCCCTAGAAGCAGTTTAATTGATCAGGTGGGCAGACTTATGGAAACTGGTATTATCGCCAGTTCCTATACTATTCTAGGCGATTTTAATTTCCACTTGGAAGCCTTTTCAGACTCTGACACAGCCAAATTGTTAGATTTAATGAAGGGCAGTAACTTGGAGCAACTTGTGACTGGTGTGATTCATCAGGCAGGACATAAACTTGATGGTATTTTTTCCAACAATCCACAGCTGCAAGTTACTAATATCATTCTGTTACTCTGGCCTGATCATAAGGCTGTATTATTTAACCTCACTATCCCCGACCGCCATACTCCGAAGCCAGTAAAAAAAATCTGATGAAAAGAGCGTGGAACAAAGTAGTGGCTGAAGATTTGTGTGATGTCCTCAATAAGACCTTAATCATGCCCCCCCACAAATCTAGAAGAGGCAACGCGATCCTACTCCTGCTGTCTAGAAGCAGCAGGAAATAAACAAGCTCCCAAAAAAATGTGCCATCACACAAGACGGCAACCCTCTGCCCCTTGGTACTCCCAGGAACTAAGGGAACAAAAATTGATTTGCAAACATTTGGAGAGAAATTGGAGAAAGGAGTCTAAGGATAGTGATAAGGAGGAACATAAACGTGGCTTTTGCCAAGTATAAACAGCTGATTCACTATTCAATGCTTGTATTCTTCTCCACTAAGATTAACAACGCAAAAAACTCAGCAAGGGAATTATTTAACACAGTCACCAGTTTGGCCAATCCAGTGGCTATTACATCCACGCCTAGTCAGGAACTCTGTGGAAAAATTGGCCAGTTTCTTTTATGGGAAAGTGGATGCCATCTTTCCACTTTCTCTAATGTAACATCTAAGACTACTTTGGGCCAAATGGATGACTTAAATATAGAAAAAGCGCAACTGGACAAATTTGCCCAGCTTACAGAGACATTTAATCTTCTTATGCTGGTTAAATCCGGCTCTCCTTCTGACCCTTGCCCGATACCGATATTAAAGTTAGTGACAGGTTCTACTAACCTGTCACTAATGGAGGTCCCGAGTTTTGACCTCCATTTTTAATACTATGTACTCAGAGGGGTATTTCCCGCTAGAATGGAAAAAAAAACTATTCTGCCTCTACTAAAGAAACCGAATCTTGACGCAAAAGACCCCAACAATTTCAGGCCGATAGCCAGACTCCCGCTACCTCCAAAAATTGTTGAGAGGAATTTAAATACGCAACATAGTCAATTTCTGGAGGATACTTAAGCATTTGACCCAACCCAGTATGGCTTCAGAGGGGGGCATAGCACCTAATCTGCTCTCCTGAAATCTACTGAAGAGATCTGGATTATTTTAGATCAAGGGGGCAAGGCTGCTTTGATCATGCTAGATCTTTCTGCAGCATTTGATACGGTCCATCACGATTTGCTGATGGACCGGCTGCAGGAGATCGGAGTACAGGGCTCCGCCTGGAAACTTCTGAGATCTTTTCTGTCAAACCGGAGTCAGTGTCTCTAGGAGAATTCTCATCCGTGCCTTTTTCATTGCCATGCTGGGTCCCTCAGGGGTCCTCATTGAGTCCGACCCTATTTAACATATATGTGTCTTCTTTGGCGCCCCTTATTCAGTCTTTTGGGTTTAGCTTGACCTTCTATGAGGATGATACCCAAATCGTGGTTTCATTACAACCAGCTCAGTGGCGGAGCATGGCGGTCTGTTTTAAGGGCTGCATGAATACCGTAGGGATTTGGATGGCCCAAAACTGCCTTAAATTGAACTCCGGTAAGACGGAGGTGGTATGTTTTGGCAATGATCCTAATTTTTGGACCCCGGAATGGTGGCCAGACACCCTGGGTCCTCTCCCTTCACCTAACAGGAAGGTAAACCTAGGAGTGTGTGTGGGCCAGAAGCTTAGTTTCAGAGACCACGTGAATTCATTGGCCTCTGCTACGTCCTTTGCTCTCAGGTCCTGCAAGAAAATTCTGCTGCTTTTACCTAAAGAATGCCGCCAAACACTCATCACCGCTCTCACCATGTCTAGGCTGGATTATTGTAACAGTCTATTTTAATATCCAGGAAGGAATAATGCAGAAGTTGCAACTCCTACAGAATGCTGCTGCTAGATTGGTGTCGGGCATTCCAAAATAGGCACCAATTTCGAAGGAGATACGGAAGTTTCATTGGTTGCCAGTTAGGAAGCGTACCCAGTTTAAATCTTTGTGTCTGGTTCACAAGGCATTTGGGACCAGTCTGGCTTACTTAAAAGAGCGGCTGTTTTGGTATACTCCAATCAGATCACTGCGCTCATCTGATGCGAAGATGATCTATGTGCCATTTGCAAAAAAGGCCACCTGGTGTTGTGTAGATTTTTAGGTTCCGTATATAGGTTCCCCGATTTATGCCCTTCTATAGGTACAATTCATATTGCCGTTATTTAGGCATGGCATAGAAAATCCAGCCCTTATTTAGGCATTGTCCATGCTAACCAAATACAGGCATGGTCGTCTACATCTGTCAATCCACGTCACGAGTTCTTGGAAAACCAGACTCTTAAGCCTTTAGGAATTTCCCTTGCTGGATATTGATATCTCCAAGTACTCATTTATTATGCATGAACATCTATTCCTTATGGGTTCATTCATGACGTTCCGATGCCTGACTTTAATGTCAATACAGGCATTCCTAAACACCTTCAAGGTATATATATACCTGCACTTGCCCAGGCAAACCAAGGTTCCGGTACGGTCCAGTTCGACTGCCTACTTGCGGTTCGCCACGGCAAGTTCAGAAGGAGATCGAGTTCCCGCCTGATGCACTGACCAGATGCTGTCATTCTCCTCGCAGAGAATCCAGCTCCAGTGTTTCAGATTCCCCTTACGGGGTGTTAGATATGGAGTCCCGGAAAGAGATTCCAACCTCACACATTCTAAGGTATGGAGCAGACTAGAACTTAGAGAAACTTTTGGCAACTCTTGGCAAAACTAAAACTATAGCTAGCTATACTGTAGAAAACAGCACCTACTTCTTACCTCGTACTACACTTAAGTTAGGTACACTGGGGTAGAACTATTTAGAAGCATCAGATGAGTATTCACATTTTAGCCTGTTATGTATGTATTTTATGAATGTCATAGCTACAAACCATGCTATTGCAGCGTTATTTAATCTTACTGCTAACCCTGTACGTATTGTACTTTGCATCCTGTCTCACGATTGTAGCAGTTCATATCTCTTGCATGAGAAATAAGACTGTTCAATAAACCCCTTTTTATTGAAACACCCATCTGTCTATTTCTGTGCAACTCTGTAGAAACTAAGCATGCACGATTGACTGAGTGAAACTGTTATCTATTGTTTCCACGGTTCTGAGATTGTTCCGACTCTAAGGGAATGAAAGTTGTCATGTTTATGCGGTTGTCAGAAACTAATCCCTTCTTATATATTCGAGAAGTTTCTAGTGACCTCTTAGTTAGCTGGCACAGACAAGTAATTAAGTTTAATGTACTCGATAGAGACATACTGACCTCAGTCCTATGTCAAAACTATGGTGCATATTATTCCAATGCGCAGAGCCCATCGGGGATATAGAAACTACACTACATGGCGCCCAATTGTTTGGTAAGGCACTAATTTAACGCTAGATACTTAAGTAACTGTCGTGCTTTTCTCAGAGACCCCTACTCATAATACTCCATGAGACGTCTGGAGTGGGTAGGGATAATATCCACCATAGCTGAGTAGGACAAAAATCCTATGTATTAGCTGTTTGGTTTGTTCAACGTTGAAGGATACAGTGTTCCAAAATATTGTGCACCTAATCTTTGTTCCCTTGAAACTTGCTCTGAAACTTTCATTAAACAATGACCGAAAACGGCACAAACGCCGATACTGGTGGAGCTGTACCCGACTAAGTCGCAGCAGCTTTTGATTGCACAGGTTTTGATGAAACCTATGAAAATGCGAAAATCATCGCTCCAAATTTAAGGAAAGCCATCACTCTAAACCTTATAAAACATGGCCTAACACCAAGAGGTGGTAGGGCAGTTTTTGTGATGAAGGCACATGAATCTTATCAGACAGAGGTATTCTATTCATGGATAGTATTCCTAGAATCAAATCCAGTAACTAAAACCGTTCACTTCTACAAATGTGAACCACCTGAGGAATATTCCTTTTGAGGATATTGAAATTCCACTCACATACCAGGAGCATGATCTCTGGTTTAAAGGCGCCCTAAAACATTACAATCACATTACCAGGCTCGGTGCACTAGGTAGACCAGGAGCAACATGGCCGATTTTAGCCGGCTTCACACCTCATCCTGACATTGCTTCAATGTCAGACGAAGAATTACTTAATCAGATACAAAATTTAATATAATTACAGTTTAACCACAACTGTCTGAAGGTCCTGAAAAGGCCTTTACTAAAAACAATCCTACCTCTTCTAAAAAGAAGTGGGAAAATAACAAACATTCAAAAGTAAAATTCTCAATCCCGAGGTAGGTCTCCTCAAAAGGAGCCCTCTGAAAGGAGGTATAACCTCAGGAATAGGGATAATTTGAGGAAACCTGACTGGTATCAAGATACTGATACATGTTCCTCTCGTACCTTTCAGATATCAGACATCCGAAAGAAGAGGACGGTCAGAGAACAAAGAACGCGTGAAGTCCAAAGACGATCAACACGTTCAGGAAAACAAACAACCACCTCAATTCTCCAAAAAGAAAGTAGCAGGTCTGAAGAACAGACATGCCGAGGATTCTGAAAACACAACTCTAGAATGGGCTCAGACAATGTTGGACAGCGCAGCAAAAGTTACAGTAGCTCGCCAGAACCTGAAGGGTCTTCTGGAGACAGTGGACTTGAATGAGAACATTCAGGTTGAAACTGTGGATACCAGGGTTAGTTCTCCACATAGGTTCTATGAAATAACACTCCGGATGAAGGGAGACCAACCAAGAAAAGTAAAAAGAACTCTTTAGGGAGCGACTTTCAAAGGGTTATGATATACTTCTAACAGAACAAGACTGGCCACCAGAATTTGTCAGGGAGTGGCCATATGGCGAAGACATCATTATGCCAGCCTTCTCTAACCATGTTCCAGTACACTTAAATTATACTTATGCCAGGAAAGGAGCAGTGGCCCAGGCCCCAGCATTATATAAGAATCATGTAGGATGGTAGAGGACTCGCCTCACCACAAAATCCAGTTAAAAAATTAACCAACTGCACAAAGGCAGTACCCGGTTAAGCAAGAAGCTAAGAAACAAGTTCGGGAGATCTTAGATCGACTTGAATACCAAGGGATGATTGAAACATGCACCTCATCAATGAACAATCCTTTTGTTTCCTGATTCCAAACCAGACAATACATATAGTGTAGTTTTGGATTACAGACACCTAAACTCTTGTTGTAAAACATTTGCAGTGCAAAATGCACACAGTACAGCATTAATGAATAACATGGTGCGTAAAAAGTACAAAACCACATTAGACATTTCAAATGGTTTCTTTTGTCAAAATATTGCAACTGAAAGTAGATATTTGACCGCTTTCTCAATAATGGGGACTCAGCGTCAATTTTGTCGACTCCCACAGGGGTTCAAAAACAGCCCGGGGTTATTCTCAGCAAGAGTAACAGTTACTACAAATTTATGATGACGAGGCATTGTCCTATGTCGATATCTATCTGACAGATGATGGCCTGGACACACTTGAACAGGGTGAACACCATTATTTTGGGCTTCGCCTCTGAGGGTTACGAATTCAACTTTATAAAGTCCAGAATTTCCCATCTCAACGTCCTTTTCCTAGGATATGAACTTTCAAGTGAAGGCAAAAGCCTGGCAGCCAACTTTTTAGAAAAGTGTGCGCTGCTCCAACCTCCAAAAATGCTGAAAAACTTAGTTGATTCTAGGTTTCCTGAATTTTGGAAGAACATGCATTCTAAAGTACGCAGAGAGAGTTAAACCTCTCTACGAATTAATCAAACCTGATTTCAAAGCCACAACTTGGACACGAGCACACACATTCTGCGTTCACTTCAAACAGACATGTTAGCAACTAAACACTTGCAATCATGAGTAAATGTACGCAACTTGGTGATCCGAATCATTCCGGGTCGATGCAGATTCACCTACTTAACTTTTAACGAAGGTGAAAAAGTATACACCAGCAGAAATGAAATTCACTTGTACAGAAAAGATTCTGACAGCAGTTCAAACCGCTGTAGCAAAAGAAAGAGCCCTAGCACAGGGGAAACACATTATGGTCGTGACTCCTATACCAGCCTTAGAGGCAGTTACTAAAGCTAGTATTCCGAATGCAAAAGCTTTACATCCAAGATGGATACAATGGGTTAATTCTCTTGCTGAAACTGATGTTGAATATGTTTTTGATCCTTATTTAAAAACACAAGCGTTCTTGCAATATGAACACGAATGTCCTCTGCCTACAGAAATTCTCCCTCCTGATCAGTATGAATTTATAATTTATACTGACGCATCTTCACAACTCGCTACGGAAAGTAAACCAGCTTACAGTGCAGCATGCGCGATCGTTAAAGGTCGTATGCACGATGGCAAATTCAGACCAATGGTCACAAACGCAATCTCTAGGAGATTGTACAGCTCAGCGAGCTGAACTACAAGCATTCAAGATGGCACTTGAAAACACGGATCGTGAATTCCCCACACTCCTAGTGTGTGATTCTTTTTATTGTGTTCAATCATACAATGAATATTTACAGAATTGGCTTCAAAATGGTTTCAAAGATGCAAAAGGTGGCACAATCAAGCATAAAACGCTTTGGGAACAAGTAGTTCAGTTGTGAGATGGACTACAAAACACTCACGTGATACACACGCTGAGTCATCAACTTGATGGCGTTCACGTTGAAGAATTCATTGGCTGATGAAGCCGCGAAAGGGGCTGTGCAAACGGCTTCCGTAGCTGCAATCACTCGTTCAAAAACAAAAATAGACTGTGAAATAATGCTGGCTGTCAATGCTTCAAACAAAGGCAGCGGGGGAGCGTTACCTAAAAACATTTCCACTCAAATACTCCTATATAATTGATGGAAACAATATTCCGTTTGGTCGAATCTCTGGAGTGGGGGATAGGGTAATATCAAACATGAAACCTAGATTAGGACTAATCCTAGCAGCACATGAAGGGATCGCCTCTGCCCATGCAGGTGTTTCCGCCACAGTGCTGTTATTAAAACGGAGATACTGGTGGTCAGGCATTAGGAAACAGACCAGGAATTATGTTTTGGGCTGTGAAATTTGCCCGAAGATGAAAGTCTCTACTGTGAAACGTCCTGCGCAGACGCCCCTGTTAATTTCAGCTAAACCATTAGCATGTGTTTACCTGGACCACTGCGGTCCCTTACAAAGGGATGGTAACTATAAATATATCATGGTGGCACTGGATACGTGTTCTAGGTTCCTATGGATGTGGCCTCAGTCCTCGGCTTCCGCTCAAACTGTTATAAAAGATTTGCGAGTCTTTATCATCACATGTGCAATTGGCACACTACATTCTGACCAGGGTCCTGCGATTAGCTCTCGAGCTTACAAAGAAGCCATGGCCAGTTTGGGCATAGCATTGTGGTATTCTTCTCCATTCCATCCTGAGGGAAATTCTGTTG
Source organism: Triturus cristatus (assembly GCF_964204655.1). NCBI lineage: Eukaryota > Metazoa > Chordata > Amphibia > Caudata > Salamandridae > Triturus > Triturus cristatus. The sequence continues at coordinate 1,271,724,410 of NC_140592.1, read as the reverse complement.
TGGAAAGACAAAACCGGGACATAAAGCAGTCTATAACAGCTAGGGTATTCTGTTCGGGTGATGGGTGGGTCAAACATCTTTATGGGGTCCAGCGCGCACTTAACTTACCAAGAAGTTCTCTAGGGGGTGTCACTCCATATGAAGTCCTATTTGGATTTAGAATGTTGATTCTGTACCTTGATATGCAAGGCTCAGTGATGGAAAATAAAACGTTTGATATCAAAGATAGTTTGGCTGTTTTACAGGACTTAAATGAACTAAGAACGAAACAAAGCAATGTGCTCCTGAAGCCAACCATCACTGGGGAAAAACTGGCCGTCCCAGCAAGTCCTATCTGGATCCCAAAGCTTTGTGATCTAGTCTGAGAAAAGATCACGGACAAGAAGGAATTTTGGCCTTCTTACAGACAACCAGTACCTGTCCTAGCAATCCATCAAGGACAGTACTTTTGCCCCCCCTGGCTGGTAAAAAAGAGAAAAGATTTATGTTCGACCTGATCAAACCACACTATGTGGCCGATACTAAGCAGTAGGCCTACGTACATAATTTGCATCACAACAGATAAGATCGAGAATGGAAAAAATGGTTGCTCTGGCCCACAGATGCGAATAACTGTCAAGATCGATTCCTGAACAAAACACAGGGTTTCACTATCAATAGGCCAGACCCACGCTATGTTCAAAGATCGCATCCAGGGAGAGTAACAACATACAGAGTAGGGAAACTTTGCCTTGATTGGCTACAGAAAGCTACACTGAAGGATGTATAACACTAAACTTTACTTCAAGAAGGCGCAGACCTTAGGGAATTATTGCTAGGACCAAGAAAACCGTGTCAAAAACGTTTCAAATATGCCGGTCTCTACGCTGCTTATAATATAGCATGGAAGGTTACCCAAGCAGAGACTGCAGAACGAATACGAGAAATTGATCGTATTAATTTAGAGAACTCTCTCTGTAGTAGACAATGGGTTAACGACTGTCATCCAGAATATATTCATTGGACAGCATTGTGTCTTCTGACATAGACCTCATGGAACAAGACTTGGTCATGTTGCAACATGGTCACTCAGCTACGTTCAATCATGCTATTGGGCTGGACGCTACAAAACTTGCGTGCAGGCTATGGACCTTGGCATTTAATCAACACTACGTCACTGTTTTCAGAATTCAATCTCCCTGATAAACAGATTAGACTGGCACAGAGGGGAGCAGACTACACTGTGCTGAGCATTGAAAAACTGGAAAAATTACCATTCACAGTGGCAGAAAAACCAGCTACTGAATGGCTCATACATGGTAAAATTACTCTGCCTGTTACAACTTTCCATTTTCAGTTTTGCCTAAAACATTTACCAGTAGGCATATATGAAAGGTTGGGTAAAGGATACATCAAGATATCCTGGGATTTACCTTACACACATAGATGTTGGAGTGGGGGACGTGAAGTGTTTCTTAGCTGTGAAAACTGAGCACGCACCAAGTGGTTCTCTCCTTTGTCAGGGTATTAACTTATACGGGGCCTGTGATGGTTCCACTTCAAACTTATCCTGTCACCTGCAAGGTTTACCGGCTACAGTGATTAATCCAATTTTTGGCTAATTTTCTAATGGCAGTTACATTATGTTGAATGATTACAGCTGCTGTGGCATGTTGCCAGGTATTCCATATCTAGTTACGGTTACATCCAGGGTCACTTGCTGTATGCAAGTCTTGTTTCCACAAATACAGACAGTCTGAGTCGCCTTTATGGCCTTCACTGAACATCTCTTCTATACGAATTGATACTCTAAGCAGAATGAAAGCCATTCTTTTACCGGAAACTGTGCCACTGACCTCGGTCAGAGAAACCTATGATCTCAAAGTCGCAAGGACTTCTGCCGAGATACATACCCTTTTGTATACAAACTGCCCTGTACATTTCTCAGAAATGTTGGGTCATATCTTAAACCTGTCTGATACGAGCGGTATTATACATGTATTTAAGAGCGTATGTGCAGGACTGTTAGCAACTTTTCGAGCAGTCCTCGGCATATTTCCAAACTTTGTGCGCTCTGTTGGCGGACTGGCGCTCCTTTTAGCACTTGTTGCAGGGATACTATTTTTGCTCCTACTGCTACGATATGGCAAGCCAAATCACCAGCGACACCCAATTCACCATGGAGAGAGCTCTATTGGAGATAAGGTGTCGTGAGCGCATTGTCCACATTTTGGGTTTACCGCGTCTACGAGAACTAAACACCACATGGTTTCTGTCATTCAGACCAATCTGGCAAGATTGCATCTTACCTGTTCTATGCTGCCTGCTATGCGATGAAGAATGCGTGCTAGACATCTGTTTAACGCTCCCATCAGTCATGCCTACGGATATCGATACTCTGCTGGTCCCGATAATGGCCCATGCTCTGTGTTGTCCCCAGTGGTTACCAATCCTGATGATGGCATTCATTGAGATCTCACGGACGCAAATTGCTACTGCTGAGGTACGAGAAGAGACATCAGGCACGCAGATGACATCCGATTCGAACATTGCTGATGCAACCATTGCTGAAGGCGATAGTTCACATCTATGTGCAGTTAATCTTCTAAACGAGGTATTCCAACTTTCACCTACAACGGTAACAATGTTTTGTCTACAGGATTAGATTTCATGTTTTCTCCAGGCCCACACACTGACTTTTGATTCAGGCACACAGTGTTCCGATGAGACTCTGAATTTGGCCTTCATTCTTTTTCAGACACGGGACTAATCTCCATTTTTTGGCACAGTAATCGGTTTATAGTAGAACTATTCATAGAGAACAGAATTCTTTGAAAATCTTCCATGGGCATTATGCCACTTTGTCACATCAACAATTGATTTATGTTAACCTGATAGGGAATGGTTTCGGCCCTTTTTTTTCTGTATTTTACGAGCCATTTCATCATGTGTATATATTTCTGGTTCATTCTTTTTAGCATTTCCAATGCACACATGTTTAGAATGAAATATTGCTTTTAAAATGTACAGCACCTTATGCATAGCAATGGTTTTGTAATGCATGTTTAGGACTTATGTTTTAGCATGTTTTAGCTGATCATGCGATACTCTTTTAGATATGTTTAGTATGTTTGGGATTTAGTAATGTCATTCATACGAAACTGGAGTGGGTGTTGTGTGTAGATTTAGATTCCGTATATAGGTTTCCCGATTAATGCCCTTATATAGGTACAATTCATATTGCCCTTATTTAGGCATAGAAAATCCAGCCCTTATTTAGGCATTGTCCATGCTAGCCAAATACAGGCATGGTCTCCTACTGATGACGGAGGAATCCAGAAACGCGTGTCTAGGGATACGCAACAAAACATATGGTATTAGCCAATTATTATCTGAACTTTGTACTGAGCGAAAAACTTTGAACTACATCGACCAAGATGCCTGGAGGTAATGACGCTGAGACGTGATGGCAGTGTGCTCCTATCCCCTTTTACCATTTAAAAAGGCTCCCTCGAGCCGCCTGAGCTGACGAGCTTGGGAGCGCCTGCTTGCCCTGAGTGGAATTATGCCTGTGAAAATTAAGCGGCAGCATGTCCAGCAACCTACGAACTCTTCCCTACTGATGACGGAGGAATCCAGAAACACATGTCTAGGGATACGCAACAAAAAATAAGGCATTGGCCAATTATTATCTGAACTTTGTACTGAGCGAAAAACTTTGAACTACATCGACCAAGATGCCTGGAGGTAATGACGCTGAGACGTGATGGCAGTGTGCTCCTATCCCCTTTTACCATGGTCTCCTACATCTGTCCATCCACGTCACGAGTTCTTGGAAAACCAGACTCTTAAGCCTTTAGGAATTTCCCTTGCTTGGATATTTATTTCTCCAAGAACTCATTTATTATGCATGAACATCTATTCCTTAGGGGTTCATTCATGCTTTCCGATGCCCGACTTTTACGTCAATACAGGCATTCCTAAACACCTTCAAGGTATAAATATACCTGCACTTGCCTTGGCAAACCACGGTTCCGGTACGGTCCAGTTCGACTGCCTACTTGCGGTTCGCCACGGCAAGTTCGGAAGGAGATCGAGTTCCCGTCTGATGCACTGACCAGACGCTGTCATCCTTCTTGCAGAGAATCCCGCTCCAGTGTTTCAGATTCCCCTTGTGGGGTGTTGGATATCGAGTCCCGGAAAGAAATTCCAACCTCACACATTCTAAGGTATGGAGCAGACTAGAACTTAGAGAAACCTTTGGCAACTCTTGGCAAAACTAAAACTATAGCTAGCTATACTTTAGAAAACAGCACCTACTTCTTACCTCGTACTACACTTAGGTTAGGTACACTGGGGTAGAACTATTTAGAAGCATCAGATTAGTATTCACATTTTAGTCTGCTATTTATGTATGTATTTTATGAATGTCATAGCTACAAACTATGCTATTGCAGTATTTTATCTTACTGCTAACCCTGTACGTATTGTACTTCGCATCCTGTCTCACGATTGTAGCAGTTCATATCTCTTGCATGAGAAATAAGACTGTTCAATTGTAGGAGAGTAGGATCTGCTTCACATGGGTATCCCCATTTTTTGCTGGTGTTTTCTGTTTTTCGACCTTAGTCTGGCTGTGGCCGTGCTATTCATAAAGCCTAGCTGCTTCCTCTCTAAAATGGTTTCCATGTACATTAGGTACATCTCTAATTGGATTCAGGAGTGCCTTATAAGCCCCTAGTATATGGTATACTATGTCCTAGGGCATAGGTACCTCAGAGGCCTACCAGGGGCTGAAGCATGTATTATGCCACCCCTGGGAAGCACTCCAAAATGACACCACAGGTCTGCTACTGCAGCCTGGGTAAGGTGGTGCCTGCACCCCTTACAGTGGTATAGGCTACCTATATCACTACCATTGCACACATACATAAAACCCATAAGCCACTCCTATGGCAGGCCTTAACAATCCTGAAGGCAGAGTACTTGGTTTTTATGTGAGAGGGTGCCCCTGCATGAGCAGAGCCCCTCTGCAACGTTCGTAGTATCTCCTCTGATGCAGTTTGTGGTGCAGCCTGTCCATATACTCTTAAGTGCATTATAACCTTGCGTTCTATTTCAACTAGAAGACTGAAGAAATCTCCCTTGGGGTCAAGGAGTGACTCCCATGCTTGGCAGGCACCAAAGAAGCAACTGGCTGGTCTGCAATTCTGAAGCTTCTGCCGGACGCCGAAGTCTCTGCATCCCCAGAGGTGGATTTCCAGACTTCACAGAGGCTACCCTGAGTCCACAGCAAAGCCTAGGCCCGTGGGTGACGTGGAACCCTGACCCCTGGACACCGTGATTTTTTGCTGATCCATCTTCCTGGTCTTCCTCGAAGTTGTGCTTTGGGCTCAGAGTAGCCCCAGCCTTGAGCACCTCCTGCACCGAAGATCTCTGGCCTCCACTCCACGAGTGACCCGGGGGCCAGTTTCAAGTGCGACCGCTTGAGGCTCCTTCGCGATCTCTAGCCCGTTGGCTAGTGGGTCCCCACGAAGGCGACTCCTCTTCTGATTGGGCTTTCCTGGTTGCTCCAGACGTGCCCCGACTTACCCTCGCTGGGTGAGTCCCCCAGACCTTGCAGGTCTGCACCGACGTCCTTTCTCTGTTTCCAAGTGACTTGCCGTTGCCAAGGCTAGTTGGGTCCAATCTGGTCGCTGACACCGCAGCACTCTACATACTTCGTGGGACAGCTCGAATCCAGCTCCTGGTCGTCATCGGCACCTCGTGGCTGAAGAGTCAAGACACCCGTCAACTCACCTGAAGCACCCGACATTTGTGGGTATTGGACTATCGTGCCCCTGGTCACTGGTAAGTGACGCAGACTCTGTCCCCTCTGCTTTCAGGTTCCTTCCATCCTCGATCCAGGCTTGGATCTCTCCGGACACTTCTCCTCTTCACGGCAGCAGCACTTCTTGAGCAGCTTCCATTGAAATCAGCGACGCGACCTGACACCAAAAGACACCTATGTACCTGGCTTCCCTGGGTGAGGTAACTCGAGAACTCCGGTGCTCCCGTGGGTGTTGGCCCTAGACACTTCTAAGTCCAAAAGGGTTCGCTCGTAGTCATCCTCTAAGTGTCCTTAAACTCTTAATTTCCAACCGCGACTTTCCCATAGAAGTTAACGGCGATTCGCGGCTGTGTTCTCACACTGCATTCGTCCCCGTGGGTCCCCTGTGTCACTACCTTGGGTGGTTCCTTGTGGTCCAAGCACTTCTACAGGCTCTAGGCCTGGTGTCTAGTTCAGTCGTGGTTCTTATACCACTTTATTGGTATATGGTTTGGTACGCCCCTAGGGCCCCAAACGTGTGTGCTCTTACTGTTGAATACTGACTTGTAACTTAAGTACTTCGAACTCCAGCCTCATAAAGAGACTAGAGGGGTGTGTTTTATCTTAAATACATATATTTTAAATATATACCTGGTGTGGTTGTCCTTTCATTTGGTCATTCAAGAGATTGTAGACTGGTAAAACTAGCTGCTTTACATTCCTTCAAGACTTAGCCTGGAGGCTGCTCTCCATAGCTACCACTAGGATAGCTTTCAATAAAGGTTGTCTTTAACCTATCACCATAAGTGGGGTTGTTTGGACTGATACAAGGTGCCCACTATAACTAGTGGACAGCACATATCAGGCCAACTTCTCACATCAATAAACCCCTTTTTATTGAATCGCCCATCTCGCTATTTCTGTGCAACTCTGTAGAAACGAAGCATGCACGATTGAGTGAGTGAAACTGTTATCTATTGTTTCCACGGTTCTGAGATTGTTCCGACTCGAAGGGAGACAAAGTTGTCATGTTTATACGGTTGTCAGAAACTAATCCCTTCTTGTATATTCGAGAAGTTTCTAGTGACCTCTGAGTTAGCTGGCACTCACACGTAATTAAGTTTAATGTACTCGATAGAGACATACTGACCTCAGTCCTATGTCAAAACTATAGTTTATATTCGTATGCGCAGAGCCTATCAGGATATAGGAACTACACTACACTGGGGTGGAAGAAGTTTTGTAGTGAATGCAGCTAAGGCTTGGAATAATCTTCCACTATACCTCCAGAGGTATGACCAGCTTATTGGCTTTTCGGAAAGCTTTAAAAACTTGGCGGTTCACAGGTTAATCTTATCTCCGTTCTGAGCCTTGGGCAAGATTTCACATAGCGCCAGGACACCTACGGGTAACAGTAGCGCTCAGCAAATGTTATAATAATAATTGCTATATTCCAAGAAGGCGTGAGTGAGAAGTGATACAGGGTTTGTTCACCTTCCTAAACATCATTGCTTGCCTCTCTCTCTATGCCAGATCAAGAGGATTCCCCTATGGTATTAAAAGGGCACTCGCCCACTGGAATTCCAAGGGGCATGCTTCATCATAGTTCTAGATTTTTATTATACATGGTAGAACATTACAGCCTATTAAATCAAACATAAGAGAAATTTGCCTAGGATCACAGAATTTTGTCAAGCCGGAAGCTGGGATTGATCTCAGGTTTTCTGCTTTCCCATTGTTCATTTCGGCCATTAGATGGACATATCTTTATTTCTCCTGCTTTACATCAAAGATTAATGCTTTGCCTTTAATTCTTGGCAAATTATGTTGAAGCATGGGTGGTGGGCAGATGCTGCAACTGTGCACTTTTCACTTCAAAAAAGGACTGCCTTGCAAAACCTGCTTGCTCGTTCATGACCAAGAGAAAATGATTTCCAACCATTTGAAATTGTGTGCTTTATTTATCAGTTCTAATCACTAAATGTTGAAGAGCTGTTTTCCTTGAAAGAAAAGTGGCATTTTTGTAACTCTGGAAATTCAAGAGTGCTGGTTATGGTGTTAAATTTTGCCAAGTTGTTACATTTCTGTGGTATGGGTGGGTTTGTTTTTTTGCCATTCTGACACCTACCTACTGCAGTGATGTTTGCAAAGTTTGCAATGTACTGTATTTAAACCCAGTAACACAGGTTAGCTTTGTTATGATGCTCTTAGGTCTGGGAGACTGATGTAATTCAGAGTTATGCAATCTATAAAATGAGAGATCATGTGTGCTTACCTAGGGCTGGCTCCTTCAGGATAAGGTTACAGTGAATAGGTGAGGCCACAAGTTGGTTTTTACTGAAAATAAGTAGGCCATCTCTGCTGCAACATGTTGGCAGTGTAACATGTAGAGAATATTCAGAGGTCTTATTAGCAAGCGAAGTCTAGTGTAAATTATGATTGCTGGCAATAGTTTATGGTGTCTCGCGCTGTTCCTAGCAAACACAAGGAGATGATGGACGGAGTGCTGAAGCTTTTCAGACACTCATCCCCCGGCCCAGAGCTAGGTTGAATCGATCATAGTTCTTTAGCTCACTTCGCCACCCCAGTTCAGATGGCTAGCTTCAATCCAGCTTGAATCCAGCTGTTCCTACATCTCCCCACTTGGGTAGTTTTTCAATGCAAACTGGTAATATTTCTTCTGGAAGTCCAATATTTTCTTGAAACTGCTAATTGGGAGTTGTCACTATTTCATCCTTGGATACTGTGCAGCTTATACTTATTTTGATATTGAGCTGATACCTCTTACTTAAAAATATATTGTCCATTCTGTGTGTGGGCATTCTGGTGGTACTGATTCCAGTGTGAGCTGTCAGGTTGCACTGGTAAATGTGAGGGTGGTTTAGATATAGTTATGCCAACAATAAGTACATTAGAGATGTCTGCTGCTAAATGTGGAGGTGACATTTTAGGTTAGCAGTGTGTAATTTGTAAAAACATAAACGCAGAGTCCCAAACTCTTCTTGGGGTCCTATTGCTGAATGTCATGGTTGCAATATCCTTTTTCTTTCACTACCCTAAACTTGCTTATTCTTGCAGGTTGTTTTTTCATCCCCCTTTCTGCCTTCATCATTGTTTGTTTTCTTATCTTTCTCCTTTCTTCCCTTTCTGTCTCTTTTGCTTTGACACATTGTCTGTAGGTAAATAAAATGAGCCCCGATACCCAAAAATGAGAGCAGGTGGATAAGGCTAAGTAAGAATACTTCACATAAGAGAGTGGTCTCTACTCCGGGGAGAGAGCGCAGGCAGCTCAAGCAATCACATCTATGTGGGAATTGTGCTGCATATGGACAATTCTGTCTGGTTGAGTAGGCTGGAAGGTAGTTAGTTTGTTCAATCCTTGGGTAGAGGAAGCTTTACACTGACAAAAGGCAACATTGTTGTATGTGTAGTTTAGAAAAGTGTGAATCTTCTGCCTACATCTGGAGGGTTTGCATATATACTCTGTGGTGAAATATACTCATGATAGACCTGTTAAACATATATGTGAGGGCTGAAGATCTGATGCCACTTTTTGTGATGCCTTTTCCTGTGATGTTAATTCCTGTCATGACGTGCGATGCCATGCGCTGCGATTTCACTTGCATGCTGGATAACTAGGTTAGTCCCCCCCCCACTTCTTTTTTTAGGACTTGTGTCCTGCTTCCTCGTTAGGAGCACTTGGACCTTGTGTTGGCCGGTATATCTTTTGTTTTGGTTATTTTGCTGCTTACCTCCTCAAAACTGGGGAGCCCTGAGCAGATACATCTACTATGTTCAGTGGGTTTCATTTTCCCAGTTGGCCCCTTTGAGCAAGAAAGCCTTTCTGATATTTGCTTTACTTTTCTAGCATAAAGTCTAAGACAACAAGGTCTTGTTCTGCTGGTGTAGAAATAGCTTGTGCTACTGCTACTTTTCTTTGTTAGATGAGTGCCATGTCGGGCCCTTTGCCGATTTGTATGAACATTCTCTACAGCACTTGTCTATGTATGTAAAATAAGGGGTCCGTAGACTAGCTTCCCACGTGGAGTTCAGCTCACCCTTTTATTAGGTCTCGGCCTGGCGAAAGCAGCGCATGCGCTGCTCTCGTCATATGAGGGCTTCTTGGAATCGATACCGTTCCAGAAGCCGTGTAGCGGCTTCGCCTCCATTTTTGATTTGTGCGCGTCGTTTTGCGTCATTCGGCAAAACACATTGTAATGATTGCACCGGAGGCAATCATTACACTGAGGGTTGCCACCCTGTCCTCTTTTGGTCCCGCCCACCGGGATTTGACGTTTTACTTGCGGTGGGAGAGAGTGTCTCTTAATTAGACGCTAAGCACTTTTTTTTGTATTCCGCCTTTGCCTTAAACAATGGCTGACGTGCTTTTTATTTCTCCGTTCTCTGCTTGTTTTTTTTTTGCTGGCATTGTTGTTTTTTATTTTTCAAAGAACTCGCAGTATCACCAAGGAGACAGTCCGAGGATCCGTTGTGCTTTTCAGGAAGTGTGCGGGAATACGGGACATTACTAACTGCATGAAGTTCATGAAAGCGAACAGGCTGTTGCCCACCGTGACCTGAAAAAGCCCTCCGCTTCTGCCGCAAAGTGAGATCCGGTGACGAGAAGCTGCGACCTCCAACTGCTTCTGTCACTGCTTCGCCGTGCTGGCATCGGCCCTGCTGGAGCTCAGGACAGCAGCTCAGCAAGTAAGTGGCATCTTTTGTGGCACGCACGTAGCCAGCAGGCCACGCCACCCCGAACACCCCATGTGTGCACTACCACCTCGATCGAGTACGCTGCCTAGTGCGTGTGCACGCCCTCCCTGGGGTAAACTCATATACAATGGCAGCATATACCATATGTCTACCTACCGCCTTGTGCCCGGCAGTCCTAACCTTCCCTACCCCCATAGGCAGGCACTCAACACATATACCTCACCCCCATGTACGTAGCCACTCGGGACACCAACATTCCATGCACTCATACACTGCTACCCCAAGTCACACCTACAAATACTGTCAACCCTAAGGCATACCTCTTCCTGGCTACTACCATGCCCACGGTCACCAATAACATCTCAATCCTTGTCTCCATATTCATGGAACTTCGTGACTACCCCCCTGCACACACATACACATGAACTGCAACCACACGGAGTCTGCCTGCCTCCAGACAACCAGAGCCCATATTCCCCAAAACACACCCCTCCCTTTACCAAGTGTGCACTGACGCCACGCGTCCAGGTCCCTACCTCTATGTGGACATCAGCCCGTACAACATACCACGCATTCAAGAGAACAGTGCCCCTCATTACATTCCACACCTCCAGGTGTGCTGCTACCACTTAACTGACCACACAAGTCACGCACTGGTTACCACGTAGTGCGTTCCCACACTGTCGGATATGTACCGCCCGGTGAATACTTTCATCATTAAGATGGGATCTGCTTTCTCCCATATTGTGTGACGCGCACTCTCGGGAGCTGCTCCCCCACGCCAGTGCAGATGGATTTGCTGGGATGACCCTTAACCCGTTCACACGTGGATGTCCTGTGTGTGTGGTGAGAGGCCACGCCGCGTGCACACTGCCTTTCCGCTCTTCTAGGAAAGAGCAGCCGAGCATAGCTGCCAAGCTTTCAGTTTGCTTATTTGCAACATTTCCATGTGTAGATTGTATTTGTGTGACGTTTCCAGGCCTTTTGTGAGGCATTTTCTCATATTCAATGGTTTAAAAGGGACCTTAAAAGCCACATCAGCCTGAAACCACTAAGCACAAGCATCATGGCTAGCTGAAACTGTGAGCCTGTTCTGTTGCATCCTAGTCTGTGAAGCTTCAAGCAATACGGCAAGAGTCCAGAGGCTGCATAGAGCAGCAGGGCTCAACATGTTGGCTCCTGGGCCACCAGTGACTTAACTGACAGCCTGATACTGAAAGCACACAGGTGGTATTAAAATTATGGTTTAGGAATCTCAACCTCATCATTTCTCCGTCAAATTTGGTCCCTTCTTAAAGAGTTGGGTGATTCTCCGTCGGCTCCTACCTCTAACTCAAATCTTCACTCTGATAGAGCACAAGGAAGCCAAATAAGTGTGTTTGAGGCACTATCCTCTTTCCTTTTTACAGACCAGGACACACCTTTCTCATGCCTCCTCTTTCCATCATTTTCTTTGCTCTCTTACTTCTCTACCTCATTGTCTCTTCCCTGCTCTCTGCTTTTGCTTCCATCCACCCCTTCAGTGCCCTGCTTTCATCTCCCCCTCCTACTGTCTCAATCGCATTTCTCCTCAACCTTTTTAACTTTCTATCCTTTCTTTATCCTCCATCTTCTCCCTCGTTTCAGCACCCTCCTTGCATCTTTCATTTCTTCTTCCGTTCCACCTTCATCTTTCTGTTTCACTAGCTCTTTTCCGTACTTCTTTTCCTTCTCTCCCTCTCACCCTTGTAATCCTTTTTGGATTTTCTCTCACCTCTCCGTAATATCCTCACTTGTTTCCTGCTGGCTCGCTTACTGTAATCAAAGAATTCTCCCTTTCATCACTAAATCAGCAAGAAGAGACTTGTTCCAAGCTCTCATCTCATAGATGGTCTACTGTAATGCCTTTCTGGTAAAGGCACTGACGCATCTTATTTATCATCTTTAGCTATTACAGAATGCCGCTGCAAGACTGGTTTAGAGGTGAAGAAGACACACTCCCATATTTAACAAGCATTAAAAATGCAATAGGTCTTGTCTTTCATTAAGTTAAAACCATTTGCTTTGCTATACAATACCATTAGCAAAGCAAATGGCTTTAACTTAATGAAAGGCGAGACCTATTGCATTTTCAATGCTTGTCTGAACTGGGGGTGGGTCTGGAGGAGTTCAAGCCATGGCTCCATATTCACTTTGCACTGCAATGAGGGATATTTCGGCTGCTGCTTGTGCTTGAGGCAGCTCCCTGATGTAAACCTGCACTTCTCTCTGCACTGTCCTGCACTTCTCTCCTGACCTGGAACCATTGGAAGTGAAACAAAATGTGACCTCCAGAGCGGCGTGTGGGATGCACGGCTGCTCCTGGACCTGGACGCTAATTGGCTGCTTGTTCTTGGCTTGTGGACTGCTGCTTGAGGGCATTACAGAAGGGATTCTTTCACCCAAGTGTTGATTGGCTTGGGGCGTTTTGTGTACTAGGTAAAAACGGATCGTGTTGTTGACATTTCGTTCTGGGGAAGAATTATGATGCCAATCCGTGTTTACATTAGTGTTATTAGAGCATTGTTATTCCAGAAGCGCGTTCTGTGTTTAGAAGAGACCCGAATGTCTTACATTTGTTTTTCAGTGTCTGGTGTGTGCAATCTCAGAAAGCACTAAGGGCTCTAATGAGATGCTTGCTTAATAAGAACCTCACAGATGAAACAAAAGCTTTCTGCGCGCCTGCTGTCCTTTGAAATCCTACAGTTTGCATGTCGAACAAACCAGGCCCTTGGTTCTATCTAGCAGCACTTGGATATACAGAATAAGAGGTGCCCTTTTGTTTTATGTAAGGAGAAAGTTGTTTTTTTCCATTCCTCATCTCGTGGGTAAAGCGTATGATAATACAGTGGTGTTCCTCTGCTTTCACGCAAGACAAGACCTTTCATTGTTCAGAAGTAACGTTTTCGATGCTGTATGCAGAATGGTTTCACTTTTGCATCTGTATACATTTTTGTAGGAAGCTGGCTCTATATAGTTCACTAAAACGAGGTACACTGTGCAGAGTCCAGGCAACCCTTATTGGTTCACAGAGGCACAAACAACAAATCTAAACGCTCTCCCTTGTGATGGTGCGGGTGAACAGTTTAGGCTTATCAGAGGGTAGTGCTAAGTATTAGTTGTACTCGCTGAGGCAATAAATGAAACACACTTGAGAATAAATCAGAGACCATTTAAAAAACAAAACACATTTTTATATAAATTTGAACACCAAGAACTTTGTAATCAAGTAAGTACTTTTCGAGATGTTAAGTTTCACAGGTAAGTAAAATGTTCATTTAAATGCTTCTTTATGTGGTAATGCTTTCCTATTGAGAAAGTCATGTACTGCATACAGTTACTTGCAATATAATTCCGGGGGTACCCTTCAGGACTCAAGGCGGTAGGGGGCCAAGGTCCAAAGAACCACCAGCAGTTAGTCTTTACCTGCCCCGGAGTGACTGGGTGCAGAGGCGCTGGTCAGGTTGGTAGCTTTGCGCAGCGCCAAAGAGAGGAGGGGGACTTGGGGACAAATCTGGGAGCTCCCAGCAGGGGGCTCGGTTCGTGAGGGCTCTGGGAGCTCAGTCTGTTCTCGGGGAAACTGGACTGGGGCGCTTGGGTGCAGTGTGGTTAGGTCAGCTGGACTTGTCACAGGTGCTCACAGTTGTCAATCTCACCGGTTAAGGGGGCAAAAACAGGGCAGTTAGGCCACTCTCAAAGTGGGTCTCTGTGGTGCTGATGTCCCTCGATGGCTGCTCGGTCTTGGAGTCCGTATTGGACTCACTTTGGTTGCTGCTAGCGATCCGTTACCCCGGGTGCTGGTGCTGTGTGGCTCCTGTTGGTCTTGGTTTCTTCTCACTTGATGGAAAGACGGGAGTTGACCTTCTGGAGCACGACTCAATCTTTCTGGGCGGCTGCTGCATCTGTGGATCTGGAGGGCGGCAGAACGATAGATCAGACTTTGCCTTTTGGTGCCTGTAAGCTTCAGGGGAGCAGTCCCTCTATCTACTCGGGGAGAGATTGCTGGCAATTTGTGAAGTGCTGGCCGCCCGCTTGGGTTCTTGGCAGACGCACAGTGGCAGGGCAAGTTGGTTTGTCGCAATTGTTGGGTCAGGTGCAGGCAGGGTTTAAAATATGAGCGGTAAGGGTGGCTTCTCTGTTTCTCAAATGGAAGATAGGTCATGCACAGTGGCAGAAGATCATACTAGACAGAGCCCAGTCTGGAACTGCACCCAACCCCAGACGCAGTCTATTATCAAAATTTACATGTGGACATTTCCCATTGAGCACAGCCTTTGGCCGTTGGCTTATACCATGCCCCCATATACTACAATTTGCACAGCATCTGGCTGTGTGCAGAGTGGGCATGGCCCGGCCTTCGGCTCAGCACTGTGCTCTGCCCCTTTGGCCTCACTGGGTGTTGCTAAAGGTTACACTTTGTTGCAGTCCCGAGCTGGCTGACCATTGTGCTCGGCCCTTTGTCATTAGCCGATGTGCATGGCCTTTCGCAGTGTTCACAGGGGCTGATTGCACTTCCTAAGGCAAAACACTGACCAAAAGTAGTCCTCGCTGGATGTTCCTATGAGGCTTGCTGTAGCAGGGTTTGTGGAGCCAAGTGGTCTGTGTACTCTGTTTTGAAACCAGCACTTTACGTTTTGTAGTATGATGTGCACCTCTTTTTGGGCATTTCTTTGACCCATGCAATGGCTGAAGAGGAAATGTTCCCTCTTAAAGTGGGATACTTCATTATTCAAATTTGGCATCCGTGGTCACTAGTCCCTGCAATAACAGATGTACACGATTCATTGAATCTATAAAGCCCATCAGACTCCTTTTGTTATGCATTTGCATCATGCTAGTGAATAGATTTACCCCAAACCATAACAATCCATACTCTGATTAAAGTTCTCGTTTAAATCCAATGTTGGTAAAATAAATAAAAAACTCCCATGTCATCTAGAATAGAACACACTACATTGTAATTGTATTTAAATAGTGCTCACTACCCCATACGAGACTTTGCATTTCTTTGCAGTTAGTAGCATGCTACTCTGGAACCCAGGATTAGAGGTTAGTAGATTATTAAGTGTTTTTTTGTTTCCCTGTGCATCAACTGTTAGGTTTGTGCTTTTGATTCCTGTGTGTTTAGTGTAGTTTAGAGTATCAGTAAATTATGGGAATGGATTTAAAGGGGGAAGTGTTTTTGTAAGTAGTGGTTGTTTGTGCCTGTTGGGTGAAGGCTAAAAAAGGAGAGGGATGTTTCGGAGTTCATAGTCAGAAAAGTTTGGATGGAGTCAGGTAGGAGGGATGGGACAAAGGTTGAAGGGAGTGATTTTGTTTGTTTATTTAAAAAAATTAATTTATACATACTCACATGAAACTTGCTTAAGTTTTAGTGGCTGCAATATACCCCTCTATATATGCACCTATATGTACATAGAAGCAGCAATATTTAGATGGTCTGATGAGCACTTTTATCTTGTGGCGAAATAGACATTTATTTTGTTTCGAATAACTGTAATTAACTTATACATACATTTATGCACATGACACATTCTTGAAACCTCTCCCCCAGGTTTATTATTCTACCCTGGACGTATCTGTATGAAAGTTGAAATGCTGAAACTTGGCCAGTTGTGCTTATTGTCTGCTGAACGTCATGCAGAGTTGCCGAACAGCTCTAAAGTCATAAGTGGCCTTTACAATGGAAAGCAAGAACTTCACTTCCAATCGCTGACTATGTATAATATATAGGTATACACAAACACTGTGAAATGGCAAGTTAAGGTCTTGTGGATTTGTTAATATTATCTACAGGACAACCTAAAATAATAGAAATTTCACAGGTTATGGTACCACTGTAACTCACCCTTTCTTTCAAATGAAAGTCCCCAAGAACATTTGAATGAGATACAGGGTGTGTTGCTGAGAATTGATTCCTCCACTAAGTTGAAGTGTGACTAAAATTTAAAATTGTATGTGTTGGTAAATCTTGGAATTTCTTTTAACCCCTTGTGTGCCCATGACGAGCTGGACTCGTCATGGGCCGCGGTTGCGCTGTGCCCATGACGAGTCCAGCTCGTCATAAACCCCGCCCGCTAATGTAACGGCCGGCACAGGGCGGGGAAAGGGCGTGGCACACAAGGGGTTAAGCATCGACTTTGAGGACATGATCTTTAGGTGTATTGTTATGCTCATGACTTATCTCCCCCCCCCCCCACCCCCCCAAATAATAAAGTTTGTATGCTGCTGTATGATACTTTTGTTTATGTATCACACTGTGCTGCTTTTTAGGCCCCTTAAAGTCTGTCTAATCCATGTGTATGTAGTTTATGTATAGTCTATGTAACTTATTACTTTGTGAAGTAATGTGATGTAAAGAGTGTGCTGGTGCTGAGAGTTCTGTTAAAGTAGTGCCTCAACATTTGAATGTCGTGTAAGTTTGGTTTTACTGGAGATATTTATTGCTTTGCCATCTTCAACTTTGTTTTTTTTCTCGGTCAATGTTGTGTTTTTTTTGCTAACTTGTTGATTGAATCCGCCCCGTTTATGACGGTAATTGTCTGTCTGGAATGAGCCTTATAGTCCGGGCCACTGGAATTGTGGATTCTGCGGGTACACGGTTATTCGCATAAGTATGGACTTGATGGATCTGCCACATAATACAATACATAATCTGCAGATTTTAACAAAAAATGTCTAGCTCAAATGGATCAAATTTACTTAAAACATGGCGAAACGTGTTCCTGTGCACTTGAATGGCCTTCACAAAGGTTGACTGGTCATCTTTAAATTGTGTATTGGTGTATTTGGGTGTTAAATTGGTACTAACAAGGTGAGATCTTTTCCCAAAAGTTAAACATTTCAAAATATAGGAAGTACTAAGATCACAATGTCCCGCATAGGCTGCATGATTTCATTTTTCTTGCAACATAATTTAGAGAACCCTGCTGCTTAACTTCATCTCTTGCATAGTTCCAGTGGCCCTGCCTATAGTCTCCCTGCTTCATTGATCATAAATTGTCCTAGATAGGAATGGCTGTTGATTTTGTTTTGAGGCATTTTCTCAAGGGCTGCAAACCAAGAAGCAGCCCTGGAGAGTCGGATACATTGGGAATTGAAACTAAGGCCTAAATAGTACAAACTCATTTGTCTTAGAATTGATTCTGGGAGTTGGGCAGACGCTGGTTTTAGATATATAGGAGTCCTGCCCGGCTCAGGGCATGAGATAGAAGCATTGGGCATATGGAATTGATTAGCTTTACTTATCCTTGAACAGGCAGTCCTATTTCCAGTATTGACAAAGTTCCACAGAGCTGGTCTTGTGCTTCAAAGATCTACATCTAAATGTCTTGTAGTTTATCAATAGAATATATTAGAAGTTGTGGATCTTACTCTTCTAGTGTGAAGGCTACGGACGAGCAACTTCGGCAAGTAATCCAGTGGGTGTTGATCTTATTCTTTATGCTGAGAAATAGTGATTTGAAGTTCTTGTCTTGGCTGGGAGCCAGTGGAGGGACTTGAGATATGGTCCCAAAATTCTAAGCAGAAAATGACTAGCATGATTCTGGAATCTTTGGGGATTGATTTGTTAGAGGCCAGTTGGAAGGCTGTTGCAATAATCTGTGCTGGATATCACCATGCAAGCGTTGTGGCCGTTTCCTGAGGGAATCAATTTTAATAGAAGCAAGTGGTGAAAAGTGTATTTCTTCCTGATGATAATGGTTCGTTTCTGTGAGGAGTAATGGTCCCAGTCACTGAGGAAGCCTAATAGTCCCATGTATTACTATATAAACAATAAATGGGTTCAGAAATTAATGTTTACTTTACTCCTACATTAATAAAAAATTATTTGCTCTAGCTATTAATGGCCAATACCAGCATAGAGGTCTGAGTATTGAGGTAAGTGAGCATATTTAGTAGCTGCACCCCTGCCTTGCCCAAGATGGTGGTGGATGTCGTGCCCTCTATACTGCCCTCAAATGCTAGAGCTCAAGCGCTATTTTATAAAGCCTGACCAGGCTTGACTGAAGCTGCATTGTTTCACTTCATGCGCTGTTGACATGTTGACGGTTGTTTTTCCATGTTTGTTCAAATAGGCCAACGGAATCCAAATGTATTAACTGTTGAGAAATGAGATTACCAGAGGAGTAAGGAGTCAGTCATGTAGACGTTTGACATTTTACCATTGGCGGCCACAGGTATACCTGCTTGTCGCCCAAGCTGCTGATAATTGTGGTGTTATCTTTCTTGCGGGTGATGGGAATTCACTGACAGCTTCTTTATCCTCTGTTTTCTGAGAGTTGATGTGTTCTCAGTCTTCTGGTGGAAATCAAAGCTTGTTGTCCTACCTGTTGGTGTTCTATTGATCATGCTGATAATCCATTTGAGCCTGAAACCCAAAGCAGCTGGGAAACAGCCTTTCTGTTTGAAATGTTATACTAACCATTTCTGTTTAAATTGTAATATATGGTAAACTATCTATGGCTTAGAATGTGATTTCAGTGTCAGAGTCCCGTTGAGAGGGCCACCAGATGAACAGCTGCTATTGGGCCCAATCATGGTGATTGAGACTTTTTATTCATGCTGTCACAGAGACTGACGTACTGTGCATCGCAAATAGCTACGCCAAATACCACCTTAGGCACTTGACTCTCCATGGTAGTGCAGGTCGAGCAGTCCAAGGCTTCTCGAGGGAGGTGGGTGCAAGGCATACACAGATGCAAGACTCAGAGTTCGAACAGTAACCCCTGCAGGCTAAATATTAATAAAGTACTCACTTTTGTGATTAAAAGTAGCATTTAATGCAAGCGGGCACAGTATATCAAGAGCAGCCTAAATAATATCCGCAGTCTCTTAAGATCGGTGCACTACCATTGTCCTTGGCGGTCTCCATGAGACCCCCAGACCCTTCCACACCCTCTAACTGGGATGGTTATTCCACATTCGATAATGGAGGCGCCTTTCAGATGTGGCCCACGCTAGTCACCACCTGTCAGCCTTTTTCTGGCCTTGAGATTAAATTTGCCCACTGCTAAATTCATGCTACTCCCAGGAAGGCTCGACAGCCTAGATTAGTTTTACCTGACTTGGGCAGCCTTTGAGTTTAGGGAGGATTTGGGTGCATGTTCTCGGGCTCTGGCCTCTTGATGGCAGAAGGTCATAATAGCTTGCTGTCTCTCCTGAATGCGATTTTAGGGCAGCCACTGTCTCTGGATGGCCTGCAGTGGTATTTGACATCTCAATATTCATTGTGTTACCACGGACGGTGGTTTCTAGGTCAGTCTCTAGGTTGATCCTTCGGCAGTGATTCTCTTGGCATGATGTTCCAGGGCGATGTTTCTAACCTCCATAATGGCCCCTCTGACATACAAGGGTTATCAACTTTCTGCAAGAGGGGCAGATGGCCTGCAATCTCGCAACTGTCCCTACTGGACATATCCCACTTCGTTCCTAAAAAAGGGAACCCTCTCTAAATGTTACATTTAAGGTCTGGGAGAAAAGGGGGACAATCAAACCAAACATTCGGTCAACCTCCCACTTGACCTTGATTTCTTTGCTTTTTAGGGTTAAATCTGCTCCACTGGGTTACTAATGTACTCACTGAGACATACAACAATATTACTTTATCAATTTTTTTTTTTTTTTAATTTCTTTTTTTTAATTTCATTATTGGTATATCCAAAACATTAAAAACCATACATAGTAATACTTTTTTCAATTTGTCCTTATTTTGACAGATGTTGTACCATTGAATCATGGGCAAATCTCGTAACTATTTTCGCACAAAAAGTACAATTTTCTCAACAAAACCCCTAACAGTTCATCACGTACTCATACTACCTCTCGCATCCATATTCATACTCTTCCATACCATCCACACTAACAGCCCACCCAAGAACACATACACATGGTCAAACAAGGGACAAAGATGTTGGAGTCTCTGTGACCGTGTTTTGGGCTGGGTGCAAGCACAGACAGGTCGACGCACGGTTCGGTGGTGTTAGCCACGTTTTAAGCAACTCCTTCAGGACCGTCCAATTTTAGCAAATTTAAGCGAGTGCTAGGGGTATAGAAGAATGCAATCTATAAAAGCACCACTGTTCGATGGATCAATGATGTAGATGTCTCATCAGTGAGGTGTATAAACCTCTTCTCTAAACGAAACGCTTGAGCCTCTATATTCCACTGATGGAAGTGAGGATCCACTGCACCGTCTCACTTCAAATAAATATTGTTAGCCGGGTAGTTTGTCGGTCATCTCACTAGGTATTGAGTGTCCTCAATCCCTGTTTGTATATTTCTTTCTATGCCATAAAGTGTAAGGGCATGTCAACTATGACTTATTTTCACTGTGCGAGAGAGGGGTTACCAAATTATCCTAGTATTCCAGTCTTCATTTATTTTGTAATTGCTGCTGGTGCTCTAATTGGGTGCTCTGCATCTGGTGCATTCGTCTCGCCGCACAGCCTACCACTCGCTTAAAGTTGGTAAAATTTGACAGTCCTGAAGAAGGTGGGTAACCACCGAAACGTGCGTCGACCTGTCTGTGTTTGCACCCAGACCACAACATGGTCACGGAGACTCAAAGATCTTTGTCCCTTGTTTGACCATGTGTATGTGTTCTTGGGTGGGCTGTTAGTGTGGATGGTATGGAAGAGTATGAATGTGGATGCGAGAGGTAGTATGAGTATGTGATGAACTGTTAGGGGTTTCGTCGAGAAAATTGTACTTTGTATGCGAAAATGGTTACGAGATCTGCCCATGTATAAATGGTACAAAATCTGGCAAAGTAAGGAAAAATTAAGTATTAATATGTATGGTTTTTAATGTTTTGGATACCAATAATGAAATAAGCTAAAAAAAATCAAAAGTTTGATAAAGTAATATTGTTGTACGTCTCAGTGAGTACATTAG
The DNA here is from genome assembly GCF_964204655.1 of Triturus cristatus. Classification (NCBI taxonomy): domain Eukaryota; kingdom Metazoa; phylum Chordata; class Amphibia; order Caudata; family Salamandridae; genus Triturus; species Triturus cristatus. The sequence goes on along the minus strand of NC_140592.1, from coordinate 1,271,702,992 downwards.
TAACCCAGTAGAGCAGATTTAGCCCTAAAAAGCAAAGAAATATGTCAAGTGGGAGGTTTTTGGCAGGTCATATCACACTTCGTTCACTGGGGTACTCAGCAGGATCCCTGCTGGGCATCGCTCCCTCCAAGCACCGCCCTCCTCATCACAGGGTCTGCTGATCTTGGCGGTCAGGCAGAAGCCTCGTGTTTCAGGTAGTGGTCTTGACTTTGAGTGATTAAGCTCAAAGTCTTGGTTATCTTCTTTCCACTCTGGTGGACAGTGACTTGGGCTCCCACCCTTATAGTCCATATCCAAACGGATGTTATTTAGTGTCTGGTCTACTGAAATTTGTGTTGTGGGTACCGACTTTCTGTACTGTCCTTTGCCAAAGGGACAGACTGCGACAGCAGGAGTACCTGCAATTCCAACTGACCCACAACACAGACTGAGGGAGTAAATGGGGATCACACCAGGTTGTCACTCTCCACTGAAATATGCCTCATGAAGGTTCAGAGACCCAAGCCTTCCCGCTCTTTTATAATTCCCTTGTCTTATAGTGACAACATAATCAGAACCACCACCTTGCCTGGCAATTAACCCAGGCCCTACTGACCTGTAACTATTTTCTCCTTGAATCAGAGACCTTTGTGTGCACAGGAAGATCTGCTCTTGTTTCTTGGGAGCACCCAAGCTCTCAAATGTAAGCAATCCACGTTTCCTTTGTGGAGTTGCAGTTATCACTTCCAACTAACCTTTTCAGGCCCTGGTTTCCCAAAATTGAAAACCCACTGGCCTCCATGTTGAGTACCACACACATACATTCATACAGCACAGCATGCACATGTAAGCATTGCTCACTAGTGCTACATACAATCATCATGTACGCCAAGGGTCAGTCAAGTACACAGCACCTGAACTTTACATCAGTGAACCAGTAGACGCTACGCCAGTGACACAGGTTAAAAAGGCCTGTTCATGCTACTAATTTATGACATACAAAACTGGACTTTGCCGCCACCGCGCTGTTCTCTTAACCCCTAGCAAGGGCATGAGCCCTCTACCCCAATAAGGGGATTGCTTGGTTTGTCCTTCCCTTTCTTACAAGACCACATTACCACGAGTCTGGCCTAAGTTGTGGTGCACAGGCATGATCGGTGTTAGTCCATAATCAAAATTCCATACCAGAGGTCTAGATATTCCTGCTGATGAGTTACTAAGGGTGGGTACGATTCTTGTCGCTGTGCAGGGGACTTTGTTTTTTAATCCCAACATTTGGGGTGGAATAGCATGGCTGAAGTGTGGAATGTCACGGAAAAAATGTACTTTGGCGAAGGCGAGCCTAAGGCAACCCCATCTGTGCCTGGTCCGTGCTCCGCACCAGCCATTCCACCGGTTTTCATCCAGCTCAGTCAGCGCTAAGCCTAGTCTTAGTTAGAACTGCACTTGTTACACTTTGGTTCCCACTGAAAAAGTGTGCGTTTAACCTCTTATAATACCTTACCCCCTATTCGTGCTTACTCTTTATACTCCCTACCAGGTCTAGATAGGACAATGTAATATCCACATGTCTGGGAATGCTTTAGCGATCTGGGCAGACCTTGCCAGCGCACACTCCCATCATAAAAATGCTTTACACTTTTTTGACTTGCTTGGGGATTCAGGTTTCCTTTCCGAAACCTGGATGTAGGAGAGCTCGGCCCTGGATATTGCAATAGCGATCACTGAATTATACACCATGCTTCACTGTGACAGAGTAGGAAAAAGAGGTGATGTAGCTATTGTTTTTAAGCACTATTTCATCCTGTACCTTGTGTGAGCTAACAGAGCTCCACAGGACAGAATCGCTTGGTTTCGATCTAACACATCAGCCAAAAAATCCGGGCAGGGGGTCCGGGTATTTCGACGCTCAGAAAATTCTCCGACTTTACAGTCTTGGTTGACTTGAATCTTCTCTGACCAACAAGGCCGAGTGCAATTTGAGAACACGACCTCCTAGAATATGAGGTAATTTGTAAATCAACCCACTCATTCTGCAGACCACACCCTCGCCCCTATTTTTCCGAATTGTCAGGTTGCTGTTTGAGATATTCAAATGAGTGATGGGGCAGACCATGTCATGTTTCACTTTGCGTGGTTGGTGGAGCAGGGTCCTTTAGGTAGGATGATTATTCCTTCTTTATGAGCTAAAGTCCCTAGTTCGTAAATAATATCCACTCTTTGTGACAACATCCCGCCTATTAGTGGAGATACAGAGGCCGATTCTCTGGTGGTAAATGCCTGCTTGCTGCATATGGCAAAAACTGTGGCTCCTATCAAGGAGAGGACTCCCTTCTGCTCCATGGTTTGACGAGGAACTCTGGAAGCTGCACAAGCAGTGTATAAATAATCTTGGAAAGGGGGTGGAGAAAGAATTGTTTTTAGATGAGGAACATTATAAAAAGCGTTAACTAATTATCACCGACCAATCAAGAGGAGATTTGTTTGCCAATCAAATTGCTGAATCTGGCAGCAAATCCAGAGACATTTTTAAGACTGTCAAAGTTCACCCAACCTGATGCTCGCCAGCAGCGGTTAGACATTTCCTAAGCTATGTGCATAGTGTGATAAAGTGCCATCTTTCTTGCATGGTATGCCCCCACTTTTTGCTGAATTGCTGATGTACTTTGAGTGTGCCCTGGGCTCCTGCCAATCAGGTGCCCAGGGCCTGTGTTGTTTTTCTAAAACTGTATTCAAACCAAAACCCAATTGGCATCTCTGGCCACATGTCAGCCCCTGGTAAATGGTACCCTAGGTACCCAGGGCACTGTGACCAGAGAAGGCCCCTAAGGGCTGCAGCACTTATTGTGTCACCTGCCACCCTTAGAGGCACTGTATCCTGACTCACACACACTGCCTTTGCAGGCTGAGTGTCTTGGTACAGAACAAAACAGTCGACATGGCACACATCCCTGTGTGCCATGCCCACCGCACACTGCCCTGGCATACCTCAGTCACCCCTCTAGCTGGGTGCCCTATGCCAGTGGTGTGGGTACAGGTGCATGAGCCCTGTACCCCTACAGTGCCCAGGTCCATTCCTGGGCACTGTAAGTGCAGTGCTGCCATTAGGAGTATATGGTGCTGGGAAGTAGTCATCATGAACTCCACAGCACCATGATGGCTACACTGAAGACTGAAGTTTGGTATCAAACTTCTCAGCACATTAAATCCACACTGATGCCAGTGTGGGATTTAATGTAAAATGCACGACAGAGGGCAACTTAAAGTTGCCCCCTAAAACTAACCCACAACCCACGTCCTGACTGAGAGGCTGCCTAGGCTGTCACCCAGCAGACATGTTGCTGGACCCCCTGGGTAGAGAGCCACTCGCTCTCATGGGCCTGCAACAATGCACATCCTGGGGTGCGGTGCTAGGACTCCAGCCCCCGGGATGGGCAGGCGAAGGTTCAAAGCCACCTTTGTGAGCCTCCCCAGACCACTTGCTGTACTCAGCAACTGGTCCCCACCGGTTCTGACCCCCACTCTGGTGGGAAAACCCAAGTGAGGAAAGGGGGTGTGCCGGCCTCTGCCAACCCCACCTCTGCGGTGGGAGAGGCGAGGTGAAGCACAACTCCGGGCTCTTGCCATCTTGAGGATGGGGAGCCCTACCCAATCAGGACTAGGCTCCTCTCCCTCCCACTGGATAGTGGCAGGATAGGGGGTGTACTCACCCCAGGAAAGGGCCCCATTGGTCCCTGACCTTTCTCTACCTGTAACTCCCCATAATGTAGTATTTAGGGGCACCCTGAACCTTCCTTCCTCAGATCCCGATTCTGAAACTACAAAGAACAAGTAAGACGACCTGCTGTGCAGCTGCTAACAAGAGGACGACACCAACTGACTTGGCCCCAGCCCTACCGGCCTGTCGACCCTCGAACCTGCTCCTGCTAAACCCCGGCGTCTCCAGTGGTCAGTAACCTCAAAAACCCCGGAGGGCCTGACTGCCTTGCTCATCTAAAGACTGGGACTCCCACGAGCAGTGGTTCTGCTCAAACAGCAACAGCCCCTGGTGCCAGCCAGGAACCGCGAATCCAGCACACTCTGCACCCGCCGAGCCTGACCTGTGCCTGAGTAGACCAAGACCACGAGGACGTCCCCCCCCCCCTTCCCCCGGCGACTGTGACCAAGAATCCAGCACCCAAGGACCCTCCTCGACGCTCCTGATGCCTGCAGCCTCAACTCCAGGGACCCCCCGCAACCGCGACCAGCCGAGGGTAAGATTTCCCGACGCCAAAAGACACCCCTGCACCTGGTGCCCTGCGGCACCCTGTGCCCAACTCCTGGGTGCCTACCTAACCTACAGCTTCCCAACTTACCTCTCGAAGTGGTGGTCGCACCTGAAGAATCTCCGTCCCCGAGCCTGCAGCCTTCGTTCGTCTCGCAGCTTTCCCATTGAAATCCATTGGGCGCCTGAAGGCCCAAAAGCACCCTGCACCCAGCTGCCAGAGTGCCCCTGGAAGTGCAGCATCTGTTCTATTCTACTTACCCACTTGCCCTGTGTAAGTGACCAGGAGCTCCGCTCCCACAGTCTCTTGGCCTGCCTGCTAGCAGCCACCAACCAAATGCCCCTGCCCGCCATAGGCTAACATTGGGCCTACTCTCTCTGCCCCTGGCTGCCCCTGTGCCGCTGAGGGTGTAACTACTGTACCTACTTGAACCTGGGAGACCCCTGAGTCTTGCCCCAGATCCTTAACTCTGCCAGTCGAGTACTTGAAAGCTGCTAACTCACATTTTCTCCATAGGGTAACATTGATTGGTTTCTCACTTGGAAATTCTTGGAAAGTGTTGAGTTTTGAAACTTTAAAATATTCACTAAAAATCATCCAATCAACGAAAACGAAATTACTTTCCTGTTACCAGGAGAGATCCCAGTGCTGGATCTTGGTGCCCAGCACTGACCCTAAAAAGTAATTACAACTGTAATTTTCAGGTGACCTGTTTTTCCGTCATAGGATATCATTGCTTGGTTTTCACCAGAAAATATTCAGTTTCGATTTTTGATTTTTGCAACTTACAAATATTCCTTAAAAAATCGCCTATTTATTATAAAGGATTTGTTTTAACTGTTTACAGGAGATTCACCAGGGCTGAATCCAGGATCCAGCCCTGAGTAAGAAAAACATACGTAAAGTAATTGATATTGCATTTACTTAAAATTCCCATTGAGCTCTATGTTCTTATTGTGTTAGGATTGTGTTGCATATTGCATTGCATTGAAAAGTCTCCCTTCCATTTTTGTTATCTCCTTCATGGTTGCTGGTGTTAGATGTTCTGGGTGCTGTGCCACTGCCTTTCAGTGACACAGCGCGAATGCTCCTTATTATGAAATAACTGATGAACTAGTGTAGTCCTAGTAGTACCAAGGAACATACTAGGGTGGTCTAATTTGGTATGCTTCAGCTCCAAATATTAACGTGCATCTGGTAGTAGTGATTGCCTTTATGTTCTGCGTGTGCAACTGCCACTTTTGGAAAGTCGGTATCTTTTTGTCTAAGTCTTTCTGTGTGTTTCACTGGTATGTGTATTGGTTGTCTGGTTTAGAAGGCCAGGGCAGGCCGAGGCCGACCTGGGTCGAATGGAGGAATCTGCTGTTGAAGTAAGGGGAGGGGTGACCCCTTTGATCTGAGCAGGGCTGTGCCTGGCAAGGTGAATGATGGCTCCACCTCCCGCTGGGTGTCTGATGGTGGGCCCCTCTCCCTGAAAGGGAGGATGTAGGCTCGTAAATAAAGTGACCCAAGTCGACACCAAACTGGTTCTGGCCGGGTCGAGTGATTTGTGACTTTCTCAAGAACAAAGACTTTTGGGGTATAAAGATCTGAGCTGAAACCCCTTCGTGGTGTGTAACTTCGGGATGCCAAGACGAACCTCTGGCCGTGAAAACGAGAGGTAAAGGACTTTGAAACTTTCATCCATCTACTGAAGCAACTACCCAAGGGCCTGATTGAGCTTGCCTCCTGCTGAAGTCTCAGGGACATTAGACTTCATTCATCAGCAGCCTGGATTTCTATTGAGAGAAATCCTACTCACAGGTGAGGCCTCTGTCGAGAAATCCAAGGCCTCTGGATCTACTGTGGGGAACGCCGCATTTGACTTGTCTACGGAAGCTATTGCTATCGCCATTGTGGGTCGCTGCAGCTGAGGAGCTGTGCCGCTGAGTGCCCGCATTTGCATTGTCTACGGAAACTATTGCTATCGCCATTGTGGACCGCTGCAGCCGTGGAGCTGTGCGCCCATCTTGGCCTTGCTACGAAAAACATTGTTGTCGCTATTGTGGGCCGCTGCCGCTGAGAAGCTGTGCCTCTGGGTGCCCGCATTTGCCCTACTACGAGAGTCAGAACCACCGCCACTGTGGGCCGCTGCAGCCGAGGAGCTGTCGCTGCAGGCCCGCATTGGCTTTGCTACGAGAGTCCTTACTATCACTGTTTTGGGCTGCCATTATCGAGGAGCTGTCCCGCTGAGTGCCCATCCTTACTTTGCCAGAAGAATCATCGCTATTGTGGGCTGCTGCAGCTGAAGAGCTGTGCTGCTGAGTGCCCACGATAGCCCCACATCGGGAGCCTTGTCAAGTTCCGTGTGCGCCGCTGGGTGCCGCTTTCACGCCCGTCCCAGGATTATCGTGAGTGCACGCTGCAGTTCACCTCCGACCAGGAACTGTGGCCGCTGTGGGTCCGCCTGCCATCCCGCACCTTCCCTGAGGAGCTGTGCACCGTGCCCCTTTATATCCTAAGTACCTTGTACATTGTGCATCACCGGGTCGCATAGACTCTGGCCCGAACTGAGTTCGTTCCGCACACACAAGTGCTTTCATCGCTCTTGAGACAAATCTGTAATTAAGTGCATTGTGGTTCTTTGAGCATTCTTCAGTTTCGTGTTTAATCTATATAAAGATAACTATTTTTTAGAACTGCTTGTGGTGTCTATTTTGTAGCGTCTTTCCTGCGTTGTGTATGGTCCTAAATGCTTCACATATTGCCTCTGAGAGAGGCCTGTCTGCTTGTGCTACGTTACTACAGGGTTGAGCAGGGGCTATCAAAGGGTGTAGCCCCCTTACTCTGACTTAGGAAGAAGGGCCACTATTTGACATCGGCGCCAGCCACTGTCAACTAGAGACCCCCATTTCTAGCAATCTCATTCTGAGAAAGTATTTTTATACCTACTTGTGGTTCTAAAATAAAACTATATTTTTATATACAAAACAATTGGCCTAGAGTTCAGTTATTGAGTGTGTGAGACCATTTGCTGACTGAGTGTGTAGAACAAATGCTTTACACTGTCCTCTGATACTGCCTTACTGCTCGACCAAGCTACCACTTTAGAGAGCAAGGTTATATCTAACTTTAGCCTTTGCCAAACCTCTGGGGACTCTGGACTCTGTGCACACTGAACCTTACCTTGGTACAGTATATACAGAGCCACTTTCTTACACCTAGGTATCTGACATTTTTAGCAATACAATTAGGAGCATTATAGATCCATTTAACACTGCTGTACCTGATGACCCTCTTGACATAGGTGGGTCGGAGGATCAGTTAGTGATCCCACAAAGTCTTCTGTTCTGCCTTTTGCAGGAGTTTGCGCCTATTTTTTTTTGGGGGGGGGGGGAGGAGTCTGAACAAGCCTTGAAAGTATGCAAGTCTGCAATGCCAGATGACCTATGTTGTCCTTACATCCTCACTGCTGATCGTACAGCCATCCATTCCATCCTCCACTTTCCTTTAAATAGCTCCATAATCTCTGCCACAGTACCTGGTTGCTGGAGACATGCCAGACTAATTCCCCATTTGAAGTAGCCATCTGCAGACCGATTTTTGGCTAACGTCAGTCCTATCTCTGTTGCCTGCTTTCTCCAAGGTATTGGAGAAGTTGATTAATCGCCAATTGTCCAAGTATTCAGAACAGTTCTAACTGCTGCACCCTTCTCAATCAGGCTCCCGCCCTGGCTTCAGTACGGAATCCAACGTTTTGGAGATCATGGTTTTATTAAGCTTGTGGTAGATAATGGAAAACAGGTTGTGTTGCTACTTTTAGAGTTATCCTTTAAAGTTGTGTGCCCCAGGGCTCTGCTCTGAGCCAGATGTTCAACATTTATATGACCGACTTGGCTGTGTTGGTGAAATCCTTTGGCGTTCAGGTTGTGTCCTACGCCGACGATGCACAGGATTCTCTTAACTCTTGATAGAAATTTGCAAACCCCTTGAGTAGATTTAGGGCCTGTTTAACGGCCGTGTTCCAGTGGATGCGTTTTAGCAATCTACAGTGCAACGCGAGCAAGACAGAAATCCTGCTATTTGCTTCGCTTTACTCAATCTGGGATGGCAGGTTCTGACCCAGCCTTCTACCAGGCAGGTCCACAGTACTTGACCTAGAGAATTACTCCATACTATCTGGCAAGAACTCTACGTTCCTCTAACGCCATGTTGGTGGAGGTCCAGAAAATAAGAGGGGCAAATGGCGTGGCACGTCTTTCTCTTTTTTGTTGCCATTGCATGGAATAACCCTCCCTACTCGCCTATGGGCCCATGAAGGATGAATTGAATGTCGAATACAACTTCAAAACCTTGTTGTTTGAATTGGCATATCAGTAAACATTTTCTTTTTTAATTGGCTATAGGTGGTCATAGTGTCTTGGTGCTAAAAGACACAATCCGAGAAGCTGTGCGCTCTAAAAAGAAAAAAAACCTTGATTTATTTTAAACCAGCCAGAAGTCAAAGATGCTGAATATTTTCTCAATGGTGTGAGAACTCTCCAGTCATAAATGAACGGTGCCGATCCAAACGCTTCATCTTCTTCTAAAACCTATAAGTATGCACCAGAAGCCCATTTAACGGTGTTTAAAATGAGATGCAGCAGCATTGCTAAGTTGACAGTTTTGTTTCCCATTCCTTAAAAAAAAAAAAAAAGTTTAGAGCCGTAACCAAATGTCAAGATAAACTACATATGGTTATGAAGGCACCGTGGGAGCTCTGGGTTGCAACGCAATGGCAGTTGGTCCTGCCCAAGGCTGTGGGGGTGGGAGGAGAGGACAGAATGCTTCGATTGTGTGCTATCCAAGTGCCAAATAACAATGTCATTAGCATGGCGTTTGCTGATACTAGTGAGAAAAACAATTGGACGACTTGGTCCCCAGTCCAACAGGAAGCCTTTAACAGAACACCTCTCATGCACCAACATAGTGCAAGTTCGCCTTCCAGTTGGGAATTGCGCTCACATCAACCTTAACATACAAAAAAAAAAAACACCAACATCCCGGCAAAACAAATACTCCACCAACCAGGCTGTTCAACAAAACTGAATATGAACCTGGCCTGCAATAGAAACTTTGAAGTCAAAGCCTGAACTACTGAGCATTGCTGCTGTTCAATTTTCTACATTGACGCGAAGGGATTGTTTATGATTTTAATGAAGATGTCTGTGATTGAGAACTGGTCTTATGGTAAGTAAATTCTTTCTCTGGAGGAAGTGGGAGAATCCAACGAATGTAAGCAGGAGTAAAAGAGCAGCAAGGCTTGAGCACCTGATGTATATATTGACTGGGGGGGGGGCGTGGCCTAGCTGCTGACCGTGATGGCCGTGTAGGCTGGTAGCTCTGCTGTAAAGCTCCTAAGCCCATACTGTGGCGGCACAGATGTCGACATCGCTGCGAGAACGACTCCTGGAGACGTGTGAAGCCAGGGGGTAGCGGTGGCTGCAACTCCAGAACTGCTGGTGCTCGCGGTGCGTATCGGCGCCGAGGAGAATGCTGTGGCATGGTGAGGCCTGAGGCTGGGCCTGAAGCAGGGACCTCGCGTAACAAAATGAGCCGTAGCTCGGCGTGTGATGGTGCCACGCTGGAGGACTGGATCAGATGTTGGAGGTTGGGGAGGTAAGCGGCTGTGGTGGGGTTTGAGGCTCCCCCTACATCGTAGCTGGGTGCAGGCTTCCTTGAAAGCCCAGCGGACGTGTCTGCGGGTTGGTCATGACTTGCACCCGGCGGGAGCCCTGCCCCCTGCGTCTGTGCTACCGCCCCCGTATGTGCTACCGCCCCCCCCCCCCCACCGAGCTCCATTGCCACATGAGATTATCCTGCAGGACCCTCCACTGATGCCCTCTTCCACTGCTTGCCCTGAGGATACCGAAGGTGCTGTGCCCTGTGTCCGGCCTGCAAGGATACCTTGTACGCACCTATGCTGGACTGCATCATTACCTTGTGAGTGACAGTGATTGCTAGGGCTCGCTGCCTACTGTTTGTTGCCTGCCTGTTGGTGCCCCGTTGTCAGTTAATCAGCCTCACCCACCAGTTGCTCTCCAGTATTCTGCTGGGGTGCCTGGCCCTGTTTTAACTGCCTCTAGTGCTGCAATTGTTTCGCCCTTGGATTGTGCTTTGAATGAGGCTGTAAGGGGGCTGGTATTGGCCCTGCTGTTGTGGGGGTGGGGGGGCTGTTGTGGGGGTGGGGGGGGGCGGCACCTGTTGCGGTTGATTCGCTGTGCTTGGCCGAGGAACCTGCCCATAGCCACCACTGCCCACATCGCGAAGCACGATAGGGGGGGTATGGGGTGCTAGGACCCCTGACAGGGCACACTTCCTTTCAAAGCTTCAAGGCCTGGCACGGCGGCGCAACAGTCCACCATGGCGGAGGGAGACTAGGTTCCGATGATGACAGCAGCGGGATCAGAGGGTCTCTTGGCTGAGCTACGGGCAGGCTTTAAAGCCCTGGACACCAGATTTGATGCCCTCGATCAGCGCCTAGACACGATGGGGGCCCGGTTGGACTACCACGAGGGGCGTTTGACAGAGGCAGAATCTCAGATCTGGAGAATGGCGCGGTCCAAACTGCTAAAAAGTACGAGAGAATGGAGAGGCTTCTCAAATCTGTGGCGATGAAGAATGAGGATTTGGAGGCCCGGGCGCGCAGAAATATCCGCATTACGGGTGTGGCCGAGACTACAAACACGGGCAGGTTGGAACTTTTTCGAAAAACTCCTCACAGAACTCTTCGGCAGGGACTCATTTACCGATGCCTTTGTCGTAGAACGAGCACATCGTATCCAGGGGCTAGGTCCGAATCTGGGGTGTCCTCCCTGCCCGGTCATAGCACGCCTCTTGAATTTCAGGGATAGGGACACTGCTCTGCGTTTGGCCAGTGAGAAGGGTCAACTGAACTGGCAGGGTTCCAACATCTCCCTATTCCCTGATTTCACAGCAATGGTGCCGGAGGCACGCCGGAAATATGCAGGGGTCAAGGCTGCTCTGCGAAAGCTTGGCCTACATTATGGAATGCTGTACCCTGCGCGCCTCAAGCTTGATGTGGACGGGCGGTCTTGGATTTTTGCCACTCTCCATGAAGCTCAGGAGTTCTGCCATCAATACTCCAATGCCACGAAGAAGAACACTGTCACATCACACTCAGGACATTCCGGACTCTGGGACGAGTGCAGAACTGTGTGGTACTGGTTAGCTCCTAGTACTGTGCTCTTATTTTACAGTTGTTGCCATTGCACAATGTTAGTTTTTGTCGTAGCTCCTCACAGTAACGAACTGCTGGCACCACAGAATGTGCCGTCACAGATGTGCGAATATATTGTTATGGTATGACATAGTATGGGGGACATGGCGGGGTGTTGTCACCTTCCAAATGCGGATGCACACCTATTTGTTCCTTTGGGGTTCTATTGTTTTGGCTTTTAGTTTATAATTTACATTTTGGCATTGAAATGAGGGACGGGGTCTTTCCCCCCACAGTTGGTGGGGCGGATGGGTGGGTTTTGGGACAGTTGGTCAAATTCACGATATGTAGGTTTCTTTGTCCTTCCTTTGCGGTTTAGCAACTCTATTTTCGGAATAAGAATGTCAATTGATCTAATTGTGGTGGAATATGGCTGGTAAGGTTCTGGCAGAGGCCAATGTGGTTCTGATATCTTGGAATGCTCGGGGGTCTTAATAATGCCCGCAAATGTAAACAAGTGACAAATTCCTTACAGCGCCACCAGGTGGATGTTGCCTTCCTGCAGGAAACCCATCTGACTAGGGATGCTAACTCATCAGTGGTGGCTGCCTGGGGGGCACATAGATATTTTGCTGGTTACAGTTCCTATGCCTGAGGAGTGGCAGTGCTCATCCATAGGAGACTGCCCTTTCATGAGGAGGAGGTATACAGTAATGTGGGCGGGAGGTATTTGTTGGTAAAAAGCTATATGTTGGAACACACTGTGCTTTTTGTCAATATCTACGCCCCGAACGTAGATGACCCAGAGTTTTTTAATGACCTTTATTCACATATTATGCGAAAGGGGGCAGACCATATAATCAGGGAGGTTATTTTAATCTGACACTTAACCCGGAGTTGGATAGCACTTCATGTACAGCAGCCACCAAACCACGCGTGAGGCGTGCGCTGCGGGATGTCATGGAACAATTAGATTTGGTAGATGCATGGCGCCACCACTCTGGCCGCGACTTAGGATATACACACACTACTCTGCACCCCACAACACCTGGACACGCCTAGACTACTGGTGCCTCTCGGCGGCTGTGATACTTTGGCTCAAAGATGTCACGCATTTGCCACGCACGTTGTCTGACCACTCCCCGGTACTGGCACACCTACAGAATCCGAGGGCTGGGGGGGGTGGAGCGCACTTGGCGGTTTCCAGATATGGCCCTACGAGACTGTGCCTTCGTAACTGAACTAGGAGAAGCTATCGTGGACTACTTTCAGTTGAACGTTGGTTCCGTAGACTCCAAGGCCACTCTCTGGGAGGCGTTTAGGGAATACACAAGGGGTATATGCATTTCCAAACATGCTGGAGTGCTCCGGTCACTTCGCCACACGATTGCGCAGGTAGAGACCAAACTTAAGGACCTTGGCAGTAGCGCACATGATGCGGACTCCCTGGACATGCTTAAGTGCGCTGCCCTGCTAGCTGAATTCAGTGAGGCCGCAGACGGAGAAGCCAATTTTCTGGGCAAATGCGCCATATCTTGACGGTAAGGGGAGGGAGAAAGACCCGGCAGGACGCTGGCTAGGCCGATGCAACATACTCGCAGACCAACATACATAGCTGAACTGACTGGGGATTCGAGGGAGCCCGTAACAGGAAATGTAGGAATAGTACGCGAGGTACTTAAATACTATATAGAACTATACACCTCTAAGACTGATTCATCCCTGGAGGATTGTCAGGAGTACCGAGACGAGATTTCCCTCTCCTGGATGGACAAGGCTCATCAGGAGTTCCTGGCTGAACCCTTTTCTGAGGGGGAAATATTGAACGCCATCGATGCTCTTGATGGCTCTAAAGTGCCTGGTCTAGATGGCTTTACAGGCTGCTTCTATAAAAAGTACAAAGATCTCCTAGTCCCCCATCTTATTGACGTATTTCAGGAGGCTGTGGATAAGGGGATACTCCCACTCACTCTAAGAGAAAGTTATTATCCGAATACCTAAACCCGGTAAAGACCACTTGAAATGCTCCTCATACAGGCCCGTGTCATCGCTGAACTTTGACTACAAAATCTCAGCTAAAGCAATAGCCATCAGGCTTGCATTGATTATCAAGCAACACATTTCCCGAGCACAATCTGGCTTTATTCCACACAAATCCACAGCTTTGAATACACGCACATTATTCACCACGCTGAACAGGCTTGAACCGACTTTACCGACTGCAGTGGTGTTTTTAGACGCCGAAAAGGCGTTCGATTCACTGGCATGGCCATTCCTCTCCACCACCATGCGCAATCTGGGGATGCCTGAACAGTTTTTGGCGGTGATCAGACTGTTGTACACCCAATCGACGGCCTGTATCCGTCTCCATGGCACGCGGACTAGGGTGTTCCCTCTTACTCGTGGCAGGGATGCCCCCTGACCCCCCTCCTCTTCATACTGGCACAAGACCCATTGGTGCGCCATTTACAGAGCAAGCACAGCCATCGCGGCTTACAATTCAAGACTGGACCATTGCTGCTCACACTCTATGCTGAGGACGTAATACTTTACGTGCGGCGCCCTGATGACAACTTACCACCGCTGCTTAGTGAGGTTACTAGATTTGGCACCCTGTCAGGTTTAAACATAAATTGGGATAAATCAGAAGTGTTCCTGCTGACCGAGGCGGTTTGTGCTAGAACAGGGGACTATCCATTAACTTGCTGCGACGACTCGGTCAAATACCTGGGTATCCATATTCACCGGGACCGTGTCCTGCAGCTGAACTATGGCCCGGCGGTCGAGAGGCTCGAAAATAATGTAGAACGATGGCTGCGACTCTTTGTCAATGGCAGGCCGAATAGCCATAATAAAAATAGTGGTGTTGCCGCATTTTTTCTTTTTTTCCACGAACATTCCAATCCCTCTCTATAATGTTTTTTTTTTCTCCAGATTGCGCACCTTGCTTGGGAGGCTGGTGTGGGGTGGGAGGCAGCCCCGGGTTTCGATGGAATGCCATGGTGCTGCCATACGAGAGAGGTGGATTTGGCGTTCCGAACCTGCACATTTATTATCTGGTTGCCCACGCAAGTTTTGCTCTACACTGGTATAACACAGATATTCGAATCCCATACTATCGGCCTGAGGCGGACTTGGCACTTCCGGCCCCACTCTATACACTACTGTCGCGCGGCTTCCCTAGAAACCCGCATGACATTCAAACACTGTCCACCACGAGCTGGGCCTGGCTTAAGCTGGCGAAGGTGACTGGTATGAGTGCACTGTACTTCCACACATTGCCCCTTGCCGGTAAAAGTCTGATACCCATCCTGCAGGAGACGCTAGTTAAACAAACGCTATCTAAATTACGGCTGATTACCTTTGGGGACCTGTTCCCTGGTGGGGACATATTCTCGTGCACTGAGGATCCTCGTCTCCGGGAGGCCTCGACTTTGGACCATTTTGTGCTCATGCGTGTACGGAAGGCGCTCCCTGCACGCATGGAGAGCTATCCCTTGGTGCCCACTGAATTTCCTCTCCTGACTGGGGTCATTAGTGGAGGGGATGGGAACCACTTGGTTGCCAGACTGTACAAGGGGGCGATAGCACAGCTCCAAAGTAGAGATGCGGCGGTGAGGGCTGCATGGGAGGGCGATCTTGGACACCCCCTAACTGACCTTCAATGGTATCATTGCCGTGCACAAACGCGGAAAGTGTCGCAGAACCACCGCCATAAACTATTGCATTTTAAGTTCCTGCGGCGGGACGCTTGCCCGAGATGTAGTGCTCCGAATGCGGAGTTTGCACATATGACGTGGACGTGCCTCAAGATAGAGGGCTATTGGAAATCAATTTTCCAAGAGATATCTTAGATGGTTGAGGTGGAAATAGTGCCATCACCTCTCCTTGCTCTACTGGGGTATGTCCATGACCTCTCTAGATCCCGGTGTTTTGTAGCGATGGCGCTCCTGCTTGCTAAAAGCGAAGTGGCCAATAAGTGGGCATGTAAAACTAGCCCTACACTCCACACATGGTTGCACAGCATGTCATACTGCAACACCACCAGTGATGCGTATGCCCAACTACAGCCGACCGCCTCTAGACTGGTAGATATCTGGCAACCCTTATTGGCATACCTACAGCGTTTGCAAGAGCCTAATGCTACGCCTATGCGGACACCACAGAGACCGTAGGACCAAGGGGCGCAACCCGTGCGGTATTCCAGTCCCTATTATGTCTCACACGCAATGCTAACTATGGCCGTAGCTGCTAAATGTTCATGACAACTGTTGTAACTACAAAGCAAATATTGTATGTGTGGATGTATATCATTGTCCTCTGCTATTTGTGTATTAGCCATCAGGGATATTCCCATCGTTAGCCATTCGACCCTTTTGCTAACTGCAGAATGTCATCATTTTGACCAATTGTTTTCTTTTTGTAGAACTTTTTTTTTTTTTTTTGAAAATGCAAATAGTTAAAAATAATATATATATATATATATCTCCTACTGGCGGTCGCCAGTAGGTAGTTATAGTTAGGACCACGTTTCCATAGGAAATCCGCAACATTCTATTTTGAATAACTTTGGCGCCGGTCGACGAATCCTCGCGAATTTTTCAAAATAGGTGGGGCGCTACGCTCCGCTCCTACCCTGAAAGTCTCGGGGGGGATTCGTCAAGCGGGGGCTGAGATAAAAGGGGGGTCCCAAAACGCGTTTTTCCCATGCATTTTTCCATAGGACCTTTAGACAGGGCTACAGCCCGAACGGCTGAACAGAATTACTAGAAATTTGGCAGAGAGGTAGTCCTCAGGTCAAGGAAGTGCCTTTTGTAGGTTTGGTGTAAATCTGTTCAGTAGATTCTGAGAAAATAGCCTTTAAATCAATATATATATCTGAGCCAACTTACGGTGCGCTTACGGTACGCTTACCGTACGCGTACGGTGGCGTGCGCGAGCGCGATTCTGATTGGCTCTTAGATCTTAGTAAACATTCGAATCGGCCGAAACCAGGAAGCGGCGGCCGCCATTTTCTCTCTCGCACTGAGAGTGATGTTTAAAATATAAAGCACAAAAACATGTAAAGGGGCTGTTTAGACAGCTCCCACACACATAGCCATGTTGAGGGAGTCCCCAAAGATCCCCCAAGGCCAAAAACGGAATTTTTATTTTTCGCTAATTTCGCCGATTACGCTTACCGTACGCGTACGGTAAAAAATAATAAAAAAAAAACTTATCCACACTCTCCCCACCCCGTGTGCAATTGGTGGCCGAAGGCCACCAATTCTGCATGGCTTATTACACCTGAGATAATCTATAATATTTAAAAAAAAAATAATAATAAAAAAAATTATCCACACTCTCTCCACCCCGTGTGCAAATGGTGCCCGAAGGGCACCATTTGTGCATGGCGTATAAAAATTACGAAGCGCATTGTGCGTACATGGCCCATCTAGCGTAACGTGGGCACGCGGTGCGCGTAGCGCACCGCGTGCCCACCGTGCGTGCACGGCACTAACTGCGTAAAGTGGGCGCGCGGTGCACGAAGCGCACCGCGCACGGAACGAACTGCGTTAAGTGGGCGCGCATGCCACGAATGGCGTAAAGTAACTTAGCATTTAAAAAACCGTACAAATTCACTGAAAAAACCATAGGATTCACACACGTTATAGTTAGGAATTAGCATTTAAAAAACCTTGCAAATTCACTGAAAGAACCATAGGTTTCACACATGTTATAGTTAGCGGAAATTTTACTGATAAAAAACCAATGAAATTCCCCCGTTATAGTTAGTGCAGGCAACTATAACTCACGCGACCGCAATCTTCTGCTGATGACATATGTGTCTTTATGAAAAAAAAAATATTTGTAATATATGTATAGCTAAAAATGTATGGAAGAAGACATGGGCAAATAAGTGTCTAAATACAGTATTAGCATCAGCAGAGGATTGCGGTCGCGTGAGTTATAGTTGCCTGCACTAACTATAACGGGGGAATTTCATTGGTTTTTTATCAGTAAAATTTCCGCTAACTATAACATGTGTGAAACCTATGGTTCTTTCAGTGAATATATATATATATATATATATATATATATATATATATATATATATATATATATATATATATATATATATATATATATATATATATATATATATATATATATATATATATATATATATATATATATATTTGTATATTGACTTAGTAGGCATCAGCGCTTTTAAGGCAAGTTTGAGGATCAGGAGTTTGGGTATGGTGTAAACAAACTATTCTATTTCTTTCGAATCGGCATCTGTTAAAACCTTAAGAAGGGACACTAGGGAAATCTTAGTGTGCCCTTCATAATGCAGCAGTTGTCTGCCTCTACCAAGGATGGTGCATGAACATCTTTAGTGGTTGCAAGATCAGCCACTGTCTGTTCGGTTGCTGCCAAACGTGCATGCTCCTTTTTGTGTTTATTTTTATCATTTTGTTCATCATTCAAGTTTTCAAGTTTACTTTCCTACTCGCTGAGTGAAAAACACATTCTGTTGAATAGTCGATAGACGAAACTTTTGACAATCTATCAAACAATGAAAAGAGGCATGTCTATAGGATGGCAATAATCTGAGGGTATGCACCCAATCTAGAGTAATTCTATGTTAGCCTTGCAAGGCATTGGAGTTCACATGAGTACTTTTACTGACAATCTGATGCCTCTGGGTTTATGGCCATCTATGGGAATGGATGTACTCTGGCACTTTGAGGTGTTTCGGTCCTTTGAGTCTAAGACTCATCCTGGCCTCGCAGACCTACAGTGCTGACAGTGCAAAAGCATTACTAGATGCTATCTGCTTTGTCTTTTGTCTTCCTGGCTCCCCCAGACCCTCTTAATGTTGAACTCTCTGCTTGTCAAGACCCTTTTCAGGTGGTTAGGTTTCAGTGTCTTGTCTGTCTTCATTTTCATGGGATTTGTAGAGACCTGGTGGGATTACATTGTAGATCAGCAACATCTGGGTTTTAAGAAAAAAGATCCATGAGGCTGTGACTAAACATGTTTAATATTGCATTAGGGTAAGAAAATTCACACCTGATGGTACGATTTGTCTTGGTATATTAAACTTTCCATCCCTGGGTGTGACAAACCAAGGGATTTTCAATGGTTTGTTGAGGTATCCGCCAGAAAACCAAAATGGAAAGTGACTTCAGGTCCAGTTAGATATTAGGAATTGAATTGCCTGTCCCAGTTGAAGGTGTCTGACTTGGTTGCCCTACTATTTTAGGAAAGAGCTTGACAACTGAAGATCCCTGGAAGGGTTTATGAACTCTGAAAGAGTTGCTTTTGTTTCTTTCCATTCACACCTCTCCATATAAAGGAAGGCGAGACATTTAACACTTATTTTTCAAATTGAGGGCCAATACTAAACCTATTGAGCAACATACCATTATTGCTCGGCCAATAGGGCACTGTTTAAGCAAAGCATTTAATGGACGTATTCTGGCACATGTGTTTCACAAACTTTTTTTGTGGTACTGAAAAATTGGTGCACATGCCAATGCTTTAAAAAGTTTTCAAAACCCCTTTTGAAAGGAAAAGCAGATTTTCCTTCGACTAGGACCTTGATACAGTCTATTTTTTCAGCTGTAACACTTGGATGCTTGTTAATGAGCTGTAATCATAATCGTATTCAGGCCTCCCTGAGTCAGGAAAACTGTGAATAAGAAGCTTCTCTCTGAATGAGGAGCTGCTGTCATGGACTACGTGCACTTTAGGGTCCTGTTTAGGTCGAGCCTAGGCAGCGCATGCGCTGCTCTGTGAGGAATGCTGTATTAGAGTATGGACTTGAAGCTCTGCCTATATTTGTCATTGGCTTGTCATTGTCCTTTGTAACAGCTGGCTTCTGATTCGTTAATAGGCTTTTTAGTCCCTCCTTACTACTGCCTTGTCTTCAATTGTAACCTCTTACGAGGACTGGCTGTAGGAAGGTGGAATCTGACTATATGGTTGCCCCCACTTTTTTTCCTGGTGTTTGAATGGTTTTTGACTAGTCTGGCTGGGATCCTGCTATCCAGGACCCCAGCCTATCTGCTTACTCCCTTAAATAATTGATGTGCTTTAGGTACATAACCCAATTGGTAAGGATCCCCTTCTAGGGCCCTGTACAGTGTACCTTGGGTACCCAGGGCATAGGTGTACCTTAGGCCTACCAGGGGCTGCAGCATGTATTATGCCACCCCTGACTGGCCTTCCATTGTGACACAACTGGCTGATCACTCAGCTGGGGAAAGGTCGTGTAATCACCCCTTGCTTAGGTGTAGTATTCCTATACCTACCTTATATATAGACACATGGGTAACATTCCTATACCTACCTTATATAGACACATGGGTAACCTATCAGTCACTCCTATGGCAGGCCTTAACAATCCTGAAGGCAGAGTGCTTGGTAACATGTGAGATGGTGCTCTAGCATGAGCTGAGCCTGTCTGTAGCTTTCGGAACCATGTCCTTATAGCTGTTCTATGATATCGCCTACCATATACTCTTAAAGTGCCTTATAATCCTCACGGTTATGGTAACTATGGTTTGGCTTTATCAAAACATGTTGTGTAAGGTGTCTAACACTTTGGAATAATACCCCCAAACCATTTCTGGTGATGAGGATAGTATTCCTCCCTTCTAGAGGGAGAAGACATGTTGAAGACCTACTACCCGGTTAAAGTTAACCAGAGCCCCAGCATCACAAAATGGATGCTGCTGCCACAGACACAAGTCTGACCTCCTGCTGCTGGGAGTCCTTCCAGCGAGGGAGGCTTGGACAATAGGTTTCCTGCCTTGGGAGGTGCTAGCACCACCCTAGACAGGACTTAGTGTTTTGGGGCAGGGAGGGATGAATGAAACGAGACACTGCCTGGGGCACACAAGGTGTCCCATGCATAGTCCGGTTCAAACCGGTGCTGGGGCACTCAAGCCCCAGTCCAGGCGCGAAACTGGACAAAGGGAAGGGGGTGTAACCACCCCCCTCCCTGGTCCCACCCATAGGAGGGACCTAGCAGGTAACCCAGCCCCCCAGATTAGTATAAGAGTGGGAGCTGAGTCCCTAGGATTAGATTATCCTGAACCTGCAAACTTGAACAGAAACTCTGGACCTTCGACATTCGACTACGGAAGAAGACTGAAGGATCTCCCTTGTGGCCAAGGAGTGGCCACCCTGTGCAAACAGGCACCATCAAGCGACCTGCCGTTTGCTTTGCCTAAGTTCTACGAGGAACGGACTGCAGAGCCCGACCAGCGCCTTGACTTCCAGACTTCTCCGACCCTGATCCACATCCACAGCAAAGCTGAGATCCGTGGAGGCGACGAGAGACGTGGGACCGGCTACCTGGGAAAATTGGCTACTTGCTTCCAGCGCACCTTTTGAGGCACCCTCGAAGTTGTGCTCTGGGGATTGAGAAGCCCCAACCCCGAGCACCATCTGCACCGAAGATCGGCCCTCCACACTCCACGAGTTCTGCGTGGGGCCCTTCTGCATTTTCCTGCTCGACGCGTCTGTCCGGTTGCTTGCCCGTTGGCTAGTAGCCTTTGTGACGACGAACCTTTGACTTTCCACCGCTGGTTTGGCTCCTCCAGACTGGCCCTTGCTTCCCTGTGAAAGAGAAGCGCCTCAGGCCTTCCTGGTCTGCAACAGAAGCGAATCCTTCATTCTGCGTGGGTTGCGCTTGCCAAGGCTTGTTGTGTCCCAACTCGACATCGCCGCCGCCGACAGCAAGATCCCTCGTGGGACAGCTCGCCTCCTGGTTCTGGTCGTCCTCTACGCCTCCTGGTACCCGTGGCTGCTGCGACAAGCTTCACCTCTTCAACTGCATCTTCACGACATCGCCTGGTTCCTTCCTGGTTCCTTCCCGGTTCCTTCCTGGTTCCTTCCCGGCTCCTGGCTGGTGACCTAGACTCTGTCCCCTCTGCTTGCAGGTATCCTTCTTGATTCCATCCTTGGAATCCACCGGACACTCTTCACTGACTGCCTGTCAGCATCTTTCTTTAGGCATCCATAGGAGTCGACGACTAAACCCGACGCAAGTTCACACCTATGCACCCGCAGCCCGTGGGCTAGGTAACTCGAGTACTCCGGTGCTCACAAGGGTATTGACTATCCTAGGGTCTAGTTTCCAAGTCTCTAACTCCTAGCTCCTTCCGAAGTGTCCTAAAACTCTTAATTTCTAAATTCTACTATTTCTATCGACTTTAACGCATTACGCGTGAGTGTTTCCACTCTGCACCTGAATCCCGTGGGCCTCCCACTTCCTAGCAATTGGTAGTATAGTGTAGCCCCAGCGATTCCCTAGGCCTAACCTGTGTTCGTGACAGTGGTTCTTATACCACTTACTTAGTATATGGTTTGCGTGGCCCCTAGGGCCTAACTGTATTACTTACCTGTGTGACTTAATGTATGCTTAAATAAGACTGTGTTGTACTTACCTCTAATCTCATAAAGAGTGCTGAGGGTTTGACTAGAATAAATACACTTTATTTTATATATATATCTGTTGTGGTGTCCTTTCATTTGGTATTCAAGGGATTATATATGGTATCACAGCTGGCTTCACATGCCATTCAGAGTTTAGCCTAAGACTGCTCTTGTCCATGCTACCACTAGGATAGCTGGTCTATAAGGTTGACTTTACAACCAATAACCATAAGGGTTGTTTGGACTGATACAAGGTGTACACTAGAACTAGTGACATCATATATCAGGCCAACTTCTCACACTGGCCCTTTTACTTCTGTTATATGGTATGTCTTTACTCTAAGCACTATTTTCTTTGATGGGTTTCTCCTACTGCAGGCATGACATGCTTTCCTGCAACATTCAGCGCACCATGCGTGTATTTGCTTTCCTAGCAGCCCAGGACAATGGCATCGGAGGTCTCGCATTTACAACAGTCTGAGCTATTGGCAGCGTAAATGACAATGCCTTTTATTTGTGTTAATTATCAACCCAGATAAATAAAAGGCATTGTCATTTACAATGCCAATAGCTTAAACTCTTGCATATGCGAGACCTATTGCATTGCACATGCTTGTTATTAATGAGATTTGTAGCTTAGGGCCAGATGTACGACCCTTCCAATTTGTGAGTTGCAAATTGCATCGTTTTGCGTCTTGCAATTTGCGACAAGCAAATTGGAATTTACAACAAGAGTCTCAGACAATATTTGCGTCTCCTAATGGATCTCAAATTGCCTGCCTCATTAATCTTTGAGGCAGATGCAATTTGCGACTCCATTGGGAATTGCTAACACTCCCAGAGATGGCCTGCTGGGGTCAGCTGACCACCATGTCTGGGACTGCTTTTTAAATAAAGAAGTTTTGTTTTAAATGCCAGTTTTAAAACGTGAAACTTTTCTGTTTCACTCTTTAACAGTAGGCAGTTAACTGTGGAACCACGCCTGCTGTCAAAAAATATTTTCACATGCATTTACAAACGGGAGGACCCCTTCCTGTTTGCAAGTGGCTGACCAATTACTTGAAGTAGGTGGTAAACAGCAAGTGTTTTGCGACACAATTGCAGTCACAAAACAATTGTACAATTGATGTGCGACTCGCTATTTGGAAGGGACATCCTTGGCACGCCCTTCCTAACAGCGAGTTGCAAACCCTATTTTGCGAGATAATAGGTTACTGACTTGCAAAATAGGGTTGGTAAATGGGTAGATCTGTTTCATGGCCGCAAACTGACCTAATTCCCGTTTGCGACTGCAACAGAATGGTTGTTCATCTGGCCCTCAATCTGTAGATTTAGAGAGGAATAGTGTAAGTGTTAACCTTGAGGTGGTAGGGCCAACAGATTGTTAGTTGACTGAGCTTCTTTTAGCTGTGGAGTGAATAGGTAATGTACCTTGAAGTATTAGTGAAAGCCACTTGTACTCTTGCAGGAGATGCAGTCTGTCATGCTGTCGAGGGGTAATTTGGATGAGAAGTCCGAAATGCTGTGGGAGTGAATTTGGAAAGAATAAAGGTTTTGGGAGTGATTGGATCATTTTTTGACTGGCCCTCAAAGCCAATTTATGGAAGATTGTGGCAAACAAGGATATCCATAAAAAGCTAGCCCATCCATAGGGCCTATGTACAAAAGACCTGTGCTGAGATTTGCACTATCTTCGTATTGGATAGTATTCTGAAGAGCTTTGTGGAATTCAATCGCCGTAGCATCTTCCTGAGAGAAAACATTTGACTATCAAGATATTTATTTCCCTGTGTCCCGCTGGTTTTTAGAATTTTGTAACTGTTGTGTGGTCCTAAAGAAGATGGTAGAAATGATGTAAACCCAGCAAAACATGCTTTTGAATGTAGCTCAACCCATTTTGGTGACACCACAATGGAAGGAGAAGGAAGAACGGACTCTCAGACGGTGGGATTGTAGATTGTGTGGTGTGAAAGAGGTGAGAGTGAAAAGGAAGGAACATGGGGTAAGATTTTTAAGAATATTCTGACTTTTTTTTTAACAGATGGGAAAAAATCTTTTCATATGTAATGTGATTTGTGCCAGTCATTGCAGTGTGTGTTCTGTGTGATAATATGAGAACACAGCAGTAGTGAAATATAAGCTTTATCAAGATTGTTTTGAATGTCATGTTGTGTTTCTCCTGATGCCATGGGTTTGGGTTTGCCTATCGTACGGTGTTAGTTACATACTTCTTGCACGTGAGCTCGACCTATAAGCTATTGTCTCTTGCTTAAGGGCTGCTTGGTCATTACTGTAGCCTCTTGACATCTTACTCTCTGTTCGTGTTTTACAGACCTGAAGCCTATGCTATTCTGCAATTCCATACAGCTTTGTGAATTGCTTGACTCATGAATTTGTCTCTTGACCTTGGGTACATGGGGACCTTTAACCTTATTGGCCCCAGGGGGTCTATGGACCAGCCCATTCCACAATATCGTGAACTCTTAGCCATCTGGTTTTTCAGATGCACGGCCCTCTGGAAGCATGGCCATCTGTGGAATGGATGCATGCTGGCACCTTTAGGCGTCTTTGTCCTATGGGTCTAAGACACCTTCTCGCTTCAGACCTGCAGTGCGGACCATGTTCAAGTGTTACTAGACGCCATCTGCTCCGATCTCTTTGGTCTTCCTCACAAATGGTCACCAGCGTGTGGTGCATTCCCCCAGGTCGTTGCTTGAGTGAGCGCTCACTCAACATGGAGGCCGTTTTAGGCGGTTAGTCTAGTCCGTCTTACTTTTCATGAGATTTGAAGAGGCAAGAGGGCAGCTGTGAGGTATTGGAGGGGAATGACTGTACCGCCTCCCTGACTCATTTGTTGCATTGGTGCCGACACCATGCTCCAAAGTGAGTTAACAATTCCCTCCTGTAGTTCATCTTCTTAAGGAGAAAACCGCCATTTTAAAATCGCCCAGTGTCGGAGATGAAATAGGACTCACTCGAAGTATATTCTCGACATAAAACAGGGTGTCCAACGGCAGTGGAAGACTAGCATTTAAGATCAACCCTGGAACAAATAGTTTGGTTGTGAGACCCACTGGCAGTGTTCAATGACCTGTGGCGCTCCTACTGGGACTCTGCAGGCCTTCTTCTAATGTTGTGTGAAACTGTTTAATATATTATCTTTTAAAATGTGAGAATACAAAATTGGTTTGCAAGTAATGATTACCACTATGCTTATTTCGGATCGCTTTTTATTGAAATAAAAAAAATCCTTTTATTTTGGTTTCAGTTGTAAGTTCGCGTTTAACCTGGTTTTTAAAAATGAAACCCTCATTAAAAGCATCACCGGGTTTAAATGTCAGCAAAGCTAAAAATACTCCTTTAAACAACAAGACTACAAAGAATCATTAATGATCCTTGGTTTAGAAAAACAAGCATTTTGTCACCATGAGAATCTGCTGTACAATGTTGTGATATTGTTTCTGGGATTCTTCTCGAGAGGAGTGTCTGGGGAGAGAACAATAGGACAGTGTTCAATACTCCGATAGCAGCTGCTGTTGTCTCCACGTCTTGGCTCTGTCCTCAAACATGCAGATAGGGATGCCTTAGGGCGCTGTGTGCCTGCCTCTCCGTGTGCCTTCTTTGTAGCTTTTAGCAAGCGAAGGTGCCTGCAGCTACAGGGCAACGTTCAGACGGAAGCCCCTGGATCGAAGTTCCTCTAATGATGCTACACTCCAGCTTGTGTACACCGGACGTTTTCAGAATGAGCAGTCAATAAAACCGCCTTTCACCTGCTTAAATTCTTTTAAACATTGCTTTCGTAGCATGTGCTACCTATACTCTGCATACTCCTGCCATCTAGTTGTTGGTCTGGACATTGCAGGTTTTTTCTTCGAAGAAGTCGTCACTCCCTTATTCCCACAATGCGCATTGACTGCGGCTCCACTGTTTGTCTGCTACCTGGTCGGTCGGACGTGAAAAGCAACGAGACTGTACCACCATCGTGTTCGTGCCTTTAAGAGTCGGCCCTGCATGGAGTCATCGGTACTGGAAAAAGTCATGGATTGAATTTGTATGTCAACGTCTTCAACCGAAATAATTCAAATAATTGATTACTAATCTTTTGAGAATGTGGGTAGATGGGGCGGACCTCCTTTTCTTTCTGACCACATTGTATTTTAAAGTGTCCCTAGCCGGACCAGCACAATGTGTGTAACCCCAGTCTCTCTCCAATCCGCCAGGAGTCAGAAAACACCTTTTGTCAAGCTTCCAAGTGTAAGAAGACCGTGAAATAAAGATGATGGGCACATTCGAGAATGCAGTGTCAAAGGTCTGACCCTTTGGACTGCCTTGAAGAAGCTTACCCTCTTGACATCCAGGAGGAACTCCTGGCTCTCTTACAGCCCCAAAACACTGAGATATCATGAAGCCCTGAAATACCCTCATGGGGAGGTCTCTGATTTGAGCAGAGGAACTCATCACCACGTACGTAGAATCCACAAAGATCTGTGAGTACTGATCCAAGGCTGTGGGACAAAAAGCACTGAAAACAGTGACGAGGAGGAGCACCGCTCCTAGATATCGGTTTCCAGCCTAGAAAAACCCCAAAAGAAAATGTGTAGTTCCGCCGCCACCCATTGTACCTGGTCGGAGCTGAAACCCAACAACGGAGGTGAACGTGCTTGCCCAGAAGCCTTCTGTGGGCCAGAAAGACCCTCCTTTCTTGTTTAAAGCATAATTTTCTGGAAGCCTTCGAAGCCAAAACCAGCCTGCTCAATGGAAGTGTCGACTCCCGTCTCAGACTTCAGACACCAATCTTCTAAAGACTGGCTGAAGAGCTTGGTACTTGGTGAAAACGTCTTTTTATTCACCCGGATATGGATGAAACTCTTACCAATCCTCCACATAGACCACCAGTCTCCACTCTTCCTCTCGTTGCCAAGAAGAAAAGTTGATGTTTGAGCAAGAACTAGAGTATAATGTCCCTCCACCTTCTGGACATAAAATATGTACACCCCCCTCCCCCCCCCCCCCCAACATGCGCATACACCGACCACGCAAGAGTCTGCACCACCAGTTGCACCTTTGTCAACTCTACCACCACCAAGGGCAAGTTCACCCCTGGCTGCCTTGCCTTCAGTCACAACAACCAGAAGGTTCTAACCATTACTATTGGAGCCAGGCAGTCAATATGGGGAGGAAGATCATTGAAGGACTGTAATGTAGTTCCACCAGAGCATTAATATATTGAGCCATATCCAAGACACCCCACAACCCCCCCCCCCCCCCCCCCCCATTATGCAACAGCAAACTAAGCTGTAATGCGGGGAGTGTCTCTCTCCGACTGAACCAGACTCACAAGTGAGTCATACTGCTAGTAAGAGGGTGTCGGTGAAAACACCCGAGGATGCCCCACCCGTGAATAAATGGAACAAGTGTATAGACTCATTGGGGAATAAAGTTGCTGTTGGTGCATCAACTCGCTGGTGTATCCCCAGTTTGTTGCATTACTGCCAAAGTACGATATTTTCCATTGGGCAGAGATGGAAGCACTCCTACAGCATCTGACAAACATATAGGAAGCAGGGGGAAGAACTAGTAGCAGAGTAAGAGCGTCTCAAATGTAAACCACTGCGCAATTGATGCAGCCTACATTGCTTCAAGAGGTATAAACACAAGAACACTGCTCCACTGACATACCTGGCTAAAGATGTTGAGCTTTAACCCAGAGGCGCAACAACACCTTCATAACAATTGATTTGATGGGAAACCCCTGTTAAGTCTCCACTGCACAAAATGTTGGAAAAAATGAAGAATAACACAAATAGTGAAGTCCCCGGGGGCACTACAAACCACCACCTTCAGGGGATCTTTTCATCGGTCCTACCCAGGAGACTTGCCCAACTCACGGCAAACATCCCATACACACACATACCACGGGCCTTTCAGGAACCTCATACCAGGGGTTTCTCAAGAAACCCCTGGTATGAGGGGCATGAGCAGAGAGTAAGATGTCAAGAGGCTACAGTAATGACAAAGCAGCCCTTAAGAAAGAGACCATAGTTTATAGGTCGAACTCGCGTGCAAGAAGTATGTTACTAGCAGCGTACGATAGGCAAACCCATGGCATCAGGAGAAACACAACATGACGTTCAAAACAAAGTCCAGCCAGCACATCCTAATATGTGCAGAAGGAGGGAATCCAAAATGGAACGACCCAATTTACACTCATTTGTAAAAGTTCATAGTTTTTAATTTCATTTTTCTTTTTTGACAATCCTGATAAAGCTTCTATTTCACTACTACTGTGTTTTCATATCACATAGAACACACACTGCAATGACTGGCACAAATCACTATTTATGAAAAGATTTTTTCCCATCTGTTCAAAAAAGTCAGATTCCTTTGGCGTTTCAACAGACCTAATGGTCTTTACTGAAGGTTTTTATGTGGTTGTCTCTCTCCTCAGAAGTGGGTCTCATGTCTTCCCTTATTGGCTGATAAAGAGCAGCAGCAAACGGAAGTACCTGGTACACACTCAGACAGCACTGAATTGGTTACAAAAATTAGAGTTTAAAATCTGAATAAAGAAATCTCCCCTCCATCCTCAATGGGTCCTGTGGTTTCTTGGCTCAGTACTGAACATGGTCATGGAGAGAGCTTACCCCAACACCAGAAGTGATGGCATTTCAGCAGCTACTGCCTCTGTTTCAGTCTTCTCACCCTTCATCAGTGGGAACTGTGATGCAACTGACTGGAATGATTGCATCGTGCATAGCGATTGTGCCACAAGACTGATTACATATGTGGCCTAGTTTCGATAAAAGCCAGCACACAGTACTCTGCATTGGTGGAAGATCAACATTGTGTTAATCGGTAGGCCCTTTTTAGGTCTCGCCTGAGCCAGCGCATGCGATGCTCTGGCGAGACTTTAAGTGGGCTTCAGAAAATGCTCCCACACGCTTTTGCTGGCATCAAGCTTGCGGTTATGCGCGCAGGCGTGCGCTTACGAGCAGAGGCGCCATCTGGCTTTCTTCGTCATGCTCATTAAGCACATCGGTCGCCGCGCATGATCGTGATGACATTCGCGGCCGCGTCACTTTCACGGCCGCGTGGCCAATGCTTGTTTACCATGTTCTCAAGTCATGGATGTTTGGTAGGGTTCACAAGTGTATCCTTTGAACCGTGTTTCCTGAATTATCTGTGTGATAAAGCCATCATTCAAGATTATTAAATTGCTCTAGAAATTTGAGAATATGAAGACAACGGTTTTCGAAGCAAAACCAAAGGAAATGATGGACGGAGTGTTGAACATTGCAAGCACTCATCCCCAGTCAACTGATCTGGGTTTAATCCATCACCGTTCTTTAGCCCACTTTACCACCCCAGTTCAGACATGGCCATATGCAAATCAGTCTGACCCTGTGCCTCATGGGAACAGTCCAGCCCGAACTGCCAAGCCATGTCTTCCCTGGACCGGAAACAAGCATCCTAGGACCGGTTTCTGGCATTTCAGCCGTCTTCAGCCAGGCTTGCTTGAATCCAGTGGCAAAGTGAGCAAGGGACTCACGTCTGAGCATACCCTGCCAACTTATGGCGAACAAAGCAAAACCAAAGGAACAACTGTTTTCGAACAGAATTTCTTAACCCAGGTTTACCAGCTGACTTTACGTCACAGTAACACCTTGTTTCCGGCCCGGCTTACAATGAAAAAATCAGTGCGTTGAATGACTTGTAGTTTTGTTTCATTTCAGTTTAACTAACTGGGCACACAAACACAAAAAATGAAATACTAATTGGTGAAACGGAAGGTTAGGAGTGGAATAATTGTTTCCTGACGTCATAGCAGCTTATGCTTATCTGAGCCTGGGGAAATTGTTACCAGATCGGTGCAATTTCTGTATCGGACCTTTTGTTAAATTGATACACTTTACGCTAACACTACTTATTAATTATTTTTAAATTCTCACTGAGTTGGGTGCAATGTGAAAACATAGGGCAGCAATACTTTTTTCGGCCCGCATTTGCACTTTGTGCCCATTATGAGTAAAGTACAAATTTCGCTCCCACCACTTACTTGGAGACAATTGCGTGCACAAAGTTGTGTTGTAGCGGTAAAGCTTTGCTCATAGTCGAGTGCACATTCTTTTCTGTTGTTCACATGAAAAATGATAATGTGTCAAAATAAACCTGATATCGTGAGCAAACAATATTTGAACAGGGGTGTTTATGAACTTGTATTTGCCGCCTAAATCGGAGCCAGGAATGTAGAGCTTCGAAGATACACTTTTAAGTACAGCTGTCTTGTGCACAATTAAGAAAAGCCTGACCCAGAAGTGGGACCTCCTGGCCCTTTCAATGTTGGTGAAACAAAGACAATCTTCTAGAGCCCTGATCTTATTTTCCCCCAAAACACCCCTAAGACTGATGCCAACAACATACTGTAGATTAGTTTAACCCCTGATACCTCTCTGCTGTAAAAAAAATAATAATTAAATACTCCTCACCTGCACTAGTAATGGGCAAGCCTACATTTTACCTCACCATCCCGATTCTGTGGACACAGCACGTGGCTTTAAGTTGTGTAAAGAATCACATTTAAAATTATTGGCTAAGATCAAGTACTGCATAGACACATTACTACCCACCTCCAAAATGCACATGATTCATCCAAGTAAATTATCTCTTGTCAGATTATCTGCATGAAGTGAGAACTCAACCTTGCAAGTACGAAGTAAGGGCACAGCCGAACTCGGAACAAAAAAACAGCCCTGAACAAAATGTTTACACCCACCCAGGGGTTGGATGGGGAGAGGGAAGAGAGAGAGTGATATGGAGAGAACGAGAACGAACACTATGTATAGGCATGGCTTAAAATATAAACTACTTTGCTGTGATTTGAGTTGGGTCTGGTGGCTCAGTGGACTAATGCATCCACTGCAGGGGTCTGTGTTTGACCTCATGGTCACAGGTTCAAATCCTAGCGGGTCCACTCAGTCTTTCATCAATCTGAGGGCGATAAAATGAGTACTATTCAGTTGGGTAACAACAAACCTCTGTTATTCAGCGCCAAGCTACCCCGTTAGGGGTGAAAGTGCGCTTTACAAATACATATGTCCTGTTTATTTCCATACTCTGCACCCGACTTGTATTTTGGGGTATCTCCAAGTTTTCTTTTAATGCATCCAGATACATAACACAACAATCGGCATGAACCTAAAACCAGACAGGAGTATTGGCTTTGTCATTGGTTATCTCGGTGCACTCTGCAGAAAGGCCAAGGATTGGATGACCATGTATTCTGAACTCCTTTTTGCCCCTGTGACGAGCATTGTGACAAACTCAGTGCCTTCAGCTTCAACTCTAGAGCGCTCAATTGTGGCCTGTCATAAATACCTTGAGGGGTCTCCGTTGAAAGTATGCACTGTACAAGAGAATTATGCCGCACGAAAAACAAAAATACAGAAACGCAACATCCTGGACACAGCTAACATTTACGGAGTGCAAGTTTGAGAAACACCTAGGGGCTTATTTACAAGCCCCTTGCGCCACTGGCAAGTCACTTTTTCCCATGTTAAGTGACGCACCGGCAGCGCAAGAGGCTTGTAAATAACCCCCCGAAGTATAAACAGGAACAAGGTCACTGACATGGATTACCTTAATGTTTTCACATTAATTGTTCCGAAATCGTTAATGTTTTTACAAGTAAAGTTAAGGACATGAATATAGAGCTCGATAGGGACCCGACTCAATGGGCATTTTAAATTACCACTGGGTCTGAGACCCAGAGAGACCCAGCCCACTTAAAGCCCTGCCTAGCACAATAGTGCACTCTGCGAGTGAGCTTAATAAACAGATGCAACCCAATGGGACAGGGAGTTCTCAGTACATAAATGGGCCCAAATCGTACATTTTACAGCATAGCCATTCAAATAGTGGTTAAATTACTATAGACCAGGCTGTTGCCAGGAGACCTTGCAGGCTGGATCATGTCAGCCCACCCAACTCTAAAATCCGCTCTTTAGCTTTGCAGTCCACTGGGAGAATGTCTGGATGACCTGTATGGACATGGCCAAGAAGTGGAGAAATGATCTCAGTAAAAGAACCCAGTGCTGGGAATATTATTCTTCTCAGCAGATTAGATGAAGAGGACACACAGGTCAGAGAACTAAGGATTTATTGGAAAGATCTGCAAATTGTAAATAAAAAAAAAAACATTTGCAGTAGAAGATTGACTGACTTAGAAGACACTGCCAAACAGACAAAGAAAGATTGGGGGTGGGTGGGAGATGTGCTTTATAAGGCATGGATTCATTCAATACTGACATTGAAACAAATGTGAACGAGAAGAAATGGAATAACTTCTTTTCCGGGATGTTTAATGAAGTAGGTAATGCAAAAAAAATGTCAATTATCATCCAACAGCGTATACGTTTTGTGCTGTGAGAATGTTGCGTATGTGCTCGGGGATGAAAAGGATAGTATGTCGTTGAAGATTAACATAGTTTTCGCATAGAAACCATTTATAAGTAATTGGTCTTGTTTCATGAGGGAAAGCCTCTGGACCAAATATGGCCATATTGAAGTTGCTGAGCCTTTGTTAGGTCCCAGACTCCGTGCTAAGAACCTGCATCATGGCCTTTTCAGCCCATCTCCCTTCACCTCATTCATGGCTCAAGAGATTGTCGCTGTTACATTTGTGTGTGGACATAACATCGTGCAGGCCACCTGCGCATCAACAGTAAAATATGTTCAAGAACACCTTTGGAAGTATTCCAAAACGAACTTTGGAGAGAGAACTTTAGGAGTCTTGTGCAGAAAGGCTTTGATGCAGGCCTTCTCACAGATTACTTATAGATGATGCATATGAGGAGAACATTAATGTATAGAGGGGATGTCATCATATATAACAAGTAAATTGCTCTCTGCATTTTATTTGCTGAGCTGGGAGGAATTGTGGACAACTTATTAAATGGATATGGGCCTCAATATTCTGAAAATGATTTTAATAAGTTATGGTTTAGCGTGTAGAAAACCATTAAAATAATTCTACCTTTTAGGGTGCTAAACCAGGGTGTCTGATGCCTACGTTGTTTAGTCTCTACTTGAATGGCACTTGTAGCAGTGGGTTGCAGCCAAGGCATTTGTGGCATCGGTGGTTTTCATTTGCTACTTTCACTGTATATGAATGACTGTCTTGAATACCTGACCACCTGGTACCCTACAAGCATAGTTGGAGGAACAAGCGTGCCTTGGTAAATGCGTTAGTACAATTCTTGGAACCTTTCGCAGGATTCATGCCTGTAGTGAGCGAGTAGAGATTGAAAGATCCCCCCCTCCTTTGGGTTTAAAGATTTCAGACTCGCGCAGTTAGTAATTCTTTTGTAACGAAAGGCAGAGCCTCTCCAAATGGAATTATTATATTCTACTTTATCTGACAAAATGCACCACACATTGGATGAGGAGGTGCTACACGAGAAGTTTGGTACCATTCTTGACTATAGCTCCGATATTTGGAGAATGTACAGTGAGATTTATCAATTAGCAAGGGCAGAATTAGATTTCTGCAAAAATAAGTGCTTACTTTCAACCGACCAGAGTTGTGTTGTAGGAAATGTGGTTTTTGTGCTTTTATTGCACAACATGCTGTGATGTAAAAACCTGTATTTTACAGGGAACCATGAAATACTGAAATATTTCGTGGTTATCTGTGAAATATGGGTTACGTTATCGTAATGAAAGCCCCTACACCCCTCTGCAGAGCTTCACCATTGTCAGAGCAGCAACGATTATGTGGCATGGAGGACCAAATTATACAAAGCAAAAAATGGTCTAAAGGAAATAATACTCGGAGTATATTTTTGAGTAGAGTACGTTTAATTACTCTCTCTTAGGTTATAACTCTAAAAAGATTCTATCAAAATATTTTCATACTACATAGAAAATGACATCTGCTCATGAAGAACATGTATACACAAAAGAAATGTACATACACAATAACATGACCTAAATCAAAACATACAGTAGGACATCAATACTAACCCTAAAACAAATTGATTTCTACTAGTGTCCTCCTTACAATTTCTGAAAGGACCACTAGGAGATAGTCTAGATAATACACTGAGGTCTCTTAACTAGTATAGACCATCCTAGTGTACCATCAAACAAAATCAACACACTATTATATTTCCGCGACTCCTCCTTTTGAAGTGTCTACGCAACCGCGTTTCGGCCTTACTCCTTCTTCGGCCTCCTCAGGACAGGGTTAACACATAACTACAGACATACTACAAAGAGATGATAAAATAATAATGGCATTACTACGACCATCCATAGCGCAAGAGTACGGTGGTAGGGTGTGGTGGCTGCCCAGAGAGTCATCTTATTCCACAGTGCATTTAAAGCACTCAAGAGCCGATGAACAGTATCTAATGTAAACCACGTGAAAGGAAAGAGTGAAATCCAAACACCAAAGAACCAATGCTTAAAAGATCAATATGAATGCAACCCTCGAGTGGCATAAGGGAAACAGAAAAGAGCACTAACCCTATTCACCGATGACGCCCACATGCCCTAGTGTATCAAAAATGCCAAGACGAAGCATGCTGGAACCCTAAGGCTACCTCCTACTCACTTCAAATAAAGAAATCCCACCGCCACAATTTGCAAATAAGGCGGTAATTCGAATTACCAGGGTCCTAGATAGACTGGTGTACCTAAAACGATATAACATCAACACTTCTTATAGAATAGACAGTCAAACATGACCAGCTCACAAAACAACACTCAAAAGGGCTTACCTACCTAACTGGAATGACTGCTCACTGCCAGCCCACAGCGCAAAAAGTTGCTATCAATATTCCTTTCCTTCGCTGGATATAAACGCCACAATCGCCTAAATGAAGCCAACAAATATTATAGTGTAGTCATCTGACCTTCTCTCCATACTGCTCGCACGTGCTTGAAATGTATCCGTGTGAAGTAGACGTCTACTTACATGATTTTAGCACGGGTTTGTTCACTATTCCAAACTCCAATGTCCGCCCACCATCCGGAAGTGAACAGAGGAGGTGAGCGCGTCTCTATACAGGTCAATTCTTAACCAGCATGCCATGGCACATCAAAGAGGCATAGGCATAGAAAGGGGACTACGAGGCCTCCAAATTTCAAATAGGGAACGGGGGCCATATTGACAAGGGAATGAATCCTCAAAGTAAAACGAGGTTCTGCCCTGCATAAGGGGAATTAAAGGAGAGAGTGGCCAACTCAGGTAAGACAAGAAGGATGTTTTATATCGCCCAAATCAAAAACAATACAGGTCTCTCTAAATGATAAACAACTAAAGATAAAGTAAGATAAGAATGCCTATATCGATTAAAAACAGGTAAACAAAATCGACATATCCAATTATCCTTTCTCATAATTAAGTGAACCACCAAAAGAATCCTCTAAAAATATAAATAACACTATCCGTGAGAAGAAGTTATCCCAGTCCCAAGGACCCTGTGAAAATGAAAAGGACGGCACCAAACCACCCGACCATCTCAGTCACAGCATGGGGGGCCGCACAATAAAACCACACATTAACACATTGTGTACAAAAATATATATATAATAATTTCTCACAAATTCTGTTACATTCCGCATTAACACATTATGTACAACACACATGAATTCTCACAAATTCTATTATATTCCAAAAATACATGTGAAGAACAAATAATAGAGTAACGTATGAATGTTTATTGGCCATGGAATCCCATAGCATCAAAATACACAGTCCATAATTAAAGGTTGAATACCCTAGCCTTGTGCTACGCACTGTTTCATATCAGGGCCCAAATGTCGTCACGCTCATTAAGTCCCTGTATAGCTGTGTGGTACCGTTCTATCATACGCGCCCCCAAGCGGTTCAACTTGCTTTGTAGGGTTATTTTATTGGGTGCTTTTACTACTGCTAGCACAGTCCAATCAAGTTCATTCTCTCCATGATTCATTTCAATAAAGTGTTGGACCATAGGAGCCCCTATGGTCCCACAACGTATGTGGGATTTGTGCTGTAAAATCCGCATCTTGATGGCTTGAGTAGTCTGTCCAATATGTTTTTCCACAGGGGCACATAACTGAATACACAACATTTTTAGTGTTACAGTTAGAAAAGTTCTACTGTGAATGTAGTATTTTATTGATTTCTACAGACTTGGAGTCTTTGGTTTGCGGGCACACAGCGCACCCGTTGCACCTATAGTGCCCTATAAGTGCAAGCAAACCCATCATTCCTCGCAGGTCTACAGGGCCAGATTACTAACGGGTGGCTTGGACCAAATAGTTTCTCAAGTTCTTTCCTCTGCGGAAGGCAAACAAAGGTTTGGGAATATTCAAATGTTCTAATAGCCTAAGGTTTCTTAGAATTATTTCCTTCACCTTATTAGCCTTTGGGTTAAAAATCAATACACACACCATTTGTTCAGTTTCTTGTTTGGGTTTAGGGAGGAGTAGTGTTTCCCTAGGGGTATACCAAGCCCTCTTTAAGGCACCCCTCACCAATTTCCTTGGGTATCCTCTTGTGGTCAGCTTTTTTTGTAAAATCTTGGCATTCCTGAAGTAATCATTTTTGTCAGTACAATTACGTCGTACTCTCAGGAACTGCCCATAGGGCAAATTGTCCCTGAGGTTACGAGGATGTCCTGATGTATATTCCAGCAGTGTGTTCCGGTCGGTGGGTTTGGTATATAGGTCCACCTCCAATTTACCTCCCTTGTCCACAATCCATACATCTAAGAAATTGATACGCGTATTACTGGATGCCATTGTAAATTTTAAGTCTGGTGTCCGGGCATTAAGCCATGAATAAAAATGTTCTAGTTGTTCATATGAACCGTTCCAAATCATGAACACATCGTCGATGAAGCGTACCCACCCAAGGGTCTGCTCCTTGAAGGGGGACGCTTCATGGAAGATGTGTCTCATTTCAAACTGATCCATAACTAAATTGGCAATTTCAAGGGCAAAACAACAACCCATCCTGACGCCTTTAATCTGTAAAAACAGATCCTTTTTAAAGGCAAAAAAATTGTTTTTCAGGC
Source organism: Triturus cristatus (assembly GCF_964204655.1). NCBI lineage: Eukaryota > Metazoa > Chordata > Amphibia > Caudata > Salamandridae > Triturus > Triturus cristatus. Next base: position 1,271,666,051 of record NC_140592.1, on the reverse strand, counting down.
AAATCCGAGCTAGGGAAAGTAAGAAATCTGTTGGTACATAATGAGGTCTTGGTCTCTGGTCAAATATCAACTTCTTCACCAACAGGGCTTCATCCTAGTGGCACAAATTTGGGCCTGGCATTCGTGGTATTACTCTCTAGCAGAAATGTCTTCACCTCACAAGAAGTGTTCACTCTGGGTGGAGCTTCTCACAGAGCTCAAAGGTCACACCTGGCACCCAGGCACCTAGAAGCTTCATTTTGTAGTTCCTCATTAGGTCTTAAATTTTGGGTATTTAAATCTTATAGAAGGTATGGCTGTCCTTCAGAAAGCACACAGGCCACCTGTGCATGCTATGCTTCTAAATGGAACGTTTCCGTTGCAATTGTTAGTAAACAACTCCACCCACTTCAGTTGACTGTGCAAGAAATGCATGCTTACCTCCTACATCTACAAAGAGTGTTGACTTACGAATCTGTATTGATCTATGTAGCGGCTATTGCTGCATATATGCAAAATAGAAAAGGTTCATCGCTTTTTCCCAGTAATAAAAGCTTTTATGAATGGTCTTAAATGAATAATATCACTGAGGATACCATTAAATTCCCAGTGTGGAATTTAAATATAGTACTTTCATGGCTAATACGCCCATTGTTTGAACCTTGGCACTCAGCAGATTTATAATTCTTAACGTGGAAAATGGCCTTAATAACTATTCCTTCTTTACAGAGACTTGGCTTCGTGTGTCCACTATTCAGGAACCTTTTATTCAAGGTCATAAGGTTAGAGTAGTATTAAGAATTCGCCCGACCTTTTACCAAAAGCGATCCTGCCATTCCACTTAAATCAATATATGGAGTTATTTTTTTTTACCCCCCCGAAAGTAGAAAGTTGCTAAAAGAACCTTGTAGTCACTGGATATTAAGAGCGCCTATGTACTACATTAATAGAAGAAAAGCATTTGGGAAGACTTATCAGCTATGTGTGGCATATGCAACACCACCAAATGGGCAAGCTATTTCGAAAGCGGGTAGTGCTAGGTGGATCATAAAATGTATTCAAACCTGCTATGTAAAACCTAAAAGATACTCTCTGTACCTCCAAGAGCACCCCATACGTAAAAAGGGAGCAACAATGCCCTTTTTAGGTCTCGCGTGGCGTAGGCTGCACACATGCCCGGTCTCGCTGGCGAGATTTAATGATTTGGGGTATTTTGTGTAAAGTGCATTAAGCCCCGCCCCTCTTTTCCATTGGCTGGCGTCACCGTTTATGCTAAACGGTGGCCAGCCATTGGAAAAGGTTGTGACGTTTTCGTTCGGCTTTTTCTGCCATCCCACTTGGACGGCCTCGCCTGCTTTCCTTCTGAAGTAAAAGGTTTCTTATCTTTATGGGGCCAAACACATGGCCCCATAAAGATAAAATTTTACTTCAGAAGGAAAGCAGGCTAGGCCAAGTGGGACGGGCGAATAAGCCAAAAGTATACGTCATGGCGAGCGCTTGTTTATAACATGTTTGACTCCTTTTGCTGTAATAGTGCACACCTAGTTTAAACAACTCAAAAATATTTGTGTATATATATTTACTATTTTATGGTTATGTTTCACAGGGGGAAAATTTCAGTCTTAACCGATTTTCCCATTATTTGTAGTAGCCTACACATAAAAATACTAAGGCAGTGCAATACGACAAGGTACAGGTGGCAAAATTAATTTCAACACGTTCCATATGCGGATTGACATAATATAGTAACAAAAACATTGTCTCCACGTTTCCTACAGTTTTTATTCCTCAAACGGTGCCAGTCGTTGCCTTTTGCCTTGCCTCACCTGCTTTGGTTCGTCATCCGCACAGAAAGTTTTACGTATGTACTGTCACTTAACGCAGTTCGGTATTTCCCCACACACACATTACAGCATGGCTTGCCTTTTCATGGACTACAAATACATCATTAACACGTTCAGCCCCATAGCACTGCACTGTTTAATCGTGGGGTGCCCGGTCTTTCATTTTCCGTTTATTTAAAAAATAAATAAAAGGCATTGTCATTTACAATGCCAATAGCTCAAACTCGCGTAAATGCGAGACCTATTGCATTGCAAATGCTTGTGAGGTAACAGTCCCTTAGTTGACATGTAAAGCTGCAACATGGTCAGCAATGCACACCTTCACTAAATGTGTGGATATACTAGCACAACAATAGACTGTTGGTCAAAGAATATACGAACACTGCTTCAAACATGTCACAACTGCCCACTAATCATAACTGGGAGGATACTGCTCTACAGTCTGTGCAAAGCATGTGTATCTACAGCTACACATGCTACAAGTGGGAAATGTTAACCTCTAAGCATCTATTCAGTCTGTAGTGCTGTAGATTCCCATGCGCCCTCCCAGCTCCCTATCCGTGGGCAATGTTAACATTGTTTCTTATTTATTATGCAACAGTGCCAATGCGTGGACTTCATGTTTACATATACCTATAAATTATCTGGACTGGCGTCTGTGAAGCTGCTTTGCTGCGATGACCTGTTGTCAGGTTACGTTAATGCATCAAAGCCCTGATGCATTTCTAAATATACTTTGAATGCATGCCTAAAAACGATTTTATAGTTCGGCCTCTTTGCGGTAGAGTCCTTGTTTGATTTGTGGATTTTTGCGTTACATGATTTTGGGGTGGCACCGCTGATTATAGCCATCTGTACTGGGAGCTTGGCATCTAAGTCTTCAACGACCATCGATTGGTTTGTGATGGCTGAGAATGCTCTCTACCTGCACCTGTGCTCCTTGGATAGCCCCAGCCACCCACCTCCATCCATTTGACGGAGATCTGAGTGTTTCTCCGTTGACCACCGTTTACTCAAAGGAGTGCTGGTTTAATGAAAAACTGGCAAAAGTCTTGTAATGTTTGGGGGTGTATCTTAGCCTCAGATGCTGCTAAGTTCTCCTGCTGTTCTTTGTTTGCCTCATTTTAACTGTCTGACCTGCCTGTGAATAAAAATTGTTTTTCTAAGGAAAAGCAAAACCGATTAGATATTCGCAGTTGTAGTTTATTGCGTGATTATTTAAAATCATTACAAAATTGCATAAAACAAATTTCACAATAAAAACCGTGGTATCATGATAAAATTAAATTTTAAATACAAGATGGTTTGAGGTCAAAAAATGTCTTTTTGTATTCCACTAACATAATAAAAAATCATTCACAAACCGCAATTGACTCCTATTTGGGGATGCGCAGCTAGCGCTGGTGGATGAAGAGCTTAAAGTTTAAAACCAACCATGCGGTTAAAATGCCTTCAAAGTGCCTGGTGCTTTATAACCTGTAATGTTCGGACGACCTATGATCGTGTTTTTTCGACCAGTGTTCATAGTCGCTTGATCTGCTTGTCGGAGTAATTTCCTAATTTGGGCAAAATATTTTACACCTCGACAAGATGGAATGATTGAGCCCTCCATCCATCTAATCACAGCTTGTCTGCATGTACAAATATTTAGCTTGTTAAAGATCAATTTTAAAGACTATTTCCTTAGATCCTTTGCAGCTGGGCACACACACAGCAAATGTGTAAATGTTTCATCCGAATAACCACATAGGCGACCATTCTCAACTTGATGATTACGTTTCCATGATGGCATTAAGTCCTTCGAGTCATGGATTCCCAGCCGATAGTGAATAAAGCTCTTTTTTTTTTTATCTTGGAGCAGAAATGGGCTGCTAGGTAGGCTTGGGGTTTTGTAGGAGTATAAGAATGTATTACTGTTCATGCATGGCGTTGTTTGGACAAATTGTTTTTGTCTTCCAGGGGTGATTTCTTCTTGGCGGACTGATTACTGACTTTAATAAAGGTTGACTTTTCTGCCATGCTCTCCCATACTACTTGGGTCTCTAGCTCCACCAGTGATTTCCTCAAATACGCTCCCCAAGATGTAGGTACTTCTTGCACCTTTTGTGCTTTTATCTCATCCCAGCATAGGTTGTTCAGTGTACTCTGATGATCGAAATTTATGGCAGAGCTTCGCAAAGGAATTCATGCTCCGGAACTTCTGATTTTGAAGGCCAAATTTTAGCCGTACCTGTGCGGGAGATGCCGACTTGGGAAGATTAAAGACTGCTTTATATATCTTGGTCTGGAGCTCATTCAATAACTCTGCCTCCTTGCCATGCCATGTTTCTAAACCATAAGACAGGGTAGGTAAAATTTGTGCTGCCATCACATTTAGGAGATGAGTATAAGCTCAATTTCAAATACAGCAGTCGAAACGCAAAAATTAATGATTGGGCTTTAGCATTTAGATCCTGTTTGTGGTCCTTATATGAAATGCCGCGCCCCAGTTTTATGCCTAGATATTTATAGGAGGCTTGCTCTTCCACTTGATCTTCCTTAACATACCATTTAAACTTGTTTTTCTTGGGGTCCACTAGGCGTACCACCTTCGTTTTCTTTTTATTTAACTCTAGATTTTCCTGGTCCATGTAAAGTACGAATTTGTTTATTGCTCTTTGCAGCCCAATCGGACTATGACTTAGCACTACGATGTCGTCCGCATTTTGTAAAAACTGTATAGGCTCTTTTGCCAACATTGGCGGATGGCTCTTTGCTGATTGCATATGCTTGGTTATGTCTGCTAAGAACAAATTGAACAAACTCGGCCCCAGGACGCAGCCTTGTTTTAAGCCGTGCTGAGTGTTTATTCTTGCGGTTACTCTACTTCCATCGCCTAGTTTCACTCTGACCCAAGGTTCCGTGTAGAGGGCAATCATTGCGTCCAATAGATAAATCGGTAGCCCCCAGGTTTTTAATTTATTCCAAAGTCGAGTTCTAGTTACTCTATCGAACGCGGCTTTCAGGTTGATGAAGCATGCAAATAATTTTGTCTTCCTTTTTAGTGCTTTTTCGCTCAAAAGAGCCAAAGTTGTCAAATTTGTGGTTGTTTCCATTCCTGACCTAAAACCTGTTTGAAACTTTGGGATTATATTCTTCTCATTCATCCGTTCTTGAAGGTGAATAAGTAGACATGATGCATATAATTTGGCTTCTACATCTATTAAAGATATCAATCTGTAATATTCTGGCTTGCTATGAATGCCATTTTTAAATATTTGGTGAATTATGTTCCCGCTCCAGGAATTTAGTACGAGCTTCTGATTTATAAATGTAGTTAAAAAGGGGTATGAAATAATTTTGCCCAAAACTCAGGTGCATTCTTAAAAAGAGCGTTTGGAAGCCCGTTTGGTCCTGCTGCCCCCTCCGTCCTTAATTGTTATTATTCCTTTCAATTGTTTGGTATTGACAAGATTTTCTAGCTCGTTACTGCTGATCTCTAGCATTTGTTGAGAGTGGCCTTCATGAGGTTGGAGACTAAGATGTTTTCCTCCAGGTTCTTTCAAGACTGTGGCTGCATTAACATGCTTATAGTCCGATTTATTGTACATATTTTGAATATACTTGATCCATGTGTCTTCTCCTATTCTTTTGTCTTTTTGGAGTCTTGAACTCTTAGTCAGGTTGATTATTCCCCAGAATTCCTGCTTGTTGGCAGTTTACTTGCCCAGAGTAGTTTATTCCAAATGGATTCTTTGTACTCTCTTTTTGCCTCCCTTAAATTTTTCTTATATTTTTTCCTCTTTTCCTTGAGGTTGCCATTGTCAGATTCTTTTCCTGTTCTTGTGGCCGTTGCTTGGAGGCGCACCTCTCTGGCAAAGCTTCTTTTAAGATCTCGCAATTGGTCATTAAACCATAGCTCCTTCCTGGTTTCTTTCTTTCTTTCTTTTGTCGTCCTGGAATTGCTGGGAATTTTTGAATGAGAAACTGCCCGAAAAGTTCCCAATTTTTTTGCACTTTATTCTTTGTGTCCCTTGTGTCTTCACATAATCCAGGATTGTGTCCATTATTATATTTGTATCTTGTCCTTGCCACTTCAGTTTCCTCAGATTATATTTTTCTGGATATTGTGCCAGAGACTTTAATATTTGTGTTTGGGTTAGAGTAATGTTAATTTTCGTAATCTGTGGAAAATTATCACTTTCTGGACGTGGGCAGATTTGGAAGCAATTTATCATAGGAAAGAGATTGACTCTTTCCAATCCGAAACGTGGTGGCCGCTGGTCTATCTCCAGTTACATTACCGTTCAAGGGGATTAAACCTAGAGCTTCCAGCTCTTGGATTGTTGATTTGATTCCAGGGGTATCCCTCCTCTTACTTCTGGACTGTTTGCAGTTTATGAAATTACTATTAAAGTTTCCTGAAATTATCAAATTACTGTGCTCATGGGTCTTTTGTAGCACCTTAATCAAGTTTACCAATGTTAGAAATTTCGCCTTCTGTTGCTTTCTCTCTGGGGGAATGTATACGTTAACTATTAGTTGCCAGTTTAACTTATTGGTATGATGTTTGCCAGTCAATTTTAACTCTTGCAGCCAGTTTTCTCCCGCGTCTAGTTCTTCTATGGACCAGTCATATTTTGCTGTTGCGAAAAATGATAAACCTCCCCTTGGATGCCCGAACTTTGAGAAATTTTCTGCCAGGATTTAATATCCTGTGTAACCAGGAATTGGAGCTAGTTTCATGTTCCATGTCTCTTGGAGCAATATTAGATCTTGATTTTGTATAAAGGACAGGGTTTCATGATCTTGACCCATTACTCCAAATCCATGAACGTTCCAAGAGCAAATCTTTATTAATTCCGGATGTTTTTCTACTGAACCTTGGTTGGTCCTTGTTGTATTCTTTACTGCATTCCCTTTGTTTCTGTCTTGCATTTCCTTCATAATAATATCAGTCGATCCTTGGGTTTTCGTTGGGTATGATTTTTACTCCGAGCCATTAGAACCCAGGACCAATCTTGACTAATGCTTAACTGCTGGTCAAGGCTTGATGATTCATTTTTCTTTGTTGAATTGTGTTCCATGATTTGCGAGGAATTTCTATCGCCGCGTAGACAAGATTTTTGGCCTTTCCCGGGCGACTGCCCCGTTTTTGATGTTGCCAAATTTTATAAGAGGGGGTAAGGATATTTCAATCGCTTATGAAGTCTTATGGTGATTACCCAGGCTTCAAATTTTTCCTTTGTTGCGTAGATCCTGTCTACTAGATCCTTGGAATTCCAAATTGTCAGGGTCTCTTCTGTTTCCATGGGGGAAGCCGTTGGCTGAAATTCTACCGCTAATAGGTGGTGTGATGTACCCTTTAATTCTGGTATCTCATTAAATAACAATAACAAATTCCCTTGATTCAATGGGTCTTGTCTTCCTCTTGTGCAATATTCTGGCTCAAATATCAATTTTAAGGGAGTCTGTTTTGTTGGTTAAGGGATTTGTACTGTCCTCTTTAACCTGCTGATGTTTATTAAGTAATTTGCGACCTATTTGGGGTTCTTGGCCTACATGTTCATCTCGGGCCCTTTCTTGTGGTGAGGCCTTGAGGATTGTTTCCTTTATTCCGGTTTCCCGGTTCCCAGGTTTTTTCCGTATTGTTGTCCATGGCGTCTGTCTGTTCTATCGATGGAAACTTACAGGTGCGGCATTTATTATTTAGGGTGACTATTAGTGGAATTGAGTTGCTTTGTGACTTGTTATTAATTTGGGTCTCTTTTGATTGATCTGGCAAAGAAAACTTACGGGTACGACCCTTCATGTTTCTAGTAACTTATCGGGGTTTGGCTAATGTAATCCTAGTTTTTAATTTTGTCCGGAGACTTTGCTGCAGATCTTTCTTCCGCTATTTCCACCAATTCTTTTGAGCTTATATCTTGTACCCCTTTTTCTTGGCTTTGGTCTCTACTGCTTTGGGGTGCTAGTTCTGTCTGGGCCCGTGAGGTTAATACTACTTCTTCTACGTTGTTACTTGATTGTATTTGCTCTAGTTTCTCCTTCTCAGAGCCTATCTTTTGAGCCCCTTTGAGGACTTTTTGTTTTTTAGTTGTATTGATATGTTCCCGACTCGTTTTTTCTTGATCGCTTGAGATTAGATATTCATGTCATGTAGTTTGATTAATTGTTAGTAACTCTGCTCCACCTCTAAGTAATGCCTAACAGCCCGTCAAGTGCCAAAAAAGACTAACCTAGCTATCTATTTGGAGTACATGAGTATTGTCCTTTAACCACCCTGGCTACTTCCCAGTAACAGCAACCACTGGCTGACCTACCTCTTGCAAAGGTGGCATGTTGCTCCATAGACATTTAGCGCCCAAAACTGTCATGCAGCAAGCAGATCCTGTCCATCTACAGGGTTACTTCTAAGTTGCGCAGGTGCTATCTGTATAGATACTGAGTCTACCACCTGGAAGGGTTGAAATTAGTCTCAATAGTATGTCAGTCTATAAAATCAGCTTCTCTGCGCACTATTTGCTGCTCTAGCCTGCACAGGCATGCAGATTCGATTCTTTTGCTTCACATTGACCCATGTTGTACTGGAGGTGTATGCGGGGAGTTTTCATGGGTGCCAACTGCTTTGCTTTGTGTGTCTGAGGAAACCTTGTGATGGTGTTCCTACCTTGCTTTACCTGTTCAGTGGTTTGCTTTTCAGTAACCGCTGATTCTTTTGCACAGTTCTTGACATGGTCATCCCCACTTTTTGCCTGGTATCTGATGCACTTTTGACTGAAGTGCACTGGGTTCCTGCTAACCAGGTTGCCAGTGCCCTTTCCCCAAAACAAAGTAACTATTCAATTGTTCCACAATTGGCAAGACCGTTAGCATCTCTGTAAGTCACTACTAGTAAATGGTACGCAGGGCATGGGTATTGAAGAGGGTCCCTTATGGCTGCAGCATGTATTGTGCAAACCTAAGGGACCCACCACTAAACTCATGCAGACTGCCATTAAACACTGCGTGAAATGGTGCAGACACGAGAAAATACTGCATGGCATTCACCCTGTTTGCCATGTCCCCAGACACTGCATGACATGTCTTCCCCTAAAGCAGGCTTTATAGCCCCAAGGCAGGTTGCATTATTTTACATGTTGGGACATATCTGCAGGTCCCTGTGCTGTCTAGGTCAATTGCTAGGAAGTCCTAAGTGAACAGGGAAGCCATCTGAAGTACAAATTCCCCAGTGACATGTTGGCTTCACTGAAACCTATGATATTTGATATCAAACACCTTGTCTTAATAAATCTCTACTGATAACGGTAGTGGATTTATTAAAACATGCTCCCAGAGGGCACCTCAGAGGTGCCCCCTGAAAACCTCTCAGCCTCTAGAGTGCTGGCTGACTTTCGTAGTCAAGCCTGCCACCTCCGACAGGTTTACAACCCCCTGCTGGTGAGGGCCCACGCTCTAGAAACAATGTCTTATTCGGAGGTAGGTATTCACACCTTCAGTAGTTTGACTAGTGACATGTCAGGGCCAGGTACTTCAAAGTCCCTACTGCCTTTGTTACGCGACCCTGGCTTTCCCCAGACCTGGGAGAGGCCACCCTCTTCCCTAAGGCCCATTTGGCACCAGGACAGGTTGCCATTTTGTATTCAGAAAGGTGTGGTGCAGTACCAGGCCAGCCACACCCCTAAGGAGAGTTGCCTGATGTGACACACAAAAGGAGGATTCCACCATCTTGATTTTGGAATTAGGAACTGTGGGACAGGGCTATGCCCACTTCCCACAGGAAGCGGTCATTTAGGGGGTGTAGTGACCTCAAGGGCAAGTAGCCCATTGGCGACTACCCTTAATTTGCCTAAATTCAGTATTTAGGTGGCCCCCTGACTCCAGGAACTTAGATTTGATAGATACCAGAAGAGGACAATGAAGAGTGAAGAAGCGAGAACTGAGGACCAGTTGCAGACTTTTCAGCGCCAAACGCTGCCTGCACCTGTCCAGACAGTTGCAACAACTGACTCGTCCTGCATCTGTGCATCTGCCAAAAACCCCAGAAAACTGCCAGCACTTTACAAATTGCCAGCAGTCTCCTTTGGAGTAGAGGAGCTACTCCCCTGCAGCTTGCAGGCACCAAGCAGCAAAGATCGGTCCACCGTTCTGCCCCCCCCCCCCCCCTGGTTCAGCTGATACAGCAGCTACCCAGGAAGAGGTAGTCATGCTCCAGAAAGTCAGATCTGTCTCCCCCAACAAGTAAGACGAAGCCAGGACTAATCGGGGTTGCACAGCCCCAATACCTGGGGTACCGGCCCACTTGCAGCAACCAAAGCCTGTTTGAGTCCAATCCAGACTACAGACCATGCAGCTGTAGAGCGCCATCAGCACTGCAGAGGCCCACTTCGAGAGAGGCCCAGGACCCTCACGAACCGTGCCCTCTTTTTGGAGCTCCTGGCCTTGTCCCGAAGTACCCCACTGCAGCCTTTCTAGTTCCCTCCACCCACCCCTTTGGTGTAGTGCGCAAAGCTACCAAACCGACCAGTACCTTTGCATCCGGACTCTCCAGTGCAGGTAACTACTAGTTGCTTCTGGTTCTTTGAACATTTGGATCCCTTCCACCTTAAGTCCTGAAGTGAACCCCGGAAACCCATTGCAAGTTACTGTATGCAGTATATAGGAAAGCTTTACTGTGTAAAGACACATCCAAGTGAACATTTTACTCCCCTGTAAAGATCTTATAAAGTTTTTACATAAGATTAAATTTCTTGTTGTTAAAAAAAAAAATATATAAAATTAAGTGTTATTTTTCTAAATTGGTGTCGAGCTTCTTGACGGTCTCATTTATTGACTGTGTGCAACAAATGCTTTAAGACTACCCTCTGAGCCCAAACTTCTCGCCCACACTACCACAAGTGGGCGTTTGGGATTAATAATTTAAACCTCGTCAGCCTTTAAGGGTTGTCAGGACTTTCCATATAGTGTACCTCTTTTAGGTACACTACATAAAAAAGCCATCTTCCTATGATGTGCAACTGCTACTAAACGTGCTTGGTTTATTAAATGTTGTGGAGCCGTACACTAACAGATTCACTATCTCCTTAGCTTTTAGGAGCAACTGCCGTTTAATATTGATGAAATGAATCTGAGTGCACCAAAGCTCCTTTACCTCTGCTGTGTTCTTCCTAGATGGCCTGGTCTCTTCCCTCTGATCCTTGTTTGTGAGCATCCTACTCTGAGCTGGCTTGAGTGTATGAAAGATCTGTGCTTGATGCTGAGGCATTAAACCAAAATACCCTGGTCTGAGTACCTTGCTTGTACTGGTATAAGGCTGTTTTCCTTACTACTCCAAGTAGTAAAGAAACGGTGTACATATATATTTTGTGGTTAACACATTCCTCAGTTGTGAAAGCTTTGGGCTTCCAGCTTCCTTTTTGCCTGCCACTAAGGATCACCTGTATTTTTCATATGCTTCTGTAGATGGAATCATAACCTGTTATTTGATTTGTTCTCCTTTCCCCTCCAGTGAGTTCTTTGAACGCACCATCCTCTGTAACAGCCTTGTATGGAGCTGTGCCATCACCGGCAAGGCTGGCCTCACCTACCAAGAGGCCATGGAGTCTGAGAAAAGAGCCCGCCGCAACATCCAGAATTTCCCTGAACCCTTAATTGGTCCAGTACTGTACCTGGCTAGCCGTACGCGCCGAGCTCGCCTCCATGAGGTGTGTGATGATCTCTATGCCTACCTCCACAATCGCTTCTTTGTGGGAGAAACCGTGGAGGTTTTGAGGAACAGTGGTGCAAGGTAAGTGCTGTATTCTGTCTTGTAACAAAATGGAATAAGCTGGCATGGAGATGTATTTTAGAGGAGTAGTGTTAGAAATTGGGTAATTAGTCAAGGGGGTACTTGCCCTAAGAAACAATCAGAACCTATGTCAGGGTGAACCCTTAAAATCACTAAATTATCCTGAGCTTAACCTCCAGTCACTAAGCCAGAGGTGTGGCCAGGGAAATGATAGTCCCTCCTTTGTGATAACTTTAAACCAGTCCTGGGAGCCGCTCCCCTCCCACTGGGATTGGTGCCTGCCTGCTGGGAGAGCAAAATAAGTTGGAGGCTGTCCAGACATTACCTGATATCTGCTTTTTACTGGGCAAGCCCCTTTCAATTAAATTAAGTTCCTGGGCTCAGCCCAAATAGTCATCCTGCCAGAGAAGCAGAACACCTCCTCTCTTCCAGGCCTTTGTCTCTGCTCTGGGATCAGTTTTTATACCTCATTCAGGGCTCAAATGTCTGCAAATGGATGCTAATGCCAATTGGCCTCCAGAGACTTTAGGCAGGGGAAAGATAACCTTCAAAATAACCTGTTCTTAAATTTTATTTTAATTCAGACACCACTATTGCTTTGGAATTTTAATAAATATTAAAACTAAAGGATGGATTGTGCTTTTAGCGGGTCCCTATCATGAGATAGCCTAATTAATTTTGCTTCCTCATGTTTCTGTATGGGCCATCCAGTCTTTCTACATAAAATAGGTTTTGAGCTCTAGTCACTGTCAAGATATGCTAACGTAACATTTATGCATGTCCTACTCTAGTTTTTAACCTCTTCACTGCAACTCTTGTTCCAAGTCCCCCCCCCCCCCGAGGTGCTATGCCTTTTTGAGCTATTTGGGGGTAGCTCGCTCTTAGGCCCCTGCAACCCTTTTGTCTACCTACATAAGGTATCCACACCACATTTGCTGTACATTACATTTCGTAAAAGTAGACCATATTCTGAATTCAGCAAGATCCTTCAAGGTTTTCCCTATAGAAACAATTAAAATAAGAAAATATTGAAATTGAGGTGAAAAACTGCCATTTGCGCCTACGTTTTCACCTGTAACTTCTAAGTATGGCAGATTTTTTTTTTAAAGCAATATACCATTACGGCAACTGGAACCTTATGGTTGTGGGGATATATAGGACTTGTAGGTTAACCAAGAACCCGAGGTACCCAGAGTCAATAACTGAGCTGCACCTTGCATTGGATTTTCATTGTGTGCCAGGTATAAAGTAATTCATTTGGTAAACTAGAGTGAAAAATGGGTATCAAGAAACCCAATGGATTTCCAAAAAGGGAACAACATATGGAGTTTAGAAGCAGTGGTTATTTGCCCATCTCCAAATTTGTGGGTACCCATACTAGCATGTGAATTAAAGGGCATTTTTCAAAATTACTTATTTTTTTACACATTGTCTTTAATTTTGAAGGCATAAATACATAGAAAGTCAATTGGTAATAACACTTGTTCTACTATTTTGTATCCCCTAAGTCTCCTGATTAATAATGGTACCTCACTTGTGAGGGTAGGCCTTGTGCTCGTGACAGGAAATGGCCCAAAACGTACTGTGGAGACTTCAAAATTATCCATCTCAAAAGACTTGGTTTTGTGAAGGGAGTCACCTGCATTTTTGGTCCCAGGCTGTATGAAAATGGCCTTTTTTTCAAAGTTACCCCCTAACTTTTTGCCAGATACCTGATGCCAACTTGACTGAGTTTGTGCTGGGACACTGTTAGCAGGCCCCAGCACCTGTGTTCTTTCCTAGAACTGTACCTTTGTACCCACAATTGGCACCACCTCAGGGCCACCTGTAAGTTCCTTGTAAAAGGTGCCCTTGGTACCAAGGGCCTTGTGACCAGAGAGTACCTATGGAGCTGCAGCATGTATCTGAAAGAGACACGTTAGTGATAGATTCCTTACCTTAGAATATCCCCAGGCGTCAGACTGGATCCGGGAAGTTTTCTGTAGCAGTACCTCTGCGCGTCAGTAGGTGGCGTCGTGCGGCTCTGCGTCTGTCACTGGAGTCGTAAGCACCAAGATTACGTCACGGAGACTACTTGGACGCCACCCATGCGCGCTGACGTCAGTTCTTTCTTTTTCCACGCCAGCAAGCGCAGATCCGGATTGAGCACGTACCTTAGTCCCTTTTTGACTACTATTTTGAGACTTTTGTCTCCTCTCTTTTCTCCTGGTGCACGTAGGGATGCCCGGCTTTAGGTCCTGTGGGGCCTGTTGCCGGAATATGTCGGTGGCGGACCCCCACGATGTTTGCCTCTACTGCCTGGAGACTGCCCACGACTCCCGGGATTGTCGAGCCATGGCCCCCAAGGCCTTGCGGGAGCGGCATAGGAAGTTGCTGACGGTCCGGCATTCGTCAAGCTGCCGCTCCGGGTCCAGGGGCCGTTCTCTGGACCGCTCGCGCGACCGGAGCCTTTGCTCCTCAGGCTCCAAGTCTTCGCCTTCGGATTCCGGTAAGCGACGCCATAAAAAGAAGTCGAAGCGTGTTCGCTCTCCGTCCCCCCTCCCCGTCGCTCCGAGGCGGACGCGGGGGACAGGGGCTTTGCCCCGGCGGCTCCCCTGGAGCCTGGGAGTCCCGCGGTCTACCCGCCATACCCGGGTCCGTTAGCGACTCACGAACAGGTGCAAGAATTCCTTGCTACCATGGTCCGCCTTTTTAGGCCTCAGGCTCCCGCCGGCGCGCCTTTGGGCCCCGCGGTCCCGTGTCCAGATCCTGTTGGCCCGGCAGCTTTGCCACCAGTGCTAGCCCCGGTGCCACAGGATCCTGTGCCAGTGGCTCTGGCGCCACGTTGCCGGCTCTGGCGCCACACTGGGTGCCGTTTATTCCTCCCTTGCCCCGGTTCCAGGACCATTTTGTTGCGACCTGGGATCCGCATTGGGAGACGGCACCGGTCCGACCCCGGCCGGCGCCGTTCGTCCCTTCTCCGGTTTTGCCGCCGCGACCGGCTCACCCTATGCTAGAGGTGGACGAAGACTGGGAAGGATCCGAGGACCCTCTTGCCCGGCAATGTGACTCAGAGCAGGATTGGGTGGACGACTTGGAGGAGGCAGGTGACCTCTGTCTCCTTTGACCCGGGGTTCGCCCCCCCCTCTGCCTAAGATGGAGGAAGGTGCCTCGTACACGATGGTCCTCAGTCGGGCAGCTGAGGCCCTTAATCTTGACCTCCCCACAGTGGCCCTCAAGAACAACCTCCTCACCGAGGTGCTCCAGACGGCGTCTACTTCGTTGGAGCCGTTGCTTCCCTTCAGTGACGGCCTTACCGACGTCCTCTTGAGCACTTGGTCGAGGCCGGCCACGGGGGCCCCAGTGGATAAAAAAAGTCGCCAGGCGCTACCGACCGGCGCCCGCTGACCCTGCCTTTTTGACTACTCACCCTACGCCTGTGAGCCTGGTCATTCAGGCCTCGACGTCAGAGTGTTTTCCAACGGCCCCGCCAGATAAGGACTTTACATGGCTGGACCAGTTTGGGAAGCTGTTCTCTTCGGCCAGCTTAGGGCTGAGGTCGGTGAACACCGCCTGCTTGTTGGGCCGCTACTCCCACGTGGTGTGTGATGCCATGGCTCAGGTTTTGCCTCAGTGTCCTGAGGAGGTGCAGGCTGTCCTTTCTCAGGGAATTGCTGCGGGTAAGGATGTGGGTAAGTTCGCCATTTGATGTGGGTTGGACACCGCTGACTCATTGGGCAGGGTGATTTCTACAACTGTGGCGTTGCGACGTCACGCCTGGTTGCGTTCGAATGGGTTCTCGCCCGTTGTCCAAAGCTCGCTCATGGACATGCCCTTTGATGGCACCCGCCTGTTTGGCGACAAGGCTGACAGTGCCCTGGAGCGCTTTAAGGTTTCGCGGGCTACGACCAAGTCCTTGGGCCTTTCTACTAAGAGTTCGGCCTCTCTTGGTTTTCGTTCCTTTCATGGCCAGGGTAGAGGCAGTCCGGCGCGCCCGTCCCCTAAGCCTGTGCAGAACCAGCCCAAGGGCAGCCGGGGTCGCGGTTGCCGCAGGGCTGGGGCACCAGCGTGCGGGTCCGTCCACCTCCGTCCCTGCTGCTTCCGCCTCCAAACCTTCTTAATCTGAGCTACGGGGAGCACCCCACGCCGGTGGGTGGCAGGATCCGCCACCACCTCCCTCACTGGCGCAAGATTACATCAGACAAATGGGTGCTGCAGATATGCCACGGTTACTCCCTTCCCTTTCAGTCCTCCCCTCCTGCCATGCCACCTCGGTGCCACTGCATGTCGGGGGAACATTTGGCTCTTCTCCGACAGGAAGTCACAGCCCTCTTGGCCAAGGGGGCCATCGAGTGCGTTCCTGGACCCAGGGAGTGGTTGTTATTCCCTCTACTTTCTGGTCCCCAAGAAGGACAAAGGGGGTCTGCGTCCTATCTTGGACCTCTGGGACCTCCGGGACGTCAGTCGCTTCCTCCGGAAGGAGAAGTTCAAGATGCCGACTCTAATTTTCTTCCCTTGACCCTGGAGACTGGATGGTAGTGTTGGACTTGCAGGACGCATATTTTCACATCCCCGTCCTGCCAGCTCACCGGCGTTGCCTGCGGTTCACGGTAGGCCGCGAGTATTTTCAGTTTGCCGTGCTCCCCTTTGGCCTTACCAGTGCCCCTCGGGTGTTCACGAAAGTGATGGCGGTGGTCGCAGCTCATCTGCGCAGGTCGGGGTGTCAGTCTTCCCCAGCCTCGACGACTGGTTGTTGAAGGCAGGCTCGCCCCACAGTCGTCACCCACCTTCAGACTACAGCCGACCTCCTGAATTTGCTGAGGTTCTCCATCAACGTGCTGAAGTCGCACCCGAGTCCCTCTCAGAAGCTCCCCTTCATCGGAGCGTTTCTGGATTCGACGCTGTTCCTGGTTTATTCTCCCGAGCAGCGAGTTCGGGATATTCAGGCCATGATTCCGATCTTTCTGCCTCTGTACCGGGTTTGTCTGATGGCCTCCTGCATCCTGCTGGTGACACATGCCAGATGGCATATGTGGGCTCTGCAGTGGGACCTGATGTCCAGTGGGTGCAACATCAGGGCAACCTGTCCGATCATGTCCAGATCTCGGAGGGCACTGCACAGCAGTTGCAGTGGTGGCTCACGAATCGCGATTGGGTCAGTGGCAGATCTCTCTCCCTTCCCCAACCGGAGCACACAGTGGTGACGGATGCGTCCCTTATGGGATGAAGAGGCCACTTGGGAGAGGCGGAGATCAGAGGCCTCTGGTCTCCGTCGGAGTCCCGGTTCCATATCAATCTGTTGGAGCTTTGGGCTATCCGACTTGCCCTGAAGGCATTCCTTCCCTCTGTCCAGTAAGTGTGGTGCAGGTGTTCATGGACAGCACCACCGCCATGTGGTATTGCAACAAACGGGGCGGTGTGGGGTCCTGGACCCTATGTCAGGAAGCTCTGCGCCTCTGGACGTGGCTGGAACATCAAGGCATTTCCTTGGTGGTTCATCACCTGGCAGGTTCTCTGAACGCCAGGGCTTGACTAACTCAGCCGCTGGTGCTTGAGGGATCACGAATGGCGTCTGCACTCCGACGTGGTGCAAGGTCTCTTTCAGCAGTGGGGAGAGCTTTGGTTAGATCTATTTGTCACCGAAGAGAACACACCATGTCATCAGTTCTGCGCGTAGGAATTTCCAAGGTGGCACTCGCTTGCCGACGCTTTTCGTCGTGAGTGGAGTTGCGGTCTATTGTACGCATTTCCGCCTATACCACTTCTGCCCAGAGTGCTGAAGATTCGGCGCGACCGGGCCCAAGTTATCCTTGTGGCGCTGGATTGGGCACGAAGATACTGGTATCCCGAGCTACTCAGCATGGTGGTCAATCCCCCCATCCGTCTGCCTCTTCGGGAGGATCTTCTGTCGCAGCAGCAGGGAACGGTCCTCCACCCGAACCTGTCCAGCCTCCACCTCCATGCGTGGAGATTGAGCGGCGACAGTTGACAGCTTTCGATCTTCCTCCCGAAGTCTGTGATGTCATTCTGGCAGCCAGGCGTCCCTCCACTAAAACGGTATACGCCTGCAGGTGTAACAAGTTTGTGGCATGGTGCACTGTGAAGGCTGTGGATCCCCTTTCTGCCCCTCTTTCTGAAGTACTTCTGTTCCTTCTTTCTCTGGATACTATCAAAGGTTCTTTCGGTTATCTCTGCCTTTTTACGGCTTCCAGATCAGCCTTCTCTCTTTAAGTCCCCGGTTGTTAACCGTTCCCTGAAAGACATTACGCACACGTTTACACCCGTGCCGTTCATAATGCCTCAATGGGACTTGAACCTTGTCTTGACCTATCTGATGTGCGCTCCCTTCGAGCCCATTCATAACTGTCCTTTGCGTCTTCTCACTCTCAAGACAGCTTTCCTGGTAGCTATCACCTCTGCCAGACGAGTGAGTGCACTCCAGGCTCTTTCTTCCAAACCTCCTTTCCCTTCGGTTCATCCGGACAAGGTGGTTTTGAGGACCCGTCCTTCTTTCTTGCCAAAGGTTGTCACGCCCTTCCACATTGGGCAGACCATCACTTTGCCCACCTTCTTTCCGCCTCCGCATCCTTCAAGAGAGGAGAGGCTCCACTGTCTGGACCCAAAACGTGCGCTCGTGTTCTATCTGAAGCGTATGCAGCAGTTCCGGGTGGATGACCAGCTCTTTGTTGGCTACGTGGGTGCTAAAAAAGGTTGGGCTGTGCACAAACGGACCATCTCGCGGAGGGTTGTTCTGTGCATCCGAGCATGTTACTCCATGGCTAAGAAGGAGCCTCCTGTGGGGCTGTGTGCCCATTCGACCAGGGCAACTGCAGCCACTACTGCCTTGGGATGCGGCGTCCCCTTGCAGGACATTTGTCAGACAGCTACGTGGGCTTCGCTGCACACAGTTTACCAAAAATTACTGCCTTGATAGTCCGGTCCGGAGGGATGGCTTCTTTGGCCGTTCTGTGCTCCGTGACTTTCTGGTGTAATCTTTTCGCAGACCCACCACCGGGGTTGGTATTGCTGGGGTATCTATTCTAATGTAAGGAGTCTATCAGACATTAGTTAGTGATAGATTCCTTACCGCCCCACCCATCCTCTCCGTTCTGCGAACTGATTCCTGGTGTTAAGGTCATCCCTTTCAGGGCCCTAGTTTCTTGGCACCAGTGGTCAGTTTCTTGCATGGTTCTGCGTTCCTGGCGTGGAAAGTCGTGTACAGAACTGACAGCGCGCATGGGTGGCACCTAAGTAGTCTCTGTGACTTCATCTCCGTGCTTACGACGCCAGTGACGCACGCGAAGACGCACGACACCACCTACTGACGCGCAGGGGTACTGCTACAGAAATCTTTACGGATCCAGACTGACGTCTGGGGATATTCTAAGGTAAGGAATCTATCACTAACTAATGTCTCTTACAGATATATTGTTACACAAGTAGTAACTTGTGCATTATGCCACCCTTGGACACCCCTCACCTTAACACTCCCACTGTGCCATTGCAGACTGGGTGTTTGGTGCAGACCAAACGAAATAGTCAACATGGCACAGCTCCCTGTGGTATGCCATGCCCACCAACAATTTCTGTGGCATGGGTAAGTCACCCCTCTAGCAGGCCTTTCAGCCCTGAAGGCAGGGTGCACCATACCCAGGTGAGGGCTTAGCTGCAAGAGCAATATACCCCTACAGTGTCTGTACCGTTGGTAGACATTGTAAGTGCAATGAAGCTATTTTGAGTACATGGGCTGAGAGTTTAACACCAATTCCACACCTGCATGAAGGCTTTACTGAAGTCTGTGAAGTTTCGTATCTGAGCACATTAAACCCACACTGATGCCAATATTGGGTTTAATGAAAAATGCATACAGAGGGCATCTTAGCGATGCCCCGTGAAAAATGGCTAATCCTGGTGTGGTTTCCGACTGGCTCCCAACCATCTGCCACCCCAGACATGTTTCTGGACCCTTGGGTGGAGAGCTCTCTGGTTCCGATAAAGCACATCCTGGGTAGAGGTGTCATGCCTCCTCCCCCAGGATAGGCACAGTCCTCAAAGAGGCATCTTCAAAGGCCTGCCACCTTTGTTAGCTATCACCAGCCTTTTGCTGCTATCAGCAACTGGCTCCCACTGGTTCGTACTCTCTTTTTGGGTGCGAGAATTGGCAGGAAATCCTAGCCAGGACTGGAGGTGTGCCCACCTTTGCCAACCCCACCCCTCAGGTGGGGGAAGGCGAAACGCACATCTTAGTCCCCGCCATCTTGTAGATGTGGGGGACCCCTCCAATCAGGAAGAGACTAATGCCCCCCTCCCACTGGTAACAACTGGAACATTGTCTATCAGCAACTTGAGTAATAACCATCTACCGTCTGTGTCAATTTCCTGGGATCTCTAAACGGATATTAAGGGATTGATGATATAGAATTACGACTCCATTTTCTTCCCATTACCTGGAGAGAAGAATAATTTGCCCATCTATCGCTTCTTTAACTTTAAAGATTCGGTTTTGAAAGATATGATTCTTGCCAAATTTTGGTAAGCGAGTCAGAACTTTTGATTGGGGAGTTAAAACCTGACTTTCAATGAAATTATTTTCAAGACCATAATAAAAATCTTATAAAAAGAAATAAATCTGACAAAATATTGAGGAGATTGAGATAAGACCATGTGAATAGATATAGAAATTGTAGTATAAGAATAATTCATTGCGTTTTGGCAACAGATTCAAGCAAGTAAAGGAAAAAACGAGAAAAGATAAAAGAACACAAGGACAAAGGATGGAGGTTCTAAGCATGGATAGAGGAAGAGATGACAATAAAAATGACTAAGGGCAACATATCTAAAAACATTTCACAAAAAATTTAGGGGACCAGATGGGAACGGACATGCCCGATCCTCAAGGGGAGACAAGGCGCAGGGAGGGTTTAAGGATACGGAAAAGGAGGTCATTCAGAGACGTACACAGAAAGACAACACCTGTAAAGGGGGAGGTATTCAGATAAGCAGGCATACATTGAAACAGTCTAACACCGTTAGAGGCGTATAATGTATGAAGAGAACAACAGCTAAGTGGTGTGAGAAGTTGGCCTGATGTATGATGTCACTAGTTCTAGTGTACACCTTATATCAGTCCAAACAACCCTTATGGTGATTGGTTGTAAAGTCAACCTTGTAGACCAGCTATCCTAGTGGTAGCATGGACAAGAGCAGTCTTAGGCTATACTCTGAATGGCATGTGAAGCCAGCTGTGATACCATATATAATCCCTTGAATACCAAATGAAAGGACACCACAACAGATGTATATATAAAATAAAGTGTATTTATTCTAGTCAAACCCTCAGCACTCTTTATGAGATTAGAGGTAAGTACAACACAGTCTTATTTATGCATACATTAAGTCACACAGGTAAGTAATACAGTTAGACCCTAGGGGCCACGCAAACCATATACTAAAGAAGTGGTGTAAGGAACACTGTCACGGAAATAGAATAGGCCTAGGCCTAGGGAATCGCTGGGGCTACACTACACTAGCAACAGTTAGGAAGTGGGAGCCCCACGGGATTCAGGTGCAGAGTGGAAACACTCACGCGTAATGCGTAAAAGTCGATAGAATTACTAGCAGTTAGAAATTAACAGTTTAAGGACACTTCTGAAGCAGCTAGAGAGTCGAGACTCGGAAACTAGACCCTAGGATAGTCACTACCCTTGTGAGCACCGGAGTACCCAAGTTACCTAGCCCACAGGCTGCGGGTGCATAGGTGTGAACTTGCGTCGGGTTTCGTCGTGTACTTCTATGGATGCCTAAAGGAAAGATGCTGACAGGCAGTCAGTGAAGAGTGTCCGGTGGATCCCAAGGCTGGGATCAAGAAGAGGAGACCTGCAAGCAGAAGGGACAGAGTCAAGGTCACTAGCCAGTGACCACGTGGAACCAGGAAGGAACCAGGCGATGTCGTGAAGATTGCAGGTGTAGGTGAAGCTTGTCGCTGCAGCCACGGGGACCAGGAGACGTCGAGGACGACCAGGAGGCGAGCTGTCCCACGAAGGCTCTTGCTGTCGGCGGTGTCGAAGTCGAGCTAGGACTCGCCAAGCCTTGGCAAGCGGAACCCACGAAGAACGGAGGACTTGCTTCTGGTGCAGACCAGGAAGGTCTGGGGTGCTTCTCTTTTGCAAAGAAGCGGGAGCCAGTCTGGAGGAGCCAAACCAGCGGTGAAGATGCGTCGTCACAGAGGCCACTAGCCAACGGGCAAGCAACCGGACAGACGCGGCAAGCAGGAAAATGCAGAAGGGCCCCACGCAGGACTCGTGGAGTGTGGGGGCTGATCTTTGGTGCAGATGGTGCTTGGGGTTGGGGCTTCTCAATCCCCGGTGCACAACTTCGAGGGTGCCTCAGAAGCTGCGCTGGAAGATGCTAGCCACTTTTCCCAGGTAGCCGGTCCCACGTCTCTCGTCGCCTCCACGGATCTCAGCTCGGCTGTGGATGTGGATCAGGGTCGGAGAAGTCTGGAAGTCAAGGCTCTGGTCGGGCTCTGCAGTCGGTACCTCATAGAACTTCAGCAAAGCAAAGGGTAGTCTCTTGACGGTGCCTGTTTGCACAGGGTAGCCACTCCTTGGCCACAAGGGAGATTCTTCAGTCTTCTTCTTTCGTCGAATGTCGAAGGTCCAGAGTTTCTGTTCAAGTTGCAGGTTCAGGATAAGCTAATCTCCTGGGGCCCAGCTACCACTCTTATACTAATCTGGGGGGCTGGGTTGCCTGCTAGGTCACGCCTTATGGGTGGGACCTGGGAGGGGGGTGGTTACACCCCCTTCCCTTTGTCCAGTTTCGCGCCAGGACTGGGGCTGGAGTGCCCCAGCACCGGTTTGAACTGGACTATGCATGGAGCACCTTGTGTGCCCCAGGCATGTCTCATTCCTTTCAGCCCTCCCTGCCCCAATACACTAAAGTCTGTCTGGGGAGGTGCTAGCACCTCCCCAAGCAGGAAACCTATTGTCCTAGCCTCCCTTGCCGGGATCACAGCAGGAGGTCAGACTTTTGTCTGTGGCAGCAGCATCCATTTTGTGATGCTGAGGCTTGGGTTAGAGTTACACAGCAAAGTAGGATTTTAACATGTCTCTCCCTCTAGAAGGGGGGGAATAATAGTTGTTCTAAGAAAAATTGAAAAAGGTTAAATAATAAAAACTAAATTACTAAAAATTAAAAAAATCTGTGTGTTGCATCACTGTTTTTAGGCCTGTTTTCCCTTATTACAATTAAATTGTATTGTTAAAAATAGGTCGCGAGGGAAGTTTCTTTATAGGATTGTCTTTATTTCCCCTTTCTCCCTGACTTTAAGTACATTTTAAGGGGGTCCCATATTTTTTGCTGGGAATAATATCCTCATCACCAGAAATGGTATGGGGGCATTATTCCAAAGTGTTGGACACCTTACACGACATGTTTTGATAAAGCCAAACCACAGTTACCATAACCGTTTAAGATTATAAGGCACTTTATGAGTATATGGTAGGCTATATCATAGAACAGCTATAAGGACATGGTTCCGAAAGCTGCAGACAGGCTCAGCTCATGCTAGAGCACCATCTCACATGTTACCAAGCACTGTGCCTCCAGGATTGTTAAGGCCTGCCATAGGAGTGGCTGATAGGTACACATGTGTCTATTTTAAGGGTAGATATAGGTATACTATATCTAAGCAAGGGGTGATTACACGACCTTGCTCCAGCTGAGTGATCAGCCAGTTGTCTGATTGGAAGGCCAGACCAGGGGTGGCATAATACATGCTGCAGCCCCTGGGAGGCCTAGGGTACACCTATGCCCTGGGTACCTAGGGTACACTGTACAGGGTCCAATAAGGTGATCCTTATTAATTGGGAATGTAGCTAGGGTACATGGAGTCCATTTTAAAGAGAGAGCAGACAGCCTGAGACCCTGAATGGCAGGATCTCAGGCCAACTAAGTCGAAAAACCAGCTAGACACTAGGCAAAAAGTTGGGGGTAACCATAGTCAGATATCCACCTTCCTACAAGTGGTAATACAACATAGTAAGTGTCAACATTCCTGAAATGTGCAAGAGTGATAAAATATTAGTTTTAAGATGTGGTGGGCTGAGAGACATCCATAGTTCAGCTGTACATGTTTCAAGAAAAGCCTTCAGCCTACCGGGATCTTCGTACATGGTTGTTTTGTTCCTGTTAACTTTGAAGAGGCAAGGGTGGAATAGTCCAAAGCATGCACCATTGGAACGAACTGTTGGTCTCGTACTTAGGAAATCTTGGCGCCTATCTGCTGTGTCCTTGGCGTCATCTTGGGAGAAGTAAAGATGACCCGACCACAAGATTCATTTTATCCGTTTGGCTGCAGAATGAAAGTGTACAGGAAAAAACTGAGCAGAGCTCAGTGGAGACTCCCTTGCACAACATGTGGTAGAATATCTGAGGCTCTCTCAGGAAGGTTCTATGGGGTGAGGCTATTCTGATTGGTTGTTCACTTTATTTGGTCTCTTTTACAAAAAAAAGTGGATAGGTTGCAAAACGAGAATGGGCCTAGGCCTAGTTTCTGTTTTTGTAATGGTTTCTATTGCTATTTTATGTATACCGGAGACTCCCATTCAGACGACTGGGAATGATACAAGCATGGAAATCCATGAAAGCTTCCAATACTGGAGAGCCAAAGTTACAGGTAAGTAACTTGTTTTCATCCGTTTGGCTGAAGAAATGACTTGAGGTTCTGTGTACTCCAAAAAATAAAGAACTACACCTATTAAATTCTGAGAGATAGAGGCAGTTGCAGGACGTCACAGGCTTTGAGCTTGTTGAATATTCAGTGTAGGACTGTCTGGTAGACCAAATAATTTAGGAAGAAAGGATTTGAAAGATTTGATCGGATCTGTGCCTTCCGTACTCTCAGAAGTCTGTAAATGGTTTCTTTTATTACGCTTTACAAGGTCTTTGTGTTTGAAGGACGTTTACCTGGAGTGAAGTTTCATTAAAGTTTGTAATTTGCCGTTCCGATGTGGAAAGCCTTCTTCCATGTGACACCATCTGTCTCTAACAAGTTGTAACTTTTTGTCAGTTTTCACCATAGAGAGGCGCAGAGCTCTACTCTCTTCCAGCAGGAGGTCCATTGACTCAGTTAGGAGAGGCTTTGTAGGTGAGGGTGGATCTTTAAGTCTTAGTTGATGCCTTCTCTGCGTTTAGTGTCGCAAGGACTATAGTAGGAGAAGCAGAAGAGGAAGAAGTACTTCCTTTGTATAAAGGAGTGAATGAGTTTTCCATTGTGGTACTTTGAGATTGAAGAATGATACTTAATATATCAGACCGGAATGATGGAAGGATGACCTGGGTTTTGTCACTCTGCCCATATACAAGTGTAAATTCTGAAGGCACAGATTCAAGGAACGTAGGTAGTGTCTTATCTTAATATATTCCCCTCATGTTTATTTTCCTGTGGAATTTTTAACAGAAGACATTGCCTCTGGAGAAAATGGTGAACAATAGTGAAAGGTACTGAAAAACTCTGGGTTTAGGGGTGAAAAACAGTCTCACACGGTTATTCTAAAGAATATCATCTTTCAGTCAGGAAGATGTTCATGAGGGGCAAGCAGACATTACCATGGAGACATCCAATAAAAAGTGTTCACGCAGAACAAACGAAGTAGGAAAACCTTGAAGTTAGGGCCAAAGCCGTTGCAGGCAAACAGTTTTTTGTCCTCTGAGCATTCCCCTCGCTCTGATTTAAAATGGCGGGCACTTCTGAGGAGATGAAGCACATCGCCATGTTGCAGAAGCTGCATGTCTCCCCTGGGTGCCAAAAGAATAATGATTAGGTGCTTTGCCGAGTAGTGAGCACAAAAGCCGTTCATGGTGAGCGCGCCGCCGGGAGAGACCACTGCTACCTCTTTTTCAGCTATTGCCGCCCCGTGGAGTTTCACATGGGCGTGAGCATCTCCCTCTAGCACAAGCCACACCCCCAAGTCCTATTCTTAAATAGCATTTACCCTGCCGTACTGGGTACATACACGGCCTACATTGGGGGTGACATTAATAATGTTAAAGGAGGTTTTGACCTGTTAAGAGTTTATTTTGGCATGCTGAATTGCAGTTTTTAAGCTACTACAATCAGGCTACAATGGTAGGCTTGAAGCCAGGTTTGCACTGCCACTGTATTGGTTGGCAGAATAGGTGCTGCAGTCCGCTGGTGACCTTTATCTTCCAGGCCCTGGGTACACGTATCATATACTAGGGACTTGTAGGTAAGTAAATGTGCCAATTGGGAGTATACCAATTTAACCATGTTGATGGGAGCATAGGCATTTCACCACTAGTTAGCAGGCGTAAAATGCACAGAGTTCTACAGCTAGTAAAAACACATATCGGGTAGTAATCCGCGCGAAAGACGGTCATTTCCTACAGTTAGTTTAAGGTCGCCACTCTATGGCTATTTGGTTAAGTCCATTGGCTACTGATTGTTGTGCATTGGCTTCTAATGTTTTTTCTCCTGAAGGTAAAGGCGATATTTGAAGAAGCAGGGGCTGTTTGATTTTTATCTAACACATTCTAGCACAAGGTGGTGAAACTGCACTACCTTGTAATTGATGTATTGTTTTGCTGGTATCTTGTGATTTTCTTAGTTGCATAGCACCGTTATCTGCTGGCTGGTGCAGATGTTATGGCATGATGGCGATTGGAACTGCTGCTTGAAGCATAAACCATCACCTAACTGCATTAAACTCTTTACATGCAACAACTTAATGCAGCTTGTCCCCGAGGACCATTTTGCGAAAAGAAATAATAATTTTAGGCTCAATCCGTAGCAAGTATGGTCTGTCCGATGCACTTTAACTATGTATAATTAACAGCTTTCTAGACGCAGTATTGTTGCCTGATCTGTAGGATTGGAATGAGTACTCTTTCTAATGGTTGTCTTAACTAACATCATTGCTGATGAATGTGCTTAAACATTTTTAATCTATTTTTCAAAGTAATTTATGCATTGATCTTTTTATCTAATACGACTGCTGTAACCTCTCTTCGCCCGGAGGCACCTATTGACTGAGGCACCTACATTTAAAATTGTTTCTTTGGGGGTGGTCTACTACAGTGATTTTAAACCTTTTGACTTATGAGGACCCCCACTTAATTACTTGAACCAAGGGACCCCCACTGAATCGTTCTTTAACTCCATGGACCACCACGTCATTACTGAAAGCCGGGGACCACGGTCTAAGCATTTTCGATGATTTGAGCCGCAAAACATTATACAAAAAAAAAAAACAACCAATCATCAAACAAGCACACAAATGATTAAATATTTCATTTAATTCACTAACAAATATGCAAATCATTTTTTCAAATGGAAGGTTGGCGTGTTTCTAAATTCGCTTAAGGCCACTCATCGTCCATTCTGTATTCTTTTAGATTCACCTGCACAACCCCCACGAATCATACTGAGGATTCTACCAAAATGTTTAGCCTCCAATTTCAAACTCCTTCATGTTTACCAAACGTTTTAAAATTTTCAATTGTACACTTTACTACTTCATTTTTGCAGCGTGAATCTTTCTGGATTCACTATGCTGTGCATTATTCCGCGATCTGGTGGTTGGGTCCGGATTTGTAGTCTTTTTTTTTTTTTTTTTTTCTCTTTTTAGCCCAGGTGGGAGTCGACGTCCCACCATTTGGTGTACCTCTCGTGGCGTCGTCGTGCTTCCTGCGGAAGTCTCACCTTGGTGCGCCATCTTCAGATTCTTTTTTCCGCCGTTGGGTCTGGATCGTCATCGAGAAGCTCCAGAGTTTTAACGAAGGAAGAAGAAAAATACACGAGTTTCATCGAAGGAGAATTTCCAGAAGACTACAGAGAAGCATACAGCCGGGACGACGAAGGAGGAGAGCCTCAATCTTCAACGCCCATAGGAAAATGCGCACTCAGACTCTGAGCGCAATGGACAAGACACCCTTTAAATTCTGCCGTAACTGCCACCACAAATACGCGCAGAAGGACCAACATTCGGTCTGCAACCTTTGCCTGCCGATCGAACACGAGAGCAAGGACTGCAACGCTTGTTCCGCCTTCACGCCGAAGACACTCCGGGTGAGAGAGAGAGAGGCAGAGGAGAGCCAACTTCAACATGGAAGGCAAGGGTAAGGCCCTGTCGCTGTACGAACTGGGCCTCTCCACCGACTATGAAGACCACATCGCCGAGGGACCTGATGTCTTCACGGTCGCAGAGACCGATAAGAAACTCCTGACAAGGTAGGAGACACGTCGAGTACGAAACCCCCGAAAGGGCCCCGAAAATCTGAGTGACTCTCGAAAAAAAGAGTCAAACTCCTCGAAAGGAACACCGGCGCCGAAAATTGACGACCGCGAGTGGATCCAAGGACGAAAGGCCCAGCGGATCCTTCGAGAAGGACTCCCAGGTGCCGAAGGCCGCCGAGAAACAGAGTTCGTCGAAGCAGGCCCACGAGGTGGGGCGTTCGGCGACGAAGGACAAGGCCGCGTCGACGCAAGCTCCGTCGAAAAGACAAGCGCTCAACGCCGAACATGCCTCCGAAATGGAGAAGAAAAAGAGAAGGCTCGAGGCGGAGATGGAGAGCATCCTTCAGAGGAAGGAGTTTGATGAGAAAATTAAATTCTAAATCCCAACGAGACAGTCGACGGATGTCGTCGATCGAAGAACAGGAAGAGCTAGACGCCGAAAAGCAGTCGAGAGATCCTGAAGAAGAGGAAGAAGACCCCTACTATGAGGGAGAAGATGAGGAAGAGGAGCAGCAGTCGATCTACGGCTCGGCGCCGTCGACGACACGAGCTGGAATAGCAGGACATCGACGCCGAAAATCCCGAAGAGCCCGTGGAGACCTATCCTTTGAGGCCTTCGTCGCCAGACAACATTGGGGCATACAACATGGTCGTCAAGAGCGCTGCAGCAGGTTTTGGCGTGAAATTGGACGAGGAGAAGCCGAAAGCAGATTTTTTACTCGAAACACTGCTCCCCATCCAGACTAGGAGCCAGTTCCTCCCCATGCTCCAAAGCGTAATGAACCAATGGAAGGAGGCGTTCAAGGACCCAGGAACTTGTAGATCCATCACTCCCAGAACAGAGAAGAAATACGAGCACTCCTCACAGGACCCGCCATATATCAAAGGATCAGTCACAGCTGACTCCATCATTGCGTCCACGGCCAGGAAAAGGGCCAATGTACCGCCAACCTCAGGGCCGCCTCCCGACAAGGAGAGCAGAAGGATGGACCTCACCGGGAGAAAGGTTGAGAGAAATGCGGCAATGCACTGGCGCATGGCGATCTCCAATGCCCTACTGAACAGGCACCAGTACCAGCACTGGGACGAGATGGGAGACCTAATCAAACATCTCCCCGAGCAATACCAGCAGAGAACTTCCCATCTGGTGGAGGAAGGGAAGAATATTGCAAACTCATGCATTAAGACAGCATTGGACGGGGCAGAGACATTGAGCAGGCTGATGGCTATAGGAATCACTGAAAGGAGGCAGGCCTGGCTCAGAATTTCAGGATTCAAGCAAGAGGTCCAGAACAACATACTGAACACCCCTTTCAACGGTGAGACGCTGTTCGGTGCTCCGGTGGACGAAAAACTCACCCAACTGAAGAAAGACAATGAGACGGCAAGGTCCATGGGGGCCCTGCAATTCAGAGGGATGAGAAGAGGCACCCCAGCTCGGAGACCCTACGGAAGGGGAGGAAACCAGCCGGGAACGTCACGCCAGACATTCCAGCAAGGACAGCAGGGTGAAAGTCACGGCCAGCAGGGACAGCAGAAGCAAAACTGGCAGTGCCAGCCTCGAGGCCAGTCCTTTTGCGGTAGGGGAAACGGACGTGGCCAGAGTAGAAGAGGGGGAGACCAACCCTCATCAGTGACTTCGCACGGAAGAAAATGCTCACCCTCAGTAAACCCCGAGGGGTGAAGCACAAAGTAAGCACAGTAAGGGGGGGTACACAAACCAAACTCCTTTCTGTTCATTGTAACTGCTGTCCCCTGCACGTTGCGGTGCAGGCTTCGCTGATCGTTTCTTTCCCCCTGTGCACGCCCCGCTCCCCGCCGCCGTCCAAGCGGCCACGCCCCCTTTTCGTTCTGTGCCCTCCCCTCTCCCGCCTCCCAGCTGCTCCTCCCTCCCTCCCACTTAACCATAAATGGCGACCGCGCGGCGCAGGGGAGTGTGACCTGCTCAGGACACCCCCCGCGCCGCACGGCCACCAGCTGTGTGTGTGCCCCTCGCCTCTCTGCTGCCCGCAGCCTCATTGTGCCTGTCTCCCTGTTCCCTGCCCCTCCGCCGCATTTAGCGTGTATGTGTGTGATTGTTTATACTGTGCTTAACCTATTTTTTCCTTCCTAATTGTCTTTGCCTTTCTGTTCATTGTAACTGCTGTCCCCTGCACGTTGCGGTGCAGGCTTCGCTGATCGTTTCTTTCCCTCTGTGCCTGCCCCGCTCCCCGCCGCCGTCCAAGCGGCCACGCCCCCTTTTCGTTCTGTGCCCTCCCCACCTCCCAGCTGCTCCTCCCTCCCTCCCACTTGGCCATAAATGGCGACCGCACGGCGCAGGTGAGTGTGACCTGCTCAGGACACCCCCCGCGCCGCACGGCCACCAGCTGTGTGTGCCCCTCGCCTCGCTGCAGCCCGCAGCCTCGTTGTGCCCGTCTCCCTGTTCCCTGCCCCTCCGCCGCATTTAGCGTGTGTGATTGTTTATACTGTGCTTAACCTATTTTTTCCGTCCTAATTGTCTTTGCCTTTCTGTTCATTGTAACTGCTATCCCCTGCACGTTGCGATGCAGGCTTCGCTGATCGTTTCTTTCCCCCTGTGCCCGCCCCACTCCCCGCTTCCCGCCGCCGTCCAAGCGGCCACGCCCCCTTTTCGTTCTGTGCCCTCCCCACTCCCGCCTCCCAGCTGCTCCTCCCCCCTCCCACTTGGCCATAAATGGCGACCGTGCGTACGCGCAGCGGGCGCGCCGATTGTGCGCCGAAGGCGCGCCAAAGGTAAGCCCGTCTGCGCCCGCACCGCGCCCAGCGCCAGGGCCCCTGGCCCCCACCGACGCAAGACGACCCGACAGACCTATGACGCCGCCGCCCTCAACGCACTCAATGCCGACCGGAACCCTGCCTGCTGCCGGGCCGCCCCGAAACGCTTCCACGGACCCTTCACCTGCACAACCTGCAAGTTCACCTGCCTCCGACCATGCACCGCACCCGCCAAGCCCAACCCCAGCAGCAATCTCAAGTGCATCCTGCTCAACACCCGCTCCGTCCACAGACACGCCGTCGAACTCTGGAACCTGCTCGACACAACATCACCAGACGTCGCGTTCCTCACCGAAACATGGATGAACGCCTCCTCAGCGCCCGTCATCGCCATCCCGGACAGGTACAAGATCATCAGGAGGGACCGCGTCAACCAGACCGGAGGAGGCATCGCCATCGTCCACAAGAACACCATCCGCATCACGACCGACTCCAGCGACACCTTCGCCGCCGCCGAGCACCTCCACTTCCAGATTCACACCGACCCAAAGACGACCCTCAGAGGCACCCTCCTCTACAGACCCCCGGGACCACGCACAGAATTCAGCGAAGACATCACGGACTTCATCAGCCCACACGCCCTCCCCTCCGCCGACTACATCCTCCTAGGGGACCTCAACTTCCACCTGGAGAACAACAAGGACCGCAACACCGTCACCCTGCTGGAAAACCTCGCCAACCTCGGACTCAAGCAACTGGTCAACACCCCCACCCATTACGCCGGCCACACGCTTGACCCAGTCTTCTCATGCAGCAAACACATCTCCTTCAGCCACTCCACCGGACTTCACTGGACCGACCACAGCTGCGTCCACTTCAGCTTCAGAAAAACCACTACCCACCACCACCCGCAACAGGTTCCTCACAGAAGCTGGAGCAAGATCACCGCTGACCAGCTCACCACCTCCCTCAGCCAGAACCCACCTGCCAGCACACCGGACCCCAACGAAGCAGCCCGCAACTTCACACAGTGGCTGACCGCCTGCGCCGACTACCTCGCACCACTGAAGAACCCTCCCAGCAAACCCCGAAGCAAGAAGGCTCCCTGGTTCACCGACGAACTCAAGGACTCCAAGAAACCTGTCGCACCCTCGGGAAAGCCTGGCTCCTCGACCGGACCACTGACAACATGACCGCCCTCAAACACGCGACCCACAAGCACCACCAGCTCATCCGCACCACCAAGAAGAAATCACTGAAGGATCGACTGGACAACAACGCCCACGACAGCAAGGAACTCTTCAGCATCGTCAAGGAGTTCTCCAACCCCAGCACCGGCAACAACGACATCACCCCTTCACAAGATCTCTGCGACTCCCTCGCCTCGTTCTTCCACCGCAAGATTACGGACATCCACAACAGCTGCGGCGCACCATCCTCACACCCAACCGTCGAACCAACGCACCCCACCGCCACCCTCCACACAACAGCTGCGGCGCACCATCCTCACACCCAACCGTCGAACCAACGCACCCCACCGCCACCCTCCGCACCTGGACCGCAGTGACCACCGAAGACACAGCCCGCACGATTAACACCATCCACTCCGGATCTCCGACTGACCCCTGCCCCCACCACGTCTTCAAGGCCGACTCCACCATCGCACCCCAACTCCGAGACGTCATCAACACCTCCTTCGACACCGCCTCCTTCCCGGAGAGCTGGAAGCATGCCGAGCTCAGCGCCCTACTGAAGAAACCTACAGCGGACCCCTCCGACCTCAAAAACCTCCGCCCCATCTCGCTCCTCCCTTTTCCTGCCAAAGTCATCGAGAAGATCGCCAACAGACAACTTGCCGACTTCCTCGAGACGATTGGATCCCTCGACCCCTCGCAGTCCGGCTTCAGAGCCAACCACAGCACCAAGACCGCCCTCATCGCAGCCACCGACGACATCCGAGCCCTTCTCGACAACGGGGAAACAGCGGCACTCATCCTCCTGGACCTCTCTGCCGCTTTCGACACTGTCTGCCACCGCACCCTAGTCCAACGCCTCAGCAACACCGGCATCCAAGAGAAGGCACTGAAGTGGATCATCTCGTTCCTCGTTGGAAGAACACAGAGTCCGCCTCCCCCCGTTTCGTTCCGAGGGCACCGAAGTCATCTGCGGCGTCCCGCAAGGATCGCTCAGCCCCACCCTCTTCAACGTCTACATGAGACCTCTTGCAGCCATCGCACGCCAACACAACCTCAACATCATCTCCTACGCCGACGACACCCAGCTGATCCTCTCCCTCACCAGAGACCCCGACACCGCCAGAACCAGCCTCCACGAAGGGATGAAAGACATCGCCGAGTGGATGAAGAACAGCCGCTTGAAACTAAACTCAGACAAGACAGAAGTCCTCATCCTTGGACCATCACCCTCCGCCTGGGACGACTCCTGGTGGCCCCCAGCCCTGGGCACCGACCCCAAGCCGAGAGACCACGCACGCAACCTGGGCTTCATCCTGGACTCCTCCCTCTTGATGACCAGACAAGCCAACGCCGTCTCCTCTTCATGCTTCCACACCCTCCGCATGCTCCGCAAGATCTTCCGATGGATCCCGATCGAAACCAGGAAGACGGTCACCCAGGCCCGCGTCACCAGCCGGCTGGACTACGGAAACACCATCTA
This sequence comes from Triturus cristatus, assembly GCF_964204655.1. Lineage (NCBI taxonomy): Eukaryota > Metazoa > Chordata > Amphibia > Caudata > Salamandridae > Triturus > Triturus cristatus. The sequence continues at coordinate 1,271,632,819 of NC_140592.1, read as the reverse complement.
CGCCGGAACCACAGCCAAGCTACAGAAAAGACTACAACGCATCCAGAACGCCTCTGCCCGACTCATCCTGGACATCCCTCGACGCAGCCACATCTCCAGCCACCTGAGGAACCTGCACTGGCTCCCCTTCAACAAGAGGATCACGTTCAGGCTCCTCACCCACGCACACAAGTCTCTCCACAACCTGGGCCCCAAGTACCTCAACGACCGCCTGACCTTCCACACGCCCACCCGCCAGCTACGGTCCGCTAGCCTCGCCCTCGCCCCCGTACCACGCATCCGAAGAGCCACCGCTGGAGGCAGATCCTTCTCCTACCTGGCGGCCAAAACATGGAACTCCCTCCTCATCCACCTTTGGCTGACCCAGGACCACCTCGCCTTCTGGAGACAACTCAAGACCTGGCTGTTCGAGCAGTAGCATCCCTCCCCCTTCCCCCAAGCGCCTTGAGACCCTTCCAGGTGAGTAGCGCGCTATACAAGTATTATGATTGATTGATTGATTGATTGATTGAGCATGCAACACCAGTAGGCGGAAGACTGGGACTTTACCTTCAACAATGGCAAAAAATAACCTCAGACAAATGGATACTCAACGTCCTACAGTACGGATACTGCATAGAGTTGGAAAAAAGACCTCCAAACAAGAAACCAAAGAGAAGACAACGCTCTGGTTAAGAGCTTGCTCAACTCAGAGAACAGACGCTACAACTACTCCAAAAGGAGGCCTTAGAACCAGTGCCATGCAGAGAAAGTAACAAGGGAGTGTACTCAAACTACTTCCTGTTCCCAAAGGTGGATGAAACACTAAGACCCATCCTGGATCTACGATTCCTAAACAAATTCATAAAGACGCAAAAATTCAAAATGACATCGCTACAAGAAGTGCTACCTCAAATACGAGGCGGAGACTTCATGTCCACCGTGGATCTCAAAGATGCCTACCTGCACATCCCGATGAACAGGCGCCACAAAAACCTGTTAAGGTTCAACATCAACCAGGATCATTACCAATTCACAACCCTGGCATTTGGTCTAAAGTCCGCCCCGAGGGTTTTCAGAAAATGCCTTGCAGCGTACCTACGGAGGGAAGGGATTCATGTGTATCCTTACCTAGACGACTGGCTAATCAAAGCAAGTACTCGCGACAAGTGCGAAGAGCACGCAGAGCGGGTGACAAGAACACTAACAAGCCTGGGGTTCTTGATACACTGGGGGAAGTCATCAATGGAACCAGAACAGGTGAAGATCTTCCTGGGGGTGCAGATCAACACCATAGATAAAACGGTCATGCCCAGCGACAGGAGAACAATAACCCTGCTGGAGACGCGTCTCTACCAGAAGGGGCGAGCTCTGACAGTGAGAACAGCGAGCAAGATCATGGGTATGATGGCGTCATGCATTCACCTAGTCCGCAATGTACGCCTACACATGAGACCATTCCAAGAATGGCTGCAACAGCAATGGTCACAAGCAAACGGAAGTTGGGAGGATCTAGTGGTTGTAACGCACGCTGTGCAAGAAGAGATAACATGGTGGAACAGGGACAACAGAACTAGGGAAGCCCTTGACACCTCCAAGCCCAACTGTGACCATCACCACAGACTCATCCCAGATAGGATGGGGAGCACACATGAGCAAGCTCAGAGTGAGGGGGTCTGTGGACTCCAGCGGATGCGGTCAAACACATCAACTACCTGGAATTGAGAACCGTACTGCTAGCCCTGAAGGCCTTCCAGAGGAAGCTGTACAATCAGAAAGTGTTGATACAAACGGACAACACCACAGCAATGTTCTACATCAACAAGCAGGGAGGAACACAATCGTTTCCCCTATCCAACCTGGCCCAGGAGATCTGGAAATGGGCCATCCCACTCAAAATAGACCTGCTGGCCATACACCTACCAGGAAAGGACAATGTGGAAGCAGACTGGCTCAGCAGGCAGACTTCAGCATCCCACGAGTGAGAGCTCAATGGGCAGGAAACGCAAAAACTATTCAGAAGGTGGGGAACACCGACAATAGATCTATTTGCAACACTCCAGAATGCAAAATGCCAAAACTTCGCATCCAGACAACCAGAAAAACAATCCCAGGGGAATGCCCTATGGATAAGCTGGTCAAAAACATTTGCCTACGCTTTTCCACCAATACCACTGATACACAGGGTACTCAACAAATGCAGGACCAGCAACATGACGCTTATCCTAGTGGCACCGCAGTGGGCAAGACAGACATGGTACTCGCAAATAGTGGAAATGGCGCAGGGGCCCCCACACAAATTCGCAAGAATAAAAGACTTATTCACCATGCAGAACGGAGAGATTCTACACCCAGAGCCAGAGAGCCTCAGCCTAGCAGCTTGGCTCCTGAGGACTTAGAGTTCGCACACCTTAAGCTATCTCAAAGCACTATGCGAGTGCTACGGGAGGCAAGGAGGCCAACAACACGGAAATGCTATGGGGATAAATGGAAAAGGTTTACAATATGGTGAAGCAGAAATAAGATGCAAAATAAAATGACCAGGGAATCAACGGTGCTTAGATACCTCACACACCTGCTAAAGGCTAATCTATGCTCGTCTTCGCTAAGAGTCCACCTATTGGCGATCGTAGCTTATACACGAGGTGGAGGTGAGACGGGGGGGGGGGGTGGAGTTTCTTTACCTCTCAGGTAGTAAAGCGATTCCTCGAAGGGGCAAAAAGATTAGCGCCACCTAAAAGAATGCCGCCACCAGCATGGAACCTCAACGTAGTCCTTACAGAACTTATGAAGGCGCCCTTTGAGCCCATACACAAGGCCTCTCTACAAATGCGGACAATGAAAACAGCCTTTCTGGTGGCAATAACCTCGCTACGCAGAGTAAGCGAACTGCAAGCGCTAACACTACAGGAGCCCTACATCCAAATACACAAGGACAGAGTCGTCATGAGGACGGACCCACACTTCATGCCAAAGGTGGTGTCCGCATTCCATATGAACCAGACAATTCAAATACCAAGTTTCTTTCAAAACCCATCAGGCGCTGAAAGGGCACTACACACTCTAGACGCTAGAAGGGCGGTGATGCACTACATCGAAAGAACAAAGGAGCACAGGAAAACAAAGCAGTTTTTTGTCATTCGCAACCAGCTTCCTGGGTAGACCAGTGACTAAGGGCACCATCGCAAGCTGGATCGCACTAATGATACAATTCTGCCACAATCAGGCAGGACAAGAACTATCGGAGGGGGCACAGGCTCACTCCACAAGGAAAAAAGGGGCAACAGTTGCCTTTCTGGCAAACACGCCCATTCAAGACATATGCCTGGCGGCAACTTGGGCTTCAGTGCACACGTTCACTAAGCACTACTGCGTGGACATACAGATGAACAAGGAAGCACAAGTAGGACAAAAGGTGCTTCAACATATATTCAACGACCAACGCTCATCTTCCACCCAGCCGCCACAAAGATAACAAACCGCTACAAAATCTATGCACAGCATAGTGAATCCAGAAAGATTCACGCTGCAAAACGAATAGTTTCTTACCTGTAGTGTAGTTTTGCAGCTTGAAGATCTTTCTGGATTCATTAGCGAACCCACCCACCTCCGCCAGAAAGATGAGGCAGGAGAAGAAGGTGGAAGGACAAACAATAAAAAGAACAAAGAGATACTGAGAGAATATTGAAATGGAAATTACTAGAACACCTAGGGTTCAAAAAAAAAAAAAAAAAGAGAAAGAAGGAAAAAAGAACCCGAAGATGGCGCACCAAGGTGGGACTTCCGCAGGAAGCACGACGACGTCACGAGAGGTACACCAAACAGTGGGACGTCGACGCCCACCTGGGCTACAAAAAAACCCCAAAAAACCCAAAAGAAAGACTACGAATCCGGACCCAACCACCAGATCGCGGAATAATGCACAGCATAGTGAATCCAGAAAGATCTTCAAGCTGCAAAACTACACCGACAGGTAAACTATTCGTTATATACATTTTATTAATCCGTTAATTTTTATTAATTTTCTAAGCAGACTCCCAGAGTAGGCTTTGCGGACCCCAGGGTTCCTGGACCACAGGCTAAGAACCACTGGTCTACTGTAAAACTCTTGTGACAGTGAGGTCTGTATGATCCTGAGGCATAACTTCACTGTGCTTGTATGAAGCACGTATCTTTAGGTGCGATCTGAGCCTGTGAAATCTGTTTCTTAACATAGTTTAATGTCTAAGAACCATGGGATCTACCTTTTGTCCAATTCTCTGTTGCTCTAGAGCCAGACTGAGAAAGTGCCTCTTTTGCATAGTTAGCCCACACTTTTTGCCTGGTTTTGATGTGGTTATAACATGTAGTGCACAGGGTCCCTGCCAACCAAGTCCCCTGTGCCAGTGCTTCCTCCCTAAAACAACCCCCCTCAATTGGTACTTCTACCTCCAGCAAGTCTCTAGTAAATGGTAACCTGGGTACCTAGGGCCGGAAAGCTGAAGAGAGCCCCGAGTGACCCCCCCCCCCTCACTGGGACAATGCCACTGCCCTTACAGCCTGCATGCCCCTCTGAGGGAGATATCGACAGTCGACATGGCACCCTGCTTGGGTGCCATGCCAGCTAGGACTGCCTGATAGCAGGCCTCACAAATCTGAGGGCGGAGTGCTCTATTCTCCAGGTGAGGGCATATCTGCATGAGCAGATGTGTCCCTACAATACTGGACACCATTTCCTAATATTGTAATTGCCAGTGAAGCCATAGAGAGTACATGGGCTGGAAACTTGACAGTTTGAGTAGCACAGCACCATGATGGCTTCACTGAACCCAGGAGTGTTTGATACCAAACTACTCCTTTCAATAAATCCACACTGATGCCAGTGTGGGAGGTATTGTACCGTGTACCCAGAGGGAACCTCAGAGGTGCTCCCTGACTCTCTACCAACCCTATTGTGGTCTGACCGGCTATGGGCAGCCAGCCACAACCAGACAGGTTTCTGAACTTCTGGGTAGAGAGCCCCTGCTGTCTGGGACCAGAAACTATGCACATTCTGGACAGAGGTGTCCTGCCTGCTCCCCCAAGATGGGCCAGTGCTCAAAGAAGCAACCTTCAAAGGCCTGTTGCCTTTGTAATGCGACCTCTTTTGCTACCAGCAGATGGCAACCCCTAGTTTACACCCCCACTCTGGGCTGGAAAACTGACGGGAAAAACTCGAAAGAATGGGTGGTGTGCCCACCTCTGCCAACCCCACTCCCAAGGTGTGGGGGAAGCGAGGTGAAGCACAACTTTCAGTCCCCTCCGTCTTGAAGATTGAGGATACCTCCAACCATGGCTAGGTCTATGCCCCCTCACATAGGAGGGTGGCATAATAGAGGGTGTAGTCACCCCAGGTAAGGTCCCCATTGGCCCTACCAGCTACTCCCCTAAAATGCCTCCAGAATTTGGTATTTAGGTGGCTCAACCGGACCTGGGATCTGCGACGACCTAAGAATAGATACCCTGCAGCAGAAGCCAGAAGACCACCGCTTGGCTCCAGCCCTACCGACCTCTATCCAGGTTCGACAACCATGCGACCTGTCTTGCAAGAAAGACCTCCAAAGCCCCTGGTAGGACTGTTGCCTTCAATAAAGACTACAATCTCCCTAGGACAGCGGACCTTTCCAGAAGAAAACCACTCCAAAGACTGATAATCCAGCTGGATCTGCGTCCCCAGCCCACTCTGCACCCGACGACCAAGGCCAGAGTGAGTGGCTCACCTGTGCAGTGAAGTCTCCTCTGACAAACCTGACCTCGTGTCCGAAGTTGGCTGACCTCTTCTGCCATCCATGTCAGCGCCTGCAGTGTGAATCCAGATGCTCCCCCCGACCGCGACCTGCTCCGGTCAGAAAATTACACATCCAAAAGCACCCCTGCACCCGAAGCCCCTGGGCCTTGGTGAGCTGAACAGATGGTGCCTCTGCAACCCCCGACAGCTCTATTTACCTCTGCTGTAGTTTGTCTTCCTCCTGCAGCCTCTTTTTTCCGTCAAGAAAACCCTAATTGAAAAGCATTGGGTGCCTATCGTCAAATTTGCACCCTGCACCCGTCTGTCCCATGTGCTGCTGGTGGTGTATGTTTGGTGCTGCTTTTTGATACCTACCTGACCCCTGGCGCTTGCTGACTTTTGGCTCAGTTGACTGAAATTGTAAGTTCGATACTTAACTGTTTAACAGCAATATTGTTTTCCCCATAAGGTAACATTGGAAAAAGTTTCCAAGTGTCGATTTTTTAAAAGTGAAAAGTATTTTTAATTAAAAAGTTACCTTATTACGAAGACATGGGTGTTAAAAAGTGCATTTTATTAAACTTGTTTGGATCTGCTAGTCTTGTGTCCATTCTTGATCACGTATTCAATAAATGCCTTACTCTCTTCTGTTTAAGACCGAAGGCTGCTCGTCCACACTACCACTAATAGACCAGTTTGGATTTTACATTCAGCCCTGGACTCTGTGCTGGGTATTACCACCTACTGATAATATCAAATACAGGCTAAAACATGTATGGTGTTTGGAGTAAACAGGCGTATTCTGTGGTTATTCGAGCTGATTGTTCTATTTCATTATCCCCCTGGCTTCTTTACTTGTTCAAAAGATGATTTGTAGATGGCAACACACAGGCCTTGTCAGTATTTTTATTTTAGAAACTTTAGCTTGTAAGCCGATCTTGCTTTGCGTCAATGGACGTAATGCATACGGGCAGGCAAAACTCTAGTTACAGCAGCGTGATTCATGTCGTTTAAGAATCGCATCCCATTGCTTATTACAGTGTTTGCACCAGAGTTATAGTGCAGGACTGCAAAAGCAATGCCAACAACTAGAATGCAGAGGGCTGGTACCAGAGTGTGTTTGGTGCTCTTTTGTTTCAGAGCAAAATGTCTTTGCATCCAAAATGATGTGCCCAGCCATTTCATGCTAGCATATAGTGCCAAACAAAGGATTTGTTGCTTGTAGAATTTTGCATAATTCCATGTAAACAAATGACACTAATGTGGCTCATCCCTGGTAATAGGAAGAGATGTAGCGGAGAACTTTCAGTTTCGGTTCTCGAGAGCCTCAGAGTGATGCTGTTTTGGTTTTTGAGCAGGAAGTGCAGCATTCTTTGGTGTGTAACTTTATTGACTCTGCAGGTTACAGTGCATGATCCAGGAAGTGAAGCCCCCTCCGAAAGAAAATGGGATGGTGAATGGCCACACTGAGAACACGCCTGTTGTTGCCATGGAGACCATCGTCATCAGTGACAGTGACGAGGAGCCAGAGACCCCCAAAGCCTCTGCTCAGAACGGGTGAGCGTCCTGCAAGCATGTTCCATGGAGCCTGCCTCCAGCTTTTTTGTGATTCTTGTCCACCCAGAGGGTACAATCATCAGTGAGTGAAGGCGTGCGCAACATTGCATTTAAGGTTTTAGGCTCATGGAGAAGGGAGAAAACCAGCACACAGCTCTGGGGTTTGGTGGGACAGGCCCATAAGAAACCTTTAAAGGGAGGTGCTGAGGGATTCCGTCTCAGGCTTTCGGAAGGAAAGGAGTGCATCGCAGGCTGGTAGTGGTGACCGAAGGTAGCTCCCTCCTGGCTGACTGCCTCTGTGACTTCATACTGGAGGCAGAGCGCTTGCGTCTCCCAGATCCACACACGAGTCGCTCGGCCAGTCCAGAATTCTACTTTGTATTTCGGGACTTGTAGCCCTTTTTTTAATAATGGGATAAAGAAGACTACAAACCCCCAAATGCAAAGCAAACCCAATGATCTGGATGCATCTCGAGCGTGCAGCTTGGAACCCCGAGAGCTCTGAGAAGGCTTGGGCGGATTCTTGGCAGGTGCTCTGGAGGGAGCTGAAAGGCCCTTCGCTCAGATTCTTGGTTGGGGGCATCGAGTGCAGTGGGGGAGAACTGGGAGCCGCGTGTTCACTAGAGTATTCCTCTGCTTATGCTCTAGGTGTTACCATGCTATGAGTTTGAGGGTTCAGGGCTTTCTTTAGGGGGATCTTCGCATACCAGCTATTAGTTTGTGTCTCTTAAATTAGACTGAAAGAGAACTCTTTCTTTGGTTACTCTCCTGTTAAGCACACCTACTCCCAGCATGGGTAGAGCTGCATTGTATAAATTCTAGTGTCCTCTCTTGCAGGAAGCGACCCACTGCGATTGACCCTTCTTTATTCAAGTACAAGGCCAAGCCGATGAAGCAGGAGCGGTACGAGTCTGTGACGGTGAAGGCGAGTCAGATCAGGTGAGGTCTGGGTGGCACACCGTCCGCATGTATGTGCCCGTTGTCGAGTATCTGGGAAGGATTGGGCTGCCCTACTGTCTTCAAGTGTATGTCTCAAATAGGGTGGTGTTCAGAGAAGGGTGCGGTAAACGTGGCTGGGACGGTTAGCAAGCCTTCGTTCTGAGGGCTTTTGAGGTGGTACTTATTCTGGGAGGAGAAGGATCATCCTGAACAGGACATTGAGATCGATTCCGTTCCGGATACAAGGTTTATCCACTCAAGGAGGGGTGCATCTAAGCAGGGAAATCTTATTCATGGATTCTTTTCTGAATTCATTTCTCTGCGCATGTACCTGGAACACGTTTTTAAACGTGCTTTCAAAAAAGGATACAACACTTGAGCATTAGTGTAACATTTTGTGGTCTGGTTTTGACTGAGCCCCTGTCAAATTGTCCCGTTGCAAATACTTTACATAGAGTGCACTTTATAAAGCCCCCTTTCAGCCGTTGGCTTTCCTCAGTCAGCCTGTTTCAGTCATTAGCTTGAGCCTTCAGTCGAGTCTTGGCTTGCCCCAGTGAAATATTCATTCTCATCCAGGGGATACTCATCAAAGTCATAATCTATGAATAATCCCCGCCCACGTGCGGGATCCCGGAGCATATAGAAAATACATATATATATACATATATATGCATATGTGAAAACATATACATGCAGCCTAAAAATGTTTCAAACTTGGCAAAGCTGTAAATTACATAGGTTTGCATTGTAGTGCCCCCTAACCCATAAGGAAAAAGGAAGCACCAAGCCAATTGTCACACAACAATGCTTTATTGCCATAAAGCAAACCTGTAATTGCAGGCATTTGCCTGTAGGCTGCAGTAGAGTATCAAGAAACAAAGAAAACTGACACCTTGCCTTTAAGGCATTAGAGTAGGGGGACCGTGCCTTTAAGACCTGCAGGTGACCCCCTGCTCCCATGATGCACCACAGGTGGCAGTTTGGCCAGTTCTTTTTTCCGGCTCCTTCTGTGAGATTCCTGGAGCTTGAGCTCTTCAGTTTTTTGACTGAATGTTTGGTAATTCAGTTTTTTTCAGAATTTTCGACATTTTCTGGCTCCTGAAGGTGTATTCTGCTTGTTTCCTGAAGAATTCCATATTTTTTCCAGTCAGAATGCCTGCTTTATTCAGGAAATGCCCTTCCTGTGGCAATAAGATGGCACTGGCGGATCCACACTCGGTGTGTATTGTGTGTTTGCCAACTTCACACAAGCCTGATCGTTGCCCCCACTGCCAGAAGTTTTCAAAGCGCACTCTGCGAGATAGAGCGCGCATTAAGCTACATGCCCAGCTGGAGAAGGAGAGAAGCCGTCGTGAAGGCGACCATTCATCCTCAAAACCAGCTTCTTCAGCTTCACAATCTCAAAAATGGCGACACGCCACCTCTCCTGACTCCAGGAAGACCAAGGTTCCAGGAGATTCGTCGTCGACGTCGAAGGTACGGACGAAGAAGCAGAGGACGACTTCTGCGTCTAGGGATTCATCTCGACGTCGAGATTCTCCGCCGCGAAGAAGTAAGTCGGCGTCGAGGCGCAGTCCTTCGGGCTCGAAGGCTGTTAGTCCGGTGAGATCTGGACTGTCTCCGTCGAGGCTTCCGTCGACGTCGAGGCACTCTCCGCCGCCCTCGAGGGGGTCGGCGTCGAGAGATGCGACGTACGTCTCGCCGCGAGTGGGTCGTTCGACGTCCAGACAAACCCCCACTCGGCGACATGAAAGGTCGACGACTAAGTCGCCAAGTCGACGCCGTGGAAGGTCGACGTCGAAGTCATCAGGGCGACCTAGAGCACCTGTTCGGCGGCGAAGATCGACGTCTGTGTCTCCGCAGCGCCGCAGGCGATCAGCGTCGAGACCGCCGTCGAGGACTGAACGCCAGTCTCAGCAATTTGCCCTGATGGTGACACAAACGTCATCGACGTCGAGGGGTTCGACGTCGAAGGATACAGCTGCAGTGGCCACGGAGAGGAGTCAGATCTAGATCTTCTGGAGATCGATCATCATCTCCAGGCCTGCATATCGTGCAGATCTCTCCGGAAGGATCACCTAAGGCACCAGAGAAGTTCGGACTTTCTCCTCGCTGGTTGGAGGGTGTGGGTACAGGTGACTGCAGAAGTCCGGGCTCGGACTATTCCCGCACGTACTCTCCCTCCAGGATTTCTCTGCACAGGAGCAAGTCTCCTCAAGGTAGTCGAAGGCCGCCTTCTCCACGCCGGTCTCGATCCAGGGACCGTCCCTCTTCACACAGAAGGCCAAGATCTCCTTCAAAGCACAGATCACGGTCCAGGGCTCACCACAGCGACAGCCCCCACAAGAGGCGACGCACCAGATCGCCCACCTGGTCTTCCTTCACAAGGTCCTCGGTCCGGGACTACTCTCTGACCTGGTCTTCTACACCTCCGTCAAGAGTTTCCCGAGTTGATGACATCACTACTTTCTCTGACGTCCTGGGTAGAGGTGCGCAGAAATTGAATATCACGCTGCACACCCCTCTGGCACCCACTTCAATCATTTTTGATACATTGCATCACCGGTCAGCACCCAGACCCTTACTACCATTGGTGCCAGGATTGTTGGAGCCGGCTATGGCCACATTTCTCACCCCTGCTACGGTGGGCTCTGTGCCTTCAAGAATAGCTAAAAAGTATAAGGCTCCTGCTGAGAACCCTTTGTTTCTGAGGGCGGACCCGCCAGCGGACTCAGTGATCGTGGCGGCTGCCATGAAGTCCCATTCTGCCTCCGTGTCGTCTTCTGTTCCTCCGGAGAAGGACAGCAAGCAAATGGACTCTTATGGCAGAAAGATGTGTAACACTTCCGCCTCCCACATGAAAGGCTAGTGCTTCAGCCCTGCTAGGGCGGTATGATCGATCTCTGTGGGATTCCCTCTCCAGATTTGTTGAGAAACTGCCTAGAGAAGAGAGGCAGGATTTTACTGAAATCCTCCAGGAAGGTGGGCTTGTAGCCAATCAAATCAGTGCGGCGCTGATGCTTCCGATCTCGCCGCACATGGCTATTCGCATGTCGTATGGTCCCGGCGCTCAGCCTGGCTAAGGCTAACGGGCCTCAAGCCTGATGCGCAGAAGAAGATTCTTAATCTGCCATTTAACGGGTCATCTTTGTTTGGAGCTCACGCTGATGATCAAATGACCAAAATGAAGGCGGAGTTGGACACCGTTAAAGCTGTGGGGCTGGAAAAGCGCAAGGAATATCGCAAACTCTTTCGGCAGGGCGACAAGCGTGCCTTTAATCAGCGCGTTCAAACAACCCAATGGTCCTCTAGAAATCAACAGCGGTCCCAGTTTCAACAAAGGGGCCGTGGCAGAGGGAGAGGAAGTGCAAAGCAGCAACAGTCCTCCACCAAACAGCCCTCAAAGCAGTGAGATCTTACTTCCTCCGCGCTCGTTCGCCACTCCGGTAGGAGGAAGTATCAGTGTTCACCTGGCAGAGTGGGAAGCTATTACAAAAGACAGATGGGTGCTGAATATTGTACAGCATGGCTACTTGCTGAGGTTCAAGTCTCCCCCCTCCGCAGGTATCCCCACGGAGGCAGTACCTCCCTCAAATCCAAAAACGGCTTTTACTGGACGAAGTAGCCACTCTCCTCTCCAAAAACGCCAAAGAGGAAGTTCCACTCCGGCAGAGAAATCAAGGAGTGTACTCCCGGTACTTGTTCAAAAACGAGGAGTGGTCAACAAGTACAGACCCATTCTCGATCTCCGTCTGCTCAACGGATTTGTCAGGAGAGAAAAGTTCAGAATGCTGGCTCTACATCAGATCTTCCCGCATCTTCACCAGGGGGACTGGATGTGTGCCATCGACCTACAGGATGCCTACTTCCGTATTCCTGTCTCAGTGAAACACCGAAAATTTCTCAGGTTTCAGATCTCTCGTCGGCACTATCAGTACAGAGTTCTGCCATTTGGCCTAAAATCTGCTCCACGGACATTCTCAAAGTGTATGGCGGTGGTAGCTGCCTTCCTCCGCAAACGGAAGATATTCGTCTACCCTTATCTAGACGACTGGCTCCTGAAGAGTTCCACTCCTGCTCGACTCCAGAGCCATCTCGCGTTTTGCCTCAATCTCCTGCACTCGCTGGGATTACAGTTCAATTACAAAAAGTCGGTCCTCAATCCCACCCAGCGGATTCACTACCTGGGCGCCTCTCGGACTCCGCAAAGGCAAGCGTGTGTCCTTCGGAGGAGAGGTTATCATCCATGCTTCAGAAATGTCGGACGCTTCTCAACGCGGCATTTCCCACAGCCAGGCAAGTGTAGTCACTTCTGGGGTCGATGGCTTCGTGCACTTACATTGTACCCAATGCACGTCTTCACATGCGACCTCTGCAACAAGAACTAGAGGATCAATGGTCGCAGAGGTCCGGCCGCTGGGAGGATCGCATTTGTCTTCAGCAAGCTGCCAAAGACTCCAGCAGATGGTGGATGAAACGCTCCCATCTTCTTCACGGCGTCCCTTTCCATCAGGCGCCTCCGACACACAGTGGTCACAGATGCCTCCATGCAGGGCTAGGGTGCTCATATGGGCCAGCTTCAAGTACAAGGTCTCTGGTCCAATACCGAACAGATTTATCACATCAACTTTTTGGAGCTACGAGCAGTCCGTCTAGCTCTCAAATCCCTGTATCCGTCCTTCCAAACCAACCATGTGCAGATTCAGACAGACAACACAACAACTATGTTCTATCTGAACAAGCAAGGAGGCACCAGATCACGAGTCCTATCTCTGGAAGCTCAGTCCATCTGGCGATGGCTTCTGGCAAAAGACCTGTCCATCATTGCTGTTCACCTGCCAGAGACCCTGAACGTGCAAGCAGACGGCCTCAGCAGAAACTTCGTCAAAGCGCACGACTGGGTGCTCAACGAAGATGTCGCTCAAGAGATCTTCCGGTTGTGGGGAGTACCAGACATAGATCTTTTCGGAGACGCGGCAAACAGAAAATGCCCCGTCTTCGCCTCCAGGATCCCCCAACGGGGATCTCAGGGGAACACACTTTTGATCAGCTGGTCACGGACATTGCTGTACGCTTTTCCTCCTCTCCCTCTCATCCCAGCTGTAATACAGAAATTCTACAGGACCAGAACTCGGATGATCCTGATTGCTCCGGAGTGGCCCCGTCAGTGGTGGTATCCAGATCTACTCCAGCTGTCAGCGGTGCCACACCGGAGGTTGCCTTGCCTACCAAACTTGCTGACCAAGGACTAGGGGAGAGTGTTCCATCCCAACCTCCCCTCTCTTCGCTTGACGGCATGGCTCCTGAATTCATCCAGTACGGACACTTAGATCTTCCGGCGGACTGTATGAAATCCTCCGGGAGGCAAAAAGACCCTCCACTAGGAAGTCTTATGCCTTCAAGTGGAAGAGGTTCTGCATTTGGTGCAGAGATAATGCCCTTGATCCGATCCGGGGTCAATAACCGGTTATTCTCCCCTACTTATTGTACTTGGCAAAGTCTGGGTTGAAGTACGCTTCCATCAGAGTCCACTTAGCTGCTATCACAGCTTGTAGGAAATCTCCTACCCAGGTCTCATTCTTCCAGATGCCGGTAGTCAAAGATTTCTTAGAAGGGCTTAAGAGTATTTCCACCAGTGAGGTCTCCTTCCCCTTCCTGGGTTCTCTCTAAGTTGATGGGAGCCCCTTTTGAACAGATTCATAAGGCCTCCTTGCAGCATCTGACCAGGAAGGCTGCCTTCTTAGTAGCCATCACTTCTGCCCGTAGGGTGAGTGAAATTCAGGCCCTCTGCTGCAAGGAACCTTACACTGTTTTCCATGTTAATAGAGTGGTGCTACGTACTCATCCGAGCTTCCTGCCCAAGGTGGTCTCGGACTTCCACATTAATCAGGTGATCACGTTGCCCACCTTTTTTCCTCAGCCAACCACTCCCCTGGAGAGAGCTTTACATTCTCCTGAGGGTATTGAAATTTTATCTTGCTAAGACCCTTTCGCTTAGAAAGTCTGACAGGCGCTTTGTCAATTACGGTCCGACGAATACCGGGCTGGCTGCTTCCAAGAGGTCAATTTCTCGATTGATTGTCTCCTGTATAGCCTTGTCTTATCAACTCTCTCACAATGTTCTGCAGGGTAGACCAAAAGCACACTCTACTCGAGGGAAAGCTTCAACTGTAGCTCTCCTTCGCAACGTTCCCATGTCTGAAATTTGCAAAGCGGCTACATGGCGCTCAGTACATACTTTTACACGCCATTATTGCCTAGATTCAGACGCACAGGCCGACGCCCAGGTGGGGCAGGCCTCTTTGAGGAATTTGTTTGCATAACTGCTATGCTAATGTGATATTAATGGATGTTCTAAATGCTGTACTGCTCGTCCGCGAGACTTTGGGTATGGGCTTGCTACTCTATTCATAGATTATGACTATTGATGAGTATCCCCTGGATGAGAAGGATTAGTTACTTACCTGTAATCCTAGTTCTCATCCAGGGGTATCCTCATCAAAGTCATAAGCGACCCACCCACCTCCCCGGACGAACATTTTTTCTCCTTAAGTTATGGTTGCAGATCTACTCAGGTGCAAGTGCACCGTCAAAAAGAACTGGCCCAACTGCCACCTGTGGTGCATCATGGGAGCAGGGGGTCTCCTGCAGGTCTTAAAGGCACGGCCCCCCTACTCTAATGCCTTAAAGGGAAAGTGTCAGTTTTCTTTGTTTTTTGATACTCTACTGCAGCCTACAGGCAAATGCCTGCAATTACAGGTTTGCTTTATGGCAATTAAGCCTTGTTGTGTGACAATTGGCTTGGTGCTTCCTTTTTCCTTATGGGTTAGAGGGCACTACAATGCAAACCTATGTAATTTACGGCTTTGCCATGTTTGAAACATTTTTAGGCTGCATGTAGGTTTTCACATATGCATATATATGTATATAGTTATATGTATTTTCTATATGCTCCGGGATCCCGCACGTGGGCGGGGATTATTCATAGATTATGACTGATGAGTATACCCCTGGATGAGAACTAGGATTACAGGTAAGTAACTAATCCTTTGTCGCTCCCGATACTATGGTCTTTTAGGGTGTATCATTTCACCTCCACTCCAGGGCTTGCATCAACTGCATGAACAGCGCCTCTGTTTCTGGTGCTAGCGCATGTGTCAGAATGTTAGCACATTTAAACCAGATGTATTGGCTTCACCAGTGCACGTTTTCGATGTCAGTAATGCCAGAAGTCATCATAACGTACATTTGACTGAAAAGGCCACTACATAAATTCATTCTAGACTGAAAAATAGAGGCGAAGCCGGTGCTGCTAGGAGTAGAATTTTATTATGACTGCCACATTGATTATGGAGGCTGCACTGTTCCATTCTGCACAGAAGTCAGATGTGCTTTTTTTCTCTCACAGGACGAGAATTTCAGAACCCTAGCTGTTACCAAGGATTTGTATTGACTGAGAGATTATTTTCTCATGTTTTTTCTCATGTTAAAGGTCCTGCTGTTTTGCTGATCTTTCAGCTGCATTTACGTTGGTTAGCTTGCGTCTTCAAGTGGTGTTGGCTCTTTATCTGGTGCCTACAGAAGAAACCCGTGAGCCTGACATGAAGACTATTGCTCGTTATTTGGTTACACATGGCCTTCAGTTTTCTCCAATCTTTAATGCCTTTTCCAAGCACCATATTCCTTAAAATCTTGTGAACACAATCCCGAAAGCCCTTTAAGCTGTTCCTTGCAGTTAGGATACAATATCTTCCTCTTTATTCTCACAGAAGTGGTTGTGGCACTCTTTCAGACTCGTGAGTAGGGCAGATTCCCTCACTTGTCCCTTTTTAGCGACTATCACTTCAGGCAAGCTAGTTCGAACTCGGTGACCCAGTCTCTCACCTGAGACCTTGCATTCTCCATGCCTGGACTGTCACGTGAAGTCACCAGTTTCCATACAGCCTGTCACATTAGTCTGGACACAATTCGGTCGAAAGATCTCTTTATTTTAGCTTGTCTGATATAGTCCTAAAATGTTTCATCCTACATCGCAGCTCTGAACTGCTCTCCATCAACCATGGAGCTGTTTGCACCCACTTGGCTTCCCGTAAACAGACAATAGCTAGTGGCCTAGTTTGCTGCATCGTTTGCTACCCAATAGTTGTCAAACTGTAATCTGGCTAGTTTAGGCGGCATTTCACCAAGGGGAAGAACTACACCGCTACTCATGATGAGGGCTAAATAGATTCAAAGCATCTACTGGACATAGATTCATACTTTTGCTGAAGCATTCTAAAGACTGCTGCCAGAATGCTCATCTTGATGGGCCAAACTCTCACAAAAAAACTTGTATCCATAATTACCCTGTTTCTGGTTTCCCACTTCTGGCTAGAAATTCAGATTTCCTGCCTTGTTCTGCCGCTCATGAATATATCCGACAATTCTGTGATGGAAAAGAAAAGTTTACTTTCTCCGGCGCCTACATCCTGTGTTGACTACACGCATCGTGCTTTTTTTTTTTTTTGTGTTATTAGATAATTTCTGGAGGCCAAGAAGAGTAACTAAGTGCCAGTCGGAACCGAGTGTACTAGACTCGACTGGCGAGTAATACCATCTTTTAAGGGGTCGTCTCATAGTATAGCCGAAAAGTAATTCCCCGTTATATTTTTTACATTTTAAAATGCATTTCCTAGTGGTGTTTAATTAAGGATCTTTTTGTGTGAAATTATTTGCAAAATTAAGTGTCTAAATATATTTTCTCTACTGTTTACGGATAGGATTGCATGTACCTTGCTTTTCCTTCCTTAGTGATGTCTGAGAGGTGGCGGGTGTTTGCTGAGGACACAGTGGGTGTGTGATGGCTTTTGAGTACCAATCTTTCATAAAACTGGATTCTTGAGCTTTATTTCTTCAGTGTTTTGTGATCTGTAGGTCTGTGACTCTGTTAATGTTTTAATTTCAATAGCCGGAAGCCCACCTTGTTTTCCCGCGAGCGACTGAAGCTCTTCCTGAAGTTACACTGCGAAGTGCACAATGGAGTGCAAAGGCCAAAGGTAACTTTCATTGTTTGCACTGTGACTTGAGGGTCATTAGTCTTGGAATAATTAAACTTCACTGAAGCGGAGGGGACTAACCACTCTGCTCCTTTACATCTTTCGCTCGATCATCAAGACCTATTCATTTCAGCATTGTTCCTTTTTTTAAGTGCTCTTAGAGTTGAGGGAGTCGTTTTTTACTTTAAAAGTTAGTGGCCATGCAAATTACTATAAATGGTGGAGTGCTTGGCTTGACCTGCTCAGAGTGGCTGCTGAAACTAGAACTAGTGCAAGGGAGATGATACGCAAGCTCCCAGGAAGGAGTAGGGAGCTTGGGGCAGACTGAGTACATAGTGGATTGCTGTGTGCACAAGAATGAAAATACCACAGGCGACCAGGGCTGATTGCTAAAACTGAACGTTTTCTTTGGGGCAGTTCTGTGGGAAGCTGACTCTATATATACTATACCAAAGTGTGGTATAGTGTGCACAGTCCAGTGGAACCCCAAAGGTAGGGAGATGTATAAGTAGATAGCACCTTACTCTCTATTTGTGGTAGTGTGGGCGAGCAGTAAGGCTTTATCAGAGGGTAGTGT
Organism: Triturus cristatus; assembly: GCF_964204655.1. Taxonomy (NCBI): domain Eukaryota; kingdom Metazoa; phylum Chordata; class Amphibia; order Caudata; family Salamandridae; genus Triturus; species Triturus cristatus. Next base: position 1,271,614,986 of record NC_140592.1, on the reverse strand, counting down.
CGAGCATTTATTGTACACACTCGGGCAAGAAATGTCACACACACTCAGACTGAACTCGTACCAATTGGTTTGCATAAATATATTTAGTTTATTTCTAAAGCCAAGCCTGGTGCAGGTAAGTGAAATAATAGTTTGCAAAATCCCATGCAGTGATTTACAGTTGAATGCAGGTTCAAATGCAGTTGGTTGAATTACAGGTAAATCAACACTTTGAAATTACTTTCCAGTTATTTTACAGATTACTGTATATGCTACTTTTAGATTACTTTTGCTAATCAGTGTGATATGTCTAGATATCACACTGAGATATTTCCTTGACAAAAGGTAAGTAATTCACTTTTAGTACATTTGCAGTTTTTCAATGTTTCATTCAAACCAACTCCACACTTCAAAGAATTTTCAAGGAAAAACAGTCAATGTAATCCTATGTATAGAGTTAATGGTTCACAGGTATGTACTTATTTGTGGGAGTTGGTATTCTAGAGTTAGAACCAGGGTTTCCCCAGGGTCAAGGATGCACTCTTGAAACTAGGGCGGCCGGGTGCAGAGTGCTGAGGCCCAATGTTATCCAATGGGAGATAGGTGGCCTCCGGTTGGTGGCTGCTTGCGAGCAGTATTACACAATAGGGCAACCCATTCAACCCCAAGGAATTGGGTATAACGTGTCAACATAAGAATAATCCTTGAGGATTTATTTTCACAATAATTAGTTATTTAAACAGTCACCTTAGTGAGCTTAATTTGTCCAAAAACTCAGATATGTACAATAGAATATAAACAGATCAAAACATTTTTATTTTTGAATCATTTTTGTCTGTAAATCGATTTTTTTCTAGAACATATATTTCATTTCATGCACAGACGTGCAAAACAAATTTGAACAAAGGCAACACAAACTACTGTCTATATGAAGAGCTTCGGCAGTAGTTATTGACACTTTTCGTATGACCTATGTACCATCCACAGTTGGTCATATAGCACAAACCATTTGTTTAGTTACTAGTATATGTAAACATTCAATGGTTTTTCTTAGGATCAAAACAGTGTCAGAGCGTCGACGTTTCGGTCTCCTTATCCACCAATCAATTCCACGAGACCATCATCAGGACAACAGTTGCACCATGTATCTAATGTGAAAGTACATACATATAAATAACACATAACATACATTTATATTACATAAAAGACATATAAATCACAGTTACTACATTTATACAAATCCAAGTTCAGATTGAAGTATTGTCACTACAGTGAAGGAAGACAGGTAGAGAGGTGTGTGCCAAATCCACCACCCCAAAAGTGTAAAGGTACAAAGTCCCCAAAATGAATGGCCACCAATGGAACACGTGAACCTAAATAGATAAACCATGTAACACGACCAAAAGTGCCACTAATATACCAACAAGAGTGCAACTTAACGTGTAAAACACTGTTACGAGAAAACACTTACTTCCTTATTCCAACTTTCAGTGTCGTTCTCTTATTTTTCTCATTCACAGACACACTGAATATTAAGAGACAACAATGAATACAACCAAAATAGCCTCAAAACGCCATCACCAAAATCACAAGCCAAGAGGCACTCACAAAACAACCGTTCTACTTACTAGGGAGCAGCCGCTTAAGACGGTGTTTATATACTCTAAAAACAAAGACCAAAACAAATTCGAGTTGTTAAAACCATCCGGCAAAATACGACAACTATCACAACCGACTACAAGATCTATTTACCACCGAAGACACTTACTTCGTTTTCCACCAAGACAACTTCTCCTGTTCAACTCGCCCACACGAGTCCGAGTAACGAACTCGTGTGGCGGCGGAAGTTTATTTATCAGCTGGTCTAGTCAGTTCCATGACTAAAGAGTCGGCCATCTTAGAGTGTCATTTTACACGGAAATGTTACAATAAATACAATCTAATTACTCACATTGGCTAGAGGCCATGACCTCAGATAGTCCCAAATGGAATCGGATTATTAGTATGTGCAGGTATCATTATGATAATTAATTAATTAGATACGTCCCAGCATCTCGATAGCACTTCCACAAAGTGCCGGGGACCAAACAGATCCGCCATATTCGATCAGGTGACTCGTGTGGAAATGATCGCACCTTCTGGTTTAAAAACAAGCAAAAAAGAAGAAAGAAATACCGGACAAATCCATAGATCTCTATAAAGGCGTTGTGAATAGACAAATGTTAAGCCCAATTCTCACACATCTGAATGACGGGGAAGCAGCCTAATAAAGAGTGCTAGGTTCGTAAATCAGCTCACAATAAGTCAATAAAAATATGTTCGAGGCATGTGGGCTGCTGAATTCATATCTGTGCATAGATCGCCGCCTAGTGTTGGGTCCGGATGTTTGCACGTTGTTGTCCTGGAAGAGTCTTCGAAGTATCCTTGGATAGGTGACTCCTCCCCTGGACTACAGTGCGCATGGGCATCCTCTCCATCCTCAGATTGTTTTTTTCCGCCATTGGGTTCGGATGTGCTATCTTAGCTCAAGTTAGGAAAATATTTTTTCGAGGCCAAAAGGCCTTTAGTTTGCGTCGGTACTGTTTATCGATCGGGTTTCGATACAATCCTGTTAGTTTACTAACTTTCAGCACCGACTTTTTTCGCATTTACCTGTCCATCGACACTTCGAAGATGGAATCGAGGACGCCATTCAAAAGGTGTCCGGTATGCAATGCGAAGTACCCACACATCGACGTCCATCCGGTGTGCAACAAATGCCTTTCGCCGGACCACGACGAATCGACATGCATGGCCTGTGCCCGGTTCCGTTCCAAGAAGACTCTGCGGAATCGACGAGCGGCGAGACTCGAGGCGCAGCACGCGGCACCGGCCCCAACAGACATCTTCGACGAGGCCGAAGACGTCGAGGAATTAGAAGTCTTGCCCTCCAGTCCCGTTTCCGAACACGAACCCGGATCGGACGAGGTAGACGAGTCACTCTTCCACAGAGGTGAAGACGACACCGAGGTAGGAGACGACGAGGAGGCCTTAGGGGCCGAAGAGAGTAGCTCCAATGATGAACAAGGCCTACCTGTTAAAACCGTTGAATCACCAGTGCCACAGCCTATGGCTCCGGTCGAGGGATCGCCTTCGGGCCTTACCCGAGACCCATCCCGCAGTTCTTCGGCCCCGCCCTCGGGCCCGGCCTCGGACGTTCAGCGGCAGCCATTACTACATAAACAGGCTGGTTTCCCTACCACAAAACCGAAACCGAAAGCTGCTCCGGTTCCACCGAAACCGAAACTGAAAGTGGCGCTGGTCGGATCGAGGCCTTCGACGCCAGCGCACCGCGTCGGCACCGACCGCACCAAGAGGGACTTCGGTGCCGAACTTGAAGCGGGCGACGTTGGAGTCGACAAACGGAAAAAAGGCATCGGCACCGACAAACCTGCTCGGCTACCGGCACCAACGACACCAAGGGCCGTACCGCCTGCTGTGTCTCGCATCGCTCCCTCGACGACACCTAAGCCTCAGGTATCGAAGACTTCGACGGTGATCTCTGCACCTCGACTCGATGAACCGCCGGCGCCGAAAAAATCCACGGCCTCTACCAGCCTGGCCGGTGCCAAGGCCTCGAAGACGCCCCAAGTACGACCTGGTGCGACGCAAGGCAGCAAAACCGCAGCTGTCCTCCAGGACACCTCGGGTTCCGGTTCGATCGGAGCTCCAGCAGCCTCTTCGGTGCCGGCCAACATTACATTCGGCTTGCCTCCGTCGACAATCCCAAAAATGTTCCAACTCAGGACACGGGTCGCCCAACCTACGGTCACACCTGCTGAGACGTCTCCGGCACGTATCATCGACGCCGACACGGGCAGGATGATTCTCCATGACCGAAGGATAACTTCGGAGCCGCCGTTGGACCCTTTTAGGATCCCACTAAAAAGGAAGTTGCCTGCAGAATCGGAACCTCTCCTTTATGAGCCCTTCCATTCATCCTACCAGGATCCACACCGGTTCTCCCCCACGCGCTCCGATACGGATGCATTGGAGGACTACATGGATGACCAAGTCCCCTACCATGTAGACACGGACCCGGATGACCAGCAGGACCCTGATCAAACTTGGGGCGACCCTGCAGACCCCAGTGCACCTCTCGATGCACAGGACCAACAACTCTATGGGGCAAAAACATCTCCTACGGAGGATACTGCGGCGTTCAACGCTCTTATTGAACGTGCTGCAAATAACCATGGGGTACAGCTTCACTCTGATACCATCGAAGATGACTTTCTAATGGACACCTTTGCATCCTCAGAAAGACATGTAAAGACTCTGCCAATGTTGAAGGGGGTCTTCAAACCAGCCAAGGACATTTTCAAAGAACCCACCAGGGCACGAGTGATAAACCCCAGGATTGATAAAAAATACAGATCAGCACCTGGGGATCCTACTTACATCAGAGGACAATTACCACTCGACTCCATCGTCGTAGCGAATGCACGCAAGAGGGCACACTCGCAAACGACAGGTGACGCTCCTCCCCCGGACAAAGAGTCCAAGGTGTTAGAAACGTCTGGCAAGCGAGTTGCCGCCCAAGCTGCCAACATATGGCGCATAGCCAACACTCAAGCGCTCCTTGCTCGCTATGATAGAGCGCACTATGACACACTGGAGCAAATATTCCAACATCTCCCTGACCAGTTCAAGGAAGGCGCAGAAATGCTCATCAGAGAAGGACAGCTACTAACGAACGCTTCCATCAAATGCGCACTAGATGCTGCAGACACGGCTGCCAGAGCCATAAACACAAGCGTCATGCTGCGACGACATGCCTGGCTACGGATCTCAGGATTCAAGCCTGAGGTACAAAGCAATATACTGAACCAGCCTGTCAACCCCGACTATTTATTCGGGCCAGAGGTTGACACCACTCTCGAAAAGATAAAAAAGGACACGGACACTGCAAAGTCCATGGGCGCCCTACAAACTCAGTCCTTTCGGAGCGGCTCCTTTCGTCGCCCCGGAAACAAGGGAGCAGGTAGAGGACAGGGGTCACAACAAACATATAACAAAGGCAATACACAGACCACCTATGATAAAAACACCCGAGGTGGATATCGTGGCTCCAGCACAAAGGGCAGAGGACGCGGCTACGGCAACACCAGGTCCTCCCCCAAGAACAAGCAGTGACGCCCTCTCCCTTCCTCCCGACCACATAACACCTGTCGGGGGAAGGCTACAAAGGTTCCTGTCCACGTGGAATTCCATCACCACGGACAGGTGGGTCAAAGATATTGTAAAATACGGTTACTGTCTGGAGTTAACCTCCACTCCACCCACAATACCACCAAGAAGCCGTCCTATGTCCTCAGAGCACTTAACGCTCTTACAGCAAGAAGTGCAAAGTATGCTCCTAAAAGGCGCTATAGAGGTCGTACCCATCCACGAGCAGGGTGCGGGAGTGTACTCCCTCTACTTCTTAATTCCAAAAAAGGACGGGTCGCTCACACCTATATTAGACCTGAGACCCCTGAACCAGTACATTCTTTCAGAGCACTTTCACATGCTCACTCTACAGCAAGTCCTTCCGCTTCTCAAGCAGGGAGACTTCCTAGCCACACTGGACCTCAAGGATGCGTACTTTCACATACCCATCCACCCCTCACACAAAAAATACCTCCGGTTCACTGTTCAGGGCCAGCACTATCAGTTCAAAGTCCTTCCCTTCGGCGTGACAACAGCGCCCAGGGTTTTCACGAAGTGCCTAGCTACGGTGGCAGCACATCTACGGAGGCAGCATATACACGTCTACCCCTACCTAGACGACTGGCTCGTTCAAGCGAAGTCAGCCCAGCAATGTGCAAGCCACATGTCCCGCACCATTCACCTTCTTCACAGTCTGGGATTCTCACTAAATTACCCAAAGTCCCATCTCCAGCCCGCACACGTACAACAGTACCTAGGTGCGACTATAGACACTCTGGCGGCCACAGCTCAGCCAAATTTAGTGAGGATCAACAGCATACAACTGCTGATCTCCAAGTTCAAACCCAATCACTCGCTTCCAGCGCGAGTGTTTATGCAGTTGATAGGCATGATGGCCTCCTGCATCTTCATAGTCCCGCACGCGAGGTTACATATGCGCCCACTTCAGGAGTGCCTAGCACGTCAGTGGAATCAGGCTCAAGGACAGTTGAAAGACCTAGTGTTGGTGAGCGGTCGGGCATACAACTCTCTGCATTGGTGGAATCCACAAAACCTTTGCAAAGGCCGACCGTTCCAAGAGCCTGTACCACAGATAGTACTGACAGCGGACGCGTCTCTCCAGGGATGGGGAGCTCATGTACTCCACTACACAGTGCAGGGACTATGGACAACACAACAAAAGAAGTTGCACATCAACCTTCTGGAACTGATGGGAATCTTCCTAGCCATGAAGGCATTCAAAGTACATCTATGCAACAAGGTCGTGTTGATCCGGACGGACAACATGACCGCAATGTACTACATACAGAAACAGGGAGGAACACACTCTCCACAGTTGTCTCATCTGGCTCAGAGCATGTGGAAGTGGGCCATTCAAAGGAACATATTCCTCATGGCGGAACACCTCCCTGGCAAGGACAACCAGATGGCGGACCTGCTCAGCAGACACAGCCACCAGATGCACGAGTGGGAGTTACACCCATCAGTACTCCAACCGTACTTCCAGCAGTGGGGTCATCCGGAGATAGACCTATTCGCGACAAGCGAAAACGCAAAATGCCAAAGCTTCGCCGCCAGATTCCCACATCCGCAGTCGCAGGGCAATGCGATATGGATGAACTGGTCCGGCAGATTTGCGTACGCTTTTCCCCCAGCGCCATTGATACCGCTAGTGGCCCGCAAACTCCGACAACACTCCCGAACACTCGTCCTAGTTGCTCCCACGTGGGCACGCCAGCCGTGGTACACCACCTTCCTCGAACTTTCCGTGGTGCCGCATCAAAGGCTGCGGATCAAACCCGCGCAATTGACGCAGAACCATGGAGAGGTTCAGCACCCAGATCCGCAACAGCTGAACCTGGCGATCTGGCTCCTGAAGTCCTAGAGTTTGGCTATCTCAACCTGCCACCTGACTGTATGGACATCATCAAGGAGGCCAGGAGACCCACTACCAGAGCTTGCTATGCAGCCAAATGGAAAAGGTTCGTCATTTATTGCGGTAATAATGACATCAACCCGCTGGACGCATCCATCCAAAACATCATCTGTTATCTCTTACACCTATATCGATGCAATCTGGCGTACACCTCTATACGTGTCCATTTGACCGCAATCTCAGCCTATCTGCAAACCAGGCAGCACCTCTCTCTATTCAGAGTGCCCGCCATCAAAGCATTCTTGGAAGGACTCAAACGAGTCATTCCACCAAGCCACCCACCGGCTCCAATGTGGAACCTCAACTTGGTCCTCACACGCCTGATGGGTCCACCCTTTGAACCTCTACACTCATGCGAGATTCAATTCCTTACCTGGAAAGTGGCCTTCCTTGTAGCGATCACTTCCCTAAGAAGAGTTAGTGAACTCCAGGCACTAACCGTTCAAGAGCCATTTATACAGGTTCACACCAACAGGGTCGTACTACGTACCAACCCCAAATTCATGCCCAAAGTAGTATCGCAGTTCCACATGAATCAGACTATTGAACTGCCAGTTTTCTTCCAAAACCCACAAACTGTTGCAGAAAGGGCACTGCATACACTAGATGTACGGAGGGCCCTCATGTACTACATCGATAGGACTAAACCCTTCAGGAAGACACAACAACTGTTCGTTGCCTTTGCCCCACACCACAAAGGTAACGCCATCTCCAAAGCAGGGATAGCCAGATGGATAGTTAAGTGTATTCAAATCTGTTATCAAAAAGCAAAACGCACATTAACTATTCCACCACGGGCCCACTCAACACGTAAGTTGGGGGCTTCCATGGCCTTCCTAGGAAATATTCCCCTGCATGATATATGCAGAGCAGCCACATGGTCCACTACACACACATTTACAAAACACTATTGCGTAGATGTGCAGTCAAAACAGCAGGCAGCTGTAGGACAGGCTGTTCTCAAAACACTTTTTCAGACCGCTGCAGCTGGCACGGGTAGCCGCCGCCAATAGAGGGCACTGCTGTGTATTCTATGCACAGATATGAATTCAGCAGCCCACATGCCTCAAACTGAATATGCTACTTACCAGTATGCATCTGTTCTTGGCATGTAGGGCTGCTGACATTCATATCGCCCTCCCTCCTCCCCGGCGCCTGTCGCAGCTGCAGCTCTCAGAATTACTGCAAGCATGGTCATCACTTTCTGTATCTACTCCATCACTGCCACAATGGCGAAAAACAATCTGAGGATGGAGAGGATGCCCATGCGCACTGTAGTCCAGGGGAGGAGTCACCTATCCAAGGATACTTCGAAGACTCTTCCAGGACAACAACGTGCAAACATCCGGACCCAACACTAGGCGGCGATCTATGCACAGATATGAATGTCAGCAGCCCTACATGCCAAGAACAGATGCATACTGGTAAGTAGCATATTCAATATATTATTTAACTAGACATAAAAGATCGTAGTTCACAGGGGGGAAAGTTATATTATATTTAACCGGCACAACAAGAAGTTAACAATGTGCCACACAACGGTCATCTGGTCAGTAACAGACTCAATAAAGAGTGTCCCATACAAATAAGCCACTGCAAAAGTAAACAAATAATACAGTTTTACTGTAACCAGATCGTTCAGAGTGTCGCCAGAGTTTGCCATTCAATAAAAGTGTTTAAACCCATCTCCACCGTTTTAGCAGACCAAATCCACCTGTTCTCCTTCAGAGTAAGTAATCGATCCACATTCTGTCTACGTTTAGTGTTTTTTATTGACTCAAGTACAAACCACTTCATGTCTGAAGGGATATGCCCTTTTTGCAAATAGTGCTCCACCAGAGGTGCTGTGATGACTTTGCATCTAATGCGTGATTGGTGTTGAATTATGCGCTTTTTAATCTCTTGTGTTGTTTTTCCAATGTAAAAAAGCGCACAGGGGCATTCTATGCAATAGATCACGTTTTTGGTGAGACAATTGGTATGCTGGCGTAGTGTCCATTCTTTGCCATTTAGGACACAAGATTTTACTACAGACGTTGTGGGACATGCAACACAGTGTCCACAGGGATAATGACCAGTCAGGGATGGTAATCCCCACATGTTTGTCAAAGTCACTGGGACAGGCTCTCTATAAGCTTTCACAAGAGAGTCCCTCAGATTACGAGCCCTCTTAAATGCAAACCGTGGTATTGTTAGCTGAGGTTCTGACTTCTGGACTAAGTGCCAATTCTTTGTCACTATCTTCTTGATTTTGTTAGATTCTGTGCCAAATGTTGTGACACACGTGATAGTTTCTGATGCGGGGACTGGTACTTCTTTGACTTGCAGAAGTGCCTCGCGATCATAATACCATGCCCTTTTTAAGGAACGTTTAACAAGTCTGTATGGGTAGCCCCTCATCGTCAATTTAATCTGTAGTACTTTCGCCTCTCTGAAATAATCCTCCCGCCTGGTACAGTTTCGTTTAATTCTGAGAAACTGTCCAAACGGGAGGTTATCTTGTAGGTTACGAGAATGGTGACTGTTATATTCAAGCAATGTATTTCTCGCCGTAGGCTTAGTGAAGAGACTGGTGGCTAACCTCCCGTCATCATTCCATATCCGTAAGTCTAAGAAATTAATGGCTTGCACATCATGTTCCATGGTAAATTGAAAATGGTTGCTTTGTAAGTTTAACCATGCATGGAACTCATCAAGTCGGGTCACTGATCCCTCCCATACTAAAAATACATCATCAATATATCTGAGGTATTTCTTTATCTCATTTGCAAAAGGATTATTCTTGTAAATTACTTCCTCCTCAAAGGCGGCTACATATAGATTCGCTATATCAGGAGCAAAAATTGCTCCCATAGCGACTCCCTTGATTTGGCCATAGTAGTCGTTATTAAATAGGAAGTAGTTTTCTTCTAATGCAATTTTTGCACATTCAGTGATGAAGTCTGATGGTACTTGGTGGGGGCGGCATCTTTGTTCTAATATAGCATGAATCACATCCAGGGCCTCGCCCTGGGGTATATTCGTGTACAAGCTTTCTATATCCATCGTTACGAGGATATTTTGATGTTTGTTGAATGCTTGACCTTCAACTGCCACTATCACCTGTGTGCTATCTCTAGTATATGATTTTGTTAAGACTACAAAGGGCTTGATGAAAAAATCCACATATTCAGCTAGTGGTTGTAAGATGGACTGACAACCAGCTACAATCGGTCTTCCTGGAGGTTTTTTGTCATGTTTGTGAATTTTTGGTAGCGTATAGAACGCCGGTATGGAGAAATCTGCTTTATTGAGATAATCGAATTCTTTAGGACTCAACCATAGATTATCTCGTCCATACTTTGTGAGCTCAAGAATCTGATTTCTCACTTTGTCAGTGGGATCTTTTGTAAGTTTAACATAATGGATCGTGTTACCCAGTTGACTAAGAACTTCAGAATCATAGTCTGTTTTATTTTGTATGATGATGCTACCCCCCTTGTCAGCAGGTTTGATAATGATATCCTCCCTGCTGGCAAGGGTTTTCAATGTCAGATGTTCCTCTTTGGTGAAGTTATGTTTCACATAGTGTTTATTTTTAAACATTTGCTCAATCTCCAGCAAAACCACATTTTCAAAAGTAATCAACTCTTTAGGCATCAGGTTCGTCGCCGGATAAAAAGTTGACGGGCATCGTAGTCCTGTAACATTTTTCTGTTGGGCAGGTGGGATTTTACTAAACATGTATTTTAGGCGAATTGTCCTAAAAAACTTATACAATTCTACCTGTGTTGAAAACATGTCATTCCTGTGGGTAGGCACATATGATAGACCATGACTTAATAGTTCAATCTCTTTGGAACTCAATGCATGATTCGATAGATTAAAGATAGGAACAATCTCAAGATTTTGAGAGTTGGAATTAGGCATAGTGGGAAGATTGTCTTGTTCCCTTTGTTCTACCATTCGTAGTACGTGTTCCTGGTCTGTCGGAACCCTGGGGTGTATTGGTTCCTGAACCACCCTCTCCTGGTGTTGCGAGTTCTGCCTCTCTGTGAATTCGGGCCCCTTCCTAAAAAAGGAGATGAAGGTGGCTGTGTCTGTCCTCTACCGTATCTATAATTGGATGCCCCTCCACGACTATTGGTCTCATCAGAACTTGAACAACCTGTGTCTGAGAATGTGGTGTGCTTCGGTATCCAATTAGATTGGTTAGGGTTTTGTTGAAAAAAATCTTTTTTCAGAAATGGATAGGTACGTTCTCTTGAATAGTTCTTAATATCTTTTTGTAATTTCTCAGTTTTCTTCAGTATATTATTTCTCTGGAAATCTGAGATAATAGTCTCTAGTTTCTTTAAAAACTCGCGAGCATCTGTAACTGACGTGTCTTCTAGAATTTGTTTTTCTAGCTCTGCTATTTCGGCTTTCAACTTATCAATGTGTTTTAAGGCAGTTTCAATACTCAGAACCATCCAGCTTCTTGAGCACTTATTTGAAACGAAGCTGAAACCTACTTTAAAGTCTTCATCATCTACAAAGATGACTGGGATATTCCGTACCTGCAACCCCACTGGAATGATGTTATTCAGACAGTCTGTAAGGAATTTCGCATGCAATTCTGTTCTAATAAGTTTCTTTTTTTTTTTTTTTTTTTTTATTTTTTTTTTTTTTGTAGAAATAAGACTTCTTTATTAGGTTCAGGTCTCCCACAGCCCCTGCATAAAAAGAGACTAACAACTAGAGCGCTAACAGACTTACTTATGACAAAAGTATGGCACACCTGAAGCCATCTTGAATGGAATAAAGTGGTAACACTTAAAACATTTAATTTACAAAGGAACAAAATGAGGGGGTTCATTTTGCCATAGAAATTATGATTAGTGCTGCAGAAAGAAAAATTAGGGCACATTTTGACTTCTCAAATCCTCTTCTATTTCATAAAAAAATTCTGACATGCAGACTGAAACATGCACTTTGAATACCAGCAGAAGACTTCCCTGGCGAGCAGTAGCTTTACTACAGTGATCTAATGAGCAAGTAGAGTGCTAACATTCAGAATTTATGGCAAATGTGTGACACATCTGAATGCCTTCTTTTTTTTTTTTTTTTTTTTTTTTTTTTAAAGGTTTTTATTGAACAATAATTCGATTACAAGCACGGGCCTACAACCACCAGGGCCGGCCGCTAAGGACAGAATGAAATATACATTTATCAAAGCTGCAGTCGGTTCCCGGGGCTCGGCCCCGTAGTGACTCCGGATAGTTCTAAAGGAACAGGAGACTTAAATCCAACAAACACAAAAAACTAAAAGAAAAAACAAAAGGCGAGGCATAAAGACAAACAGTGCAGGTCAGGCTTTCTCCGGGGAACTCCAGTTCAGACCATTAAGCAGCACGCGAAAGGAAGGAGTACCGGGAGGCTGGGGACGGGGGGGGGGGGGGGGGGGGGCCAAGGGAAATGAACGTCCATATGTAGTCATTCCAAAAGGTGCCCGGAACCGTCAAGGGTCAGGGGGACATGGCGATATCGGTGTCCACCAGGGGGGGCGTACAGATACCCCCGCGATATGCATTCCATTGCCCCCAGATTCTGCCCCATGCCCCCGGCTTACCACGGGCAACATACACAGTCTTCTCCCTGAACATACACCAGTCCATATTCTCCTTCCATACTGACACGGTGGGCGGCCGCTGGGCACCCCAAAGCTGCGCTATATCTCTCTTGGCAATCATGTTCCCCAGGGCCGCCCACCGAGTCTGAGCCGCGCTATAATCATTGGGCTCCCACACATTCAGGACACAGCGACGCACCTCCGGCAGCAGCACAACCCCAGTGACCTGTCCCATAACCGTATGTACCCGGCGCCAGTAGTCCGCCACCTCGCGGCACTCCCACAGGATATGGAGAAAGGTGGCGCTGAGCCCACAACCCCGCTTACAGAGCCCATCGTCGGAATATCCCATCGAGACCAAGCGAGGACCCGTCACATACACCCGGTGAAGAATCTTAAGCTGTACCAACCGGACGGGCTGGAATGGCGACCTCCTTGGGGGACGACAGTGCAGACTGCCAGTCCTCGTCGTCCAATTCCACCCCATCCCCCGTCCAAGCCTCCCGAAGGCGCACCAAGAGGTCAGCCCGATGATTAATCAGTTTCTTATAAATTAAAGAAATAGTACTGTCAGGGACATGTCCGTCAAGTATGCGGTCCTCGAGGGGCGAGGAAACCGGGATCTTGGCCCCCTCTCCAAAGACCGAGAGCAGGGCGTGTCGAACCTGGGCATAGCAGAAGAACTCCCTGTCCGTAAGCTCATATTCGGCCTGAAGAGCCGCGAAAGTCTTAACCGCGCCCTTATGCCACAGGTCTCCCACTTTGCTGATACCAATCGTGTCCCACTGGTCAAACCCCTTCGTAGTCCAGAGGCTCCCCAGGCGATCGGAGGCAAACAAAGGAGTAGCACATGTCAGTCGCTCACTCCAGCCCGTGGCCGCAGTGGCAGCCCTCCAGGTCCTCACCGCAATCTTAGTAGGACCCGTAAGGGTCCGGCCAGCCGAGCGGGAGTAAAGCGCCCTGTTATAGTCCCCGCCGGGAAGCAGGAACTTGTCCATCTCATACGCCGGATTCAGGCCAGGCGCATACGTGGCATGGTTGATGGCCGAAAGCTGCGCGGCCCAATAATACCTGCGAATGTCGGGAAGCGCGATGCCCCCGTCGTACCAGGGGAGAGTAAGCTTAGCCAGAGCAATACGCGCCCGCCCGTCCCACACCAGTCTCCTCTGCAGGCTCTCTACCTCCCGAAAGTAGGCCACTGGGATGACGTCGAAGGAATTCTGGAGTGCATAGAGGAACCTGGGAAGGGACATCATTTTGAACAGCGCGGCCCGACCCAGCGGGGACAGGGGCAGCCTGCACCACCGGGCCGTGTCCTCTCGCAATCGCCGAAGCGGACGCAGGAGATTCTGCTCATAGCGAGCCACCGGGTCCAGCGAAACGTATATCCCCAGGTACTTAAAGCCGCTCAGAGATACCTGGATCGGAAGCCGAGGCGGCAGGAGAGGAGGACCACCGGAGATCGGATAGACGCAGGATTTAGACCAATTGATCGTGAGACCCGAATTATTCCCAAAGGAAGTCAGAACGTCAAAGAGGACGTTGAGCGACTGCCGCGGTGAGGTGAGATATAGGAGAATATCGTCCGCATACAGCGAAACCCGATCTTCAAAGCCCGGGGCCCACCGGATCCCTCTAAGCGAGGGCTCCCAGCGGAGCCAAGCCGCGAGTGGCTCCAGGGCGAGAGCAAAGAGCAAAGGGGACAACGGGCATCCCTGCCTCGTGCCCCTGCCGAGGGCAAAGGGCCGAGAGACCCGCCCATTCACCACCACCTGGGCCATGGGTCCCGTGTAAAGAAGCTTCACCCAGCCAATAAATCCTTCCCCAAAGCCAAATTTAGCCAAGACAGCCCAGAGGAATGGCCACTCGATGGTGTCAAAAGCCATCGTGGCATCCAGAGAAACCAGCACGGCCGGTTCGGAGAGGAGCTCCGCCCTGGCAAGGGCGCCGTGAAGACGCCGCAAGTTAAGAGCGGTGTTACGATGCGGGATGAATCCGCATTGGTCCGGATGAATAAGATCGCACACGACGCTCAACAGACGAGTGGCAAGGACTTTCGCCAGGATCTTAGGCTCCGCATTTAGCAGTGAAATAGGCCGGTAAGAAGTACAGCGGTCTCGCGGCTTGTCCTCCTTGGGGATAACGACTATCGTGGCCAAACGCTGGTCGGCCGGGAGGGAACCCGCCGCCAGAGACTCACGGAACATGCGACTGAGGAAGGGCGCAAGCTTGTCAGGGCGCAATTTATATAGCTCAATTGGCAGACCGTTGGGACCCATAGCCTTGCCCGAGCGAAGGGAGCGGATCGCGGTCGCTATTTCATCCGCCGACAAGGGGGCGTCCAGCCGCTCACGGTCCTCAACGGACAGGCCGGGCAAGGCGACATCCCTCAGAAGAAGGCGAGAGTCGTCCTCATCCCTGTCAGTCACTGGGGAGTACACAGCCCGGAGGTGGTCGGCAAAACATTCCACAATCTCGTCAGGCTCCGTCACACACACACCATCCGCAGCACGCAACTCCGGGACCACACGATTCACTCTCTCCTTCCTGTCCAGCCACGCGATCAACTTTCCCGCCTTGTCCCCGGCATCGTACAGTCGACCCTGCTGCTCCCTATACATAGTTTTGGCCGCGTCAGTGACCAGGGACCTATATTCAAACTGTTTCAGGCTGAGGGCATGGAGCCCGTCCGGAGTGACATTCGCCTCCAAGGCCGACTCCAGCCCCAAGATGTCAGTCTCCAGCCTCACCACTGCCTCACTCTTGACCCTCTTAGCCACCACTATCTGGGAAAGGGCGTGTCCGCGGATCACGGTTTTAAAGGCTTCCCACAGGGACATTGCAGACGACACCGACCCCTCGTTATCCAGGAAGTATTGGTCCATAGCCTTAACCAGGCTGTCACGAGTCGTAGGGTCTCGCAGGTACCATGGGTTAATGGGAGCGATCCGCCCTGCAGACCGCGGCCCGGTGTCAAAAAGAAGCCACAGCGGAGAATGGTCGGAGATACCCCGCGCCAGGTGCCTGACCTCTCGAATCCGACCAGTCTGCGCCGCGGGCATCAGGAAGTAGTCTAACCTAGAGAGACTCCCATGCGCCCCCGAGTGAAAGGTGAATTGACATTGGGTCGGATGCATTAATCTCCAACTATCCACCAGGCCGAAGGTGTCCAGCATCCCACCCAGCCATGCCTGGGCAGCGGGGAGGGTCCTTGGTGGGTGACGATCCAGTTCCCCCGAAACCACAGAATTAAAGTCCCCGCCCATGAGCAGGAGGCTGTCCGGAAGGTCAAGCAGCATTCGACCCAAGTCAGTGAAGGTGGAGTTCTGGAGGCCCGGGGGGACGTAAACTGAAACCAGGGCAAGGGGCTGCCCCTCCCACCTCCCAATCAAGCACACATAGCGCCCTCTGTCATCCGAGACTATCTTAGTGATCTCCACCGGAAGTGAGGTTCGCAGGAGAATGCCCACCCCCCTGGAACCAGTTGTGAAACCAGAATGGGCCACGAGGCGGTATCCCCCCCTGTTCATTGCATGACAAACATTGCCAACCAGATGCGTCTCCTGGAGAAACACCACGTCAGGAGTCAAACGACGCAAATATTGCAGTACTACACCCCGCTTGATACGGTCCCCCAACCCATTGACGTTCCATGACATAAGCCTCAACCCGTCCCCCCCCATCCCCCCCAATAGATCAAGGGTCCCCCAGCCTGCAGCACAGTTCCCAAATGTGGACAAAAATCAGTACCTCGCCCTGTAAACAAAAAACACACAACAAAACAACCCCTCCTCCCCCCCCAACCCCCACCCCAGGACCAACTCCCCCCACCCTGCACCCCTGCGGGCCAAAAAACCCCCCCAACTTGCAGTGTGCCTGTCGCCCCTCTAACCCCATTCTACGAAAAGACCCCAGAGGAGGTAAGGGACCCGTCCCCGCCCGCCCCCCTCACTGGTCCTGGTAAAACACAATATGCAAATGAAATAAGACCCGACTGTACAGTGCAAAACGGCAAAATCAAGGACCAAAAGTCATTCTAAAGGGGACCCGTCACCCGCGGTGCCCGCAGAGGGTCCGGGACGGCCACCTCCGTCCGGCAGAGAGTCCAGCCAGTCACTTGCAGCCACAGGAGAGTCAAAAAAGGCTGTCCGATCCCCATGTTCCACTCGGAGTTTTGCAGGGTAGAGCATCGAATATTTTAGGCCCAGCTCGCGGAGACGACGCTTCACCCCCTGGAATCCCATCCGTTGTTTCTGGACCAGTTGCGTGAAGTCCGGATAAAAATTGATGGTCGAGTTCTCATGACGAACCGGGCCGTGGGCCCGTGAGGCCTGCAGAATAGCGTCGCGGTCCCTGTAGTAGAACAGTTTGGCCACGATAGGCCGCGGGGGGGCCCCCGGCCGCGGCCGACCGCCCGGAACTCGATGGGCCCGCTCCACGGCAAAGAACTTACTTAGGCCAGCCGGGGACAACTGTTTCAGGATAAGTTCCTCGACCACGAGGTCAACCGGGCGGCCGTCGGAGGACTCCGGTACACCTATGACGCGGATGTTGTTGAGTCGGGCCCGTCCCTCGAAGTCCTCAAGCCGCCGGGCCATATGATCGTTAACCACCCTGATGTCTCCAAGCGCGGCCCGCAGATCCGACACCTCCGCACCGAGGGTGGAGGTCCGTGTGTCGAGAGCCTGGACCCTCTCGTTAGTTTTGGAGAGGTCGGCCCGGATCAGGGTGACATCAATCGCGACAGTGTCAATCTTACGGGCCAGGGCCTCATATTGCGTCGCGATGGTTTCCCTAATGCCATCAATGGCGCCCATAATGTCCTGCAGGGATAGTTCCGTAGAGACGGTCGCGCCTCCCTCCGCAGTATCCGAGGGGAGGCCAGCAGCGCCAGAGGGCCCCCTGCCCTGGGTGTAGCGGTCCATGTTATTGCTCTGGACTGTTCCCCCGCGGAGGGAAGCCTTGGTCTTGCGGCCCTCGGGACCCCCTTTGCCCCCCATGTGAACACGGTCACTCAAGGGGACCTCCAATCAAGAGGTGTAAGGGCACCAGCAAGAAGACCACAAAATGTCGGTATAGGGGGTCCGAGGCGATAGGCACTCTAGTGGCAGTTGAAAGAAAGCCTCATGCAGAGGCCCAGGAAGCACCTCGCCACCCCGAGCGCACCCCCCTGCCGGTCTCCTGAAGTGCAAAACCGAAACCGAAAGTGGTGGATCGGCAGCTGGCACCGCGCTGAAGCCGCTGTTGTTCAATTGCAGCCCGGCCCCTCGGGTCACCTTCACCCCGGTCACCTCCGTCGGGTGGGTCCCAAAAGTTCCGACGACGACAACTCAGGATTCCCAGGTCCGATTTGAGTTTTGAAAAGAGATATATTCTCAGCTGGTCTTTATCTCCCAGATTCCATAAGCCACGTCAGGATATTCTCAGGATAGATTCCGAGGAGCAGAGAGGGTCCGGGGAGCCCTGTGCTCACGCGACCATCTTGGATGCGCGCTAGGCTCCTCCTCTTCTAATAAGTTTCTTATGCAGTCTTTCTAGATTGTTCCTAAGCGAAGTCTGTTGGATGTTCTGGCTATTGCTACCGCTAGAAGGACCCAAAAGGGACGGTCCTCCTGCTATTTTAGCTATATATTCGTCAGAGTATGTGAGTGTCTCCTGTTCTGACATAGGGAAATGAGGTTCAGAGGGAAAGTCAATTGAATTCACACAAAAAAATGTGTACATAAATTTAACTCAATTCTGCACAAACAAAAACCAACATAAATTCCGTGCACAACCTTAAATGTGGCGACAATACATATATACAAAATATCTCTACAACCACTTTATAAAAGGGCCCTTGCAGACTAGTCTGCGCTAACAACAATATTACACAATAGGGCAACCCATTCAACCCCAAGGAATTGGGTATAACGTGTCAACATAAGAATAATCCTTGAGGATTTATTTTCACAATAATTAGTTATTTAAACAGTCACCTTAGTGAGCTTAATTTGTCCAAAAACTCAGATATGTACATATCTCTTACGAGCAGGCCACAGGGTTTTGGGGGGCATAGATCAGTCACCCCTCTTGCTTGGTGCCCTATGCCAGTGGTGAGAGTACAGGTGCATGATCCCTGTACCCCTAGAGTGTGTAAGTCCATTCTTAGGCATTGTAAGTGCAGTGCTGCCATTAAGAGTATATGGTGCTGGGAGCTTGTCATTACGAACTCCACAGCACCATAATGGTTTAGTATCAAACTTCTCAGCACATTAAACCCACACTGATGTCAGTGTGGGATCTAATGAAAAATGCACACAGAGGGCATCTCGGAGATGCCCCCTGAGAAACGACCAGCCTCTGGTGGGTTCCCTGACTGGTACACACCAGCCTGCCACCACGAGACATGTTTCTGGACCCCTAGGGTGGGAGCCTACACTCCCCGAGCCCAGAAACCAAGCCTTTCCTGGGCGGAGGTGTTCACACCTCCCCCAGGCCAGGAAGAGCCATCTGTGGCAGGGGAGCTTCAAAGGCCTGGCAGCCTTTGTAATGCGACACCAGCCTCTCCTGCTATCAGGAGCAGGCCCCCTTCCTGTCTCCCCTCCCTTTCGGCGGGAAGACGGGTGGGAAAAACTAGCCAGCCCAGGAGGTGTGACCACCTCTGCCAACTCCGCCCCTCAGGTGGGGGAGGTGAGGTGAAGCCCACTCTCCAGTGCTCGCCATCTTACAGACGGCAGGCACTCCCCAATCAGGACTAGAGATTGTGCTTACTCCCCCACGTGGGTAGAGCACACCAAGGGTGTAGTCACCCTGAGGTCAGTAGCCCATTGGCTACTGACCTCCAAAACCCCTAAAAAGCCCCCTAAATACAGTATTTAGGGGGGGGGGGGGCAGCCCTGAACCAAGAAGGCAGATCCAGCCTGCCTACAAGAAGAAAAGGACGAAGAGCCATGTAGAGCTAACAAGAGGATGACGCCCACCGACTTGACCCCAGCCCCGTCTCCCCTCGAACCTGCTCGTGCGAAATCCCAGCGTGTCAAGCAGCCAGCAACCTAACAAACCCCAGAGGACCTGCCTGCCTTCACTTTCCAGACTGTTTCTCCCGTGAACACCGGATGTGTTTAAACTGCAGCTTCTGGTGCCAGCCAGAGACCGCAAATCCAGCCCACTCTGCACCCGCCGAACACAGCTAGAGTGGAAAAAAAACACAAGGAGGTCCCCCCGGCGATCCTGACCCAAGATCCGGCGACCCCTGACCTGCCTCAAGCCTACAGACGACACCTGCAGCCTCAACCCAGAGGACCCCCCCCCACTACGTGACCAGAGTGGGTAAGAAAATCCAACATCAAAAGGCACCCCTGCACCAGACGCCCCACGGCCTTGTGTGCCCAAACCAACGGTGCCTAACCAACCCACAACATCCCAACTTACCCCTCAAAGTGATGGTCGCACCAGGAAGATCCTTGTCCCCGAGCCTGCAGTGTTTTTTGTCCCGGAGGTGCACTATTGAAAACAGGGCACCCGACCTCAAAACAGCACCCTAGTGCCACTGAGGGTGCAACAACAGTGCATCACTGACCCTGGGAGACCCCAGAGTCTAACCCCAGAACCTTAACTCCCACAGCCGTTTACCTACCTGTGAATCATTAACCTGTTTTCCTCCCATAGGATAACATTAAAACTTTTTAGAGAAAAAGTGTCAGTGTGGAGTTTTGAAATCTAAAAATATTCCTTAAAAATCACACAAATGACCAAAACGTGTTTACTCACCTGTTTCCAGGAAATGTCCCAGTGCTGAATCTAGGTATCCGGCACTGAGTTAGAAAAGTAATGTAAAAAGTAACTTGTATGCAATGTATTGTAGAAGCCCATTCATTTCAATGTACTGCTCCAAAAAGTTTCCAAGTGTGGAGTTTTGAAAACTGAAAATATTCTTTAAAAATCAAACGAATAACCCAAACGCATTTACTCACCTGTCATCAGGAAATGTCCCAGTGCTGAATCTAGGTATCCAGCTCTGAGTTAGAAAAGTAACGTCAAAAGTAACTTACCTGTAATTTACTGAAAAAGCCTATTCATTTCAATGTACTGTATTTGCGAAGTGTTGCATACTACTGCTCCCCTGTAAATCAAACAAAGTACAATTTCTGTTACATTTTCAAACTGTTCTATATCCAGTAACGTATTACTGAAAAGTATTTAATGCTTACCTGTACCAGGCTTGCTTGGTTCTAAAAATAAACAGTATATTTTTTATACAAACACAATTGGCCTAGAGTTCAGTTCTTGAGTGTGTGAGACCATTTGCTGACTGTGTGTACAACAAATGCTTTACACTGTCCTCTGATACTGCCTTACTGCTCGACCAAGCTACCACTTTAGAGAGTAAGGTTCTATCTAACTTTAACATCTGCCTACCTCTGGGGACTCTTGGACACTATTCACACTGTGCCTCACTTTGGTGCAGTATATATAGAGCCAGTTTCTTACAACATTGCTTAAATCTGTATCTAAATCCAGAATCTGCACCTTATCTCCTTTTCTGCCAGTGCCATTGATTCCCACAGACTTCAACAAACTCAGAATGTGGAAAGTCAGAATAATCCTTATAGCCGTAGAGGTGCAACTCTGATTGTGGTATCCAACACACCATCCAGTTGAAATGGCATCACAGGAACATACTGAACATACTAGATCTCTTATCTAGACCTTATGGCAAGATCTTAAACCCTGCCCTACCATTGTTCGACTTGACAGCATGGCTCTTATGTTACTGAATAGCTTCTGATTTTGCCTTAACGCTGGCTAACTTAAAGAAGCTAAACTCCCTCCCCACAGAGCATTGTATGCTTAAAAATGGAAAAGGTTCTGCATGTCTGGTATGCAGCAATTCAAATACTTGCCAGGAGGAAGCAGCCCTGCAATTTCTTCGGCACTTGGTGCTGTCCTGTAGCTCTCCTCCATTCCAGGATATCAAGCTGCTTATCACCCCTGTTAGAAATGGGATTTCTGGTTGGCTAGGGCTTGCGCCAAAGCTAGGCAGAAACCACCACTCTAAGTCAGGGCTGGGGAGTTACACGCCAAAGATAACCCCTGCTCACCCCCTTGGTAGCTTGGCACGAGCAGTCAGGCTCATCCCGGAGGCAATGTGTAAAGCATAAGCGCGCACACACAGCAACAACACCCAAGGCCCACCACAAAAAAAACTCCACACAAGGTTATATATAAAAATTGCCTTTTGTATTATAATAAACACATTAGATGATAATCACATAATTTACACTGTGCCAACTGGCACTGGGCAGAATTTTACAAGGGACTATTTACAGGGGACAGGGTCACATGGACCACTGTCTGAATCAGCACAAATCAATGGTACATGTAGAACATATACTATCTGTAACACAAATTATCACTGTAGAGCACAACCAGTAACTACTGGCGCAATAATGACCTCAGCATTATCATAATAGAATCGGGTATAAAACCTATCCTGTATACATCACAGGGGCATAAACACGTTATGCAATTTCTCACAAGTCTAACGCATTAGACCTTCCCTCCTAAGTATAACTACACTAGGGGCGTATATCGCACAGGGAAGTGTTCGAGGCATGTGGGCTGCTGAATTCATATCTGTGCATAGATCGCCGCCTAGTGTTGGGTCCGGATGATTGCACATTGGAAGAGTCTTCGAAGTATCACGAGATAGGTGGCTCCTCCCCTGGACTACAGTGCGCATGGGCATCCTCTCCATCCTCAGATTGTTTTTTTCCGCCATTGGGTTCGGATGTGCTTATCTTGGCTCAAGTTAGGAAAACTTTATGTTCGAGGCATATGAGCTGCAGATTGTACACTTAGCATAGGTCGCCATCTGGTGTTGGGCCCGGATGTTTGCAGTTTGTTTTTCTTCTTGGACAGTCTTTGGAAGTCACGAGTTTGGTGACTCCTCCTTCGGTCCGTACTGCGCATGGGCTTCGGCTCCATCCTCAGATTGTTTTTTTCCGCCATCGGGCTCGGATGTGATACTTCGTGCTCCGGCTTCGAACTTCTACGGTTCCAGCCTCGACGGAAAATCCTCGATTCTTCGAGTTCCTTCATCATCTTCATCTCTCGAAGCGGCACTTTCTCCATCCCGTACATCGACACCGGCCTTCGGGCCCTCCGCGACTCCGGTCCCGGCCGATGGAAAGGACTCCGTTCAAAAAGTGCCCAAAATGTGGGTCTAAATTTCCCCACACCGACCTCCATCAGGTGTGTAACCTTTGCCTCTCTCCGGAACACGAGGCCAGAGACTGCCCCGCCTGCAAGTCTTTTCGATCGAAGAAGACCATCCGAGATCGAAGAGCTCGACGCACCATGGCGCACTCATCCTCTGCAGCTCCACCGGACATCTTCGGAGACGACGCCGAAGCTTCGGGGCAAACACACACCGAGCAGGAGGAAGACGTCGTCAGCGCTTCCGAGGCCGACGACTCCGACGTGGAGGACATTACACCAGCGCAGCGGGCCGTGAGTACTATGCCCCCTCCCACGCCGAAAACCAAAGAGACTCAGGTTACTCCCTCGCCTGCCGGCCTGGGCAAAACCAAAACCAAAACTTCGATCACCCCACCTTCGGGCCCGGTGTCGAAGCTCCCAAAGTCTCATGGCAGCTCGGGATCGAGCCAGCCGACACCCGGTGCCGAAAAACAGCATCCGGCACCGAAGACTGCAAAATCCAGCTCGACTCCGAAACCACCGGTGCCGAAGCCTGGACACTCGGTGCCGACCAAACACAAACACAAATCTGTCGGCACCGATGCTCCGGCGCCGAAACATCATTCGACGCCGAAACACCCGGAGACCTCAAAAAAGCATGGCGCACACAGACCATCGAAACCCCCGGTTCCGAAATCACCGGTGCCGACAGACGACTCGACACCATTGGCTCTGTTTACACCAGACCCTTTACAAAAGACTTTGTCCAAAGATCCAAAGACTGGGCTTTTGACTTTAACTACCAAGAAAAGACGCCTTGATGCTCCGGCTCCTCCTCCTCCACCCAAAAGGAAGGACTCTGCTACTTCTCCCCTCAGAGTGCCCTCCCCACCACCGCCTCCCCTACCCCCTCCACCTCCTCCACCGCCTCCACCTCACAGGTCTCCGCCACCTGTACCTCACTACGATCCGACCCCATCCCCAGATCCGGATGATGGGGATCCGGACAATTACCCGGCGGACGCCCCAATGGATCCCACTCCACCAGGGACCCCAGATCCATGGGAGGATTACAATAACCCTGATATACCCAATGTACCTCAGGACGACCTATACCCATCAAGACCGTCTCCTCCAGAGGACTCCTTAGGGTTTCACCATTTAGTGCAGAGAGCAGCACACTACCATGGGGTGGACATGCACAGTGAACCAGTAGAAGAAGACTTCCTACTGGATACATTTGATATACAAGACAAATCCACTTCCATTTTACCCATGCTTAAGGGTGTCACCAAGCACGCTACAGAGGTGTTCAAAGACCCTGTCAGAGCCAGAGTACTGAACCCTAGAATAGAGAAGAAGTATAAGGCGGCACCCACAGACCCTGCTTACATCAAGGGCCCTGCTCCCCTAGATTCCCTAGTTGTCTCCACAGCTAGAAAGCGGGCTAACTCCCAATCCTCAGGAGATGCCCCACCGCCAGACAAAGAATCTAAACTTCTGGACGCGTCTGGTAAACGCACCGCCTCCCAAGCTGCAAACATGTGGCGCATTGCAAACACACAAGCACTGCTTGCGCGATATGATAGAGCACACTATGACGAACTAGAGGCTCTTATGCAGCACCTTCCAGAAAAATACAAGCACAAGGCTCATGACCTGATACAGGAGGGTAAACTAATTACAAACACCTCCATTAAGTGTGCCCTCGATGCAGCCGACACTGCTTCTAGGGCCATAAATACCAGTGTCCTGCTTCGTCGCCACGCCTGGCTCAGGATCTCAGGATTCAAGCCTGAAGTCCAGGCATCCATACTCAATCACCCCTTTGACCAGGAAACACTCTTTGGGCCAAAGGTAGACGAAGCGCTCGAAAAGATGAAGAAAGACACAGACACAGCAAAGTCTATGGGGGCACTCCAAACACAAGCCTCCAAACGTTCCTTTCGACGCTCGTCCTTTCGTGGCACAGGCAGAGGCTCCTCCACCGATACCGCCTCTACCTCCTACAAGTCCCCTCCTCAAAATACCTTTTCAAAGGGCAATCAGAGAGGTGGTTACAGGGGTAACAACAATAAGGGCAGGGGCAAAACCAACAACACCCGTTCTGCCACCCCCCCCCGCACAATGACTCCCCTCCGCTCCCCCCAGACCATTCCACTCCGGTCGGGGGCAGACTACAAAACTTTATCCACGTATGGGAGTCCATAACATCGGACAAATGGGTGACCCAAATCATTCGGTCAGGGTACTGTCTAGAGCTAACATCTACCCCACCCAATATCCCACCAAGGCACCGTCCAATGTCTCAAGAACATTCCACACTGCTCAAACAAGAGGTACTCTCACTCCTGCAAAAACACGCTATAGAGCAGGTCCCCGTCAATCAACAAAATCTAGGGGTCTACTCTCTATATTTCTTAATACCAAAGAAAGACTAGACCCTCAGACCCATTCTGGACCTCCGGCCTCTAAATGCCTACATACATTCAGACCATTTTCACATGGTCACTCTACAAGTCCTCCCACTCCTCTGCCAGGGAGACTTTCTCACAACCTTGGATCTGAAAGACGCATACTTTCACATTCCAATACACCCCTCTCACAGGAAATACCTCAGGTTCGTGGTGGACGGGCAACATTACCAATTCACGGTTCTCCCCTTCGGGGTCACCACTGCACCACGAGTGTTTACCAAATGCCTAGCAGTAGTAGCAGCACACCTCAGACGTCAACACATTCACGTCTTCCCTTACTTAGACGACTGGCTGATAAAAGCCACGTCCTACCACCAATGTGTGCAACATACAAACAGCACCATCCAACTGCTCCACCAGCTAGGCTTCACGGTGAACTACCAAAAGTCGCACCTCATACCATCTCACACAAAGCAATATCTCGGGGCCACTATAGACACCTCCAAAGGTATTGCCTATCCAAACTCAGCCAGAATCACAAGCATTCAAGCCTTACGCAAAACATTCCTTCCCCAACACTCTCTTCCAGCAAGAGTGTTCATGAAGCTCATAGGAATGATGGCGTCCTGCATATTTATAGTGCCCCATGCAAGACTCCACATGCGTCCACTTCAAGAGTGCCTAGCACAACAGTGGAACCAGGCCCAGGGTCAGCTGACGGATCTGGTGTTGGTGGACGGCCGCACACATCACTCTCTGCAGTGGTGGAACACCACAAACCTTTCCAAAGGACGGCCGTTCCTGGACCCGGTTCCTCAGGTGATTCTAACAGCGGACGCATCGCTCTCCGGCTGGGGAGCGCACCTCCTACACCTCACAATGCAAGGTCTATGGACGCCACAGCAAAAATCGCTCCACATCAACCATCTGGAGCTCTTGGCGATCTTTCTAGCCCTAAAATCTTTCCAAAAACAAATTTCGGGCAAAGCAGTCCTCATTCGCACAGACAACATGACTGCGATGTATTATATACAAAAACAGGGGGGGACACACTCTCCCCAGCTCTCCCGCTTAGCCCAGAGCATATGGAGATGGGCAATTCCCCAAAACATCTTTCTCCTGGCACAGCACGTTCCAGGAGTACAAAACACCATAGCAGATCTGCTCAGCAGACAAACGCAACAACTACACGAATGGGAACTGCATCCACAAGTTCTTCACCCATTCTTCAAACAGTGGGGGCATCCTCAAATAGACCTCTTCGCCACCCACGAAAACAAAAAATGCCCAAGCTTCGCCGCCAGATACCCACACCCATTGTCCAAGGGCAATGCGATATGGATGAACTGGTCAGGCAGATTTGCATACGCCTTTCCACCTCTCCCACTAATTCCATTAGTGGTCAGGAAGCTACAACAGCACTCCCTCACACTCATTCTGGTAGCTCCGACGTGGGCCAGGCAGCCGTGGTACACCACGCTACTACAACTATCAGTGGTACCACATCAAAAACTGCACCTATCCCCATGCCTCCTAACCCAGAACCATGGAGAAATCAGGCACCCGGACCCAGCCCAGCTCAACCTGGCGATTTGGCTCCTGAAATCTTAGAATTCGGATACCTTAACCTTCCCCCTGATTGCATGAACATCATCATGGAAGCCAGACGTCCTACCACTAGAGCATGCTATGCCGCAAAGTGGAAAAGATTTGTAATTTACTGCCGTAACAATACAATTAACCCCCTAGATGCATCCATACAGCACATCATATGCTATCTGCTCCATCTTCACAGGTGTAACCTGGCATATTCATCCATACGCCTACACCTAGCAGCGATCGCTGCCTATCTACAAAACAGGCAGCATTTATCACTCTTCAGAGTGCCCGCTATTAAAGCCTTCATGGAAGGCCTTAAACGAGTAATTCCTCCCAGGGCACCACCTTCCCCTGTATGGAATCTAAATTTAGTTCTTACACGTCTAATGGGTCTGCCCTTCGAACCAATGCACAAATGTGAGCTACAGTTTCTCACCTGGAAAACAGCTTTCCTTGTAGCTATCACTTCCCTTAGAAGGGTTGGTGAAATACAAGCGTTCACCATACAGGAACCCTACATACAAATGCATCACAGCAAGGTCATACTTCGCACAAATCCGAAGTTTCTGCCCAAAGTCATTTCCCCCTTCCACCTCAATCAATCAGTGGAATTACCTGTCTTCTTTTCGCAACCCCAATCTGTTGCAGAAAGGGCCTTACACACGCTTGATGTAAAAAGGGCGTTACTATACTACATACAAAGAACGCAACCCTTCAGGAAGACTAAACAATTGTTCGTTTCCTTCTCTCCACCACATAAAGGCAACCCCATTTCAAAATCAGGGATAGCTAGGTGGATTGTAAAATGCATACAAATTTGCTATCAAAAGGCAAAGAGAACATTATCTGTTCCCCCTAAAGCCCACTCTACAAGAAAGTTAGGGGCTTCTATGGCTTTTCTAGGGAATATACCCTTAGATGACATCTGCAAGGCAGCCACATGGTCTACACCGCACACCTTCACAAAACACTACTGTGTAGATGTGCATTCCAAGCAGCAAGCTAGGGTGGGCCAGGCTGTACTAAAGACACTTTTTCAAACAGCTGCAACGGATACCGGTGGTCGCCGCTAAGGTTGGGTACTGCTATGTAATCTATGCTAAGTGTACAATCTGCAGCTCATATGCCTCGAACGGAATATGCTACTTACCAGTATGCATCTGTTCTTGGCATGTAGAGCTGCAGAGTTGTACACGCCCACCCGCCTCCCCGGCTACCTGTATCCGTTCTAGTACATCTTATTTAGATACAACACATGGGTTTCTCACTGTTATTACTACGCTCCATCATTTCCCTGTTGGCGAAAAACAATCTGAGGATGGAGCCGAAGCCCATGCGCAGTACGGACCGAAGGAGGAGTCACCAAACTCGTGACTTCCAAAGACTGTCCAAGAAGAAAAACAAACTGCAAACATCCGGGCCCAACACCAGATGGCGACCTATGCTAAGTGTACAACTCTGCAGCTCTACATGCCAAGAACAGATGCATACTGGTAAGTAGCATATTCCTTAAGGCCGACAGCCTTTAGGTATCGACTGTATTCTTTGCGTTCGGTATCGATACCTTTTTAGACTTGTTACTCAAGCCTATTCACCTTCTCGGACCGAGTTTCGGTCCGACCAGCGATCGACGTTCGAAGATGGAATCGAGGACTCCCTTCAAGAGATGTCCTCTGTCACGCTAAATATCCACACATCGATGTCCATCCGGTGTGCAACAAATGTTTATCACCGGATCATGAGTCACGGTGTATGGCCTGTGCCCGGTTCCGGTCAAAGAACACCCTTCGGAATAGACGAGCGGCTAGATTGGAGGCCAAACAATCGGCGCCTACCCCGGTTAACATTTTCGGCACCGAGGATGAAGACGTCGAGAGCGTCGAAGAGGTAGACTCGAGCCCTGCTTCGGAGCAGGAATCCCAATACGACGACGACTATGATGAGGAGATCCTAGAGTACGAAGACGTCGTCGACGAGGTAGGAGACGATGAGGCCCTTGGGGCCGAAGAAGATAGCTCAGGCGATGAGCTAGGCCAACCTGTCGATGCGGAGGCCGTGACAGATAGTCTTGATAAGGCTCAGGTTGAGGGATCGCCTGCGGGCCTTACCCAAGATCGGTCGGATCGTTCTACAGCCCCGCCTAAAGGCCCGGTTTCGAACATATCAAAAGAGCCAGAATGATCAAAAAAGACTGGAGTCGATTCCGTGAAATCGAAACCAAAACCTGCACCGGTCAAATCGAAACCGAAAGTGCAACTGGTTCAGGTCGGATCGAAGGCATCGAAACCTTCCAATCCGTCGACACAAAAGGACATCGGAGCCGAACAAACGAAGTAGGACTTCGGTACCGAGAAACCAAAAAAGGACCTCGGCACCGAGAAACAGAAGAAGGCCCTCGGTCCCGAGAAGACGCAGAGGCCTATGGCACCGAAGGTCGGAGCACCATCGACGAAGGTCAAGGCGGTCGATCCGACTACATCAACACCGAGGAGTGCTGAGACTGCCAAAATTCCGGATAGGCAAAGCGTCGATCCCAAACTTCGGACCGAGGCCCCGAAGACTGGCAAGACACCGGAGACCGCGTCGAGGCCTGCTTCCAAAGAGCCTGTCGGATCAAAAGCACCGTCGGCATTCACGTTACAACAGGTGTCGGAGTCCCTAAAGCGCATCAGGGACCGGGTCACTCTCGAACCGAAAACAGGTCCTGAACCGAACAAGGCCGCCAAGCCTCACTCTGCGCCGGCACCAATCCAGTTTGGATTGCCACCACCGGGGGCACCTAAGATGTTCGAACTTCAGAAAACTATCGAACAACCAAGAACAGTGTCCACAGAAAGAACTGATGTCGAAGACTCACGGGAACAGTTTATCGACGTCGACACTGGTAGACTGTTGTTCCGCAAGCGGAGAATTATAACGGAGAAGCCTTTGGACTCATACAAAATTCCACTCAAAAGGAAACTGGCTTTCGGTTCGACACCAGTGCTGGTAGAACATTACCACACATATGATCAGGACCCACCATCCTTTTCTCCCACACACTCTGAGACGGATGCAGGAGAGGGCTATGCTGAGGATACAACTTATCCTGTGGATACTGACCCTGATGACCAACGGCAAGACCAGGATCAGGTGTGGGGTGACCCTAATGACCCAGGAGACTCACAAGATGCTCCTGACACATTTTTATAATATAAAACCATCTCCCACTGAAGATACTGCTGCTTTTAACACCCTCATTGAAAGGGCGGCTGCCAATCACGGAGTGGAACTCCATTCTGACTCTGTGGAGGAGGATTTCTTGGTGGACACGTTCTCCACATCAGAAAGAACGGTCAAGACTCTACTAATGTTAAAGGGGGTTATTAAACATGCTAAGGACATCTTTAAGGAGACAACCAGAGCACGGGTATTGAACCCGAGAATAGAGGAAAAATACAAACCTGCCCCAGGAGACCCCATGTACATTAAGGGTCAATTGCCGTTGGACTCCATGGTAGTTTCCAATGCTCGCAAGAGAGCTAACTCACAAACTACCGGGGATGCTCCGCCTCCGGACAAGGAGTCCAAAGTGTTAGAAACATCAGGGAAAAGAATAGCAGCACAAGCAGCAAACATCTGGCGCATTGCCAACACTCAGGCACTCCTGGCCAGATACGACAGGTCACACTACAATACCCTAGAAACACTGCTAGAACACCTACCAGATGAATACAAAGATGGAGCGGAGCTCCTCATCAGAGAGGGACAACTCATTACAAACGCGTCCATCAAATGTGCACTGGATGCAGCTGACACTGCATCGAGGGCAATCAACACTAGTGTGATGTTGCGGAGGCACGCATGGTTGAATATCCGGTTTCAAACCTGAAATTCAAAAAAATATCTTAAATCAACCAGTCAACCCAGACTTTTTATTTGGCCCCGAGGTTGACACTACCCTAGAAAAGATTAAAAAGGACACAAACTGCGAAATCTATGGGGGCTCTACAGTCGCAGCAGTTTCGGAGTGGCTCCTTTCGTCGCCCCGGGAATAGAGGAGCAGCTAGAGGTCAGGGGTCCCAGCAGCAGTACAATAAAGGAGTTACCCAGAGTACCTATAATAAAAACAATAGGGGTGGATATCGGGGATCCAGCACCAAAGGCAGAGGACGAGGACACAACAACACCAGGTCCTCCGCCACTAACAAACAGTGACGTCTGGTCACTGCCCCCCGACCACATAACACCGGTCGGGGGCAGACTCCAACAGTTCCTGCCAGTCTGGAGATCCATCACCACAGACAGGTGGGTCAGAGACATTGTCCAATCCGGTTATTGTCTGGAATTAACATCCAATCCACCCAACATACCGTCAAGACACCGTCCTATGTCCGCAGAGCACTTGGCATTATTGCAGCAGGAAGTACTAAGTATGCTGCCGAAAGGAGCCATAGAAATCGTGCCCGTAGACCAACAAGGGTCAGGAGTGTACTCTCTGTACTTCTTGATCCCAAAAAAGGACGGGTCTCTCAGACCTATACTGGACCGGAGACCTCTCAACCAATACATTCTGTCAGAGCATTTTCATATGCTCATCCTCCAGCAGGTTCTACCGTTACTCAGTCAGGGAGACTTCCTAGCGACACTGGATTTAAAGGTTGCGTATTTCCACATACCCATACACCCATCACACAAAAGATATCTCAGGTTCACTCTTCAGGATCAGCATCATCCGTTCAAAGCACTCCCTTTCGGGGTAACGACGGCGCCCAGGGTCTTTACCAAATGCCTAGCGACAGTGGCTGCACACTTAAGAAGACAGCACATTCACGTCTTCCCTTACCTGGACGACTGGCTTGTTCAGGCAAAGTCAGCCCAGCAGTGTGCCAGCCACGTATCCCACACCATTCACCTTCTTCACAGTCTGGGATTCTCACTAAATTATCCAAAGTCACATCTTCAACCCGCCCACGTACGGCAGTACCTGGGCGCGACCATAGACACTCTGGCAGCCAAAGCTCAGCCAAACTTGGTGAGGATCAACAGCATGCAACTGCTGATAAAAAAGTTCAAACCTCAACACTCCCTTCCAGCGCGAGTGTTCATGCAGTTGATAGGCATGATGGCCTCCTGCATCTTCATAGTCCCCCACGCGAGACTACATATGCGCCCGCTTCAGGAGTGCTTGGCACGTCAATGGAATCAGACTCAAGGACAGTTGAAAGACCTAGTGTTGGTGAGCGGTCGGGCATACAACTCTCTGCATTGGTGGAATCCACAAAACCTTTGCAAGGGCCGACCGTTCCAAGAGCCTGTTCCACAAATAATACTGACAGCGGACGTGTCTCTCCATGGATGGGGAGCTCATGTACTCAATTACACAGTGCAGGGACTATGGACGACACAGCAAAGGAGGATGCACATCAACCTTCTGGAACTGATGGCAATCTTCCTGGCAATGAAAGCATTCAAAGTACAATTATGCAACAAAGTCGTGTTGATCCGGACGGACAACATGACTGCCATGTACTACATACAGAAGCAGGGAGGAACACACTCTCCACAGTTGTCTCATCTGGCTCAGAGCATGTGGAAGTGGGCCATTCAGAGGAACATGTTCCTCATGGCGGAACACCTCCCGGGCAAGGACAACCAGATAGCGGATCTGCTCAGCAGACACAGCCACCAAATGCACGAGTGGGAGCTACATCCATCAGTGCTCCAACCGTACTTCCAGCAGTGGGGTCATCCAGAGATAGACCTATTCGCCACAAGGGAAAACGCAAAATGCCAAAGCTTTGCCGCCAGGTTCCCGCATCCACAGTCGCAGGGCAATGCGATATGGATGAACTTGTCAGGCAGATTTGCGTACGCTTTTCCCCCAGCGCCATTAATACCGCTAGTGGCACGCAAACTAAGGCAACACTCAATGACACTCATCCTGGTTGCTCCAATGTGGGCACGCCAGCCATGGTACACCACGTTGCTAGAACTTTCCGTGGTGCCGCATCAAAGGCTGCGGCTAACACCCAAACTTTTAACACAGAACCATGGCGAAATTCAGCACCCAGATCCGCAACAGCTGAACCTGGCGATCTGGCTCCTGAAGTCTTAGAGTTTGGCTACCTGAACCTGCCTCCAGAATGTATGCATATCATCAAGGAGGCCAGGAGACCCACGACCAGAGCTTGCTATGCGGCTAAATGGAAAAGGTTTGTCATTTACTGTAAACACAATGACATTAATCCGCTGGATGCATCCATTCAGAACATCATCTGTTACCTGTTACACTTATACCGATGCAATCTGGCATACAGCTCCATCCGTATACACCTAACCGCAATAGCAGCCTATCTTCAGAACAGGCAGCACCTCTCTTTATTCAGAGTGCCTGCCATCAAAGCCTTCTTAGAGGGACTTAAACGAGTAATTCCCCCAAGACACCCACCAGCACCGGTGTGGAACCTCAACTTGGTCCTCACCCGACTGATGGCTCCACCCTTCGAACCTCTCCACTCATGTGAGATTCAATTCCTCACCTGGAAAGTAGCTTTCCTAGTGGCAATCACTTCGTTGAGAAGAGTTAGTGAACTCCAGGCACTAACCATTCAAGAGCCATTCATACAGGTTCACGCAAACAGAATTGTACTACGTACCAACCCCACATTCATGCCTAAAGTGATATCGCAGTTCCACATGAATCCGACTATTGAACTGCCCGTTTTCTTTCCAAATCCA
The DNA here is from genome assembly GCF_964204655.1 of Triturus cristatus. Taxonomy (NCBI): domain Eukaryota; kingdom Metazoa; phylum Chordata; class Amphibia; order Caudata; family Salamandridae; genus Triturus; species Triturus cristatus. The sequence goes on along the minus strand of NC_140592.1, from coordinate 1,271,581,373 downwards.
GAAAATGTCGCAGAGAGAATGCTCCATACATTATATGTAAAGAGGGCCCTCATGTACTATATAGACAGAACAAAAGATTTTAGGAAAACAAAACAACTGTTCGTTGCTTTTTCTCCACAACACAAGGGCAACGCCATTTCCAAAGCAGGGATAGCCAGATGGATCGTTAAATGTATTCAAATTTGCTATGCAAAAGCTAAACGCACATTAACGATTCCCCCAAGAGCCCACTCAACACGAAAGTTAGGGGCGTCCATGGCTTTCCTCGGTAACATTCCTTTAGAGGAAATATGTAGAGCAGCCACATGGTCCACTATACATACATTTACTAAACACTACTGTGTAGATGTACATTCAAAACAGCAGGCAGCTGTAGGACAGGCTGTTCTCAAGACCCTTTTTCAGACTGCTGCAGCTGACACGGGCAGCCGCCGCTAATGGAGGGACTGCTATATAATCTATGCACAGATATCAATTCAGCAGCCCCCACATGCCTCGAACCGAATATGCTACTTACCAGTATGCATCTGTTCTTGGCATGTAGGGCTGCTGACATTCATATCGCCCACCCTCCTCCACGGCGCCTGTAGCAGCTGCAGCACTCAGAATTACTATATAGCATGGTCATCACTTACTGTATCTACTCCATCACTGCCACAATGGCGAAAAACAATCTGAGGATGGAGAGGATGCCCATGCGCACTGTAGTCCAGGGGAGGAGCCACCTATCTCGTGATACTTCGAAGACTCTTCCAGGACAACAATGTGCAATCATCCAGACCCAACACTAGGCGGCGATCTATGCACAGATATGAATGTCCGCAGCCCTACATGCCAAGAACAGATGCATACTGGTAAGTAGCATATTCGATTAACTCCCTAACATCAACCTAAACAGGTAAAACAACCTCCTATGCAGAAATCCTATCTAGAGTTATAAAACACAGGGTGCGCAAAACATACTACACACAGTACATTTCCTAACACCCAATGCATTAGTATATAAATCACTAAAACACCTTAGGGTCCAGGTTGCGCCAGAACCTAAACGTAGCAGCTGCCCACTACTTGCTGGGCAGCTGGGGACAAATACAGGGCCTAAACGCTGCAACTGGCACTAAGTGCTGCGCAGCTGGAGAAGTCAAAATGAGGCATGGGCTCTCATGGCCCTGGAAATAATGTCAAACGTTGGAGCCACCTCGGCTCTAAGACAACATGTCCCCCCAGTGCTGTGGAGCCCCCCGGGGCTCCTGAAATTACTATGCGCCAACTGTTGGAGCCATCTAGGCTCTGAGAGCAAACTTGCTCACGTGTTGGAGCCACTCAGGCTCTGTACAAACCTGCCAAAATGCTGGAGCCACCGGGGCTCTGAAAACAAGTATGCCCCTTTGGAGCCACGCAGGCTCTGAAAATCAGGAATGCCCCTTTGGAGCCACCGGACCTCTGAAGATACACATACCCCCGATGGAGCGGCGCTCTGCCATGTGGGGCCACTCAGGCAGTAGGCACCGGCACTGGTGCCTCGGTCCCCTCTTTCCCCCCAGCCCTCGTCACTCCACCGGCTGGGGCGAAGGTAGGACTTTACTCCTCTTGTGGCACGGGGCTTCCCTCACTCCTGGGAGCCCTGCGCTGCAGTCTTCACCCGGGCCCCCTCCTGGGACCCGGGACTTTACCTATCGGCTCGCGGAGGCTTGGTGGGCTCCCGCCCTCCTTGAATGATGCCGCCACGCTTCACCACGCTTCACCCAGTCCCCCATCTCGGGACCGGGACTTAAAGGATGGAGCCCTCGCGGCTCCTGCCATGACTCCTTTTCCGGGGCCTGCAACTCTCGCGCCGCTTCCGCCCCAGCCGCTGGCCCAGCCCACGTCACAGGCAGACTTGCCTGACTTCCGGGCGGCCGCGGCTGGGCAGTGGCGGCGATTCTGACTCTGGCAAAATGAGGGGTGGGCTCCCTCCGTCATAATAATGTACAGCGGGGTGGGCACCCGCTTCGGCAGAGTATAAAGCTGGGTAGGCTCCCGCTGAGGTGAAATTACTTCCAAAAGGCGGGGTGGGCACCCTCCGCTATTACGAGGAGAACAAGCGCCATGAGTGCGGGGTGGGCACCCGCGAGAGGCACCACGATGCGGGGGAATCCCTGCGTCGGGATTCCCTCAGAAGATCGCAGCCCAGCGCTGCAAAGACAAGACAAGGCACAGGCTCCCTCGCAAATCCAAGGGGGCCAATTTAAGGTTAAAGCGCCCTCGGGCGCTAGAAGGATGCAAAGGTCCTGGGGCAAAGAAAATCAATCCAAAAAGTTCCCAGAAGTTCCTCAGGCATCCAGGGGCTGGGCAGGGCCCAGGGAGGCAAGCCTTCCCCTGTGCCCCAGCAGCAACACGCCCCTGGTAGATTCAAGTCAGAACGAGAACATTTTGCTGGGGTCACAGCCCCTCTTTTATACACCAAATCCTTTGTTTCCAAAGGTGCAGGGAAGGGGCGGACCAGATGCAACTGGTTCCTGAGCACTTTGTTTTGCTCAGCCCCTCTCCCTATTCACAGGACAGGCCAGGGACATCAGACGCACCACAGGGGTGGAGCCAGCATTGTGTGGGGAAAGCCCATCCCTATTCAGGTCCCAGGTGTACTCCTCCCTGCCATCAACATGCAGCTCTCTCCATTCACCACCAGGGCATACCCATCCTGACTCCTGGAGACAGACACACCAGCCAATCACAAGCCAGACAGTCACTGCACATTTATTATACAGATAGGCCAGCTTCTAGAAGTGGCACTTCTATACGAGACACCGTAACGCCGTACACATCATTGCGCAGCATTCACTCTCACAAGTTCGCCTTACCAAACTCAACCCTGCACTCCTCTCACATCCGGATTTAACACGGTCACTCAGATCCCCCATGCATTCCTATGGGACGGCAGGTCAGTCTCACTAAACATACTTTCCACTGGGACACAGTGTAAAAGCCCCTAGAAACCTAAAACCACTAGTACAACACAGAAAAAAGGCTAGGATAAATGCAAAAAGTTCTAGGGATGAACTTGCCAGAAGGGCCAAGTCCAACAACCCCCAACAGAAAGTTTGTGTGGACATTATTTTTCATCAGTTGAGTTTATGGCTAACCTGTAAGGTAGCTGTTTTCTCTCCCGTCGGAAGACCCCCTCAACTAGTGAGTGCTTAATATTCTGTTCAAAATACCCTGCCCCCTCTCTGACTATGCAAAAAGCATTGTAACACTCCTCTTGGAAAACTGCTTTCCTACTGACCATTATGTTGGCGGCAAGGTTTTCAAAATAAAGGCAATGTGGTCATATGAGTAGTAGTTTTCTACTTAAGTAGAATAGTCTTGAACTCCTCCTTACTTGTAGGGCAGTAGTATCAGGACATACTTGGCTACTATCAAGCAGAACAAAGCCAGATCGAATACCTGGCTGTTGAGGAAAACACATCGAGCAGTTTCCTCGTCTATTAAAAGCTCACTACAGGAGGAAGGAGTCTCGCTTGCTGACTCCAGTGCAGCCATCTAGAGGGCTGTCAACACCATTATGAGACGCTGGCAATTTTTCTTTTAATTAACTCTGCTGCCATAATTGGGAATTGGCGTCAAATTGTCAGTGCATATGAATATTGACTTTTTCGTTAAGAAGGAAAATCTATGTTCGAGGCATATGAGCTGCAGATTACTCTATGCATAGATCGCCATCTGGTGTTGGGTCCGGATGTTTGCACTTGTTTTTGTCCTGGAAAGTCTTTGGAAGTCACGCGGTATGTGACTCCTCCTTAGAATCATAGTGCGCATGGGCATCGGCTCCATCCTCAGATTGTTTTTTTCCGCCATTGGGTTCGGATGCGTTTCTCGCGCTCCAGTTTGGAACCATTACAGATTCCTGTTTCGATGCGCAATCCTTCACCTTTTCTTTCTTTTTTTTTTTTTTTTTTTTTTTTTTTGAAACCGTTTATTGCAGTTTATAGAAGTTACAGGTATGGGCCTACAACCACACGGCCGGCCGCTAGAGCATCAAAAGCATATTACATACATACAGCAAACATTTTTCCTCAGCGGTGCACAGTAGGAAAACAGGAGTGATCAATGGTGTAGGTCTCCAAGCTCCATGCCCACAGTACGGTTCCATTTTCTTAATACAAAACAACATAAACAAACCACAACCGCAAGGCAACCCTCGATCCGAGTGACAACACGTGCTCCATAAGTGGGGGATCCACACCAGCAGCAAAATTCTGAAGAGGGGGACGGGAGTAGATCAGGGACTGGGGGACCGCGCGCCCGCGGCCAAGGGAGGGGCGCCATCTAGGGAGACGGAGCCGGCGAGGCCGCCGGTAGCAGCGGCGGCTCACAAATACCCCCGCGGTAGGCGTTCCAGGGGCCCCAGAGTTTCATCCACGCCCCAGGCTTACCCCTCGCCACATACACCACCTTTTCACGAAACATACACCAATCCATATGCTCTTTCCAGGCCGACACCGCAGGGGGCCTCTGGGATCCCCACAATTGGGCAATATCACGCTTGGCTATCATGTATCCCAGAGTCACCCACCGCGCCTGCGGGACTGAGTAGTCATTTGGTTCCCAGACATTCAGCAAGCATCTCCTCGCTTCAGGCAGCAGCGTGACACGCGTAACCATTCGTAGAACCTCATGCACACCACGCCAGAATCGCTCCACCTTCGGGCACTCCCACAGTATATGCATGAAAGTCGCCAACGCACCACAGCCACGCTTACACATTCCATCACCGGCAAAACCCATACGTAAAAGCCTTGGCCCCGTCACGTAGACCCGGTGAAGGATCTTGAGCTGGACGAAACGAAGGCGAGCCGGGATGGCCACCTCTTTCGGAGAGGCCACCGCGGAAATCCAGTCCTCGTCGTCCAGCTCCAGCCCGTCGGCAACCCAAGCCTCGCGGAGACTGGTCAGCAGACACGATCTATCGTTAATCAATTTTTTGTATATGAGGGAGATCGTGCTGTCCGGGACATGGCCATCTAGCACTCTGTCCTCCAGGGGGGAAGACTCCGGAATGGATGCAACATCCGGGAAGACGGAGCCCAGCGCATGGCGAACCTGCAGGTACCGAAAGTACTCACTGCCCTGCAGCTGAAACTCCGCCTGCAGCGTCTCAAAAGTTTTGAATCCCCCCCTCGTCCAGAGATCTCCCACCGTGCTGATTCCGATCGTGTCCCACTTCTCGAAGCCCTTCGACGTCCACAGGGAGCCCAACCTCTCAGATGCATACAGCGGAGACGCTCGGGTCAAACGGTCCTTCCACCCCATAGCTGCATTAGCCGCGTGCCAGACACGCACCATGACACGCGTCGGTCCCGTCAAACGGGAGTCGGGCGCGCCAGAGTAGAGCGCTCGATTATAATCGCCACCGGGCAGAAGCGTCCTGTCCATCTCGAATGCCGGGTTCAAAGCGGGCCCGTAAAGGCCATGATTAATTGCAGCTAGTTGGGAGGCCCAGTAATACCGTTTGATGTCCGGGAGGGCGACCCCTCCGTCGTACCACGGGAGCGTCAATTTAGCCAGAGCAATACGCGGCCTCCCGTCCCAGAACAGGCGCCGCTGGAGGCCCTCCACCTCGCGAAAGTAGCGTGCCGGGACCAAGTCCATGGTATTCTGGAGGGCGTAGAGGAAGCGCGGCAGGGACATCATTTTAAATAAGGCCGCTCGGCCGAGCGGCGAGAGCGGCAGACGCCGCCAGCGCACCACGTCCTCCCTCAGACGCTGGAGGGGGGGCAGCAAGTTCCGCTCATAGCTGGCCTCCGGGTCAAGAGTGATATATATACCCAGGTACCGGAAACCCTGGGAGGCAATCTGAATCTGACAGTCCCGTGGCAGGACCGGGGCCTCCCCGGAGAGCACATAGACACAGGATTTCGCCCAGTTGATGACCAGGCCTGAGTTGCGACCGAAGGAGCGCAGAACATCAACCAGGACGATCAGTGACTTGCGCGGGGAGGCGAGATACAAAAGGATATCGTCAGCGTAGAGAGACACGCGGTCCTCATGCTCTGGGGTCCAGCGGAGACCACGGATAGAAGGGTGCCACCGCAGCCACTCCGCCAGGGGCTCCATGGCCAGGGCGAACAGGAGAGGGGACAGGGGACAACCCTGTCGCGTGCCCCGCCCCAGCGCGAACGGGGCAGATACTCGCCCATTCACCACCACCTGCGCCAACGGGCCCGAATATAACAATTTGACCCAGCTGACGAAACCCGGGCCGAACCCAAACTTCGCCAGCATCGCCCAAATATATGGCCATTCGAGCGTATCAAACGCCATGGTGGCGTCCAAGGACGCCAAGATGGCCGGCTCCCGCACAAATGGGACACGCGCGAGCACCCCGTGCAAGCGCCGCAGATTAAGCGCCGTGTTGCGGTGCGGTATAAAGCCCGATTGGTCTTGGTGGACCAAATCGCTCACCACGCCAACCAACCGGTTGGCCAACACCTTGGCGAGGATTTTGGGCTCCGCGTTCAAAAGCGAAATCGGCCTATAGGATGTGACCCGCTCACGGGGCTTCCCCTCCTTGTGGATCACCACAATTGTAGCCAGACGCTGGTCCGGCGGGAGGGAGCCCTGCGAGTGGGCCGCAAGGAACATCGCGCGCAGGTGGGGCGCCAACACATCCGGGCGTAGCTTGTATAGCTCAATGGGAATACCATTGGGGCCCATGGCCTTGCCGGATGCAACCGAGCGAATAGCCGAGGCAATTTCGTCCGAGGTGGGCGGGGCATCCAGCGAATCCCTGTCCTCCACCGTCAGGGAGGGCAGTGCGATGTCCCGAAGCAAGGCATGGGAATCTTCCTCCGAGCAGGGAGAAACCGGGGAGTAAACTTCGCGGAAATAGTCCGCGAAGCAGGAGACAATGGCCTCCGGCTCGGTGACACACACTCCATCCACGCTCTCAATCAAAGGCACCACGCGGCTCGCTCTCTCCCTCTTATCCAACCACGCAATCAGTTTGCCAGCCTTGTCACCCACATCATACAATCGCCCCTGCTGCTCTCTACTGAGGCCCCTGGCCGCCTCCGTAACGAGGGCCCGGTAGGCCGCCTGCTTCAAATGCAAAACATGCAACTTGGCGTCTGTTACCCCGCTCCCCAGGTCACCCTCCAGTTCTGCAATCTCGGCCTCAACCCGGGTCACCTCCTCCCGCTCGCGCCGCCGGGCATTGGAAATAAAGGAGAGGGCCTCCCCTCTAAGAACCACCTTGAAAGCCTCCCACAGGGAGATGGCAGATGGGACCGACCCCACATTCTCATCGAAATAGCGCTGTAAGGATTTGATCAAGTCGGCACGAATGGTGGGGTCGCGCAAATACCATGCATTGATCGGGGCTACCCTGCCATCCCCCCTCGGGAAGACATCGAAATGCAACAACAATGGGGAGTGATCTGAGATACCCCGTGCCAAATGGCGCACCTCCCCCACCCTCCCTGCATGGGCCGCCGGGACAAGGATGTAATCAAGCCGCGAGAGGCTACCATGGGCCCCCGAGTGGAAGGTGTACTGTTGCAATACGGGATGCTTTAAGCGCCAGCAATCCACCAGGCCCAGCGTGTCTAAAAGGCCGGGCAGCCACGCCTGTGCCCGGGGGAGGTCCCTAGGGGGATGGCGGTCCATAGACCCAGAGGCGACCGCGTTAAAGTCCCCTCCAACCACCAACAGGCCACCCGGAAGGTCCAGAAGGAGGCGCCCAAGGTCCGCAAATGTAGTGGCTTGTAACCCAGGCGGGACGTACACTGATATAAAGATAAACACTCTACCCTCCATTCGTCCCACCAGAACAGTGTAACGTCCCCTCTCATCATGGCGCACCTCGTCAATCTCCAACGGGAGCGAGTTCTTGACCATAATGCCCACCCCCCGCGAGCCCGAAGTAAAGCCGGAGTGGGCCGCCAAACGATATCCCCGCCGATTCATTGCATGAAAGGTGTTACCTATAAGGTGTGTCTCCTGCAGGAAGACAACATCTGGTGAAATACGTTTTAAATACTGCAGGACCACACCACGTTTAATCCTATCCCCCAGGCCGTTAACATTCCATGACAACACAATCAAATCCCTACCCCCCATGATACGTCAAAACAATCGGTCGCCCCCCACCGAGCATCTTAAAAATGACAAAACAGTTGCGGGTTTGCCTTGCGGTGTTAACAACACACCCCCCCCACCCCCCGGTCCCAACAGAACTCCCCCCTCCCTGCACCCCTGCATGAGCCCAGACAGCCCCCCCAAAGTGCAGTGTGCCTGTCGCCCCATAGCTAAATACTAACTAGTCCCCCAGAGGAGGAGGGAAGCCCCCAGCAGACCCCACCCGACCTCCATGGGAGGGGAACATACAAAAGCAATATATGGTAAAGGAGCAATATCCCGAGCAAGGCCTATACAGTCACCCCCTCAATTCTGATCCGGCGGGCCCTCCCCGCCAGCCGAGCCCCCCCCACCCCGATCTCCAGGCAAAGTATCTAACCAGTCCCCAGCCGCCTCGGGCCGGTCGAAGAAGTGCGTACGGCCATCCACCTCCACCCTCAGCTTAGCCGGAAAGAGCATTGAGTACTTGAGGTTTAGGTCCCTTAGGCGACGTTTAATACCGAGAAAGCTCTGTCGCTGCTTCTGGACCGCCGGAGTAAAGTCTGGGTAGAAGTGTACATCCATGTTGTCCAGCCTGACCGGTCCCTGTTGCCTGGAGGTCTGGAGGATGGCGTCTCTGTCCCGGAAATTAAAAATCCGGGCAATAATAGGCCGCGGCGGGGCACCGGTCTTAGGGCGGCCCCCAGGGACCCGGTGGGCACGCTCCACCGCAAAAAGCTTACTCAGCCCCCGGGGCTGGAGATGGGTCAGGATCAATTCTTCCACAAAGAGATCCGCCGCCTCCGCCTCTCGGCCCTCCGGCACACCAATAATGCGAACATTGTTCCTCCGGGCCCGACCCTCGGAATCCTCCAGTCGCCGGTCCATCAGGGCGCTCGCCTGGCCAAGCCGGCGCACCTCCCTCTGGAGGGCCACCACGTCCGTCGTGAGGCTCGTTGTGGTGTGGGCCAGGGAGTCAACTCGGTCATTCGTTTTTGACAAGTCTGCCCTCACAAGGCCCACATCCACCAGGACCGAGTCAATTTTTTGCGCCAAGGTATCAAAACGCTGGTCCACCGAGGCCTTCATCTCTGCGATGGCGCCCATGACGTCCCGGAGGGTCAGATCCACCGGTTGGGCAGGTGCCTCCGTCGGGCCCACCAGGGATGACCGCGCTGTCTCCGGAGAACCCTTCTGGAGCGTATAGCGATCCATACTATTGGCCTGGTGCGCCGTGCCACGGCGGGTTGTCTTCATCTTCGCCCGGTCGCCATCTTGTTTGGTGGACATGCTGGCCCTTACACCGTCGTGCCAAGATCTCCAAACGGGCCGCCACACCAAATCACGGGTGTCAGGGGGGGGGACGGGGGCGACCACCGGGCAGCGGGTCAACCCACCGCCAGGCGGATCAGCCGGGCACCTGGACAAGGCAACACCACCGCACCCCGCTCCGCAGCCCGACCCCGCCAGAGGCAAGGAGGGCGCAAAAGCGAAAGTGAAAGTGCGGGGTATGCGAGTCGCTCAGCCCCGCTCGCCGTTGTTATTCACTTCGTCCCCGGATCGCCCCACTACTCTAATCCGGGGGGCCGGCGAGGAGAAGGCCGCAACCTTCAATCGATGCTCCCACCGGTGTTCGGGGTCCGATTCGAGCCCAAAGAACGGGCGGCGCCTCAGCTCGGGTTCACCGACACAGTCCCCTCAACAAGGACAGGATATCGCCAGGATTAATTCAGGAGGTCGCGGAGGTCCTCGGGAGCCTCGCACCTACGCGGCCATCTTGGTTGCGCGCTAGGCTCCTCCCCCCAATCCTTCACCTTTTCGACGGTATTTTCTCGATCGCGAACCCTAATCGGCGCGTATCTCTACAAGTCTTCAATTCCGGTCGTCGAAGAAGGCCTTCAGGCCGATCTGAGCCTTGGCATCTGGCTCATGGAAAGGACGCCTTTCAAAATGTGTCCTCGATGTGGGTCGAAGTTTCCCCACACCGATCTACATGAGGTGTGTAACCTCTGCCTCGCTCCTGAGCACGTGGCCAGAGACTGTCCAGCTTGTGCCTCCTTCCGCTCAAAGAGGACCATCCGGGATCGAGCTCGAAGGACCATGGCTCGCTCGTCTAGTTCGATCCCCGACCTCTTCCAAGAGGGCGTCTATGTGCCAGAGGAGCGGGTCGAAAAAGGCCTCATCTGCGCCTCTAAAGCCGATGACTCTGTGTGAGAAAGTGGCTCTGTATATACTGTTCCCTAATAGGTACAGGGTGTACAGAGTCCACAGTCCCCCAGAGGCTGATAGAGGTCAAAGTTAGGTATGACCTTACTCTCAAAAGTGGTAGCTTGGTCGAGCAGTAAGGCAGTACCAGAGGACAGTGTAAAGCATTTAT